>NW_021703774.1:99899545-100499545 GCF_005190385.1 Monodon monoceros
TCATTTTGCTTATCTTACTGTGTTTGGGGTCTCCTTTGTGCAGGCTGCATGTTCGTAGTTCCCATTGTTTTTAGTGTCTGTCCCCAGTGGCTAAGGTTGGTTCAGTGGGTTGTGTAGGCTTCCTGGTGGAGGGGACTAGTGCCTGTGTTCTGATGGATGAGGCTGGATCTTGTCTTTCTGGTGGGCAGGTCCACATCTGGTGGTGTGTTTTGGGGTGTCTGTGGCCTTATTATGATTTTAGGCAGCTTCTCTGCTAATGGGTGGGGTTGTGTTCCTGTCTTGCTAATTGTTTGGCATAGGATGTCCAGCACTGTAGTTTGCTGGTCGTTGAGTGAAGCTGGGTGTAGTGTTGAGATGGAGATCTCTGGGAGATTTTCGCCGTTTGATATTATGTGGGCTGGGAGGTCTCTTGTGGACCAGTGTCCTGAAGTTGGGTCTCCCACCTCAGAGGCACAGCACTAACTCCTGGCTGCAGCACCAAGAGCCTTTCATCCACACGGCTCAGAAGAGAGAAAAAGTAGAAAGAAAGAATTAGTAGAAGTAGAAAGAAAGAAAGGAGGGAGGGAGGAAGGAAGGAAGGAAGGAATGAAAAAAAGAAAGTAAAATAAAATAAAGTAAGATAAAATATAATAAAGTTATTAAAATAAAAAATAATTATTAAGAGAAAAAAAAACGGACAGATAGAACCCTGTGACCAATGGTGGAAGCAAAGCTATACAGACAAAATCTCACACAGACGCATACACATACACACTCACAGAAAGAGGAAAAGGGGAAAAAATAATAAATCTTGCTCTCAAAGTCCACCTTAATTTGGGATGATTCGTTGTCTATTCATGTATTCCACAGATGCAGGGTACATCAAGTTGATTGTGGAGCTTTAATCTGCTGCTCCTGAGGCTGCTGGGAGAGATTTCCCTTTCTCTTCTTTGTTCTCACAGCTCCCAGGGGCTCAGCTTTGGATTTGGCCCCGCCTGTGCGTGTAGGTCGTTGGAGGGCGTCTGTTCCTCGCTCAGACAGGACGGGGTTTAAGGAGCCACTGATTCGGGGACTCTGGCTCACTCAGGCCGGGGGGAGGGAGGGGCATGCAGTGTGGGTCGGGCCTGCGGCGGCAGAGGCCAGTGTGACGTTGCACCAGCCTGAGGCGCGCCGTGCATTCTCCCGGGGAAGTTGTCCCTGGATCACGGGACCCTGGCAGTGGCAGGCTGCATAGGCTCCCTGGAATGGGGGTGTGGATAGTGACCTGTGCTTGCACACGGGCTTCTTGGTGGCAGCAGCAGCAGCCTTAGCGTCTCATGCCTGTCTCTGGGGTCCGCGCTTTTTGACGCGGCTCGCGCCCGTCTCTGGAGCTCCTTTAAGCAGTGATCTTAATCCCCTCTCCTCACGCACCAGGAAACAAAGAGGGAAAAGTCTCTTGCCTCTTCGGCAGGTCCAGACTTTTCCCCGGACTCCCTCTCGGCCAGCCGTGGCGCACTAACCCCCTGCAGGCTGTGTTCATGCCGCCAACCCCAGTCCTCTCCCTGCGCTCCAACCGAAGCCCGAGCCTCAGCTCCCAGCCCCATCCGCCCTTGTGGGTGAGCAGACAAGCCTCTCGGGCTGGCGAGTGCCGGTCGGCCCCGATCCTCTGTGCGGGAATCTCCCCGCTTTGCCCTCCGCCCCCCTGTTGCTGCGCTCTCCTCCGCGGCTCCGAAGCTTCCCCCTCCGCCACCCGCAGTCTCCGCCCGCGAAGGGGCTTCTAGTGTGTGGAAACCTTTCCTCCTTCACAGCTCCCTCCCACTGGTGCAGGTCTCGTCCCTATCCTTTTGTCTGTGTTTATTCTTTTTTCTTTTTCCCTACCCAGGTATGTGGGGTTTTTTTTGCCTTTTGGGAGGTCTGAGGTCTTCTGCCAGCATTCAGTAGGTGTTCTGTAGGAGTTGTTCCACGTGTGGATGTATTTCTTGTGTATCTGTGGAGAGGAAGGTCCACGTCTTACTCTTCCGCCATCTTCCCATAAGTCGGGTTGTGAATATTAAATGATACAGTTTATGTGAAGTGCCTAGCATTATATTTGGTGCATAGTAAATGCCCAAAAAAGTAGAGGATTTTTGTAATCACTTTTATTTGGAGGTATGATGGTTTGTCTTACTTGGCTAGGCTATGCTATTTATTCAGTCAAACATTAATGTAAGTATTGCTGCAGTGGTATTTTATAGATATGGTTAACATCTACAATCAGTTGGCTTTAAGTAAAGGAGATGATCTTGATAATGTGAATAGCCCTCATCTAGTAAGTTGAAGAACTTAATAGCAAAAACTGAGATTTCTTGTAGAAGAAATTCTGTCTCATGTATGTAGCATAAAATCATGCTTGAGTTTTTAGTCTGTCAGTCTGCCCTGCAAGATTTCACATTAGCCACTCCCCACAATCACATGAGCCAATTCCTTAAAATAAAGGAATTGTGTGTGTTTGTGTATTCTATTGGTTCTGTTTCTCTGGAGGACACTGACTGATACATGGGTTATACTATGGGCACAGATCAACACAAGAGGCTTAGAAAATCCAGTTGAGAGAGTGGAAAGAAGGAGAGAGGGCAAGAGAGGTTATAAGAAAAATAGGATCCTCTAAACAGCTCCATAAACCCAATTAGAATTTCCACAGGAAGTGGGAGTCCCTCAACTAGTGTGCAACCCAAAGTGGCTGCACAAAGCTGGGCCTGGTCCCCCCAGAGGAACTTCTACTCGCTCTTACTGAGGATCTTCTTCCACTCTGAGTTGCTTGCTCAACCACACCCCTTCCTCTGTGGTCCTATGGGATTCACTGGGAGGAGCGGTCAGAGGTGCTTCTTTCCTCCTGGCTCAGGGACTGAGGACTGAAAGATGCTGTACCACAGTCATTGCAGGAACACTGGCCCTCTCAGCCTCCTATTCCTTAGTGGCTCTGGAGAAAGTCAGATGGGAACAAAAATCTCCTCCAACCCCTAAGGATTCCAAGGATGGACTCTCTCCTGCTGTGTGTCACTTACTGTTATATGTTTCCAAAAATACTACAGATATAACATAGTGATTGGAATCAGAGTTGGAAATTCCTCTCTTAGAGTCCCAAAGGGCACCCAGCTATTAATTAGAACTCAGATAAAATAACTGCTGCTTCTGGGCAATGAAGCAGTTAATTAAGCAGAATTTGTTTAGATAATACTCATATTAAAGATTCAGATTTTTAAAATTCAACTTGTCAAATGACTCAGGAACCACTCATTTCATACTCTGCTTAAAATTACTTAAAAATCAAGGCATTACTATGCTTTGAAGACCATCTGAATAAAGGGAAACCTAAGAGGCACAGTACCAGTGTGGACTGTCTCAGTGAGAAGCTTTTCTTTGTATTACAAACATCAAATGCTTAGCTGATCAAACATGGCCAATTATACACACTCTTTTGTCTCGCTTAAGTTTCTTGCACCATGGGTAACTTTCTAACCTATCATTAGCATCTTCTACCTCCATCTATTCTCCTTACTTCCATTGTTTCACCTTTCTGAAATTCCAGCTTTATCAGATCATGATTAATAATGAGCTTCCTCTGATTTAAACCAGGTTACATAAAACAGTAATATCTATATTTTCTAATTAAAATTCTATAAAACTTTCTTCCCTTGTAAAAAGTGTTTCCAAAGATAGATCAAGATCATTACAATATCAGTGGATATTTATTGGAAATTATGTCATTGTTTGGACAAACTAATTTTGAAAAAGTTTGAGCTGAGTTAGGAACTAATTACGTCCCATCAGGTGTTCATATGTTTCCCAGGTCCTAATCAAGGGTAGGGAAAAAGGGTCTGTGGACAAGATTAAGCATGGAAAGATGTGATCCTTAGGATACTCAAGAATTTACTAAGCCAAAAAGCACAAAAGAAAGTAATAAGGAAGGAGAAATTAATCAATGTGTGAAAACTGTTGATAAAATCTTGGATGACTAACCTGAAGAATCAAATTGAAGGGTCAGAATGGGTAGACAGTGAAACTGAGGTCCGTGAAACTGAAAGACCAAAATGAAGAGGCAAGTATTGAGTAGATATTGATAACATTTTGTATTGGTAGAAATATGTTTCATCCTATTTTCCATGAAAGAAATAATTTGAGGAAGAATGAAGCTGTAAAATCATAGAGAAAATGCTGTTCATTTGACCAAAATCTGAGTTTTGATTTCATTTGTATCTCTGTCTACTATGTGTCTACATCCAGGTGGCTCAGTGTGTTTGAGGTAAAAGCACAACCATACTGACTGCTCTCATTTTAAATTTGTGACTATGCACATCAAGTGGGCCATTGATGATGCCTGGCAATCATATTATATTTCTCTAGTGAATTTATTTTTTCACTCTCCTAGACAACTATTTCATACTTTCCTATTAGCTACATCTTCCACTTCTTCTTCTCCTTCTTCTTCCCCTTCTTCTTCTTCTTCTCCTCCTCCTCTTTCTTCTTCTTCTCCTTCCCCTTCCCCTTCTTCTTCTTCTCCTTCCCCTTTTTAATGGATGCTTCACAAATTTGCATATAATCCTTGCACAGGGGCTATGCTAATCCTCTCTGTATTGTTCCAATTTTAGTATATGTGCTGCCAAAGCAAGCATTCTCTTAGCTTAGAGAAGATGACTTCTCCTCTTGTTTCACTGAAAAATAAGCACAATCAGAAAAGAATGTCCACAAATTCCCAGCATCTCTACCCAACTAAACACTTTTGTGTACAGATACCCTGCCTTTTCTCTTGTAACAATGGATGAATTGCCCATGATTCCATCTGAGGCTAACTCTTCCACGCCAGCACCTTACTCTGTGATATTGTTCCAGTAATTCTCTCCCTTCTCTCCTGCACCCTCAATTTCCCCTTTCTGATAGATCTTTCCCATTAGCATCCAAACAAGATGTTATTTATCTCACTTTAAAAACAAACAAAAAACACTTTCTCACAACTACTCCTCCATTCTTCACCTTTCCTTTACAGCAAAGCTCTTTCAAAGGTTTGTCTGTTTCTCTGATTCCATTTTCTTTCCTCTTATTTTTTTCTTGGTCTCACTCCAGTCAGGCTTTTGCCTACACTGTTCCATGGAAACATCTCATGGTCACCAATCATTTCCATTTTGCTAAATCAAATGGTCATTTCTCTTTACTCATCAATAGCAATTGACTCAGTATTCTTTAAATACTTTTTTCTCTTGGCTTCCCAGACACTATACACTCTCCTGGTTTCCCTTCCACTTCACTGGCTGCTCTTTCCCAGTCTCTTTGGTTAGTTCCTCTTCTCTTCAACCTTTCTAATTGTGCCCTAGGTAAGACTCAGTCTTTGAACCTCTTCTTTTTTTCATCTATACTCACTCAGTTCAATCTTACGGCTTTCCACGTATCGTATCAGTAACTATGATCCCATTTTTATAAATTAACCAACTATAGGTATTCATTTACTCAGAAATGAGACAGAAAGGAAAGAGACCAAAAAAGTCAAGGGTGATTATCATTCAGTGATGAGATTACAAGTGATTTTAATCTCTGTAATCACATTTTATACAATTAACATATTTCTGTAATCAGATTTTAAAAAAAGAAGGATACATGGCTGGAGGGATGCAGAGAGATTTACCCCCAAAAACTTTCAAACATTCTTTTCCCAACCTAAGCATCAGAACGCTTTGGAAATAATGAGAGGCATGCAGATTTGAAGCGATTCTTTAAGAGCGGGAGAAAAGAAGCCTTGGTCAGCAAAAACTATGCCAACTTGCTTGCACTGTCCAGGACGGGACCTTTTTATATTTCCCAAGCTCTGAATGACTGACAGTCACAGTCATTCTCCTGGGGAAGGACAATGGGAAAGTCTGAAGGCTTGAGGATCCCAGTCCTTGAGTACTTAGGCTCCAGAATTTTCTCTGATGTAGAATAAAAATTCACTGAATATTTTGTTCCCTACAAATAAAATTTTAATAGTATTACTTCTTGTTTATTAAATCAGAGTTTTCCTCTTTAAAATTGTTTTGGTATGTAATATTTCCTCAAAAAAAGGATATCTGTGTGTAATGAAACTCAGCAACAAAACAGATGGCCTTGAACAACCCAGAAATTTACCTGGTCCCTATACATCACCAATACCTTTGCATGTACCTGGGCCACTCCTTTTCTATCCTATTCCCCTACCTCTCTCCCCAGAAGAAAAAAACCACTAACCTGATGTCGTTGCCATTTTCATATCTATTTTAATAGTTTTGTTGGGTATGTATACTTTCTTAAACAATGTATTATTTAGTTCTTTTTAGAACTTCCTAAAAATAGTATCATATCTTATGAGGCTCTCTGCAAGGTGATTTTGCAACTCAATATTATGTTTCTAAAGTTCATCTACACTGTTGTGTGGAGCTGTAGCTCATTCATTTTCACTGTTACATAATATCCCATTGTGTTAATATTCCATACACATTCACCTGTCAATGGATATTTGGTTTGTTTTTAATTTTTTCTATTACTAGCAATGCTGCTATGAACTTTCTTGAAACTAATATACATGTGTAAGCGTTTTTCTAGGCCAATAGCTTTCAGGCTTTTTTCACTGCAACCCAAGGAATAAGTATATTTTACTTTGCAGTTCAGTACACCTATACGGCACAGATGGTTAGGGGTTCATACATTTCCATAGTGTAGAGCTATTGCTGGAAAACAGAAGTTATTTAGAAGTGTATTTTCAAATATTGAGATCTCTAGGGATTAAAATTGATTTATCTGGGCTTCCCTGGTGGCGCAGTGGTTGAGAGTCCGCCTGCCGATGCAGGGGACACGGGTTCGTGCCCTGGTCTGGGATGATTCCACATGCCACACAGCGGCTGGGCCCGTGAGCCATGCCGCTGAGCCTGCGCGTTCGGAGCCTGTGCTCCGCAACGGCAGAGGCCACAACAGTGAGAGGCCCGTGTACCGCAAAAAAAAAAAAAATTTGATTTATCTATCTTCTTATCTTTAAGATAGAAAGGTAAATAGATAAAGTTTTTGCTGGTGACTTCTAATTTAGTTGCATTTTGGTCAGAGAAAATATTCCATATGATACCAATTGCTTGAAATTTGTTGAGACTTGCTTTATTGTCTGAAAAGTGGTCAATGTTTAGAAATGTTCCATGTCAATTTTTAGAAATGTTCAGTGTGTGCTTGAGACAGATGAGTATTCTCAAATTATTGGAGACAGGTTTCTATTTTTCCATAATAAGTCAAGGTTAATTACTTTTTAAAATTTTTTAATTTATTTTTTTTGCTGGTGCCTTGAGGCATGTGGGATCTTAGTTCCCCGACCAGGGATGGAACCTGCGCCCCCTGCAGTGCAAGTGCGGAGTCTGAACCACTGCACTGCCAAGGTTAAGATATTTTAAGAATGTTTAAAACAGTGTTTACAGATGAAATGACTTGCTGCAAGAATTTGCTTTAGGGGCTTTTCTGGTGGTCCAGTGGTTAAGAATCCACCTTCCAATGCAGGGGACGCGAGTTCCATCCCTGGTTGGGGAACTAAGATCCCACATGCCACGGGGCAACTAAGCCTGTGCCACAACTACTGAGCATGCGGGCCATAACTAGAGAGCCCACACGCTGCAACTAAGACCCGATGTAGCCTAAAATAAATAAATATATTATTTTAATTGCACACAATACAAAGTTAAAAAAATTTGTTTTAAAATACTCCAGTTCCTCTTACTCCCTCAGAAAAAAATTGCAGAGATATCTTAAACAAGATTCCCAAAATGGGGAATTCCCTGGTGATCCAGTGGTTAGGACCCAGCGCTTTCACTGCGGTGGCCCCTGCAAGCCGCGCAGTGCAGGCAAAAAAAAAAAAAAAAAAAAAAATTGCCCAAATGGTTTAGTACTTAGAGGTTCATTACATCATACCAAGGTTCCACAAAGCGTGGCATTCCAGCCAGTAGCATCAACACTACCTGGGAACCTGCTATAAATTGGTCTCACCCTTAACCTACCGAATTAGAAACTGGGGATGGAACACAGCAATCTGTTTTAACAAACTCTCCAGGTGCTTCTGATGCACACTAAAGTTTGAGATTTTACCACAGCTGTGTTTAGTTGATATTTGCCTGACTTCTTTTTCTAGTTGAAATTCTATTAAGATAATTGTACATTTATACACAGTTGTAAGAAATAATACACGGAAATTTCTTGTATAGTTTGCCCAGTTTCTCCTACATTTTGCAAAACTATGGTATATCATCACCAGGTTACAGACACTGATGATTTGTCTTTTTTCTATCTCTTTAAACCTTTCTATATTCTTATGTTTTAGGTATGTCTCTTGTAAATAGTTGGGTTTCATTTATTCTTTAATCCAATCTACTTTACCAAGCTAGTTCATTCCATTTACATTTATTAAATTACTAACATTTCTACTTGTTTCCACTTTCTATTTATTCTTTTTTCCTGTTTTTTTCTTCATGACCCTTTGTTTTTTCATATTAAGGTTTAAAAATTATTGTTATCTAGTATGTTATCATATTCCATTTTCTCCCTTCTACTAACTTGGAAATTGCATATTCTATTTTTGTTCTTTTAGTGGTCACCCTTGAAGCATTCGTAACAATATCCCAAGTTAATTCTTCCCTCCGAAACAATATAAGGAAACTTTGAACTCTTTAACTTTGGTCATCACCTTACCAACCTAAATGCTATTTTTTCCAGTTTTTGTTTTACCCTTTTCTTTAATCTTTCAAATTAGCAATATTTATTGTTATACAGATATTTGTTTAGATTTGACTACCTGCTTACCTATATCTTTGCTCAGTAGTTCATCTCCCACCTTTTAGCTAGGATTCTTTTCCTTCTTTCTTTTCCTGCTCCTGGTCTGAGACCAGCAACATTGGCATCACCTGGGCAATTATGAGAAATGCAGACTCTTAGGCTCCTCCTCAAGATCTACTGAATCAGTATCTGCATTTAATACAATCCCTGGGTGATTTGTATGCATGTTAAAGTTTGAGAAGCATTGTCCCAAAGAATTCTCTTTCAAAATTCTGTTATTGCAAGTCTCTTATGGTAAACATTCTCAGTTCCTATTTGTCCAAAAAGATCTTCATTTCACCATTCTTCTTGAATGGGAGCACAATTCTTCATTAACAATTATTTTCTCTTAGCATTTTTAATGACCTCATTTCTCTGTCTTCTAAATTATTTGCTTTTAAACTTGCTGTTTATCTAATTACCCTTCATTTCTCTCTGGCTGCTACTGAGATATTTTCTTTGACACTATTCTGTTTCACTACAATGTTTTCAGCTTTGGATAGATTAGGAGTTTTCCTTGTGGTATAGATTTGGGAATATCTAAGATAAAAATCTAGAGTGAATAGTTATATTAAAAAAAATAAGTGGATAGAGCTCATGGAGTCACAGGTGATAGTTTTACAAATGATTGATAATTTCTTGGCTACATATAGATGGTAATAAATCAGACCTGATTGTCATTCAGGCAAAAATATACAATAGAAGTGAATTACATAGTGTTTTTCTTATTGCTGGATGTTAATTGTGACTTGAATTAGATATTATTTGAGACTCACAAAGCTACAGTTTTGCCTTTTTTATACTTAAGTATACTTAATTATTACAAAAACTTTATGGATCATAACTAAACGGGAGTTAAGCCCTTTAAAAGATAATATGATGGAGAAAATAGAATTCTGTGCCATTGTTTCAGGTCTACCTCAAGAGACTAAAGTCTTAAAATTTGAACTCAGCTATAAAAAAAGAAATATTGCCATTTGCAGCAACATGGATGGACCTAGAAAATACCGTACTAAGTGAAGTAAATCAGACAGAGAAAGATAAATGTTATATGACATCACATATGTGGAATCTAAAAAATAATACAAATGAATCTATATATGAAACAGAAACAGACTCACAGACATAGAAAACAAACTTATGTTTACCAAAGGGGAAAGGCAGGGGGAGAGGGATAAATTAGGAATATGACATTAACAAATACGAACTACTATACATAAAAAAGATAAGCAACAGTAAATAAGGATTTATTGTGTAGCACAGGGAACTATAGCCAACATCTTGTAATAACCTATAATGTAAAACAATCTGAAAAAATATATGTATATATAATTGAATCACTTTGCTGTATGCCTGAAACTAACACAATATTGCAAATCAACTATATTTCAATAAAAGAAAAAAATATTAAATGCTGAAATGAGCACAAGTTTAGGATCCAAGACTAGTAAATTGTGTGTTGCCCATAACTTATACTTAATTACAAACAAAGATAAAATGTTCTTTTTCATCCTCCCCAGTTTTTACAGAATGAGTAGTATTGGGGCAGGGAAACCACTTTCAGCTTTCTGGGAAACAATAAATAAGTAAGGTTTACAAATTGAATAGATTTTAGTTCTAATTTTTATTATTATCTTTAAAATTAAAAAAAAATTTTTTTTTTTTGGCCTCACAGCTTGTGGGATCTTAGTTCCCTGACCAGGGATTGAACCCTAGCCCTGGGCAGTGAAAGCGTGGAGTCCTAACCACTGGATCACTGGGGAATTCCCAGTTCTGATTTTTTTTTGTTTTTTTTTGCGGTACGCGGGCCTCTCACTGCTGTGGCCTCTCCCGCCGCGGAGCACAGGCTCCGGATGCGCAGGCTCAGCGGCCTGGCTCACGGGCCCAGCTGCCTCGTGGCATGTGGGATCTTCCCGGACCAGGGCACAAACCTGCGTCCCTTGCATCTGCAGGCGGACTCCCAACCACTGCGCCACCAGGGAAGCCCTCTAATTATGTTTATATTGGTCTAATTTAAATGAGGTACTTACAGCTTTTATTTGTGAATACAATATTTATTATTATAGTTATTTCATATGTGTTTAATTGCTCATTTTCAATATGTGTTCCAAAATATCTAGGGTTTTGTCTGTTTTGTTCATTATTGTATTCCTAGTACTTAACCTTGCCTGGCATGAAACAGGTGTTGAATAAACATCTGCTGATTGAATGAATGAGTGAACATAGTGATGCCATACAACAATTCTCCAAGTATTACATGTCACCATCTAAAAGATAAAATGAAGCTGGTGTGGAGCAGAGCCTGCCATGGAAGGAAACGTAAGTGGAAAATAAATCTCTGTTGGTGTAAGCTGCCAAAATTTGGGGGACTTTTGTTACTCAAGATTTGGAGGTTTTTGTTACTGCATAACTCAGCAAACCCTGATGATACAGCATATACAACAATGTGCACATATAGAATACAGCCCAATAGATGAGATGCCAAAGAAAGTGAGCTCAATAAGCATTGACTAAATACATCTACACCCTCTTCAGTTACCTAACAGAACAGAACTTTTGTTCACTAAGATCTGCCTCAAATATCACTTACTTTGTGGAAACTTTTCGGACTACCTCAGTATTAGTCAGGACTCTTGACTGCACATGACAAAAACCCGACTCTAACTTGTTCCCCACCACCACTTACGCTGCTCATCCTTCAGTCTTCCCTGTCTTGTAAATGGCAACTCCATCCTTCTGTTGCCCGGCCCCCAAATCTTGGAGTCATCTTTGATTTCTCTCTCTTTTTTCCCATAGCCAATCTGAAGACAAATCATGTTGACTGAAAATACATCCACGTTGATCACTCCTCACCCTCTTGCACTTCCTACTCTGGTCCAAGCACTCACTTTTCTCAATAGCTTCTGACTCGTCTCCCTGTTTCTACTCTTCCCTAGAGTCAATTCACTGCACAGCAGCCAGCTGATGATTTTAAATGTAAAACATGGATCAGATCACGTCACTCTGCATATCCATCCCACTTAGAGTAAAAGCCAAACTCCTAAAGATGGCAGGGTCCCCTATGTATTCTGGTTCCATTTTCTCTCTGATTTCATATCCTAGCATCTTCTATATTGCTCTTCCCACTCTAACCACACCAAAGCCTCCTTGCTGTTCCTTGGATACACCAGGCACATTCCTGCTTCAGAGCCTTTGTACTTGCTTTTCTCTCTGCCTGAAATGCTCTTTGCCAGACCTCTTGCTCTCTTACCACCTTATTTGTGAGGTCTTCCCTGACTATTCTATTTAAAATTGTAATAACCCTCCCCCACACCCCTTCACTTCTGTTTGTTTTCTCCATGTACTTACACCATCTCATAATATATATTTTGGGGGGTGGCTATTTATGTGTTCAATTTATTATTTCAACTAAGTCAAATCAAGATTCTCTTTCTCAGGCTTCCCTGGTGGTGCAGTGGTTAAGAATCCACCCGCCAATGCAGGGGACACAGGTTCGAGCCCTGGTCCGGGAAGATCCCACATGCCACGGAGCAACTAAGCCCGTGCTC
Organism: Monodon monoceros; assembly: GCF_005190385.1. Classification (NCBI taxonomy): domain Eukaryota; kingdom Metazoa; phylum Chordata; class Mammalia; order Artiodactyla; family Monodontidae; genus Monodon; species Monodon monoceros. The sequence goes on from NW_021703774.1 coordinate 99,911,878, forward strand.
CACAACTACTGAGCCTGCGCTCTAGAGCCTGCAAGCCACAACTACTGAGCCCACGTGCCATAACTACTGAAGCCTGCGTGCCTAGAGCCCGTGCTCCGCAACAACAGAAGCCACTGCAATGAGAAGCCCGAGCACTGCAACAAAGAGCAGCCCTCGCTCACCACAACAAGAGGAAGCCCGCGCACAGCAAAGAAGACCCAATGCAGCTAAATTAATTAATTAATTAATTAATTAAATTAAATCAAAAAAAGAAAGAAAGGAAGTATGTGTACATTATTTTTAAAAAAATAAAGAAACTCTTTACCCATTTTGCACTAACTCTCCATGTCCCCCTCCCCTGGACACTAGTAACCTCTATTCTACTTTCTGTCTCTGTGAGTACCTAGATATCTCATACAAGTGAAATCAAACAATATTTGTTCTTTTTGTATCTGGCTTATTTCACTTAGCATAATATTTTCAAGCTTTATCCATCTTGTATGTATCAGAACTTCATTGCCTTTTACAGCTGAATAATATTCCATTGTATGGATATACCATATTTTGTTTATCCATTCATTTGTTGATAGACACTTGGGTTGTTTCCCTTTTTGGCTATTGTAGATAATGCTGCTATGAACATTGGTGTATATGTTTGAATTCCTGGTTTGAATTCCTTTAAATAGCTTGTAGAATTGCAGGGTCATATGGTGATTCTATTTAACTTTCTGAGGAACTGCCAACTGTTTTCCACAGTGGCTGCATCAGTTTACATTTCCATCAGCAATGTATAAGGGTTCCAATTTCTCCAATGTCCTCAGCAACATTTGTAATTTTCTGTTTTTTTCTTGATAGCCATCATAGTGAGTGTGAAGTGGTATTTCATTGTGGTTTTCATTTGCGTTTTCCTAATGACTAATAATATTATACATCCTTTTGTGTGTTATTGTATATCTTTTTTGGTGAAATGTCTGATCAAGTTCTTTTCCCATTTTTTTATTGGCTTATTTGTGTTTAGTTGTTAAATTGTAGCAGTCCTTTATATAGTTTAGATATTATTCTTGATCAAATATATGGTTTGAAAATATTTTCTCTCATTCCATGAGTTATTTTTTAACTCTTTTGATAGTGTCCTTTGATGCAGACACATTTTAAAAAATACATTTATTTATTTTTGGCTGCATTGGGTCTTCGTTGCTGTGCATGGGCTTTTCTCTAGTTGCAGCGAGCAGGGGCTACTCTTCCTTGTGGTGCACGTGCTTCTCATTGAGGTGGCTTCTCTTGTTGAAGAGTATGGGCTTTAGGTGCACAGGCCTCAGTAGTTGTGGCTCACGGTCTCCAGAGCGCAGGCTCAGCCGTTGTGGCACATGGGCCCAGCTGCTCTGCGGCATGTGGAATTCTCCCAGACCAGGGCTTGAACCCGTGTCCCCTGCAGTGGCAGGCAGACTCCTAACCACTGTGCCAGTAGGGAAGTCCAGACACATTTTTAATTTTGATGAAATCCAATTTATGTATTTTTTCTTTTGTTGCCTGTGTTTTTGGTGTCATATTTAAGAAATCCAATGTCATAAACATTTTCCCGTTTTTTAAAAATATTTATTTATTTATTTATTTTGGCTGATCTGGGTCTTAGTTGCGGCATGCATGCAAGATCTAGTTCCCCCAACAGGGATCGAATGTGGGCCCCCTGCAATGGGAGTGCAGAGTCTTACCCACTGGACTACCAGGGAAATCCTATATTTGTTCTTAATAGAGCTGCTCACATATAGCAGCTGGCTTCCCCCAAAGCATGCAATCTAACAGAAAAGGGGAAAACTACGGTGTCCTAATGACTTAGTCTCAGAGGTTATACTCTATCATTTTTGCCGTATTTTATAGATCACACAGTCCAGCCCTTACTCAGTGTGGGAGGGACTATACAAGGACATAAAGAACAGGCAGCAAGGATCACTGGGGGCCAAATTAGAGGATGGCTACCATGTGTATATATCCCCAGTACCTAGAACAGTGCCTAGAATAATAACCTGGTATAATAAGTAGTATATTATATATAAGCAGTATATATATGTAAATGTTCAGAAAATACTTGATGATGAATGAGTCACTTGGAGGTTCTTGGTGAGGTCACAGCATTAAAGAAAAATCAGAGTGACAATCATCGACAGAAAGACATTGGAACTCACTAAAAAAGATACCCCACATCCAAAGACAAAGAAGAAGCCACAATGAGATGGTAGGAGGGGCGCAACCACAATAAAATCCAATCCCATAACTGCTGCGAGGGTAACTCACAAACTGGAGAACACTTGTACCACAGAAGTCTACCCACTGGAGTGAAGGTTCTGAGCCCCACGTCAGGCTTCTGAACCTGGGAGTCCGGCAATGGGAGGAGGAATTCCTAGAGAATCAGACTTTGAAGGCTAGCGGGATTTGATTGCAGGACTTCGACAGGACTGGGGGAAACAGAGACTCCACTCTTGGACGGCACACACAAAGTAGTATGCTCATCGGGATCCAGAGGAAGGAGCAGTGACCCCACAGAGACTGAACCAGACCTACCTGCTAGTGTTGGAGGGTCTCCTGCAGAGGCGGGGGTGGCTGTGTCTCACCGTGGGGACAAGGACACTGGCAGCAGAAGTTCTGGGAAGTACTCCTTGGCATGAGCCCTCCCAGAGTCGTCCATTAGCCCCACCAAAGAGCCCGGGTAGGCTCCAGTGTTGGGTCGCCTCAGGCCAAACAACCAGCAGGGCGGGGACCCAGCCCCACTCATCAGCAGACAAGCAGATTAAAGTTTTACTGAGCTATGCCCACCAGAGCAACAGCCAGCTCTACCCACCACCAGTCCCTCCCATCAGGAAACTTCTACAAGCCTCTTACATAGCCTCATCCACCAGAGGGCAGACAGCAGAAGCAAGAAGAACTACAATCCTGCAGCCTGTGGAACAAAAACCGCATTCACAGAAAGATAGACAAGATGAAAAGGCAGAGGGCTATGTACCAGATGAAGGTACAAGATAAAACCCAAGAAAAACAACTAAATGAAGGGAGAGAGGCAACCTTCCAGAAAAAGAATTCAGAATAATGATAGTGAAGATGATCCAGGACCTCAGAGAAAGGATGGAGGCAAAGATTGAGAAGATGCAAGAAATGTTCAACAAAGATCTAGAAGAATTAAAGAACAAACAAACAGAGAAGAACAATACAATAACTTAAATGAAAAATATACTAGAAGGAATCAATAGCAGAATAACTGAGGCAGAAGAATGGATAAGTGACCTGGAAGACAGAATAGTGGAATTCACTGCTGCGGAACAGAATAAAGACCAAAGAATGAAAAAAAATGAAGACAGCCTAAGAGACCTCTGGGATAACATTAAATGCAAAAACATTCACATTATAGGGGTCCCAGAGGGAGAAGAGAGAGAGAAAGGACCCGAGAAAATATTTGAAGAGATTATAGCTGAAAACTTCCCTAACATGGGAAAGGAAATAGCCAGCCAAGTCCAGGAAACACAGAGAGTCCCATATAGGATAAACCCAAGGAGAAACACACTGAGACACATAGTAATCAAATTGGCAAAAATTAAAGACAAAGAAAAATTATTGAAAGCAGCAAGGGAAAAATGACAACATACAAGGGAACTCCCATAAGGTTAACAGCTGATTTCTCAGCAGAAACTCTACAAGCCAGAAGGGAGTGGCATGATATATTTAAAGTGATGAAAGGGAAGAACCTACAACCATGATTGCTCTATCCAGCAAGGATCTCATTCAGATTCCATGGAGAAATCAAAAGCTTTGCAGACAAGCAAAAGCTAAGACAATTCAGCACCACCAAACCAGCTCTACAACAAATGCTAAAGGAACTTCTCTAAGTGGGACACACAAGAAAAGAAAAGGACTTACAAAAACAAACCCAAAGGGACTTCCCAGGTGGTGCAGTGGTTAAGAATCTGCCTGCCAACACAGGGGACACGGGTTTGATCCCTGGTCCGGGAAGATCCCACATGCTGCGGAGCAACTAAGCCCATGCTCCACAACTACTGAGCCTGTGCTCTAGAGCCCACGAGCCACAACTACTGAGCCCGCATGCTGCAACTACAGAAGCCTGCTCACTTAGAGCCCATGCTCCACAACAAGAGAAGCTACCACAACAAGAAGCCCACGCACAGCAATGAAGAGTAGGCCCCGCTCCCTGAAACTAGAGGAAGTGCGTGCACAGCAACAAAGACCCAACACAGCCAAAATAAATAAATTTACTAAAAAACAAAAAAAAGAAAAAAAAAGAACAATTAAGAAAATGATAATAGGAACATACATATCAATAATTACCTTAAACATGAATGGATTAAATGCTCCAAACAAAAGACACAGGCTTGCTGAATGGATACAAAAATAAGACCCATCTATATGCTGTCTACAAGAGACCCACTTCAGGCCTAGGGACGCATACAGACTGAAAGTGAGGGGATGGAAAAAGATATTCCATGCAAATGGAAATCAAAAGAAAGCTGGAGTAGTAACACTCATATCAGATAAAATAGACTTTAAAATAAAGAATGTTACAAGAGACAAGGAAGGACACTACATAATGTTCAAGGGATCAATCCAAGAAGAAGATATAACAATTATAAATAAATATGCACCAAACACAGGAGCACCTCAATACATAAGGCAACTGATAACAGCTATAAAAGATGAAATTGACAGTAACACAATAATAGTGGGGGACTTTAACACCTCACTTACACCAATGGACAGATCATCCAAACAGAAAATTAATAAGGAAACACAAGTTTTAGATGACACAATAAACCAGATAGATTTAATTGGTATTTACAGGACATTCCATTCAAAAACAGCAGATTACACTTTCTTCTCAAGTGCGCACGGAACATTCTCCAGGATAGATCACATCTTGGGTCACAAATCAAGCCTCAGTAAATTTAGGAAAATTGAAATCAAATTAAGCATCTTTTCTGACCACAACGCTATGAGATTAGAAATCAATTACAGGGAAAAAACCGTAAAAAACACAAACACATGGAGGCTAAACAATACGTTACTAAATAACCAAGAGATCACTGAAGAAATCAAAGAGGAAATCAAAAAATACCTAGAGAAAATTGACAATGAAAACACGATGATCCAAAACGTATGGGATGCAGCAAAAGGAGTTCTAAGAGGGAAGTTTATAGCTATACAAGCCTACCTCAGGAAACAAGAAAAATCTCAAATAAACAATCTAACCTTACACCTAAAGGAACTAGAGAAAGAAGAGCAAACAAAACCTAAAGTTAGCAGAAGGAAAGAAATCATAAAGATCAGAGCAGAAATAAATGAAATAGAAATAAAGAAAACAATAGCAAAGATCAATAAAACTAAAAGCTGGTTCTTTGAGAAGATAAACAAAATTAATAAACCATTAGCCAGACTCATCAAGAAAAAGAAGGAAAGGACTCAAATCAATAAAGTTAGAAATGAAAAAGGAGAAGTTACAACAGACACCGCAGAAATACAAAGCATCCTAAGAGACTACTACAAGCAACTCTATGCCAATAAAACGGACAACCTGGAAGAAATGGACAAATTCTTAGAAAAGTATAACCTTCCAAGACTGAACCAGGAAGAAATAGAAAATATGAACGACCAATCACAAGTAATGAAATTGAAACTGTGATTAAAAATCTTCCAACAAATATAAGTCCAGGACCAGATGGCTTCACAGGTGAATTCTATCATACATTTAGGAAGAGCTAACACCCATCCTTCTCAAACTCTTCCAAAAAAATTGCAGAAGAGGAACACTCCCAAACTCATTCTATGAGGCCACCATCACCCTGATACCAAAAGCAGACAAAGATACTACAAAAAAAGAAAATTACAGACCAATATCACTGATGAATATAGATGCAAAAATCCTCAACAAAATACTAGCAAACAGAATCCAACAACATATTAAAAGGATCATACACCATGATCAGGTGGGATTTATCCCAGGGATGCAAGGATTCTTCAGTATATGCAAATCAATCAGTGTGATACACCGTATTAACAAATTGAAGAACAAAAACCATATGACCATCTCAATAGATGCAGAAAAAGCTTTTGACAAAATTCAACACCCATGTATGATAAAAACTCTCCAGAAAGTGGGCATAGAGTGAAACTACCTCAACATAATAAAGGCCATATATGACAAACCCACAGCAAACGTCATTCTCAATGGTGAAAAACTGAAAGCATTTCCTCGAAGATCAGGAACAAGACAAGGATGCCCACTCTCACCACTATTATTCAAAATAGTTTTGGAAGTCCTAGCCATGGCAATCAGAGAAGAAAAAGAAATAAAAGGAATACAAATTGGAAAAGAAGAAGTAATACTGTCACTGTTTGCAGATGACATGATACTATACATAGAGAATCCTAAAGATGTCACCAGAAAACTACTAGAGCTAATCAATGAATTTGGTAAAGTAGCAGGATACAAAATTAATGCACAGAAATCTCTTGCATTCCTATACACCAATGATGAAAAATCTGAAAGAGAAATTAAGGAAACACTCCCATTTACCAGTGCAACAAAAAGAATAAAATACCTAGGAATAAACCTACCTAGGGAGACAAAAGACCTGTATGCAGAAAACTATAAGATACTGATGAAAGAAATTAAGGATGATACCAACAGATGGAGACATATACCATGTTCTTGGATTGGAAGAATCAATATTGTGAAAATGACTATACTACCAAAAGCAATCTACAGATTCTATTGAATATCTATCAAATTACTAATGGCATTTTTTACAGAACTAGAACAAAAAATCTTAAAATTTGTATGGAGACACAAAAGACCCTGAATAGCCAAAGCGGTCTTGTGGGAAAAACACAGAGCTGGAGGAATCAGACTCCCTGACTTCAGACTATACTACAAAGCTACAGGAATCAAGACAATATGGTACTGGCACAAAAACAGAAATATAGATCAATGGAACAGGATAGAAAGCCCAGAGATAAACCCATGCACTTATGGTCAACTAGTCTATGACAAAGGAGGCAAGGATATACAATGGAGAAAAGATAGTCTCTTCAATAAGTGGCGCTGGGAAAACTGGACAGCTACATGTAAAAGAATGAAATTAGAACATGCCCTAACACCATACACAAAAATAAACTCAAAATGGATTTGAGACCTAAATGTAAGACCAGACACTATAAAACTCTTAGAGGAAAACACAGGAAGAACACTCTTTGACATAAATCACAACAAGATCTTTTTTGATCCACTTCCTAGAGTAATGGAAATAAAAACAAAAATAAACAAATGGGACCTAATGAAACTTAAAAGCTTTTGCACAGTAAAGGAAACCATAAACAAGACGAAAAGGCAACCCTCAAAATGGGAGAAAATATTTGCAAACGAATCAATGGACAAAGGATTAATCTCCAAAATATGTAAACAGCTCATGCAACTCAATATTAAAAAAACAAACATCCCAATCCAAAAAATGGGCAGAAGACCTAAATAGACATTTCCCCAAAGAAGACATACAGATGGCCAAGAATCATACGGAAAGCTGCTCAACATCACTAATTATTAGAGAAATGCAAATCAAAACTACAATGAGGTATCACCTCACACCAGTTAGAATGGGCATCATCAGAAAATCTACAAACAACAAATACTGGAGACGGTGTGGAGAAAAGGGAACCCTCTTGCACTGTTGGTGGGAATGTAAATTGATACAGCCACTATGGAGAACAGTATGGAGGCTCCTTAAAAAACTAAAAATAGAATTACCATATGACCCAGCAATCCCACTACTGGGCATATACCCAGAGAAAACCATAATTCAAAAAGACACATGCACCCCAATGTTCATTGCAGCACTATTTACAATAGCCAGGTCATGGAAGCAACATAAATGCCCATCGACAGACGAATGGATAAAGAAGATATGGTACATATATACAATGGAATATTACTCAGCCATAAAAAGGAATGAAATTGGGTCATTTGTGGAGACATGGATGGATCTAGAGACTGTCATACAGAGTGAAGTAAGTCAGAAAGAGAAAAACAAATATCGTATATTGACGCATATATGTGGAGCCTAAGAAAATGGTACAGATGAACCGGTTTGCAGGGCAGAAATTGAGACACAGATGCAGAGAACAAACCTATGGACACCAAGGGGGGAAAGCGGTGGGGGGTTGTGGTGTGATGAATTGGGAGATTAGGATTGACATGTATACACTGATGTGTATAAAATGGATGACTAATAAGAACCTGCTGTATAAAAAAATAAATAAAATTAAATTAAAAAAAACAAAACCCCAAAACAGGCCAGGCATTAAGGCAAAAAAGATTTAGAAGGGGGAAAAAAAGAAAAAGAAAAATCAGAGCAACAGAGGCTTAGGAAAGGCAGGATTGACTGGAACCAGGGATTGTATATCTTCAGGATGCTCTCCATTTCATTTTTAGTTTTCTGAGAATAGCCAGGATCTCTGGGTTCAAATCCCTAGAGCTTCATAATGAGAGGGCAAAGGGACTTTACTTTTGCAGCTCTGGTTTGAAAAATTCTTGGTGAGGACTCTCCCAGTCTTACCTCCTTGACCCAGTTACTATGGTCAGAGGGTTAAGGTAATGTGATTGGTTTAGCTTGTGTCAGGTGCCTATAATTGTTCATAGAAGATGGAAGGGGATGTGGGCAAATAAAAATAGTACAACTCTCTGGCCAGGTTAGGTAACCCCCATACCGTATGTTCCCGCCATACTATATGTCCGTATAATAGAACATATCAGTATTGTCCATTTATTTGTTCACATGTCTGTCTTCTACTCCAGACCATATATTCTTAAACTAAAGTCTGAACACAGGTACTACATTTTGTAACTCCAGACGACACAGGTTTTGTAGTGAAGACAGAGTTATGCTTGTATTTTTGCTTTTCATTTTTCTGTCACTGTGACTTTGGACCAGCCAGAGCTTCCTCAACTTTTAAATGGGTCTAATGATGGCTGCCTCATTTAGAAGCACATTATATTATTGCTGACATGTTGTAGGAGCTGAGAATGTTAGTTATTATCCTTCCTGTTAGGAAAGTGCCTGACACAATTGTATGTCCTTAATACCTTTATGAATGAATGATTGAATGAATAAATAAATGAAGCATTCTTAGTGATTTGCTTGGGTTCACTTGTAAATGAGGACAATAATAGGGTTATGGTGAAGATTAAGTGAGATGATAGATAAAAAGTGCTTCCATAGCCCAGTTCACGGAGAATGGAATATCTCCATTTAGATTTCTCTCACAAGGTGCATCACTTGCCTTTGTATTTCATAGAAACTCTCAATTAGTAGTCCTGAATAACACAAATGCAATACCCATTAATAAAACACAAAAGCCTACAGTATTCCAAAACCTCAGTTAAAGAGTTAAAAAAAAACCCAAAAGGGTAAGTTCTACCAAGTTAGTAATTTTGTCTAATGTCAAATTCAAGTGCTGAAACCACCTAATATATAGAAGCTTCTAATGCCTCAGACTGGGCACCCCCAAACACAGTAACAATTAGTATACAATTGTCATTCTGAGACCAATCAATTCATTGAAGGAAGGAAAGTGAAAGAAAGAAAAGGGAGGGATGGAGGAATAAAAGAAGGAAAGGTAGAAGAAAAACAAAATCAATTAGCACTCATGGCCAGAAAGCTTTGTTTATTGCATTTCTAGTCCTCCACATTCTCAGCTTCCCCTAAGGATACTACCTAGCAAATGTACAGGGTGGAACTGAAAGGGTGTTAAGGGGGTGGATCCCAGTGGCAATTTGTAAACACTCCCTATGAGTCAGCTATAAATTCAATTCAAATCCCCAGTCTCCCAGTCTTTGCTTATCATGGTTACCACCAAAATGACTTCTGCCTTTAGAAACCCTAATAGGAAACAGGTAAATGTCTAACAATGTTCGATTTTACATTAAAACTTGTGAAAATGTAGTTACTGTGCAGAAGATATTTTGTTACTGAGTTAGGGTTAATATACCTTCCTTAATCTTCAAATCACAGGAACAGCTGTGAACATTTCAGTTTTATTTTGAGAATGTTATCTCATTGTATTGCGGCCATTTGAGTGAGGAACAAAAATTTATGAAGGGTTAGGTTTAATTCCACACCTGTAAGAAAGATTATTTTAGTAAGTGCCTTTTGTAATTCAATACCATTTCTCTCCTTGCTGTAATTGGCAGCTGGTTATCTTTTTTGAATGTGCTTTCTCAGAGGAGACAATGTGTCTGTATGGGTTTCAAATTTCTCACGTGGAGAAAAAGATTAGCTGAGGAAAATGCTGGTTACCAGCATTTGGTCCTAATGTTGATGGCTGTATGGCCTTTCAGTGATGACTTCAGCAGTGGTTGCTTCCCAGTCCTGTTTAGGAGCACAGGACATAATAAAAACTAAATTAATTTTACCATAAAGTAACACCTTCCTAATGTAGTTTCCCAATTTCCTTTTTGGTAGAGGTGGGGACAGAGTACTAATTAACATTAGCTAAAGTTTGTACTTTACTGTTATTAGACAATTTTCACATGAAATAACACATCTATTGTTGGCAACTCTTATCCTTATTTGTCTGATGAAGAAACTGAAGCTTACAGAGGTCAAAGGCCAAACAATTAGCAGGTGGTAGAGTCAGGAGTTTTCTACTTAAGAGTCTGTTTAAAATCTATTTAAAATTTTTTGCATGTTGGTGCTTTGTGGCTTTGGATAATAGCAATTACCATTCGTTGAATGCTTATTTTGTGCCTTGCATATATTATTTCATTTAATTCAACACTTACATAGATACTTTTATTATCTCCAGTTTATAGATGAGAAGATTGGAGCTCAGTGAGGTTAAACACACTTTTGGAAAGCACACTTGAAATTTTAGGTCACAATCTAGTCACATGCATTAATTTGGAGGTTACTAGTTCCCAGATAATTGGATAGATTAGAATTGCTACTATAGTTGCACTAAATTTTGTCTTGCGGTAAAACAGATATTTCAGACAGTCAAGAAAAGAATAGACTTCTCCTCTGGTGGATGAGGTGGAAATTAGCACTCTACTGATGTCCCATTTTGGTGGCACAATTTCAAAAGCTGTTGTTGGGTTGATAATGCGAATGTCTGATATCACACGTAGAAATGATGTCCAACCTCTAGAGCCTGAGAGCAGGTTCTTTACCACAACTGTGGCAGATATTGTCCCTACCTGTGCACAAACGCCAAGAGATGGCAATAGAGTTGTGTTCCTCTTAACAAACAATGTTCTTTCCTAAGATAATGTGTCTTGCAAACAACAGAATGCAGTGGAGGTGAAGTGGTGACGTTAAAGCCATTCTTCTAAACTCGGTATAAGGAGAGGCCACAGTTTTTGCACTTGAGTGGCTTTTGGATTTGTGCTGTGGAAAGCATTGAGCCGAGTGAAATAAGCTTTCACTATTTCGTTGTGAGCCTTCAGTTTTCAAGGCAAAAAAAATCTGAATATTAGCTGGAGGTCACAATGGAGTGTTGTTTCTCCTTTTTCTAGAATAGTTCTGCCAAGAGAACTTTCTGATGGATGGACATGGTCTATGTGTGCTGCCCTAGTAACAAGCAGCCACATGTGGCTATTATTAAGCACTTGAAAGGTGTGAGCGCGACTGAGAAACTGAAATTTTAATTTAAGTTTAAATGTAAATAGTCACACGTGACCAGTGGCTGATGTATTGGACAGTGCAATCCTAGAATGTAACTGAGATGCCCTGGTTCTCTCTGGAAGCTCCAGATGCCAGCTGCTCAAAGTGAGAGTGGGCAGTGAGTTTGACTCCACTGGTGAGTTCCTTTTCTGTACTCTGGGTAGTTTTTGCCTCTCAGGGGAATGCCTCCCTTGCCTTTCTGTGAGCCATGAGGCTCACATGGCTGACTTATAAAACACTTGGCAGTTGAGAGCACTGTGTTCTGATACTTAACCCTTGCCTGGTTTAGAGGGGATTAGAGCTCAGACCCTCCTTCTGTTCCCCTCCTGGACAGTGAAACAAATCAATGATAAGGGTGTGTGGTATTAGAACATAGGGAATCTTGAATTGCTAACTGAATTTGCCTCATACTCAACTGTCTCTGAGGAGGGTGCCCCTGCCCACTGCCCCCATACTTCCCCTATCTTCTACTCTAGTTTCAGGGTGTGAACAGCCGAGGGCAGAAAGCTGGAGCAGAGGCGGTGTTGGTGTGGAATTCACACAGTGGGATTTCACTTACGCGAGTGCTCAAGCACTTGGGAGAGGTTAGAATTAGCTATTTCTCTAGTTAGAATTAGCTTTAATGTTAATTTATACAAATTTTATTTATTAAAAATAAAAATTTTAATTTTAATTTTTCAGTAAAATAAATGTGCAAGCTCTTTCATCAAATAAATTGGAAAGTCAGAGCTAATGGTAGAAGCTTCTCTCCTCAGGCCCATGACCTCATTAGAGATAGTACATCTCAGGCACTTAGCACAATGGTACTGATTATTTGGATTATTTAGAATATTTTTTATATATATGTACAATTTTTACCAATTAAAAATGTGTAATTTGTACCAATAAAATTAACACCAAGCTTGCTCTTTATCATTGATTCAAAATACATTGAACAGCTACTATGCAAAGTGCTGGGGCAACTGAATAGTCTAAGACAAAATATGATTTCAGTCATTGCAAAGCTCTTGATCTAGTGGGTAAGTAATATAAACCACTTCTGACATTAGGCGGACTGGTTTCAAAGCCCTGCCCCACCATTTTCCATTTGTATAAATGGGGGCAAGTTACATTGTATTTACTAAGTGTCAATTTTCTCATATGCAAGGGGGTTATAATGATATCTGCCTCATGAGGATAGTATGAGGCTTAAAAGAAATAATGTATGTATAACCCTTAGCCAATACTCACACACAGAGAGTGCTCAACTGTGTGTTAGCTTATTTGTTTTAAAATGAAGTATAATTGACTCAGAATATTATATTAGTTTCAGGTGTACAGCATAGCGATTTGATATTTTTATATGTTATGAAATGATCACCACAATAAGTCTAGTTACAGTCTGTCACCAAAGTTATCACAACATTATTGACTATATTCTCTACATTACATTCCCATGACTTATCTATTTTATAACTGGACATTTTTACCTCTTAATCCCCTTAACCTATTTTACCCAATCCTCCACCCCCTTGGTGACCACCAGTTTGTTCTCTGTATCTTTGAGTCTGTTTCTATTTTGTTATTTGTTTGTTTTGTTTTTCAGAGTCCACATGTAAGAGAAAACATATGATATTTGTTTTTCTCTGCCTGACTTATTTTACTTAGCATACATACCCTCTAGGTACTTCCATGTTGTTGCAAATGGCAAGATTTCATTCTTTTTTATGCCTAATATTCCATTGTGTATATATACACAATATCTTTATCCATTCACCTTCTGATGAACTCTTAGGTTGCTTCCGTATCTTGGCTATTATAAATAATCCTGCAGTGAACTTTGGGGTACACATATCTTTTTTACCTTTTTTTTTTTTTGGCCGTGCCGCAAGGCTTGCAGGATCTTAGTTCCCCGACCAGGGATCGAACCCATGCTCCCTGCAGTGGAAGCACGGAGTCCTAACCACTGGACCTCCAGGGAATTCCCTGCACATATCTTTTAAAATTAGTGTTTTCATTTTCTTCAGATAAATACCCAGAAGTGAAATTGCTAGATTGTATGTAGTTCTATTTCCAATTTTTTGAGGAATCTCCATACGATTTTCCATATGGCTGCACCAATTTACATTCCCACCAATAGTGTGCTACTGATTTGAGTACTTGGACTCTCTAATCAATAGAAATTGATAAGAGGCCAGACAAGAAATTCAGGCAAGTTACTGGGGCTCCTGGTGCAGCATGAGGGAGCAAAACCAAGTAACAGGTGCTCTTACTCATTCCTAGGGGTCAGGGGGCAAGCTGGTTCCCTTGGGCAGGAGGCATAGCTTAGGTGGTCTGTCCACCCCCTTGGTGGTGCTATGTGCAGGGGTCCTGCATAGTACCCTGCTTCTGCTCCTGGCATCTCAGAAACAGCAGTTCGTTTGTGGCCTTTTTGTATTGTGTCCTAGCTGCCCCAACTGCACATGTGCACAGTTATTTTTAGTCCCTTATAGTTTCTTTGTATTCTGTTGCTCAAGGAAACATTTGTGCAGGTGCAAGCACTTTAGTAAAGGGTCCCAGGTCCCAGCCTAGCTCAAGTGCAGGAGGGTTTTATGACCCAGAAATTTCTCTCATACACCTTCCCAGCCAATTTCCGGCCAGAGGCAACCAGTTACAATTTTTTTCGTAGAATTTCAAATAAATAGAATCATAGAGTATGCACTCTTCTGTGTCATTTATTTATTTTCAAATAGGTAATATATTCACATGGCTTTAAGTTAAGAAGGTATACAAAAGGGCAGGCAGTCTCCTTCCCAGCCCTGACTCCCAATCATTCAATCTTCCTCCCTTGAAGCAAAAATTATTATTAGATTCATGTGGGCCCATCCCATAGCTATCATTATTAATTCAGGGCTTTACACAGGTACTTTGAGAACTCAGTTTTAAAGGTTACCCAAAGGATCTTCTGACAGCCCAGCTAAAACAATATAAAATCAGTTTAAAAATAACTGGAGTTCTTTTTAGACTCTGATTCCGAATGTCAGATTGTGACATTTTACCTATCTATGACTTAGGTAACCTTCAAGCCATATCTAGTTCAAGTTCTGGCATCCTATGATTCTCATTTATTGATGAAACAAAAAAATATTGAACAAATATGGAAATACAACCATGAACCAAAGAAAACCAAGCTCCTGGCCTTATTGATGTAATTAGTCCAGTGGGGGAGGGGAAACAAAAATTCACCAAAATAATCATATAATTACAGTTTCAGTGTCATGTGATAGGAATGGACCAAGATAGGGAAGTGTGAAGATGCTTCTCAGAGGTAGAGACTAGAGGTGTGGTTAGAAGGATGAGGATTGGAAGAGTCTTCCAGGCACAAAGCAAAGCATATGCAGGTCTGTGCAGGGAGAAAACTGAGGAATTGGAAGAGGCCAGTCTGGCTGGAACAGAGAAAGGATGGAATGTGGTCTGAGCAGTGAGAAGAGGTGGAGAGGTGGGCAGGCCACCAGACCATGCAGGTTAGTTAAGAGGTTTTGTCTAAGGAAGTGGGAGGCCATTGAAGTGGTACATGCTGGGAAGATAAAAGATCGCACAGCCATTTGTGTGGAGAAGAGATTAGAGAGGGGCTAGAGGGCATGAGGGTAAACCAATTAGAGACTAAATTTGTAGCCCTCCCAGGCCCCTGGCCCTCCCAGACAAAGGGAGTTTGGACTAGGGTGGTGATGCAGGAGATGGTAGAGGACAGATTCAAGGAAATTTTGGGACGTAAAATCTATAGAATTTGCTGATAGATGGAATATAGGAAGGAAAGGTAGATTAACAAAATGTCTCTTAGCTTCCTATACAAGATGGATTCAGTTGCAATGAAACTGTTAGTTGAAATTACTTTAAATAATGGCATAATCTGAAGTTATGCAAAATTTTGCTTCAGATGCAATTTCAAGTTTTTAGCTGGGTGGAGAGCATGGCTCTACTTCCTATTTTCTGGTATTTCTTAATCTTGTTTTTTAAAAAAAATAGAGGATTTTTCTTTTTCTGAAATACTTATTACAGTGGAACCCTTTCTGGAGATTATAAATTTAAATTAGGTAATAACCTGGACTATTTAATTTCTAGACAATTTTTTTTGTGCTAATTACTATCATTTTGTCACTTCTAAATGTATAATGAAAGTAATTTACATTGCCTTTGTTATTATTATTGTTATTTTTTGCCTGTTTTTCCTGGGATTAGACCGGAATTAGTAGGTTGTTTCTGTTCTTAAGTACTTTCCTTCTAACAATTTCTTCGTTGATATTGGATGACTGCCCGGCTGGACCTCACATATTTGTGCCCATGTCCCTGCCGGACTCCGCATAAATCCAATGTGTCGAGACGACTGATGGTAGAGTGATTTGCAATCACAAGTGCCATTTACATGTTAATTATTGTTTTTGGGAGTGACCAGGTCACCTCTCGGGGAAGCACGGACGGCCTTTCGAAGGTTGCGCGTCTGCATCCCGTGGCCGCGACCAAGCGACATGCGCACAAGCAGTGCAGCAATGCGAGGCCCGCAGCCTTAAGCGCGGGGTCGCTTCGGGGCTGGGGGAGTGTCTGGTGCAGCTCTTACAGGCAAGGGGCGGTTCCAGAGACTGGGGAAGTCAGCAATTTGTGGGTCCGACCGCTGGAACTTTGAAAGAGAGGCGGAGGAACAAGCGGGAGTTCCCCGCCCCCGTTCCCCACGGTCCAATCCCTTCGGCTTCTTTTCTCAGCCGGCCCGCCCGTCCCCTAACCTGCTCGAACCCATTAAGCGCTAGGGCGGCCCGGTCTCTTTAAGGCCCTGCCGCGCCTGCGCCTTGAGCCTTCCTGACGCGGCCGGGCCGGACCCGGGAGGAGCCGGCGGCGAGCACAGTAGGGGTTGGGTGGTAGTTGAAACCGCGGCGGCGCGGGGGGAGTGGGTCAGCGTCTGAGGCGGCCCCGAGTTCCTGAGTGAGCGCGGCGCTCAAGAGGGGGCGCGGACGGCGGCCGGCGGAGCCGGGAGAGAGGCCGAGGCGCTGAGACGCGGCGGCGCGGCTGCCGGCTGGATGGGAAGTTAATGTTTACGGCGGAGTCCACCCAGCGTTTCCAAGGTGAGGGGCGCCGCGCCAGGCCGGGCGGGCCGCGAGCCCGGGTTCCGCGGGGCGCACAGCCGGGCCGAGGCGCGGCGAGTGGGGGCCGCCAACCAAACTTGCGGCGCGAGCGGGGCGGGCGCGCCCAGCCCCCCGGGGCCTAAGTTCCCTGTGGTCGCCGCGACCCTCCTGCCGTGGGCGCTAGGGAAGAAACTCTCCCGCGGGACTTCCAGTGGAGTCCCGGGGAGGTGGAGGGACTAGGCAGCTTCGGGAGCGCTTCCTCGTAAATTCTGTGGGGGAATACTGACTCTTCACCCCCGCCCTCGAGGCCAGGAGCCTGTTCCTTCTGGGTGACCTGATGGGGCGAGACCGTCCGCGCCTCTTGCAAAGTTGGCGTCTTTATTTGGCCTCTGGGATTCTGCGCAATGCCGTGTCTCCAGGCAGGTGATGGGCGAGCCAGGTGTGCTAGATGACGCCCTAGGATGCACTTGGGGAGCGTTTGTAGCCATCACTGAATCACCTTATGACTAGCGGGGCAAGCCTCAAATTAACCACAGCATTTCCGGTAGGTTGGATTGTGGTGTTGGTGTTTGCTTTAGAGTTGCTGTGATTTCTTTGTGGCTTCATTTTTGTCTTTTGGGCTACACAGATCAACTCAGCTGGCATTCTCTCACCGAAGAGTTAACCAAAACTTTTGGAATGGCTTCTTCACTTTCCTGTCTGTTGTTGTTAGAGGTGATTTCAAAAAGTAGCATTTTCTTGCAAAGATTTCTTTGGGTTACAGTGTAGAATAACAGACTCCTTTTATTGCTGAAAGAAATCCGGTGCTTCGTGAAGATCAAGAAAAGTTATCTGTTCATAGTTTTTACCTTTGTTCTGGGTTGAAATGTGTTAGCAGCTTTGTTTTGTTTTTTAAAAACATTTTATTAATAAACTTTCGGCTGTTTACCAGAAGCTCCTTTTCTATTCTAAAATGCTAGTGTTAATGTCTCTGAGAAATTTGTGTCAAAGAAATCTTAGAAAACTTATTGTAGTATAATATATTTTAAAAAGTGCACAATCTTGAGTATGCAGGTAAAGAATTTTTACTAAGTATACTATCACAGATCAAGAAACAGAACATTGCTAGGTTGAGGTTTATGTCTAGGAGTGGAACTCTTGGTTTATGAGGTATGTAAATGATAAAACTTTAGCATTAGATACAGTTGAACATTTTCCCAGTGTTCTCCCAATTATCAGGGAATGGTATTCCATTTACCTCATATCCTTGCTAATGCTTGTCAGTTTTAAAAATTTTTGCTATTTTGGTAAAAGTGTAGTAATATATGTGTGGTCTTATTTACATTTTTCCGATGATTGTGGTTGGGTATCTTTTGTTGGCCATTTATATGTCGTCTTTTGTGAAGTGCCTGTTAAGTCTCACTATTATTTTTTTAATTGGTCTGTAATTCTTTATTCTGGATATGAGTTCTGTGTGTGTGTGTGTGTGTGTGTGTGTGTGTGTACACATCTGTCTTCATGAGTCCTTTCTGGACTTAATCTTTTTCCACTCTGTATGTTGCCTTTTCACTCTTTTAATGGCCTTTTTTTGATGAATGGAAATTGTTATTTTTTTTCTTTTTTTTTTTGCGGTACACGGCCTCTCACTGTTGTGGCCTCTCCCGTTGCGGAGCACAGGCTCTGGACGCACAGGCTCAGCGGCCATGGCTCACGGGCCCAGCCGCTCCGCGGCACGTGGGATCTTCCCCGACCGGGGCACGAACCCGTGTCCCCTGCATCGGCAGGCGGACTCTCAACCACTGCGCCACCAGGGAAGCCCGGAAATTGTTAATTTTAATGAAATATACTTAATCCTTCCCTTTATGATTACTGCTTTTTGTGCCCTATTTAAGAAATCTTTGCCTAGCCTAAGAATATGGAGATATTTCCCCATGTTACTGTACAGTTTTATTTTGTTTTACTTTTCGTATTTAAGATGTACAATTTACAGTAAATTCCAGATGGATTGTAGGGGTCCAGCTTCACTTTATACCATATGGGTATCTATTTGACCCAGCACCATTTACTGAATATACCATCGTTGCCCTTCTGCACTGTGTGACACTTTTTCATAAATCAGGTGACTGTATAAGTGTGGATCTGTTTCTGGACAATATTCTGTTTCATTGGTCTATTTGTTATCCTTGCACCAATATCACTATCAACTGATGTAACTTTATAATAAGCTCTGATATCTGTTGTTCGTATATATATATATATATATATATATATTTTTTTTTTTTTTTTTTTGGCTATGCTGGGTGTTAGTTTCCTCATGCGGGCTCCTCGCTGTGGGCTTCTCTCTAGGTGCGGCGCGTGGGTTTAGTTGCCCTGTGGCCATGTGGGATCTTAGTTCCCCCATCAGGGATCGAACCCGCATCCCCTGCATCGGAAGGTGGATTCTTAACCACTGGACCACCAGGGAAGTCCCGATGGTTGTTCCTATTTTGTTCTTTAAGATTGTCTGGGCAGTTCTTGGTTCTTAGAGTTTCCACATAAATTTCAGAATCTTGTCCATTGCTACAAATTTTGGAAATAGAGAATTGACATCTTAACAATATTGAGTTTTCCAGTTTATGAACATGGTATATTTCTCCACTTATTTATGTCTTTTAAAATTTCTCTAATATTTTGTAGTTTTCTGTATAAAAGTCTTCCACATCTTTTTAAAAAATTATTTATTTATTTTTGGCTGCGTTGGGTCTTCATTGCTGCACATGGGCTTTCACTAGTTGCTGTGAGCAGGGGCTACTCTACATTGCGGTGTGCAGTCTTCTCATTGAGGTGGCTTCTCTTGTTGCGGAGCACAGGCTCTAGGCGTGCGGGCTCAGTAGTTGTGGCTCATGGGCTCTAGAGCGCAGGCTCAGTAGTTATGGCGCACGGGCTTAGTTGCTCCGCAGCATGAGGGATCTTCCCGGACCAGGGCTCGAACCCGTGTCCCCTGCATTGGCAGGCAGATTCTTAAGCACTGTGCCACCAGGGAAGTCCCACATCTTTTCTTATTTATTCTTAGGTATTTGATTTTTAAAATATTATTGTAAGTGATATTTTAAAACATTTGTGGCCAGTAAATGGGGGGTGGGGAGAGTGGCTCTGGGATTATTTTAAAACAAACCCCAGACGTCATTTCATCAATAAATCCTAAATCTTTAATATCCCTTCAAGACCTAGTCCAAATTACACCTTGTATGCTCTAGTTTTCCAAGGTTTTAAAATCTCTTCTTTTATGTTATCTCCAGTGTCTGGGACCAATTAAAGATTTATAGAGTGTTTAACATGGAGTGTAACTGTGTTAGGCTCTGGGGATATGAAGCTGATTAAGATGCTGCCCCTGCCTTTAAGAAGTTGAGAGTCTAAGAGGAGTTGTAGAAATTCAGAAGACCTTTATCCTCCACTAGGAGAAGTGCTGTGATGAAAATTGGTTTGGCTGCATGCAAAAGGGGCATTTAAATCCAAGTGTGGGGCACGTACTGTGCCTGGCTCCCGGTGTTCTGAGAGCTGCACGGAGGAATTGGGCTGTGGGTGAGGGCTGCTATTACCGCGCATACTTCTGCTTTATTCCTTGGCTTTCAGCCTTGAGCCTCGCTCCACTCTTCTTGAGTCTGGAGTCTCTCCAAGTCACTGTTTCCAGAGAATAAATTTATGCGAGGATGTGAATAGTGGAGAAGGGAAACTGGAGGTCCATGTACAGACTTTACCAAACTTTAAACCACTAATCTGCTCTTCAGCCCCATACTTCTTCCCCACTGACTATATCCCTCGAGACTGTCAAGGGCTGAGCCTTCTGGGGCTCTGTGAGCAAGGCACATCAGCCCGTTGACCATATTCCCTTGTGCAGGCCTGTAGGTTTAGCTTCCCATCCTCTACTCAGTTACTTATTCCTCAGTTACTTACTGCATCTATGAAACAAGAAAAAGTCTCTTTTCTTGTTTCATAGATGCCATATCTCTCTTACCTACCTGAGATTGTTAAAGACAGTTTCTTTAAGCTTTGTTTTTCCTTGCATAGCTTGTTTCCTCCAAGTTACTTTTTTTCTGTTTGGTATAGTCTCAGCAGTAGAGGCCCTCTTCAGAGGTCTGATAATCCTCCTTGGTTGTTTGCTTGTGACTGAGGGACCAAATACATCAGGTAGCAGTACTTTTTAAAAATTTAAGTGGGATTGCACACAGTAAAATATATAGATTTTAAGTGTATAGTTTGATGATTTTGCTGTGTGTACACCTGTGTAATGAACACAAGGTAGAGAGCATAGTGAAACCCCTAGAAAATTCCTTCATATCCCTTCTATCTTCCCCACTCCTTGCCCAGAGGCAACCACTATTCTGATTTCTGTCTGCATAGATTAGCACCAGTATTTTCTAAAGTTGCCCAGGTGATTCCAGTGTGTGGTCAGGATTGAAATCATTGGTTTGGGTGGGCTGTTTGAGGCTCTCTCCAGTGTCTGTCTTTCCGTTTGGCCTGGTCAGATTTCCCAGAGAGTATCCCAGTTTTCTGCTTGGAGGCCAGAGGTCTAGTTGTCGGTGGTCTGGGAACTCAGGAAAAGAGGGCTGGGTAATGAGCCATAGAGCATTTAATATGAAGGGACATACAATTTGCCTCTTTTTGTTAGGATACCTTCATCTTCCACCATGTGTGATTTACCCTTTTTAGAGAATAAATCTCTAACCTGCTGCCTCATTGAGGCTGGGTCACTCAGCAACTCGGGAGAGGCATGGGCTCTAGGTTTCTAACTGTTCAAACAGCTTTCACCTGATCCTTTCTTTCTTTAGTCTCCCTTCCCCCTCTGTGTTCTGGCAGTTCCTGAACCCTTTGAGGATTCTGTAGCGCAAAGTGGGTTTGTTCTTAGTTGTCAGCACTGCTGTCTTATAATTTGTCTTTGACCAAATCAGTTATCACTCATCCATCTTTCCAGCTTCCAAAATTTTGTTGCTGTTGTTTCTTCCATTCTCTCAATCCTTATGGTTTGTGTCCTAAAAACAGAACAAAACAACAGCAACATTTTCTTTATCTTGTTTTAGTAGGGTTTCGTGAGGGAGCAAAATTAGATGTGTGGGTTCAGTCTGCAGTCTTAACGTGCAAGTCCCTCATCTGCTTTCCATTCATCATACAAAAATGTGCTGCCATCTGCCCACCACTGTTTTCTCCTCCCTGTGGGGTTGTAGCTGTTAAAATTTCTTTACTGTTATCTACATAGAATGTTAGGAGGGAGAGCACTTAAATGTTGGATCAAACTGTAATTTCTCTAGAAACCTCTAAATTCTTTTGAGAAGTTTACATTGTCCCAGAATCTTATAATCTCAGGATTAGAAATGATTTTAAAGATAAGCCAGCTTAGTGAGCTGTTTGATACTTTCTGTAAGTGGGAAACTCGCTACAAAGAGAGAAATGACTGGAGAAACAGAGTGGGCTGTGGATCTCTGCAGTGGGTCTGGAAATCAATATGTGCGTTAAACATTTAATATTGAAAGAACAAATAATAGATCTTGCATATTTGTAACAGGAATTATCAAAAAGTCGTGGTGGTTTTGTTATTTTAATCAATAATTCTTAAATCCAGCTACTGTCATGGGTGGGAGGTAATACTTAGAATTTTTTTTGTTTTTTTTTTTTTGTTTTTTGTTTTTAGCTGAGTTCTCTGAATACTTATTACAACGGGTCATCAGCAGTAATAGGGGTACGGGAGAGAGATAGGAGATGCATTTGCCCCTCAGGTAGATCTTGGGGGTCTGCCAGCCTGTGGGGGTTTCCTTCAGGCCCGCCTTCCACCAGATGTGCTTCAGGTCTCTCGAACTTGATTTGCTGCCGTTTCAGGCGTCCTTCCTTGACTTTCCGCAGTAGGTACTAGGTCCTCTTGACCAGCTTGCGGTACTTGCGATGATTCATCTTGTACTGGCAGATCTTGAGTGTGTTTTTGCACTGCATCTGGGGTGCATCCCAGACCTCCTTACCCTACTGCTCGACCCCTTCCCCCACCTGGCTGGGCGGACACTCAGAGTTGGGCTGGAGACACAGTCCCTGGGACCCCAGCGTCCAGTCTGGGCAGGAGGTAGCCAGCTCTCTAGGTCAGCCAGCTCTCCAGGGGGCTGATGGATATATTCCTGAACAGCAGCATCTCCTCAAGCTCCAGATGGACCCGTCTGCCAGGGAGGGAGGCAACGCCACTTGGGCCTGTTGGTTGCATGCTGTAGCGAGGCCTGTAGGCATGCCTGCCCAGCACCCCTGAGACAGGCCAGGACCCACTGCAGCCTACCCGGGAACAGCCCTGAGCAGCTGGGAAGTGAGGCGCACCAGGAACAAGGTCTGTGTGTGGCGGCGGCCCCAGGTGCTCAGTGGAGCCTCTGTGAGCCTCAGCTTCACCCCGAGGTGCCCACTGCGTGGATGGTGTGGATTCTCAGGTCCCAGGTCCCCAGCCCAGCCGGCCGCAGCCGCCTCCGCTGTCCCTGGAGCCCGCGGCCTCATGCTGACCCTACCCAGACACCGCTGGGAGACTGACCATTCTGCTGCCCAGTATTTTTTGTTTTGAGAAAAAGATTATATTCCAGAAAAAATTGAAAAGTATTGCTAAAGTTGTAGAAATCTTATTGTTAATGTAAACTGGTAAATTAATTAGAACCACCCATTAAAGCCTCTCTGTTAAGCTCCTCTGATAACTTTGTTATGCTTTGCACTCCTTTTTTCTTTAAAACACTAAGTATGTTTCCAAACGCTCTTTGAGATAAGAGTTTTTTATCATAAAGTTCATGATGAAATAAAATATTATTCTCAATATAATCTGTTTTTTCTTAGGCTAAATTTATAAAATTTTATGTGTTTACCTTTATATTGTGTCCATCCTTTTCTGTGTTACAGTATCCTTTTACATTTGAGATTTATGCTAGATAGTGAGTGGGTTTTTTTGTTTGTTATTTTCTGTAATGCCCTTATTTAGCCCTTGGTTACTCTTCAAATTAATTTTGGACAAGTTACATAAAATATAAAAGTCTGCTTATCACTGCACACAGTTTTATATGTTTGCATATAAAATTCAAGCTATCAATTAAAGATAACATTGGCAGTTATTACTATCTGTTTTGGCGGTATGATAGTCCTTCCTCATTGGAAACATGTAGGTTAATTAATGTGTGTTTTGTGGCTAGAAGCTGTTGACTGTGGCCTCATATGTTTGCTCAGAAAGGGTCATCCAATTTCTCATAATTCTAAGTTGCCTGGTGTGTTTATTTGTTGCCATCCCCAGATGCTTATTACTGTCTCTGTACTTCATGAGAGCATTCCCTGCCTGTGCTGTTGGCAGTTTATTGTTTAAGTGGCCAGACAATGTGGGTTTAGTGCTTGTTAATTGTTCTTTGTACTAATCCAACTGCTCACAATTGTACTTTGAAAAATGTTCCCTAAAGCTGGTTAAACTGGCTATTATCTGGGTCTTCATTGTTGGTTTTGCTATTCATTGTCTTTTGGGTTCATGATTAGGGCTCTCTCCTTAAGGAACTGCTAGCTCCTGTGTTCTTGGAAGGAGCCTTGATAGAGATAGGAGCAGAATGGTTTTATTATGGATCATTGCTCTTTTTGTTTTTCATAAGAAAGTGTAAGCACTGATAGGGAAGTGAAGATGGGGATTTTGTCGTACCTTTGAATTGGTATTCAAATGATTAGTTGCTGTATTTGGCCTGACACAGATCTTTTGCTATGTTAAAAATGAATCCAGCATTCTCATAAATTATGCTAGTAAGTTTGTTAGAACAATGTTAACAGATACTGGATAGGAACTTCCCTGGTGGTCCAGAGTTTAAGACTCTATGCTCCCAGTGCAGGGGCCTGGGTTTGATCCCTGGTCAGGAAACTAGATCCCACATGCCACAACTAAAGATCCTGCACATGGCAATGAAGATCCTGCGTGCTGCAGCTAAGACCTGGCGCAGCCAAATAAATAAATAAATATTAGAAAAAAAGATACTGGATAAAAGTTTCACTTGAATGAACCACTGTATAATATGATATTTGAATGAGATACATAAGAGAAAGAAGAAAAATTTAATATCTTCAAGTATACCAGAATCAGGATAGTTTAGAAGACTGAGCCAGAATTTGCTGGTGAGGAGGTAGACCTTGAAGTAAATTGAGAACGAATCTTAGGGAATAATCTCATGAAAAGTGTAATGCCTTTAAACATTTAATTTAAAATACATGTAAGAGAGGAGCACAAAGTTAAAGACTCAACTTGGCTGCTTTTTTGAAAATGTGGAGAAGCTTCTTTTCTGCTGCTGGATGAACAAGGTTATAAATGTTGTCAAGCATTTAACACACGAGATCAGAAAACTGAGTCAGTAAATGATCTAGAAATTTAATGAAGTTATGAACATTGTCAGTAAGTCAGTAAGAACCACCAAAGGTAACACATACATAGCATCTCCTATGTGTCAAGCATAATGATAGGTCCTGGGAAGACAACGGTGATCAATACTACATAGACAAAAATCTTTGCTTTCACAAAATTTATAAACCAGGGGAACACACAGTTGGTATAGTCTTGTTTCTTTACTTTTTTTTTTTTTTTCTGGCCATGCTGTGCAGCTTGTGGGATCTAAGTTCCCTGACCAGGGATTGAACCTGGCTCTGGCAGTGAAAGCACTGAGTCCTAACCACTGGACCACCAGGGACCACTGCAGACCAGGGTAATTAAGTGATTAATTTGTCTTAAATCATGAGGTTTTTTTTTTGTTTGTTTAAATTGAAGTATAATTGATTTTCAATGTGTCAGTTTCAGGTGTACAGAGAAGTGATTCAGTTATACTGAATCTATTCTTTTTCTTTATAGGTTATTACAAGATATTGAATATAGTCCCCTGTGCTCTACAGTAGGTCTTTATTGTTTATCTGTTTTATATACAGTAGTGTGTATCTGTTAATCCCAAACTCCTATTTATCACTCCCCCCCCTTTCCTCTATGTCTGTGAGTCTGTTTCTGTTTTGTAAATAAGTTCATTTGTATCATTTTTTTGATTCCACATGTAAGTGATATTATATTATATTTGTCTTTCCTTGTCTGATTTTACTTCACTTATTATGATTATCTCTAGGTCCATCCATGTTGCTGCAAGTTATTTTATTCTTTTTTAATGGCTAATATTCCTTTGTATGTGTGTATACCACATCTTTATCCATCCATTTGTCGATGGACATTTAGTTTGCTTCCATATCTTGGTTATTGTAAATAGTGCTGCTGTGAACATTGGGGTGCATGTATCTTTTCAAATTAGAGTTTTCGTCTTGTCTGAATATATGCCAGAAGTGGGATTGCTGGATCATATGGTAATTCCTTTTTTTAAATTAAATTTTTATTTATTCATTTGGTTGTGCAGGGTCTTAGTTGCAGCTCGCTGGCTTCTTAGTTGTGGCTTGCCAGCTCCTTAGTTGTGGCGTGCAAACTCTTATTTGTGGCATGCATATGGGATTTAGTTCCCTGACCAGGGATGGAACCTGGGCCCTCTGCATAGGGAGCATGAAGTCTTAACCACTGTGCCACCACGGAAGTCCCTCATATGATAATTCTATTTCAGTTTTTTAAGGAACTTCCATACTGTTCTCCATAGTGGCTGTACCAATTTACATTCCCACCAACAGTATAGGAGTGTTCTCTTTTCTCCACACCCTCTCCAGCATGTTATTTGTAGACTTTTTGGTGATGGCCATTCTGACAGGTGTGAGGCTTTTTAAGTAATTAGTATGGAAAAATGCTGAGTGAAGCAAAAGTTTTAAATTTTAATATTTGCTTTAAAAATTTTTGAGGTAAAGATTACGTATAGTGAAATGAACTTAACTCTACAATTGAATGAATTTTGTCGAATGTGTACTCCTGTGTTAATCTCTCCCTCCCCAGTAATCCCACATGGTTCCTTTAGTCAGTTCCTGTTCTGCTATCTTTTACCACAGATTCGTTTTTCATGTTCTTGAACTTCACCTAATAGAAGAGTAGAATTAGTGTGTATTCTTTTCTGGCTGGCTGCTTTTGTTCAACATAATGTTTTGAAATTCATCCATGTTAATGCTCTTTTCAGTAGTTCTTTTTAACTGGTGTATAGTAATAACATTGTATAACAATAAGTTTGTTTATCCCTTTTCCCATTAGGCTATTATGAAAGCTGTTATGAGCACATAGCTATTAGTCTTCTTATAGACATACATTTTCATTTCTCTTGGATAAATAACTAGTGGTGGACTTACTGGTTCATAGAGCGGATGTATGTTTAACTTTAGAAGACATTGCCAAACAGTTTTCCCAAGGGAATATATAGTGTTACATTGCAACCAGCAGTCTGTGAAAGGTCTGCTTGAGTGACAAATCAGAATTGAGTTTCAGAAAGACTGTGCTGGTACAGTGGGGTATGAGACTTGAGATAGGGAACACACACAGTTAAGTAATACAATTGAAAATTGATGTATTCTTGTTCTAAGGAATTGATAGGGAGGGAGAGACTTACAGATTCTGGAGCCTGTGGTATGTGGGGTGAGGATAAGGCAGGGGTCAGGTGATCCCCATGCATCTGCCACAGGCTGTTGGATATTGGTGTGTCAGTCATTAACAGAGAGAATACAGTGGAGGAGTAGATTTTAGAGGGAAGAGGGAGAAGTAAATCTGTTATGTTTGTAAGTAGTAATAAAAGGAAGCAGCAAAAGGAAGTAGATTAAATAACTGTGTATAGTGAGGAGAAGACCCAGGATGGAATTGGAATTTTGGGGACCATTGACATATAAGAAATGAGCTGATGACGAGAAGTCTGCAAATGAGCAGAAGGAGTGAGTAGCCACCACAGAAGGGAAACCAGGGAAGTGATTTAACAAACTGAAAGAATAGAACTTTGAAAAAGGAGGGAGGGGCTTGAATGTTGTTAATGTGAGTAAAAAATAAGTGTAGCCTTTCTGGAGGTTAACTTTTTTTTATTATTTGACCCAATAGTTGCACTTTGTGGAATAACTTCTAGAGAAACAGACAAATGTGGAAAGGTATCACACACACATACACAGAGTATTATATAGTTTTCTATTGCTGCTGTAACAAATTAGTACAAACTTAGTGGCTTAAAACAAAAATATAGTCTCTTACAGTTATGGAGGCCAGAAGTCTCAAATGTTTCACTGGGCTAAAGTCAAGGTATTGACCCAGCTGGTTCCTGGGGTAGAATCTATTTCCTTGCCTTTTCCATGTATTCCTTGCATTGCATTCCTTGATCCCTTCCTCCATTTTCAAAGTCAACTGCATAGCATCTTCCGATGGGCCCAACCCAGATAGTTCAGGATAATCTCCTCATCACAAAATCCTTCCCTTAATTACCTCTGCCAAGTCCCTTTTACAATTTAAGGTAACATTCACAGGTTCTGTGTTTTATGATGTGCTCTTTAGGAGGCCATTAATTAGTCTACTACATAATACTAACAAGGACAGAAGATCAAAGTACATTAAATTAAATTCTCAAAAATGTATAGTATGATCTGATTTTTTTTTGGCTGCACCAGGCAGGGCATGCGGGATCTTAATTCCCTGACTGGGGATTGAACCTGTGCCCCCTGCAGTGGAAGCATGGAGTCTTAACCGCTGGACCACCAGGGAAGTCCCCAAGTATGATCTAATTTTTGTGAACTTAAAAAAAATACATGTACCTGTATATTACCATATGTATAGAAATCTTAATATATACTGTACAGCTAACAGTGGCTGTCTTTGAGAGTGGGATTACAGAGTACTCAAACTTTTCCATTTTTTTCTGTGATATTTCAATTCTTAACATGTATTTGCTAATCAGAAAAATAAAAAATAAATAACAGGAAAAGTACTGTATGGGTCACATGTTACAGAGAGGTCTGTAAGTAAGATAAGGACTATGAAGCATTTACTGGATTTAGCACAAAGAAGCTGTTGGTGAGTGACCTTGGTAAGTGTGGTTTTAGTAAAATGGTATGGTAGAAGCCACATTGCAGTGAAAAAGTGGGAGGTGAAGAAGGGAAGAATGAAAGCTAAAGCTATCTGTCCAGTTGCTTAGCTATGGGGGAGGGACGATACTGTGAGACAGGGGGTACTTAGTGGGGTGTAAGGTCCAGCGAGAGCGCTAAATATGGCAGAGCAGCCTGTTTAAAAGTTGAGAGCAGAAACTGGGAAGAAGAGAGAGACCACCTGAGTTCCAGGATAATTCACAGAGCACGAGGCCTGTCTTCTGACTTCAGACAGAAGACCCACTTACCTGTGGCAGGTGAGACTAGAGAGGTGTGGATATGGGCAGTAGTTAAGTTTATAACGTTTTCGTTTTCTTTAATATTATCAGATTAAAAAAAAACCACAAACTCTTGTAGTCCTAAATGCTTCTTTGGCATTTTGTTAAAGTCCAAAGTTATTGTGTACCTGTGTTAATTTAGTCTTGCTAATGTACTCTCATTTTGTTGGTTTCTGATTATTCCTGTAGCCTCATAGTATATGAGTATATGAGGTTCAGGGAATGAGACCTTAGTTTTCTAGTGCAACGTTTTGAGGACTCCTCCCCCCCTGTTATTATTGAAACTAATCATTGCATAAAAATCTGCTTATATGAGTTTATCAATTTTCTCTTGACTCTACAGTGTCACAACAGGAAAACATTAGAGGTACCATTCACTCCAACCTTTTTTTAAGTTCCTGACAAGGAAACAAGGTTTAAAAAATTTAAATAACTTGTGAAGGCCTTACGCACCTTGTCAAAAGAACATGGTACTTTACCTTGCTGAGATGCTGAGGACCTTTCAAAAAATTATTATTTCATTGACACTATATTTCTGCCAGGATTTCCTGAGTTTTCATGTGTCCTTCTATCCAATTCCAATTAACATACATTTTCCACCTCTTAATTTCATCACTCTTCTTTCACCAGTATCAGTGTAATTAAATTAATTAAAATGACAATTTAAAATACAGTTTTTAAGGCCTTGCCATGATCTGTGCATTATTTACTTATTTGGAGAATTATGTTGAAGATTCCTATTGACATTTTAGGATTTTTCAGAACTGTGGCAGTTCATTTTGTTTGTTTGTTTTTGTTTTTGCGGTACGCGGGCCTCTCACTCTTGTGGCCTCTCCCGTTGCGGAGCACAGGCTCCGGACGCGCAGGCTCAGCGGCCATGGCTCATGGGCCCAGCCGCTCCGCGGCATGTGGGATCTTCCCGGACCGGGGCACGAACCCATGTCCCCTGCATCAGCAGGCGGACTCTCAACCACTGTGCCACCAGGGAAGCCTGGCAGTTCATTTTTATTTCACACTGGGTATGGGGTGATGGTGCTTAACACACTTCTTGACACAGTGCTTGATGTATTGTGTATATTAATTAAAAAATTTGCATAATATGTGATATATTTTAAGAGGTACTTGTTCAGAATTTGTGCTTTTTTTGGACTAGATTAAGACCTAAGGAAACAGGTATTTTAGTACTCTTGCTGCTTCCAGGAAAAAAATTGTGTAGATATGCCTTTTTTTTTTTTTTTTTTTTAAAACAATTTTGTCTTTGTAACAGTGGAAGGTTGAGGTCAGGGGACAGGCTTATTAGCTCATTATTCAAGAACTTGAACACCTTGGCTATAGCAATTTTAGGTGCAGCTCAGATTATCAAATTTTTAAATAAATTTATTTGTTTATTTACTTATTTTTGGCTGTGTTGGGTCTTCGTTGCTGCATGGGGGCTTTCTTTAGTTGCGGCGAGTGGGGGCTACTCTTCGTTGTGGTGTGCGGGTTTCTCATTGCAATGGCTTCTCCTGTGGTGGAGCACGTGCTATAGGCGTGCGGGCTTCAGTAGTTGTGGCTCTTGGGCTCAAGAGCGCAGACTCAGTAGTTGTGGCGCACGGGCTTAGTTGCTCCGCGGCATGTAGGATCTTCCTGGACCAGGGATTGAACTCGTGTCCCCGGCATTGGCAGGTAGATTCTTAACCACTGCGTCACCAGGGAAGTCCTTCATTTTCAAATATAATTTTCATCTCATTATTTTAGTTAATTGAATTGCTTAAGTAGGTAATCAGATTGGTTTTGGGCAGGTCCTATCTGTCTGTCAAAATCCTTAGAGTCATGACATGTTCTGACGTTCTGTGTTTTTACTTTTGTGTTCTTCTGTTTTAGCTCACCTTCCTATCAATGATTCATACTTGTCAGGATGTTTTTGTTTTAGGGCTGAATGTTTAGTATCCTGGTTCCATTGCTTATTAGCTAATGGATTCTTGGGCAAGTTGTTTAACCTCTATAAACTTCAGTAAAATCTGTCTCAGGATTATTGTGAGGATTAAATAAGATAATGAATGTAAGTGTTGTCGAAGTGCCTGGTACATAGTAAAACTTACAGTAGATGATGGTGGTAGCAGCTGCAATAGTATATCACTGTGTACAAAGTTTTCCTTTTCTTTCTTTTTTTTTTTAAATTAAAGTGTAGTTGATTTACAATGTTGTGTTAGTTGCAAGTTTTCCTTTTCTGAAATTTTGTTCTAGAGGTAGGAAGGATCAGAGAGAGATGAATATATGCTGTATGCCTATAGAAAATAAATTAACTCAGAGAAATTTGTTATATAGACATCTAAAGGAAGAAGACTTGTCAGCAGTGTTACCCTTATTTCCTGTTTTTTTCCCATTCAGTGTAATTCCTGTTTGCTGTTTTTTCTATTCCTGTTGAAGCCAGTGCTCTGTATCTTTCTCTTCTTCCATCTGACAACTGTTAACTTAAAAAGTGAAAGACAGGGCTTCCCTGGTGGCGCAGTGGTTGAGAGTGGTTGAGTGGCAGGCGGCACGGGTTCATGCCCTGGTCCAGGAGGATCCCACATGCTGCAGAGCGGCTAGGCCCGTGAACCATGGCCGCTGAGCCTGCGCGTCCAGAGCCTGTGCTCCGCAACAGGAGAGGCTGCAACAGTGAGAGGCCTGCGTACCGGAAAAAAAAGAAAAAAAAAAAGTGAAAGACATAATTTGCAGTTCTTCTTTGAGGATATTTATAGACTGTATTTTAAAATCTGCACTCCATATTTATTGATAATACTCAAAACATGCAAGACACTGCTATTTATATAATAATGTTGTTTATGCCCATGTTTGCAGAGTTGGAATAACACTTCCTTATAACCTGCTTAAAAGATTGAAGATAGATATTACATTTGCCCCAAGCTTAAATCCTACTGGGACAACGTTGAGTATAAATAATTTTTTTTTTTTTGCTTTCTACATGTTTATTCAGTTGTATACCAAGATTTTTATGGGTTCAAAATTTCCAACACCTTGAAGAATGTTGAAGTAACGGTGCGTACAGATAATTATTTTTTATATTTATATTGGCATAGACCATTTTGAAATTTGATCATATATTTTAGATATAGTTCTAAGTTTGATACGTTTGCTGTTTATTTTGGAAGCAAATAAGAAAAGATCTCTCTGGACCCATTTGGCATTACAAACACTTAGGCAAATAGCCACTAAAAAAGTATGATGCTGTAAGTTGGTGAGTTTTCTGGGCTTGTAATCTTGTGTAATCAGTCAGAGTTGTAGTTTAAATAATGGTCCCAGAGATACAATTTCCTGTCGCTCATCTATTGGCCAATTTCCCCATAAATTTATGGGTTCGTATAAAACTTCCTGTGAAACTTGAGATGCTCCTAATAATCTGTTTCAGACTAAGTATAAATAGTTAAAAAAACATGATGTAGTTGGAAGAACTCAGATACCTATAGAATTATCCATCTATTTTTTTCAGCCAACTTTTGTTGTTGAGTTTCTAGAATGCACTGGGTTCTGTGCTAGGCATTAAGGAGGGCAAAGTAATACCTTCTCTTTGGTCAGAACAAAAAGAAGATGCTGTTTCAGGCTATAACTCTGCTCCCTTCTCAGTATTGCTCCTAACCTGCAATCCTGACCTTAGTAATGATTTGTTAATATGTTACTTAAGCATTGTTGCTTTCTCCCTTTTATTTCCTTCTTGTATATTTTTCAGATTAGAACATATGAAGTCTGTCATGATGAAGGACTCCAAAATTTGGAAAAATCAGAAGTATAAATAATTTAAAAACCATAAAGTTGGGACTTCCCCGGCAGTCCGGTGGTTAAGACTCTGTGCTTCCACTGCAGGGGGCACGGGTTTGATCCCTGGTGGGGGAACCAAGATCCCACATGCTGCGTGGAAAACCCATGAAGTTCATGTCTTATATTCTGTTCTATTGTGGTAATTACTGTTGGCAGCTTCTGTTGCTGTTTTTTTTATAGTCCTTTTCTGGCTTTCCAGCCAGAGCAAACTATTAAAAGTCTATTTGGCATTTGTATGCTGGTGTTCATAGCAGCATTATTCACAGCCAAAAGTTGGAAACAACCCAAAATGTCCATCAACAGATGAATGGATAAACATCAGATGAGTAGAGTTCTTCCTTCCTTCTTTTTTTCCTTTCTGTCTTCCAGCCTTAAATATACCAAGTTTTTCATGGGCTCAGAGTTTCTAGCACCTTGAAGAATGTGAGAAGTATATGTATATAATAGAATCTTATTTAGCCATAAAAAGGAATGAAGTTCTGATACATGGTGCAGTGTGGATGAACATTGAAAACATTATGCTGAATGAAATAAGCCATGACACTAAAAGACAAATATTGTATGTATGATTCTACTTATAAATCTAGAATAGGTAAATTCATAAAAGTCAGAAAGTAGTTTAGAGGTTACCTGAGGCTGTGGAGAAAGGAATGGATACAAAGTTTCTGCTTGGGGGGATGAAAATGTTTTGGAAATAGACAGTGGTGATGGTTGTACATCACTGTGAATGTAATTAATTCCAACGAATTGTACACTTAAAAATTGTTACAATGGCATGTTTTTATGTTCTATATATTTTACCCCAATTAGGAAACAGGCTGTTTGGAACCTGCAAGAGGCTTGTGGCTAGTTCACAGTTTTACTTCTAAGTGAGGCTGAGGTCTTGCTCATTCATGCTTCCCTTGTTCATGCTCCATTGTTTTTGAAAAAAAAAGACCAGCACTGATTGAGTGGTGTTTCTGGATGATTCATTTATCTTCATGATTTTCTTTTTTCTTTCCTTTTTTCCATAAATATGGATCACTTATAAGGAAAATATCCATAAATAAGACTTATTTTAAGAACAAAATCAGGGGACTTCCCTGGTGGCACAGTGGTTAAGGATCCTCCTGCCAGTGCAGGGGACACAGGTTCGATCCGTGGTCTGGGAAGATCCCACATGGCGTGGAGCAACTAAGCCCATGCGCCACAACTACTGAGCCTGCGCTCCAGAGCCTGTGAACCACAACTACTGAAGCCCGCACGCCTAGAGCCTGTGCTCCGCCACAAGAGAAGCCACTGCAATGAGAAGCACGTGCACTGCTACGAAGAGTAGCCCCTGCTTGCCACAACTAGAGAAAGCCTGCATGCAGCAGCGAAGACCCAATGCAGCCAATAAATAAATAAATAAATGAATGAATAAATAAATAAAAAACAAAATCAAGTCAGAAAATATTTATCTTCTTTGGCTTACTATATAGTATTCTTTCCTTTCTCTTATCCTTTATCTCTTCTTGATCATCTTTCACTTCTTTTGCATGTATGTATCATTCCTTAATTTTACAGTTTTTAATATAACCAAATTGGAGATAATTGGAAAAAGAAGGGATTCTTCCCATCCCCACATTCACTACTATAACACTGAGTTTCTTGGTTTTTAATTTTAATGTATTTTTTCTATTCTCTTCTTGCTTATATCTTTGTTCTAATAAGAATTTATATATAATTTGAGTTTTTTTCATTTTTTGCTGCATTAGCCTTCTGCATGTGGTCTGCCTTATTATCTTCCTAACCATCTTTTTAAAACAAAGTTACAACTTCCAGTTTCTAGTCCAACATGGAAGTTGCCACTTCCTGTTAACAACAGGTAAAAAAGCTGAACAAACTGAAAAATCAACAGTTCTTAGATTCAGCAGGAAGGTGAGGTCACAGGACAAAGCACCGCCCCCTGAATTGGAAAGACAGACGGCAGATACAGAGAATTACAACTTAGTGGAGAGAAACCTGTGAGTTGAAACCGCTGTGGGAACCAGTGGTAGGGAAGGGAAACCTGAACTACTGATGAATTGCTGCAGGCTCAGTGTGGACAAGTCTGAGAGATGAAAACTCCAGGGGGACCCAGTCATTGGGTGCCCGCACACTTCTGTGAATTTTGCCTCCAGGAACTTGGCCACGTTCTCATAATGAATATCAGAGAAAAATCCCCTCTTGCGTCCAGCTGTGGGAAGGAAAAGGAAGTATTTTGAAATACTCCAGAGTATTCTGTTCTTAACAAGGTCTGCCCTTAGGAGAAACTACTTAACCAGAGCCTCACCTGCTGGGGTTTGATCAGAGCCTGGGGGAACTGACCTGGGGGAAATAAGCAATTCTGGCCTAGTATAGCCATTTTGTGCCACAGGAGGGGAGTGGAGTGATGGGAGAGGCTGATGACTGAGAAGCACGTGTAAAGTTCAGAGTTTAGAGATATAGGCTCACTGAAAGACTAAGATCTAATCATAGGACTGTAAAATGCTTCCCTGCCCTCCATACCACATTATTAAAGGCCTATTTACAGTAGTTCCTTTACACAGTACATCATAACTATCAAAAAAAAATTACAAGACATACTCAAAGACAAAAAACAGTTTGAAGAGAGAGTGCAAGCATCAGAACCAGACACAGATATGGTAGGGATGTTGGAATTATCGGACAAAAGAAGAATTTTATTTATTTATTTATTTATTTTTTGCGGTATGCGGGCCTCTCACTGTTGTGGCCTCTTCCCTTGCAGAGCACAGGCTCCGGACACGCAAGCTCAGCGGCCATGGCTCACGGGCCCAGCCGCTCTGCCGCATGTGGGATCTTCCTGGACTGGGGCACGACCCTGTGTCCCCTGCATCGGCAGGCAGACTCTCAACCACTGCGCCACCAGGGAAGCCCCAAAAGAAGAATTTAAAGCAATTATGATTAAGATGCTAAGGGCTCTAATGGATAAAATAGGTAGCTGACAAGAACAGATGGGCAATGTTAGTAGAGGGTGGAAATTCTAAGAAAGAGCCAAAAAGAAATGCTAGAGATCAAAAACATTGTAACAGAAATGAAGAATGCCTTTGGTTGGGCTTATTAGTAGACTGGATATGCCTCAGGAAAGAATCTCTGAGCTTAAGAATAGCTAGATAGAAACCACCAAAACTGAAAGGCAAAGAGGAAAAAACACTGAAAAAACAGAACAGAATATCCAAAAACTGGGACTACAAAAGGTGTAATACATGAGTAATGGGAATTCCAGAAGGAGAAGAAAGAAAAGAACAGAAGAAATAGTTGAAACATTAATGACTGAGAATTGCCCCAAATTAATGTCAGATACCAAATCATAGATCCAGGAGGCTCAGAGAGAACCAAGCAGGGTAAGTGCCCAAAAGACTGCACCTAAGCACACCATTTTCAAACTACAGAAAATCAAAGATTAAAAAAAAAATCCTGAAAGAAGCCAGAGGGAAATAACACCTTACCTATAGAGAAGCAATTATAAGAGTTACACCCAACTTCTCAGAAGCCATGTGAGCAAGAAGAGAGTAGAGTGAAATACTTAAAGTGCTGAGAAGAGGAAAAAACACCAGCCTAGAAATCTGTGCCTTGCAGTATTATCCTTCAAAAGTGAGGGAGAAATAAAGACTTTCTCAAACAAAAATTAAGAGAATTTGTTGCCAGTAGACCTGCCTTGCAAGAAAAGTTAAAATAAATTCTTTAGAGAGAAGGGACGTAATATAGGTCAGAAACTCATACCTTACTTCCTTACGTAAAGTAAGGAAGAGTAAGGAAATGGGAAAAAGGAATAAGTGATGGTAAAATAAAAACTTTAGTTTTTTTGTTCTCATTGATCTAGTAGATAAGTTTGTTCAAGATAGTAATGTCAACTGTGATTTCATTATGTATACTTATGTATATATGTGTGCTATGCATAAGTTCAATGAATAACACCAGTGAAACAAGGGCACGGGGGGAGGATATATGATTATTTTGTTACTATAAGGTACTTACACTACCCATGAAGTGGTGTAGTGTTATTTGAAAGTGGAATTGGATTACCTGTAATTGTATATTGCAGACTCTAAGGCAACCACTAGGGAAAGTGTAAAAAAAAATGTATAACCAATATATAAGAAAGGAGAGAAAATAGAATCATATAAAATCTCTTAAAACCATGGAAGGCAGAAAAAGAGTGGAAGACAAAAATAGGAATGAAGAACAAGGAAGGGCAACAAATAGGAAACGGTGACAAATTTGGTAGATGTTAGTCCAGCTATGTCAATAGTCACTTTGAACATCAGTGGTCTAAATGCACAAATTAAAAGACAAAGACTGGTTGAGTGGATCAAACAACAAGATTCAACTATGTTGTCTACAGGAAATCCCCTTAAAACATAAAGACACATATAGATAGGGAATTAAGAGGTACAGACTACTATGTGTACAGTAAATAAGCTACAGGGATATATTATACAGCACAGTGGATGACTACAGCCAATATTTTATAATAACTAAGTGGAGTATAACCTTTAAAAATTGTGAATCACTGTTGTATACCTGGAACTCATATAATATTGTAAATCAACTATACCTCAATTAAAAAAAACATAGATTAAAAGTAAATGGATGGAGTGGGCTTCCCTGGTGGCACAGTGGTTAAGAATCTGCCTGCCAATGCAGGGGACACGGGTTCGAGCCCTGGTCCAGGAAGATCCCACATGCCGTGGAGCAACTAAGCCTGTGCACCACAACTACTGAGTCTGCACTCTAGAACCCTCGAGCCACAACTACTGAAGCCTGCGCACCTAGAGCCCGTGCTCCACAACAAGAGAAGCCACCGCAATGAGAAGCCCGTGCACCACCACGAAGAGTAGCCCCCACTCGCTGCAACTAGAGAAAGCCCGCGCCCGGCAACGAAAACCCAACGCCAAAAAAAAAAAAAAAAAAAAGTAAATGGATGGAGAAATATATAAAAGGTACAACATTGCTAACACTAATTAAAGCAGGAATAGCTATATTAATTTCAGACAGCAGATTTCAGACCAAGGAATATTTTCAGGGATA
This sequence comes from Monodon monoceros, assembly GCF_005190385.1. Taxonomy (NCBI): domain Eukaryota; kingdom Metazoa; phylum Chordata; class Mammalia; order Artiodactyla; family Monodontidae; genus Monodon; species Monodon monoceros. The sequence continues at coordinate 99,949,771 of NW_021703774.1, forward strand.
AAGAGCGAGGGGAATTACATAACGATAGAGGGATCAGTCGTTAAGAAGACATACCAATCCTTAATATGTATGCACCTAAAACAAGGCATCAGACTATGTGAGGCAGAAACTGATAGAATGCAGGGAGAAGTAGATGAATCCATTATCACAGCTGGAGACTTTAATACCCCTCTGTCAGAAATGGACACATTCAGCAGACAGTGAGGACACAATTGAACTCAACAGCACCATCAATCAACTAAATAGAATGGACATCTTAGACTACTTCAACAACAGAGTGCATAGTCTACCGAAGGTCACATGGAACATTCATCAAGACAGACTACATTCCGCATTCTAGATCATAAAACCAATTTTTTTCTTTATTGTTTTTTTGGCTGCGTTGGGTCTTTGTTGCTGCGTGTGGGCTTCCTCTAGTTGTGGCAAGCGGGGGCTACTCTTCGTTGTGGTGCGTGGACTTCTCAATGTGGTGGCTTCTCTTGTTGCTGAGCACGGGCTCTAGGTGTGCGGGCTTCAGTAGTTGCAGCATGCAGGCTCAGTAGTTGCATCACGTGGGCCCTAGAGTGCAGGTTTCAGTAGTTGTGGTGCGTGGGCTCAGTAGCGGTGAGCAGGCTCTAGGGTGCATGGGCTTCAGTAGTTGTGTGCAGGCTTAGTAGTTCTGGCTCACAGGCTCTAGAGTGCAGGCTCAGTAGTTGTGGCACACGGGCTTAGTTGCTCTGTGGCATGTGGGATCTTCCTGGACCAGGGTTCGAACCCGTGTCCCCTGCATTGGCAGGCGAATTCTTAACCACTGCGTCGCCAGGGAAGTCCCCAATTTCTTAAAAGACATGATCTGCCCAAACTCACACAAGAATAGACAATTTCTTTTTTATTATTATTTATCATTTTTTACTTTTTTGGCCGTGCCACGCGGCATGCGGGATCTTAGTTTAGTTCTCTGACCAGGGATTGAACCCGTGCCCCCTGCAGTGGAAGCACGGAGTCTTAACCACCGGACTGCCATGGAAGTCCCAAGAATAGACAATTTCTATTAAAGAAATTGAATCGATAATTAATAACTTTCCAGAACAGAAAGCACTAGGCCCAGACAGGTTCACTGGTGAATTCTACCAAACTCAGTATTTTAAGAAGGTCAGCTCTTTCCAACTTGATCTGTAGATTCAGTGCAATCCCAATCAAAATCCCAGCAAATTATCTTGTTGATATTGACAGACTGATTCTAAAATTTATAGGGAGAGGCAAAAGATCCAGAATAGTCAACACTGCTGAAGGAGAAGAAGAAAGCTGGAAGACTAACACTACTCAACTTCAAGATATACTATAAAGCTACAGTAATCAAGACAGTATGGTGGAGGGGGGAGGGATAAATTGGGAGATTGGGATTGACATATACACTCTACTATACATAAAATAGATAACTAATAAGGACCTACCGTATAGCACAGGGAACTCTACTCAGTACTCTGTAGTGACCTTATATGGGTAAAGAATCTAAAAAAGAGTGGATATATGTGTGTGTATAACTGATTCACTTTGCTCTACAGCAGAAACTGACACACATTATAAATCAACTATACTCCAATAAAAATTTTAAAAATTTGTTTTTTCTAAAGGGAGAAAGGAAGGAGGTGATGGGGTTGTACAGACAAACTCTAAATGATGACTGGGGGGAGAAAAAAAAGACAGTATGATGGATAAACAACAAGGTCCTACTGTATAGCCCAGGAAACTATATTCAATATCCTGTGATAAACCATAATGGAAAAGAATATGAAAAAGAGTATATATCAATATGTATGATTGAATCATTTTGCTGTATAGGAGAAATTAACACAACATTGTAAATCAACTATAGTTCAATTAAAAAAAAGTATGATATTGATTAAAGAATAGATATATAGCTCAATGGAATGAAATAGAGAGCCCAGAAGTAGTCACACATAAATATAGTCAACGATTTTTGACAAGGGAACAAAGGCAATACAATGGAGAAAAGATAGTCATTTCAACAAAAGGTGTTGGAGCAACTAGGCATCCACATGCAATAAATAAATAAATAAAAAAGACCTAGGTACAGACCTTACATCCTTCACAAAAATTAATTCAACATGGATCACAGACCTAAATGTAAAAGGCAAAACTATAAAACTCCTAGAGGATAACATGGTAGAAAATAGGTCACCCAAGTAGGTGACCTTGGGTTTGGTGACTTTTTAGATGCAACACCAAAGGCACAATCCATGAAAATAAGAATTCATACCTGAATTTCATTAAAATTAAAAATTTCTGCTTGTGAAAGACACTGTAAAGAGAATGAAAAGGGAAGCCACAGACTGGGAGAAAATATTTTCTAAAGACATATCCGATAGTGAAACCACACTCTTACTCAGATGGGACTCAAACCTAGCCCAAACTCAAATTGGAACTTGAACCCATGGGCTGGCACTCGAACCCACTGTCTTTTAATTAAAACTGCTCACCTGGTGTCAGGACTTTCTGAAGCTCAGGTTCTTTTGTCTCTATGCAGAGAGAATTTGGCGAGAGGCAAAGTGATAGTAGAGTGAGTTTATTAGCACAGGACGCTTTTGCAAGCAAGGGAGTGCAGTCTGGAGAACAAAGAGGGCTACGTTTTTATAATCAAAGAAAAAGTGGGGAGGGGAGAAGACCACCTTCTTCCTTATTCTTGGGTAAGGAATTATATCAAGGCTTATATCATTAGTTCCTCCTTTGACCCTATATGGTCTAACCAACACAGTCATGGCACTATTTAAATCATATGTGTATTAGCAGAAGGGTAGTAACATATACTAAAATATGGTAATTCATCTCAGGTTTCATTATAATGTCCCCTTTCACCTATATTCCTGTCCTGGCTACATGCAGAGATGCTACTCTTCAAGGACCATTAACTCTGACTTCATGAAACAAGATTCAGACCCCTTATCTATTGTGTTTTGTTTTAACCATCAGGATTTGTGGCTTGAATGTGCCTGGTCTTCTTTCAAGGTAGTGTAGATTGTTGCTAGGTTACTGGATTCTTGAGTGTCATTGCTTACATGAGTTTCCCAAAACTCCCTTAAAATTCCCTGTCTTTAATCCCCTAGTGGGATTTTTATTTTTAAAAATTTATTTATTTATTTATTTTTGGCTGCACTGGGTCTTCGTTGTTGGCTCTTTGTTGCTGTGCGCAGGCTTTCTCTAGTTGCGGCGAGTGGGGGCTACTCTTCGTTGAGGTGCGTGGGCTTCTCATTACGGTGGCTTCTCTTGTTGTGGAGCACAGGCTCTAGATGTGCAGGCTTCATTAGTTGTGGCACGTGGGCTCTAGAGCACAGGCTCAGCAGTTGTGGTGCACGGGCTTAGTTGCTCTGTGGCATGTGGGATCTTCCCCGACCAGGGCTCGAACCTGTGTACCCTACATTGGCAGGCAGATTCTCAACCACTGCGCCACCAGGGAAGCCCCGCCTAGCATGATTTTTAAATGAGCTATTTAATTACCCTACTTTATCCCTATCACTAATGGACTGTTACCCCAAACATTCAGAGGACTCTTAAAACTCAACAATAAGAATACAACACGATTAAAAAAAGGACCAAAGACCTTATCAGACACCTCACCATATGTACAGATGGCAAAAAGCATATGAAAAAAAAAAAAGCCACATATGAAAAGATGCTCCACATCATATGTCATCCGGGAAATGCAAATTAAAACAGCTATAAAATATTACCATATTCCTATTGGAATAGCCAAAAATCTAGAACACTGACAACATCAAATGCTGTCAAGGATACGGAGCAACAGGAACTCTCATTCATTAATTGTGGGAATGCAAAATGGTACAGCCACTTTGGAATAGTTTGTCCAGTTTTTACAAAACTTAAACATTCTCTTACCACACAATCCAGAAGTTATGCTTCTTAGTGTTTACCCAAAGGATTTGAAAAGTTGAAAAATGTCCACACAATACCTGCACACAGATGTTTATAGCACCTTTATTCATAATTGCTAAAACTTGCAAACAACCAAGATACCCTTAGTAGGTGAATGGATAAGTAAACTGTGGTACATCCAGACAATGGAATATTACTCAGCATTAAAAAGGAATGAGCTATCAAGCCATGCAAAGACATGGAGGAAACTTAAATACCTATTACTGAGTAAATGAAGCCAGTCTGAAAAGGCTACACACAGTAGGAGTCCAACTATATGACATTCTAGAAAAGGCAAAACTATGGAGACAGTAAAAGGATCAGAGATTGCCAGGCATTGGGAGGAGGGATGAGATGAAGAGGCAGAGCACAGAGGACTTTTAGGGCAGTGCAACCACTCTGTATAATACAGTTGGACTTCTTCATCCTTGGATTTCTCATTCATGGATTTGGCCAACTACAGATCACAAATATTCGAAAAAAATTCCAGAAAGTTCCAAAAACCAAAACTCGAATTTGCCCCAGCTCAGCAACTGTTTACATAGCATTTACATTGTATTAGGTATTATAAATAATGTAAAGATGGTAAAGTATACGGGAGGATATGTGTAGGTTATATCCAAATAGTATGCCATTTTATATAAGGGAATTGAGCATCCATGGATTTTGGTTTCCATGCGGGGTTCCTGGAACCAATCCACTGTGGATACCGAACGTATCTTTATGCATTTGTCCAATAGAGTGTACAACACCAAGAGTGTACCCTAATGTGAATGATGAGAATGACAAGAATGGGAATAATGGAGTGGGAGGAATACAGATCAGCTAGGATCTTCTGTCTGTGTGACCAAAGCCATTCAAAAATACCTTTGAACCCTTTACTTCTCCCCAAAGCTGCAGAATTAGTTGCCCCTCTTACTTGTTTCTGTGTTATCTTATATATACTTTTCTGTGGCCTTTGTCACATTGTGTTATAGTTGTTTCTATGTTTGTCTCCTCACACTCCATGGATGGTGCTACTTGAGGACAGGGCAAGACAGGAACCACATGTCATATTCCTCTCCCCCTCAGTGCCTAGCCCTATACCTATGCTTAGTAAATATTTGTTGAGTGAAATTGATAGGGTTTTTGTGGAGGTAAAGAAGTTAGAAGGAATATTAAATTCCTGAAGCTGAGATAGCCAGGTTTTTGAGTCATTGTTAACGTGTATAGACCACCCTGTTTCTTCTGAAGAGTAGTCACAGTAAGCTTCTGAACTACTGTTACTTTGTCTGTAGGAGTTTGGCACTGATTTTGAAGTCTTGGCATTTGTCTTCTATTTTGTTATTGTTCTCTGGGGCTTGGGTTAGGAGAAAATGTTTTCTGTAGAAGATTTTGATTTCAGACTCCTTCTGGGCATATTAAACTGAAGGTAAATTTTTTCTTTTCATTTTTCAAAATATGAAAGAATTATAAAAGACCCAAAGGGGCCTTTCAGTTGAGGATTTTGCTGATGGTGTCACAGGAGGCAGTTCTTAGCTACATCCTAATGGAGTATTTTTATTTATAGATTTTGGAGACACAGTATATTACCACACAGGGTAATATACCTAATTTTAGGACATCTGGGTTTGAGATTCACTTTTAGTATTTATTTGTAAGTGTGAGCCTCTCTGAACTTATCTTCTTCTTTGGAAAAATTCTTGATTTCATTTTCATGAACTCTAGCACCCCCTGCCAAATAACAACAAAATGCCAATTTCTCTGGTTTCAGTAAATGGTACAATCAATTGCTCAAGTCAGGATAGAATGTACTCTTGATTCTTCTTTCACCCTCATTCTCTCTATCCACTTCATCAGGAAGTCATTTTGTTTCCACCTCCACAAAATTATTTTGCATACATCTATTTTCTTTGTCTCTGCTATCCCATAATAACTTAAATCTTAATTCTTACCTAGATTTGTGTAACAGTTTCCTGCCTAGTCTCCCTACTTCTGCTCTTGCTTCTCTATAATTTGTTTACATAGGAGAATCCTTTTTTTTTTTTTTTTTCCAGCCATGCTGTGTGGCATGAGGGATCTTAGTTCCCTGACCAGGGATAGAACCTGTGCCTCCTGCATTGGGTGCGTGGAGTGTTAACCACTTGACCGCCAGGGAAGTCCCAGGAGAGTACTTTTTTATAAAATAGAAAAGACCATATTATTCTTCACATGTTTAAAATCTTAAGTGACTCTCAGTCATACTCCAGATAGAGTCCAAATTCCTTTCTTATAAGATCCTTACTGACTGGGCCCTGGTTGACTTTTCTAATTTCATCTTTCTGCACTTCCCGTTAAACTACTATGCATTAGCCATAATGATCTCCTCTTAGTTCTAACCTGTGCTATTCAGTATGGAGGCCACTAGCCATGTGTAACTGTTGAGCACTTGAACTGTGACTAGTCTGAATTGAGATGTGCTATATAAAGTACACACTGAATTTCAGACTTAGTATTAAAGAATGTAAAATATTTCATTAAATGTTCATTTTCTGTTGAAATAATGTTTTAGATATATTTGGGTTAAATAAAAGATATAATTTCACTTGCTTTTACTTTTTAAAGTATAGCTACTAGAAAATTTTAAATAACTAATGTGGCTTGCATTTGGCTCACCTTATATTTCTGTTGATATTTCTGTTGATAGATATCCCTTATCTAACCCACTGAGTTTTTAAATTACTCAGGGCCTTTGTACATGTCGTTGCTTTCTTTGCCTAGCCCCCTGTGTAGCTGGCTGCTTCTTGCTCATCTAGAAGATCTTAACTTAAATATTGCCTCCTAGGAAAGGCAGTCTTTAAATGCCCTATCAAATTAAGTTCTAGTTTGTTGCTTTCATGCCATATATCCTTCCCTGCATTTGTTTGTTCACTATTTGTCTGACTTCTTAACTAGTTCCATCAGGGTAAAGAACATGTCTCTTTTGTTTATGGCTACATATCCATGTATATTCATCAACCAGTAAAGTGCTTTTTCAGAGTAGGTTCTAAATAATTACTTGTCAAAGGAGTAATACTGGAATACCTTCTTCTCAGATCTGTTGTAAGATCAAATATGTGAAAATATCTTGTAAAGGGCTGTACCAGTGTTATATGTAGAGAAGCGGAAGAAATTGGTCCTTAAATGTGCTGAGATTATCAGAATACAACTCAGTATTTTAGTCAGTATACAGGTATCACTTTTGCTAACTTAAGAATAAAATTCTTTAAGAAATTACTTCCAAAGGAAGAATTCTTGTCAAAAAGAAAATTTAATTTGATTTTGTTCTTCAGTAATTTCACAGCTATGTATTTGTATTTAAGAAAATAAAGGTTAACTAACGTAGTTTGTCACATATTGATTATAAGCCCATGAATAGCAGCAGAGATCTGGAGAAGAATGATAATTCTTACTTTTTAAACTCTTAGAGATGGGGAAAGGAAACAAGCAAGATTTAAGTATAATTTCAATATAGGTAGTTAGTTTAAACCTCTGTAAAAGCTTAGGATATAGGTGGGGAGAACATCACGAGCCTTTTAAATAGCAGTAATAGCAGTGGTAGCAGCAGCAGCAGAGGCAGTAGAGGTAGCACTAATGTAGTAATAGTGGCAAAAATTTGAGTGCCTGCTATGCCAGGTAGCCTTCTAAGTCTATAAAAACATAACGAAAACCATAGGAGATATGCTTATTAACCCAGTTTTTCAGATGAGGGTTTGAGGCATCAAGTGGTAAAACAAATTGCCCAAGGTCACACAGCAACACCTGGGTACAGAGTTTGTATTTGATCTAGCATAGAGTAAAAAGAGAAGTGGCCAAAGATGGATTTGTAGAGGACAACATCGGATAAAGCATAAAAAGGATCCAGGAAAAAAGATACCTGAGAAGTAGAAGGAAAAACCTAAGGACATGCCGTCATAAAAGCTATAGGAAGAGAGAGAAGAAAAAAAGAAAGATTGTTAGTATGAAAATAGCTGCATTTATTGAGTGCTAGGTATATGCCAAGTGCTTTGTTTACATTTTATTTATTACTATTATCCCTATTTATAGATAAGAAGCTGAGGCTTATGTCAGTATTAAGTAGAGGAGCTGGTGTTGAACCCAGGCCTTTAACTTCAAAGCCCAGGTGCCCAATCTCTAAGCCGTCCTGCTTTGCAACAATATGAGGGTTTGTAGAAAGTAGTGATTAAATTGGGAGGAAAGGTAAAATTAGAAAGCCAGCCCAAGAAGTACAATAACTGAATAATAAGAGTTTAAGAAAGATATTGTCAAAGAAACAAATTAGGAAAACTTCCCAGAACGAAGGATATGAATTTCTAAATTAAAAGGGCCCATCTGGGACTTCCCTGGTGGTCCAGTGGTAAAGAATCCGCCTTGCAATGCAGGGAACGCGGGTTCGATCCCTGGTCAGGGAACTAAGATTCTACATGCTGCAGGGCAACTAAGCCTGCGTGCCACAACTACTGAGCTTGCGCGCCTCAACTAGAGCCCACAAGCCGCAAACTACAGAGCCCACATGCTCTGGAGCCTGTGCGTCACAACTAGAGAAGAGAAAACCCTCACACCACAACTAGAGAGAAGCCCACGCACCACAATGAAGATCCTGCATGCCTCAACAAAGATCCCGCGTGCCGCAACTAAGACCCGACGCAGACAAAAATAAATAAATAGATTAAAAAAATAAATCTTTAAAAAAAAATTGAAAGGACCCATCATAGTGCTAAGCACAATGGATGGAAAAAAGATTTGTGTCAAGGCATTTCATTGCAAACCTTTACAACTAAGGAGCCAAAGAAGAGTTGGAGAAGTTCCCAGAGATGAAGGGAAAATGAGTTATTAATAAAATTAGAGTGATTACAGACTCTTCAATAAGAATAGTGAAAGGTAAAAGGCAACTGAGGGCAATATCTTCAAAAATCTCAAAAAATTATTTCTAATGTAGTTTGCAGTGCAGCCAGATTTTGAAGTGTGAGAGTAGAATATATTTTTTTCATGTATGCAGTATCTCAAATTTACCTCTCGCTCAATCCCTCTCAGGAAGCTTTTGAAGGCGTTAACCCACCAACATGAGAGTATGTACCAAGAAAAAGGAAGACAGGATTTAGGAAACAGATTATCCAAGCCAAGTGCAAGGTGGATCACACTGAAGGGAAGTCCCTGGAGGACAATTGTATACCAGGTGTGAGAGCAAACAGTCCAGAATGGAGCAGGTCAGGTTTCAGAATGGACATGTTCAAAAATTGATAACACGTGATAAATGTGTTGTGGAGGCTTATAAAATTGGATGAATTGGGGAACAAATTAGGCATGAATTAATAATATGTACATTAAAGCTAAATAAAATTAAAGCATTTGTTAACTCAAGGGAATGTAAAAAGTTGGGCTAAGAAAGTAAAACTAATCACAGCACACTTCATAGAATAGCTGTGACTTAAGTTACATAGTCATGTTAATGTATACACAGAATCTTGATCCAACCGAAAGTATGTTTTAATTATATAGGGATGGTGAGATGTAAGAAGTGTATGTGTGTTATGGTGGGCAAGGAATGGATGGTATGGGTGATGCGGAAGAGAACTAAATTGTCCTTTTTTCATAGTGAGAGGTCAATAGATAAATTATTTAAAAGTTTCTTTTTGGTCATAGGCCTCATATAACTGGTAAAAAATTTTAAGTAAGGGGAAAAAACTGATGAAGCAGACATTAGCTGAAGGAAGACCCGGTATTCTTATTACTGCATCTGTGGATTACGTGAACCTTAAAGCTATTTGCAAAATTTTGTCTATATGAGCATGAAGTTCTCAAAGGGATTTGTGACCCTAAAATGTCCAAATTTATGCCTTAGTAAGAGAGGTGTAGGGGATGATACGGTGATGGTGTTATTTTTCAGCATGCTCATAAGATGTGGTTGTTTTGGTGTTGATTCTGTTTTTGAGCCAGGGCTACTCTTCATTGCGGTGCTGTGAGCTTATTTCCATCTGGGTCGCCTTTGGTGGCTTGACTGAGCATTTTTTTTAAAAAATTATTTTTATTTATTTGCTTGTGGCTGCATTGGGTCTTCATTGCTGAGTGTGGGCTTTCTCTACTTGTGGCGAGCAGGGGCTACTCATCGTTGTGGTGCACGGGCTTCTTGTTGTGGTGGCTTCTCTTGTTGCAGAGCACGGGCTCTAGGCACGTGGGCTTCAGTAGTTGTGGCACGTGGGCTCAGTAGTTGTGGCTTGCGGGCTCTAGAGCGCAGGCTCAGTAGCTGTGGTGCCCGGGCTTAGTTGCTCCGCGGCATGTGACATCTTCCCGGACCAGGGCTCAAACCCGTGTTCCCTGCATTGGCAGGCTGATTCTTAACCAGTGTGCCACCAGGGAAGTCCCCTTGATTGAGCATTTTAAGTAAAGAGACTTCAAGAGCAGTTATGTAAACCTGAATTGGTATGGGTATTTGGAAATTTGAGGCTGTGGGCCCAGTTTTACCAGGAGGCATATGGCATATGGTAAGTTTGGATATGCATTTTAATGATAATTTGAGTGATTAGCAAACTACTTTATTTCTTAATGCTTTCATGTGCTCTAAATAGGGAGGGAGTTTTCCCCTAGTAGCTGTCTGATGTCAGCATGATTTAGCTAATTAAAATGAATACTCATTATATGTACTAGTTATTACTCTCCCATTTATTATATATATAACTTACTCTTTACTGCACAGACATTTCTTGAATATCTTCTTTATGATAGACACAGTCTTTGGTACTAGGGATATAGAGATATTCAAGACACAGTCTCTATTTTGGGGGAAGTCAAGTAGCAGATGAAACTGAGAAAAACCTTACTGAGAACTTATGACTGCTCAGGCTTCATTGTTCACATTATAGAATCGTTGCCTTTTAAAAAGTTGGAAATGATCGGGCTTCCCTGGCGGCGCGGTGGTTAAGAATACGCCTGCCAGTGCAGGGGACACGAGTTTGATCTGGCCCAGGAGGATCCCACATGCCGCAGAGCAACTAAGCCCGTGCGCCACACCTACTGAGCCTGCGCTCTAGAGCCCGTGAGCCACAACTACTGAGCTCACCTGCCACAACCACTGAAGCCTGTGTGCCTAGACCCCGTGCTCTGCAACAAGAGAAGCCACGACAATGAGAAGCCTGTGCACTGCAACGAAAAGTAGCCCCTGCTTGCCGCAACTAGAGAAAGCCCGCGCACAGCAACGAAGACCCAACACAGCCAAAAATAAAAACAAATAAATAAATAAATTTATTTTAAAAAAATGTTAGAAATGATATGGTGTATTGGCAGATAGAAGGGGTACCTTGTTCTGAAGTAAGAGACAAAGATGTTTTGAGGTGAGTAGAGAAGTAAATGAGGAACATGATATTAGACCACTTCTGCTTCATCAAGGTGAGGCCATTTGCTTGGGAATGTCTAAAGAACCAGATGGTGAGGCAAGCTGGGGAAAGACATGAAGATAGGAAGACAGGAGATTTGATTAGAGATGAGGAACGTTGTCAAGCATTGTCTGCATCATAATCTGGTCTTTTTTATTTTATGGAGAAATTTGTCTGACCTAAATTTTGTTGTTGTTGTTTTATATACAATATAATACTAATTTTTATTGAAAATACATCAAGTATGGAATAAAATATATCCAGTATTAATAGTACTGACCTGAATTTTTTTTGTGTGGCTGTGCTGCGTGGCCTGTGGGATCTTAGTTCCCGAACCAGGGATTGAACCTGGGCCCTTGGCAGTGAGCACACAGAGTCCTAACCACTGGAATTCCAGCACCAGGGAATTCCCTGACCTGAATTTTTAAAACAACTTTCTTCATATGTAATTCACATACTATACAATTCACCCATTTAAAGTGTACAATTCAATGGCTTTTAGTGTATTCACAGGTATGTGCAACCATTGTCATAGTCAATTTTGAAACATTTTCATCACCTCAAAAAGAAACCTTGTGCCCTTTAGCCATTACTCCCTGTCCCTGCATCCTCCTCAGCACTGTGCAGTCATTAATCAACTTTCTGTCTATAGGTAATGCCTAGACATCTCATATAAATGGAGTCATTATATGTGGTATTTTGTGACTGCCTTCTTTTACTTAGCATAATGTTTTCAAGATTAATTTATGTTATAGACTGTATTAGTACTTCATTCCTTTTTTAGCTGCGACCTATTTTTTTTTAATTAATTAATTTATTTTAGTTTTGGCTGTGTTGGGTCTTCGTTTCTGTGCGAGGGCTTTCTCTAGTTGTGGCGAGCGGGGGCCACTCTTCATCGCGGTGCGCGGGGCCTCTCACTGTCTGCGACCTATTTTTTTAAATGTAAATTTAATTGAAATTGCTTATGCCCGGACTTCCTGGTGGTCTAGTGGCTAAGACTCTGTGCTCCCAATGTAGGGGGCCTGGGTATGATCCCTGGTCAGGGAACTCGATTCTGCATGCTGCAGCCAAGAGTTCACATGGCGCAAGTAAAAAGATCCTGCATGCTGCAACAAAGATCGCGCACACGCCAAAGAAGATCCTGTACGCTGCAACTGAGACCCGGTGCAGCTAAGTGAATGAACGAATGAATAAATAAATAAATCTGCTGATGCCATTGAACTAAGCTCTTTTGGATTTTTTTTTTTTTTTTTTTTGTGGTACGTGGGCCTCTCACTGTTGTGGTCTCTCCCGTTGCGGAGCACAGGCTCCGGACGCACAGGCTCAGCGGCCATGGCTCACGGGCCCACCCACTCCGCGGCATGTGGGATCTTCCCGGACCGGGGCACGAACCCGTGTCCCCTGCATTGGCAGGCGGACTCTCAACCACTGCGCCACCAGGGAAGCCCTCTTTTGGATATTTTTACTGAAAGATTTCTCTTCTATTTTAGTCACTTGTTTTAAAATATAAATATTTACAATTAAATCTTCAAACTAATTATATCCTATATTACTCAAAAAAAGATTCCTATTTCAAGAGAATAGCCTACTTGTTAAACAGAAGGCTTCCTTGAATATCTTATTTCTTGGCATTGCTTTAACATACTAATCAAAATGCCATTTTAATAGCAGTGAAAAAGTAATGACATGATTTCAGTGCATTTGACTATGAGGTGCAAATCAATGATACATTTTTCTAACTTAATTAAATGCTGTTCTCTCAGGCCTTTGGAGCATTAATATAATTTTCTGGTTCTACTATTTACTTATATTTTCCTAGTATACTGTCCTTGTACCTACTCACAGCACACTACAGCCATGTAAAAAGATGATTTTTCTCAATTATGTGCGTCCTCCATTCTCTCAAAAACAAAAACAAGTGCAGTAAGAAGTCTTTAATAATATACTATACTGCAACTTCCTGGCTTTATTTTAAGCATTATTAAATATTTTAATTTTATTTTGTGAGTTATAGCTGTGTAACAAGCCCCCATAAAACTAGTGGCTTAGAAACAGTCATCTTAGTATGTCTGTAGATTCTTTGGGTCAGGAATTTGGACAGAGCCTTATGGAGAGGGCTTGTCTCTGCTTCATAATGCTTGTGAAGCTGAGAAGCTGGGAAGACCCTTCATCTAGGGCCTTGAATTATTTGATAATATATCCACACACATGTCTGGTGGTTGATGATGGGACCTCGGCGGGGCTGTTAGCCAGAATAACTACACATGGTCTTTGTGTGGGCTAGTTTAGGCTTCTTAACAGCATGGTGTCTGGGTTCCAAGACTGAGCCTCAGTAATGACTTCGTTAAATAAATAAATTTTAAAAAACATCTTTATTGGAATATAATTGATTTACAATAGTGTGTTAGTTTCTGCTTTATAACAAAGTGAATCAGCTGTACCTATACATATATCCCCATATCTCCTCCCTCTTGCATCTCCCTCCCACTCCCCCATCCCACCCCTCTAGGTGGTCACAAAGCACCGAGCTGATCTCCCTGTGCTATGTGGCTGCTTCCCACTAGCTATCTATTTTACATTTGGTAGTGTATATATGTCCATGCCACTCTCTCACTTCATCCCAGCTTACCCTTGCGCCTTTTCGTGGCCTCAAGTCCATTCTCTACGTCTGTGTCTTTATTCCTGTCCTGCCCCTAGGTTCTTCAGAGCCTTTTTTTTTTTTTTTTTTTTTTTTAGATTCCATATATATGTGTTAGCATACGGTATTTGTTTTTCTCTTTCTGACTTACTTCACTCTGTATGGCAGTCTTCCATGTCCTGGCTATTGTAAATAGAGCTGCAATGAACATTGTGGTACATGACTCTTTTTGAATTATGGTTTTCTTAGGGTATACGCCCAGTAGTGAGATTGCTGGGTCGTATGGTAGTTCTGTTTTTAGTTTTTAAGGAACCTCCATACTGTTCTCCATCGTGGCTGTATCAATTTACATTCCCACCAACAGTGCAAGAGGGTTCCCTTTTCTCCACACCCTCTCCAGCATTTATTGTTTGTAGATTTTTTGATGATGGCCATTCTGACTGGTGTGAGTTGATACCTCATTGTAGGTTTGATTTGCATTTCTCTAATGATTAGTGATGTTGAGCATCCTTTCATGTGTTTGTTGGCAATCTGTATATCTTCTTGGGAGAAATGTCTGTTTAAGTCTTCTGCCCATTTTTGGTTTGGGTTGTTTGTTTTTTTGTTATTGAGCTTCATGAGCTGCTTGTAAATTTTGGAGATTAATCCTTTGTCAGTTGCTTCATTTGCAAATATTTTCTCCCATTCTGAACGTTTTCTTTTTGTCTTGTTTATGGTTTCCTTTGCTGTGCAAAAGCTTTTAAGTTTCATTAAGTCCCATTGGTTTATTTTTGTTTTTATTTCCATTTCTCTAGGAGGGGGGGTCAAAGAGGATCTTGCTGTGATTTATGTCATAGAGGGTTCTGCCTATGTTTTTCTCTAAGAGTTTTATAGTGTTTGGCCTTACATTTAGGTCTTTAATCTATTTTGAGTTTATTTTTGTGTATGGTGTTAGCGAGTGTTCTAATTTCATTCCTTTACGTGTAGCTGTCCAGTTTTCCCAGCACCACTTATTGAAGAGGCTGTCTTTTCTCCATTGTATATTTTTGCCTCCTTTATCAAAAATAAGGTGACCATATGTGCGTGGGTTTATCTCTGCACTTTCTATTCTGTTCCATTGATCTGTATTTCTGTTTTTGTGCCAGTACCATACTGTCTTGATTACTTGATTACTTGATTACTGTAGCTTTGTAGTATAGTCTGAAGTCCAGGAGCCTGATTCCTCCAGCTCCATTTTTCTTTCTCAAGATTGCTTTGGCTACTCAGTGTCTTTTATGTTTCCATACAAATTACGAATTTTTTTTGTTCTAGTTCTGTGAAAAATGTTGGTGGTAGTTTGATAGGGATTGCATTGAATCTGTAGATTGCTTTGGATAGTATAGTTATTTTCACAGTGTTGATTCTTCCAATCCAAGAACATGGTATATCTCTCTATCTGTTTGTATCATCTTTAATATCTTTCATCAGTGTATTTATAGTTTTCTGCATACAGGTCTTTTGTCTCCTTAAGTAGGTTTATTCCTAGGTATTTTATTCTTTTTGTTGCAGTGGTAAATGGGAATGTTTCCTTAATTTCTCTTTTAGATTTTTCACCATTAGTGTATAGGAATGTCAGAGATTTCTGTGCATTAATTTTGTATCCTGTTGTTTTTCCAAATTAATTCATTAGCTCTAGTAGTTTTCTGGTAGCATCTTTAGGATTCTCTATGTATAGTATCATGTCATCTGCAAACAGTGACAGCTTTACTTCTTCTTTTCCAGTTTGGATTCCTTTTATTTCTTTTTCTTCTCTGATTGCTGTGGCTAAAACTTCCAACACCATGTTGAATAATACTGGTGAAAGTGGACAACCTTGTCTTGTTCCTGATCTTAGAGGAAACAGTTTCAGTTTTTCACCATTGAGAATGATGTTGGCTGTGGGTTTGCCATCTATGGCCTTTATTATGTTGAGGTAAGTTCCTTCTAGCCTACTTTCTGGAGGGTTTTTATCATAAATCGGTGTTGACTTTTGTCGAAAGCTTTTTCTGCATCTGTTGAGATGATCATATGGTTTCTCTCCTTCAGTTTGTTAACAAGGTTTATCACATTGATTGATTTGCATATATTGAGGAATCCTTGCATTCCTGGGTTAAACCCCACTTGATCATGGTGTGTGATCCTTTTAATGTGCTGTTGGATTCTGTTTGCTAGTATTTTGTTGAGGATTTTTGCATCTCTGTTCATCAGTGATATTGGCCTGTAGTTTTCTTTCTTTGTGACGTCGTTGTCTGGTTTTGGTATCAGAGTGAGGGTGGCCTCGTAGAATGAGTTTGGAAGTGTTCCTCCCTCTGCTGTAGTTTGGAAGAGTTTGAGAAGGATAGGTGTTAGCTCTTCTCTCAATGTTTGATAGAATGTGGCTGTGAAGTCTTCTGGTCCTGGGCTTTTGTTTGTTGGAAGAATTTTAATCACAGTCTCAATTTAAGTGCTTGTGATTGGTCTGTTTATATTTTCTGTTTCTTCCTGGTTCAGTCTCAGAAGGTTGTGCTTTTCTAAGAATTTGTCCATTTCTTCCAGGTTGTCCATTTTATTGGCGTATAGTTGTTTGTAGTAATCTCTCATGATCCTTTGTATTTCTGCAGTGTCAGCTGTTACTTCTCCTTTTTCATTTCTAATTCTATTGATTTGAGTCTTCTCTCTTTTTTTATTGATGAGTCTGGCTAATGGTTTATCAATTTTGTTTATCTTCTCAAAGAACCAGCTTTTAGTTTTATTGATCTTTGCTGTTGTTTCCTTAATTTCTTCTTCATTTATTTCTGATCTGATCCTTATGATTTCTTTCCTTCTGCCAACTTTGGGTTTTTTTTGTTCTTCTTTCTCTAATTGCTTTAGGTGTAAGGTTAGGTTGCTTATTTGGGATGTTTCTTGTTTCTTGAGGTAGGATTGTATTGCTATAAATTTCCCTCTTAGAACTGCTTTTGCTGCATCCCATAGGTTTTGGGTCACTGTGTTTTCATTGTCATTTGTTTCTAGGTATTTTTTGATTTCCTCTTTGATTTCCTCAGTGATCTTTTGGTTATTTAGTAGTGTACTGTGTAGCCTCCACGTGTTTGTATTTTTTTACAAATTTTTTCCTGTAATTGATATCTAGTCTCAAAGTGTTGTGGTCGGAAAAGATACTTGATAAGATTTTAATTTTCTAAATTTACCAAGACTTGATTTGTGACCCAAGGTATGATCTGTCCTGGAGAATGTTCCATGAGCACTTGAGAAGAAGGTATATTCTGTTGTTTTTGGATGGAATGTCCTATAAATATCAGTTAAGTCCATCTTGTTTAATATATCATTTAAAGCTTGTGCTTTCCTTATTTATTTTCATTTTGGATGATCTGTCCATTGGTGAAAGTGGGGTGTTAAAGTCCCCTGCTATGATTGTGTTACTGTCGATTTCCCCTTTTATGGCTGTTAGCATTTGCCGCATGTATTGAGGTGCTCCTATGTTGGGTGCATAAATATTTACAATTGTTATATCTTCTTCTTGGATTGATCCCTTTATCATTATGTAGTGTCTTTCTTTGTCTCTTGTAATAGTCTTTATTTTAAAGTTTGTTTTGTCTGATATGAGGATTGGTATTCCAGCTTTCTTTTGATTTCCATTTGCATGGAATATGTTTTTCCATCCCCTTACTTTCAGTCTGTATGTGTCCCTAGGTCTGAAGTGGGTCTCTTGTAGACAGCATATATACAGGTCTTGTTTTTGTATCCATTTAGCCAGTCTGTGTCTTTTGGTTGGAGCATTTAATCCGTTTATATTTAAGGTAGTTATTGATATGTATGTTCCTGTGACCATTTTCTTAATTGTTTTGGGTTTGTTATTGTAGGTCTTTTCCTTCTCTTGTGTTTCCTGCCTAGAGAAGTTCCTTTAGCATTTGTTGTAAAGCTGGTTTGGTGGTGCTGAATTCTCTTAGCTTTTTGCTTGTCTGTAAAGGTTTTAACTTCTCCATGGAATCTGAATGAGATCCTTGCTGGGTAGAGTAATCTTGCTTGTAGGTTTTTCCCTTTCATCACTTTAAATATGCCCTGCCACTCTCTTCTGGCTTGCAGAGCTTCTGCTGAAAGATCAGCTGTTAAGCTTATGGGGATTCCCTTGTGTATTATTTGTTATTTTACCCTTGCTGCTTTTAATATTTTTCTTTGTATTTAAGTTTTGATAGTTTGATTAGTATGTGTCTTGGTGTGTTTCTCCTTGGATTTATCCTGTATGGGACTCTCTGTGCTTCCTGGACTTGATTGACTATTTCCTTTCCCATATTAGGGAAGTTTTCAACTATAATCTCTTCAAATATTTTCTCAGTCCCTTTCTTTTTCTCCTCTTCTTCTGGGACCCCTATAATTTGAATGTTGGTGCGTTGAATGTTGTCCCAGAGGTCTCTGAGATTGTCCTCAATTCTTTTCATTCTTTTTTCTTTATTCTGCTCTGCGGTAGTTATTTCCACTATCTTATCTTCCAGGTCACTTATCCCTTCTTCTGCCTCAGGTATCTGCCATTGATTTGTTCTAGAGAATTTTTAATTTCATTTATTGTGTTGTTCATCATTGTTTGTTTGCTGTTTAGTTCTTCTGGGTCCTTGTTAAACGTTTCTTGTATTTTCTCCATTCTGTTTCCAAGATTTTGTATCATCTTTACTATCATTACTCTGAATTCTTTTTCAGGTAGACTGCCTGTTTCCTCTTCATTTGTTTGGTCTGGTCGGTTTTTACCTTGCTCCTTCATCTGCTGTGTATTTCTCTGTCTTCTCATTTTGCTTAACTTACTGTGTTTGGGGTCTCCTTTTTGCAGGCTTCAGGTTCGTAGTTCCCGTTGTTTCTGGTGTCTGCTTCCAGTGGCTAAGGTTGGTTCAGTGGGTTGTGTAGGCTTCCTGGTGGGGGGGCTGGTACCTGTGTTCTGGTTGATGAGGCTGGATCTTGTCTTTCTGTTGGGCAGGACCATGTCTGGTGGTGTGTTTTGGGGTGTCTGTAGACTTATTATGATTTTAGGCAGCCTTTCTGCTAATGGGTGAGGTTGTGTTCCTGTCTTGCTAGTTGTTTGGCATGGGGTGTCCAGCACTGGAGCTTGCTGCTCATTGAGTCGAGCTGGGTCTTAGTGTTGAGATGGAGATCTCGGGGAGATCTTTTGCCATTTGATATTACATGGGGCCAGGAGGTCTCTGGTGGACCAGTGTCCTGAACTCGGCTTGGCTCTCCCACCTCAGGGGCTCAGGCCTGACACCCAGCCAGAGCACCAAGACCCTGTCAGCCACACGGCTCAGAAGAAGAGTGAGAAAAAGAAAGAAAGAAAGAAGAAATAAGTAAATAATATAAAATAAGTTATTAAAATGGAAAAAATTGTTAAAATAAAAAAATTAAAAGGTAATTTAAAAAAGACAGAAAGAAGAGAGCAACCATACCAAAAAACAAATCCACCAATGATAACAAGCGCTAAAATCTATACTAAAAAAACAGAAACAAAAAATGATAGTCAGAACCCTAGGACAAATGGCAAAAGCAAAGCTATACAGACAAAGCCACAGAAAGAAGCATACACATAACACACTCACATAAAGTGAAAAAGGAAAAAAATGTATATATATATTTTAAAAAAGGCAGAGAGCAACCAAATCAGTAAACAAATATACCAGTGATAATAAGCTCTAAATACTAAACTAAAATAAACATAAAACCAGAAACAAATTATATTCAGAAAGGAAACTGCAAGCCTACAGTTGCTTCCAAAGTCCACCGCCTTAATTTTGGATGATTCATTGTCTATTCAGGTATTCCACAGATGCAGGGTACATCGAGTTGACTGTGGACATTTAATCCACTGCTCTTGAGGTTGCTGGGAGAAATTTCCCTTTCTCTTCTTTGTTTGCTCAGCTCCTGTGGTTCAGCTTTGGACTTGGCCCCACCTCTGCGTGTAGGTTGCCTGATGGCATCTGTTCCCCGCCCAGACAGGACGGGGTTAAAGGAGCATCTGATTAGGGGGCTCTGGCTCACTCAGGCCTGGGCGAGGTCGGAGGCAGAGGGCAGCATGACGTTGCAACAGCCTGAGGCACACCGTGGATTCTTCTGGGGAAGTTGTCCCTGGATCATGGGACCCTGGCAGTGGCAGGCTGCACCTGCTCCCAGGAGGGGAGGTGTGGATAGTGACCTGTGCTTGCACACAGGCTTCCTGGTGGCTGCAGCAGACCAAGAAGCGGACGGTCTCATGCCCGTCTCTGGTGTCCACGCTGATATCCACGGCTCGCGCCCGTCTCTGGAGCTTGTTTTGGCAGTGCTCTGGATTCCCTCTCCTCGCGCACCCCGAAACGATGGTCTCTTGCCTCTTAGGCAGGTCCAGAGTTTTTCCCGGACTCCCTCCTGGCTAGCTGTGGTGCGCTAACCTCATTCAGGCTGTCTTCACGCAGCCAACCCCAGTTCTCTCCCTGGGATCCGACCTCTGAAGCCTGAGCCTCAGCTCCCAGCCCCCACCTGCCCTGGCGGGTGAGCAGACAAGCCTCTCAGGCTGGTGAGTGCTGGTCCGCAGCGATCCTCTGTGCAGGAATCTCTCCACTTTGTCCTTTGCACCCCTCTTGCTGTGCTCTCCTCCGTGGCTCTGAAGCTTCCCCCTTGCCCACCCCCTGTCTCTGCCAGTGAAGGGGCTTCCTAGTGTGTGGAAACTTTTCCTTTTTCACAGCTCCCTCCCCAAGGTGCAGGTCCCATCCCTATTCTTTTGTCCCTGTTTTTCCTTTTTTCTTTTGCCCTACCCAGGTAGGTGGGGAGTTTCTTGACTTTTGGGAACTCTGAGGTCTTCTGCCAGCATTCAGTAGGTGTTCTATAGGAGTTGTTCCACATGTAGCTGTAGTTTTGATGTATTGTGGGGAGGAAGGTGATCCCCATGTCTTACTCCTCCGCCATCTTGAAGGTGTCCCCCAACTCAACTATTTAACAAAAAATTTTTGTTTTATTTTTTGGCCGTGCTGTGTGGCATGTAGGATCTCAGTTCACAGACCAGGGATCGAACCCGTGCGCCCTGCATTGGACTCATGGAGTCTTATCCTCTGGCCCACCAGGGAAGTCCCTATTTGTAGACTTTTTGATGATGTATGTCATCGTGGTTTTGATTTGCATGTCTCTAATAATTAGCAATGCTGAGCATCTTTTCATGTGCCTGTTAGCCATCTGTATGACTTCTTTGGAGAAATGTCTAATCAGATCTTCTGCTCATTTTTTGATTGGGTTGGGTTTTTTTTTTCAACTTTGAGTTGTATGAAGCTATTTGTGTATTTTGGATATTAACCTCTTGTCTTTCACATTATTTGCAAATACTTTCTCCCATTCCATAGGTGTTCTTTTTGTTTGGTCAGTGGTTTCCTTTGCTGTGCAAAAGCTTCTAAGTTTAATCAAGTTACATTTGTTTATTTTTGCTTTTATTTCTTTTGCCTTAGGAGAGTGCCACAAGAAAATACTGCTACGATTTATGTCAAAGAGTGTTTCTTCTAGGAGTTTTATGGTTTCAGGTCTTATATTTGAGTTTATTTTTGTGTATGGTATGAAGGAATGTTCTAACCTCATTGTTTGACATGTGGCTGTCCAGTTTTCCCAGGATCACTGTTGAACAAACTGTCTTTTCTCCATAGTATATTCTTGCCTCCTTTGTCATAGTTTAATTGACCGTAGGTGCATGGGTTTATTTCTGGGCTCTCTATTCTATTCCATTGATCTATGTATCTGTTTTTGTGCCAGTACCATTCTGTTTTGATTACTGTACACATAGCTTTGTTCTTAAGTCATCAAGAGGATTCATGAAAAGTAGAGAGTAGTCTCTTTGACCTATTATACTCTTTTTGGTGACAATATGAATATATATGAAATATTCTTTTTATTTTGTAAGGAACTAAGAGACAGTACATCTAAATGGTTAATAATGTAACAATATAAGGACAATATGACACGTATACCATAGGGTTGGAGGTTAAATTAGGTGATATCATCAAGTATCTGAGTATAAGCACTCAGTAAATATTAACTGGTATTACTTTACTAATGAATATCAAAATATTCAGTACAGTCGTTCTCAGTATCTTCAGGGGATTGATTCCAGGACCCCTGTGGACCAAAATTCTGGGATACTCATTGGCGCAGTATTTGCATAAAACCTATGCACATCTCTGAATACTTTCAATCTTATATAGATTCTTTATAATACTTAATAAAATGTAAATTCTGTACATAGTTGCCAGTGAGGGGCAAATTCAAGTTTTGCTGTTTGGAACTTTCTGGAATTTTTTTTCCCCCTCAATATTTTCTATCCATGGTTTGTTGAATTGGTGGATGTGGGACCACCGTTTACAGAGGACTGACTATATAGACGAAATGTACCATAGAAATGAAGGGAAAGGTGAGAACACGCAGTTACAAATGCCTTAAAGAATGAATACTGTTTGGAAACAGCATTTCTCAGAATATGTTTTGCAGATAATGGTGAAAAAAGGATTTACGGGCAGTTAAGTTTGGAAAGTACATTCCTCTACCTTCTATAGTTATGTCTCTGAGAAGTTCTATAATAAAAAAAAAAATTCACCTAATCTATAGGACTTCAGCTTTTAGCAGTACGGTTCACTACATAGCTTAGAAAAACTCTTCCTATATAAAGCATCTAGAAATGCAAACATCTTTTTAAACGCAAAATTGTATTTCCAGGAAGGTAAGGGAAATAACCCAGGCAAAAACAGCCAGAAACTGGAAACCAGATGGCCTTCAAACCCACCCATGTATTGTATGAATTATTTATTTACTTTTTTGTATAATCTATAGAAAGCTGGAGTAGCTATATTAATTTCAGACAAAGCAGACTTGAGAAGGAAAATGTTCAGACATTATGTATTGATAAAGGGGTCAAGTCTCCTAAAAGACATGGTTTATTAGGCAAAAACTGATAGAACTTCAAGGAGAAATAGATACATTCACTGTTATGGTTGGAGACTTCAGCACCTGTCTTTCAGTAATTTATAGATACAGCAGAGGCAGAAAATCAGTAAGGATATAGCTGAACGGTACCATCAGTCAAGTGTATTTAATGATGTTTATCTGACAACCACTGAATATACATTCTTTTCAGGCTCACATGTAACAGTCTTCAAGATGCACTATATTCTGGGTCATAAAACATACCTGAACATGTGCTCTTAGACCACAATGGAATTAAGTTAGAAATAAGACAAAGTTAGTTGGAAAATCTGAAAATATTTGGAGATTAAACAACACACTTTTAAATAACACATGGATCAAAATAAAAGTCCAAAGAAAAATTTAAAATATTTTGAAATAAAGGAAAATGGAAAGCAGCAAAAGAGAGATTAGTTTAGAGCATGGAATGTATATGTTAGAAAAGAAGAAAGATATAAAATGAGTTTCTAAGCTTCCAGCTTAGAGCACCAGAGAAAAAGAGCAATATAAGCCTTAAGCAAGTGGAAGAAAGAAATAAAAATTAGAGCATAAATAAATAAAACCAAAAACAGGAAGACAATAACAGAAAATCAACAAAACTAAAAGCTGGTTCTTTGAAAAGACTGATAAAATTGGTAGACCTCTAGCCAGTCTAACAAAGACCAAAAGAGAGAAAGACACAGATTACTAATATAAGGAATGAAAGATGTAAATTTCTTTTTTTCATTTAATTATGATAAAATACACTGTTGACCCTTGAATAACACAGCAGTTAAGGGCACCGACCCTCCCACAGTTGAAAATCCATGTATGACTTTACAGCTGGAACTCTGTATTTATGGTTCTGCATCCTCGGATTCAAACAACCGCAGATCTTGTAGTACTGTAGTACATATTTATTGCAAAAAATCTGTGTATAAGTGGACCCATGCAGTTCAAATCCATGTTGTTCAAGGACCAACTGTACATAACAAAAAATTTACCATTTAAAAAAAAATTAATTTATTTTATTTATTTATTTTTGGCTGCGTTGGGTCTTTGTTGCTGCACGCAGGCTTTCTCTCGTTGTGGCGAGCAGGGGCTACTCTTCGTTGTGGTGCGTGGGCTTCTCTTGTTGTGGAGCACCAGCTCTAGGCGCGCGGACTTCAGTAGTAGTGGCACGCGGGGTCAGTAGTTGTGGCTCACAGGCTCTAGAGCGCAGGCTCAGTAGTTATGGCGCATGGGCTTAGTTGCTCTGCAGCATGTGGGATCTCCCTGGACCAGGTTTCAAACCTGTGACCCCTGCATTGGAAGGCGGATTCTTAACCACTGTGCCACCAGGGAAGTTCCACATTTTAAGCATTTTTAAGTGTACAGTTCAGTGGCATTAAGTACATTCATATTGTTGTACGACCGTCATCACTCCATCTCCAGAGTACCCATTAAACTCCCCACTCCCCACTTCCCTGGCAGCCAATCTACTTTCTGCCTCTATGAATTTGACTACTCTTGGTACCTCATATAAGTGGAATCATAGAATATTTGTCATTTTGTGACTGGCTTATTTCACTTAAATTAATGCCTTAAGGGTTCATTCATGTAGCATATGTCAGAATTTTCTTCCTTTTTAAGGCCAAATAATACTCCATTACACGTAACAATGTGTATATAGTACTTTTTTTTTTAATTTGATTTTATTTATTTATTTATTTTTGGCTGTGTTGGGTCTTCATTGCTGCATGCGGGCTTTCTTAAGTTGCTGCGAGCTGGGGCTACTCTTCGTGGTGGTGTGCGGGCTTCAGTAGTTGGGGCACACGGGCTCAGTAGTTGTGGCTCATGGGCTCTAGAGTGCAGGCTCAGTAGTGGCGCATGGGCTTAGTTGCTCCGTGGCATGTGGGATCTTCCTGGACCAGGGCTCAAACCCGTGTCACCTGCATTGGCAGGCGGATTCTTAACCACTGTGCCACCAGGGAAGTCCCTATAGTACATTTAAAAAATCCATTTATTCATTGATGAGCACTTGAGTTGCTTCTGCCATTTGGATGTTGTGAATAATGCTGCTACGAACTTGGATATACAAATATCCCTGCTTTTAATCCTTTTGTGTACATACCCAGAAGTGGAATTGCTGGGTTATATGGTAATCCTATATTCAGTTTTTTGAGAAACCATCATATTTGTTTCCACAGCAGCTGTACCTTCTTACCACTTTACATTCCTATCAGCAATGCCAATACTTGTTATTTTACGTTTTTATTTTTTTAATTTTAATTTTTATAGTAGCTGTCCTATTCTTTTTCAAATTCCTTTTCCATTTAGGTTAATACAGAGTATTGAGCAGAGTTCCCTGTGCTGTACAGTAAGTCCTTGTTGGTTATCTATTTTAAATATAGCAGTGTGTACATGAATAGATACATGTATATGTAATCATGTGTAAGTGAATCACTCTGCTGTACAACTGAAACTAACACGACATTGTTAATCAGCTGTACTCCAGTATAAAATAAAAAAACAGCTATCCTAATGTGTGTGAAGTGGTATCTTATTGTGGCTTTGGTTTGCATTCCCTAATTAGTGATGTTGAACATCTTTTCATATGCCTGTTATGCTTATTGGCCATTTGTATATCTTTGGAGAAATGTCCTTTGCCCATTTTTTATGGGATTGTTTGAGTTGTTGATTTTAGGAGTTCCTTATCTATTCTGAATATATGTGAATATATACATATATATGTGTATATATAGATATACATATATATACATAACACATATACATATATGTATATATTTGGCATGGGCAAAAAAAAAAAGAGTTAATACTAGTTGTTGTGAAAAGTCCTAAAAAAATATGCTAAATTGTTGAATCAGCCTTGATTTTTTTTTTTTTTTGCCCACACCACACGGCATGTGAGATCTTAGTTCTCCGACCAGGGATCGAACCCATGCCCCCTGAATTGGCAGTGCGGAGTCTTAACCACTGGACCGCCAGGGAAGTCCCAGCCTTGATACTATAAAACAAAGTAACTGCAAAATGATAGAAAAAAAAAAAGAGTCTAGTTATCTGAATTGTATCAATTTTTTCTTTGTTTCATAAAATCAACTGAAGTTAGTGTGTTTGAAGGCATTTTTGGAAAGTAAGGTTTGTTACATAGTAAAATCCTGACCAACTTACTGGAACCTCCAGCCTTCAGGAATCAGACTGAATCAAGATGTCTCAAGAATAAAGGTCATGGTGATAGAAATGGTATTATTTTGTAGCTCCTAATTCTCTAAGATGGTCCTCAACCTTCTGTAATCTGGTTTCTGCTTCCTTCACTGTGGAATGGATTAATTGAGGTCATTAGTGACTACATCTCTTGCCAACTTTTGGTCTAATACACTCTTGTTTTTTTTCTTTTTTTTAACCATTGAATTGTACACTTTATTTTGTTGTTGTTGTTTTAACATTTATTTATTTATTTATTTATTTTGGGTGGCACCGGGTCTTAGTTGAGGCATTGCAGGATCTTCGTTGCAGCATGCGGGCTCGTAGTTGCAGCACACACGTTTCTTAGTTGCAGCACGCTGACTCTTAATTGTGGCATGCTACCTCTCAGTTGGGATATGCATGCGGGATCTAGTTCCCCGACCAGGGATCAAACCCGAGTCCCCTGCATTGGGAGTGTGGTGTCTTACCCACTGGACCACCGGGGAAATCACGGGTCTTATTCACTCTTGACAGTGGTTAAGAGCAGAGAATCTCAAACCAGACTGTCTACGTTCCACTCTTAATAGCTTTCTAATATAAAAGTTGTGTTACCTCTCTGGGTCATCATTTAAAAAGTGTCATCACTTTTACAATGGGGAAAGTAGTGATACCTGCTTTAGAGTATTTTAGATTTTGGATCTAAAATTGGAATCTTTAAAAACAGTCCTTTTGGGGAGTTAAGAGCATCTTTATAAGTTCTAATAAAATATAAATTGATAAAGGAACCATGATTGTTTCTCATGGGAGATCCTATTCAAATATTATAGCAATATCTAAGGCTTTTACTAAACTTATTTAATTTATTTTATTAGTATTTTATTTTTTAAGAGAAGTTTTTGGTTCACAGCAAAATTGAGTGGAAAGCACAGAGATTTCCCATCTACCCCTTATCCCTACACATGCAGACCCATCCCCCATTATCACCATTCACTACCAGGGTGGTACCTGTGTTACAATTGATGAGACTATGTTGACACATTATAATCATCCAGTCCATAGTTTATATTATAGTTCACGCTTGATGGTTTACATTCTGTGGGCTTGGACAAATGTATAATGACATGTATCTACCATTTTTGTATCATTCAGAGCATTTTCACTACCCTAAAAATCCTCTGTGTTCTGCTTGTTTGTCCCTTCCCTCGCCTAAATCCTGATCTTTTTACTGTCTCCATAATTTTGCCTTTTCCAGAATGTCATATAGTTGGAATTATACATTATGTAGATTTTTCAGATTGACTAAGCTCTTTTAAAATTGAGATATAATTCACATACCATAAAATTCACTCGTTTCAAGTGTACAGTTCAGTGGCATTTAGTATATTCACAGGTTCGTATAACTGTCACTGCAGTCCAATCCCAGAGCATTTTCATCACTCTAGGAAGAAACTCTGTACCCATTAGCAGTCATTCCCCATCCCCCCTCCTACAGTCCCTCCAAGCCACCCAACTACTTTCTGTCTCTGGATTTGCCTATTCTGGACATTTTATGTAAATGGAATCATACGATGTATGGCCTTTTGTGTCTGATTACTAAGCCTTTTTAATGATGGTTTTAATCTTTCCAAAGTATGTTCATGTTTAAAAATAAATGCATAACACCTCTATGAGGTAGACAGGAACTTTGTGACAACCTTTGTGACATAATTGCATTGTCAGATTTATTGTGTCCTCATGACCTCAGTTTACCATAGGATGAGGGAAAGAGGTTTAGAGGTGGCAGGTTAGAGACTTGGAAAAGTAGAGTTAAAGGAAAAATAGGACATGATGATATATGAAAAATAACTCATCCTGTGGGATTTCTAGAACCATGAGAATTAAACTTTATTAAAGTGCAACTGCAATTAAATACTCCAGTTATATTTAAGAATTTTAAATTGTAAAGATGGGTTGTTGAGCCTTCAGTAGTTATAGACTGAATCTCATTTCATCAAGGTTGAAAGGATGTCAGGATTGTGCTCCGGGTTATTCCAAATTTTTTAAATGGAAGCCTGTTGCTACAGTGTGCAGAAAGGGTGTGATAAGTTTATTTTTAAAAACAAATTAAAGCAAATAATAGGTGTCTTTTGCTTTGCTACAGTTAGCTTGAGTAGAGAACTTTTATATAATGGAAATGTAAAGCATTAATTCTTTCTTTAAAAAATTTTTTCCGTATTTATTTCCATATACTTCAATTTTAAGATTGAAGTATAGTTGATTTATAGTGTTTCTGGTGTATAAATCAAAGTGATCCTTTGATTCTTTTTTTTTTTTCAGATTCTTTTCCCTTATAGATTATTACAAGATACTGAATATCGTTCCCTGTGGTATACATACAGTAGGTCCTTGTTGTAAGCATTAATTTTTGAAAGTTGTGAGTATATTTGAAATTTGTCGTCAGTGTTAGTAAAGGGTAACATTTTTCTGTAAATTTTATGTGTTAGGTTTTCTGTTTTACAATATAGTGTGCTTGTGGGATGCAAATTAGTGCCATCTTCACAATTGAATTTGTAACTGAGTAGAGAAAATCAATAGGATAACAAACTACAACAGGCTGTCTTGTTGTCTGCCATGGCTCTTACCATTTCCTGGTACAAAGGAAGTTCTGGCTAAATTATTTTGTTACTATCTGGCCTTTTGCCTTAATAAACTGTGCTGCTGGTCTATTCATTGGCGAGGACTTTTTTTTTTGGCCTGGAAGCCTAAATGATCATCCCCATACTTCTTTGCCTTGGTTCCCCTACTTCATCCTGCTTGTCTTTCTTGGGGGTTCTTCCCTCAACAGTAAGAGCTCCCTGATCCCTTCTATAATGCCATTCCAAGGAAAGTAAGTTCTAAAATGAAAAAGTTACTGAAAATGAAAAGAAAATGAGAGGTATCTTTAAGTTAATGAAACTCTTGCCCCTATTCACTTGTAATCAAATCTTTGTCTCAGAAGTTCCAGCCTCACATTGAGTGGCATAACTATGACCTTAGAATTCCTTTTCCCTACATTGAATTTTTCTGCTTCTGGGTGAGGTGGAGGAATTGGGGACATGTATGTGTTGATGAAGTGAGAAGGAAAGACTTGGACAACCCATGAGGGGAGAGTAGTATCTGCTAAGATAGTCTAGGTGGCATTTTTATTTGTGTATATAAGTTGGTGTTTAATTTTTATGTGTATAGGTTGCTGTATGTAACCAAGGTTAGCTGAGAATGTCTATCTAGAAAACAACTTTATAGTGCTTTAGTCATTTTCTGTTGCATAAAATTTAAGATCTTCTCAAAGCACGTAAAAGCACTTCATAGTTTTTGTCTAAGAACTTCACAGTCAAGAAGCTCTTTTTCTTTTTCTGACTTATCTTCACTCTGGGGCGAAGTGAGAGTAGCATCGACATATATACACTACCAAATATAAAATAGTTAGCTAGTGGGAAGCAGCCACATAGCACAGGGAGATCAGCTTGGTGCTTTTTGACGACCTAGAGAGGTGGGATAGGGAGGCTCAAGAGGGAGGGGATATGGGGTATATGTATGCATATGGCTGATTCACTTTGTTGTACAACAGAAACTAACACAGTATTGTGAAGCAGCTGTACTCCTATAAAGATCTGTTAAAAAAAAAAAAAGAAGCTCTTTTTGTGATAGTTTCAAAAAAGTATAATCCCTTAAAAAAACTACTGTACCTTATTTTGTAAACTCAAATTAAGAATGTTTAGTTTTATATAGATATTCAAATACGGTTATTGTTCACATTGTTTTTCATTACTGAAGTGATAATGCCTGTTTGAATATTACTTATGTATATTTTGTGTTTCAAATGAATTCGCTGTAGGCATATCTGCTTAGGACTTTGGCATGATTTATGAAGAATATATAGACGTTTGTATAGTTCATTGAATCTTAGAGATGGGAGGGATTTGAAAGGCTTTTTTAGTCCTGGTTGCCCATCTAAAACAGAAACTCATCTTCAACCAACTCTTGACTTTTGACTCATATTATTAATTTTTTTTAACATTCTTTTTCATATTCTTTTCCATTATGGTTTATCACAGGATATTAAATATAGTTCCCTGTGCTATACAGTAAGACCTTGTTGTTTATCCATTCTATATATATCAGTTTGCATCTGCTAATCCCAAACTCCCACTCCACTTCACCCCTCCCCTAACCCTGTCCCTCTTGGCAACCACCAGTCTATTCTCTATGTTCTTGAGTCTGTTTCATAGATATGTTCATTTGTGTCATATTTTAGATTCCACATATAAGTGATATGGTATTTGTTATTCTCTTTCTGACTTCACTTAATATGATAATCTGTAGCTGCATCCATGTTGCTGCAAATGGCATTATTTCATTCTTTTTATGGCTGAGTAGTATTCCATTGTATATATGTACCACATCTTCTTTATCCATTCATCTGTCAGGGGACATTTAGGTTTCCATGTTGACTCTTATAATGAATTTTTAAAAAAAATTTTTATTGGAGTATGGTTGCTTTACAATGTTGTGTTATGGATTCTTAATTGTAGCCATTGGTAGGAAATGTCTACTCTTTCTAGGCATCCCATTCTATTTCTGACTAGTTCTAACTATTTGAAAATTGTACCTGAAACTCTCTTACTCTGTTAAATCAATCATTTATCATAATTTTGTTCTTCTAGAGCTAAATCCTCTTCAATAAAAATACTCTTTAGTGGTTTGAAGATACATCATGAGTCTCATTTCATCTTATTTATACTAAGCCCAGTTTTTGTTGAATTGTTGGTCATATAGGATTTCCCTGTCCTCATCACCTAATGGACATGTTTTAGTTCCTTGGCTTTCAAATGTTTTTGACTGTAACCCAAATAAAGAATATATTTCATATCCCAACTCAACATACATGTAGTATGTAGTTTTAATACATATGTGCAACTGAGACAGAAATTTTATAAGACAACATACCTTTACATTGACACTTTCTGCTCTTTTTCATTTTTTAAAAATGGTGGTGTTACCTATTAAATTGATTTTATCACTCCCTGATGGATTTTAGCCTGTAGTTTGGAAAACATTGTTCTAATTTGTTCATGTTGCAGAACTGAAATAAGGAATTTCCAAAAGCTGTATGTTAGGACAATCATTGCTAAAACAGGTTTTACCTTTATTAACTCAAAGAAAATATTCTGATGGTGGTTATAAAGTAAAACTAACAGGATTATCAAATTCTTGGTAATGCATACAATACAATTGACGTATGCAACTATTATTTTTATCCTTAGGTGGCGACAGACAAGGTTGCAGAAAAGTTGAGTTCTACTCTCTCATGGGTGAAGAACACAGTGTCACATACAGTCAGTCAGATGGCCAGTCAGGTGGCAAGTCCATCTGCTTCATTACACACTACATCCTCATCTACCACACTGTCAACGCCAGCCCTTTCACCATCTTCCCCGTCACAGTTGAGTCCAGACGACTTAGAACTCCTGGCTAAACTGGAGGAACAAAATAGGTAAGTGAGGTTGCTTGGATTTTCTTTCTTTTAATTATCATACATAGTCAACCATTCATATATGTATATATGCCATAATCAAAATTTTAAATATTTGTTCAAATTAAGAATGTTTAGGGGAGTTCCCTGGTGGCCTAGTGGTTAGGATTCTGGGCTTTCACTGCTGTGGCCCGGGTTCTAGTCCTGGTCAGGGAATGAGGTGCCGCAAGCTGTGTGGCGTGGCCAAAGAAAAAAGAAGAATGTTTAGTTTTTGGCTCCTTGTTTATCAAAGCTACTTAACAAAAGTATTCAAGTCTTTTTTGGAGGAGTTGGTCTTAAAACTAAAGTTGGACTAAAATTTTCTTCTGCCTTGGATAGCTGTAGAGATTTGTTTTCTTAATATAGCAAATTATCTAAATTTTTCCTGAATTTTAGAAAAGGTTTTTAAGGCAAATAAAACTACCATTTTTGTTTTTTAAACTCTCTAAATAGTCCCCTTTGGTTAAGCTGTAGAATTATTTAATTTAGGATGGATATCTGATTTGTGATTTAGAGTGGGAAATCTCTTCATAAATTTATTCATGGAAGGCAAAGTATTCTTTTCTTTTAATGGTGTGATATAGAATACTTGTTTACTCTGTTATTAATGTGTACTGTGGACCCTGGGTACCCCTTCACTAATATTACTATCAGAAGTTCTCTAGGGCATCAGCTATTAAAGAGTTATTGGAAGAGCGTCCTTTTACGTTCAGTCAAGATATATACCACCACTGGCTTTAAGGGTAATAAGAGAGATAATTTCTAACAGCTCTTTTGATATATAATGTACATAATAAAGTACACATACTTAAGGTATACAATTTGATAAGTTTTGACATATGTATATACCTGTGAAATTATCAACCAAATCAAGAAAATGAACATATCTGTTATCTGCCTTTCTATCCCCAGATAGCTGTTGATTTGCCTTTTGTCACTGTAGATTAGTTTGCATTTTCTACAGTTTTATAGAAATAGAATCATACAGTATGTACTCTTTTTTAATGGGTTATTTCACTAGCATAATTTTCATGTTGTAGCACATATGAATACTTCATTCCTTTTTTTTGCTTAGTAGTATTCCATTGTATGGATATATCACAGTTTACCTACTCACCTGTTGTGAAATGCTATAAACATTTGTGTACAGACCTTTGTATAGATTTATGCTCTCATTTCTCCTGGGTAGATACCTAGGAATGGAATGGCTGGTTTATATGGTAGGTGTACATTTAATTGTTGAACTGTTTTCCAAAGGGCCTATAGTTTTCCACATTCTCATCATCAATGTATGAACATTTCAGTTCTTCTACATCCTTACCAATACTTGGTACAGTCTTTTAATTTTAGCCATTCTAATAGGTATTTGTATCTTGTGGTTTTAATTTTCATTTCCCTAATGGTGTTGAGCATCTTTTTATGTGCTTATTTGCCATTGATATGTCATCTTTGATTAAATGTCTGTCTGAAATTTTTGCCCATTTAAAAAAATTAGGTTGTTTGCTTTCTTATTATTGTGTTTTAAGAGTTCTTTATATATTTCAGGTGCAAGTCCTTTATCCATATATATGTTTTTCAAATATTTTTTTGCAGTCTGTGGCTTATTCTCTTAGCATTATCTTTTGAAGAGCAAAAGTTTTAAATTGTAATTAAGTCCAATTTGAAGTTGTTCTTTTATGGACTTTGCTTTTGATGGCTCAAGGTCACACAGGTAGACTCCTGTGTTAGAGAAGGTTTATATTTTTAAGTTTCAGATTTACTGTCGTACATTTGAGTTAATTTATTTGTATGAAACAGAGCATAGATCAAAGTTCAGTTTTTGAATATGCATGTTTAATTGTTTTTGTATTTGTTGAAAAGACTGTCCTTTCTCCACTTAATTACTTTTGCACTTTTGTCAAAAGTCAGTTGTCTGTATACGTTATGTGCTTATTTCTGGATTCTTTTTCTGTTCCACTGATCTGTTTGTCTACTTTAATGTTAGTGTGACACTGTCTTGATTATTGTAGCTTTCTAATAAGTCTTGAAATCAGATAGTGTTAATCCTCCATCTTTGTTCTTTTGACTATTTTTGCTGTTTATCATACCCTTGTGAATTTTACATGAAGTAATTTGTACAAAAATGCTTGCTGAGATTTTAATCAGAATGCTGTTGAATTCCTAACAGTATTGCCTTCCACCCATGAACACAATATATTTCTCATTTACTTATTACTTGTGCATGCTATTGTTTTTGTAAATTTAATTTTTGATTGTTCATTGCTACCGTATAGAAATACAATCATTTTTCTTTTGTCATTCGTGTATCCTGGTGCCTTGATAAATTCACTTGTTCTGGTAGGTTTTGTTGTTTCTTTAGATTCCATTAGATTTTCTACATAGATGAGCATGTGGTCTGTGAATAAAAGCATGTTTGTGTCTTCCTTTACAATATGGATGCCTTTTATATCTTTTTCTTGCCTTATTGCAATTGACTAGTACCTCCGGTACAAATTTGAGTGTAAGCGATGAACAGATAGCCTTGTTTTCCTGATCTTAAGGGGAAAGCATTAAATATGAAGTTAATTGTAGGTTTCTGTAGATGACTTTTATCAAATTGAAGAAGTTCCTTTTTATTTCTCATTTGCTGAGAGTTTATAAGAAACAGAAGTTGGATTTTGTCAAATGCTTTTCCTGAATCTTTTGAAATGATTACATCGTTTTCCTCTTTTAGTTTAATATGGCAAATTACATTGATTTTTAAATGTTAAACCAACTTTGCGTTCCTAGGATAAACCCCACTTAGACATTATATACTGTCTTTATGAAGTATTGTTTACTGTCTTTATAAAATATTGTTGGATATGATGTGTTTTGTTTGGAATTTTTGCATCTGTTTTCAGGAGGGAAATTGGTCTGTAGTTGTCTTCCGATGTCTTTGACCTTTATCTGTAATGCCTTGTGTCCTTGTAATGTCTTTGTGATCTTTCCTCTTTTGTAATATAAGTGTTTAGTGCTGTACATTTCTCCTAAAGCTCTGCTTTAGCAACATCCCTTTAAATTTTATGGTCCTGAGTGTGGTCTGTTTTGATAAATATTTTATGTGCACTTGAGAAGATTGTGCATTTAGCTGTTGTTTGGTGGCGTATTCTATAAATGTTAATTGATTCAAATTGATTGATAGTGTTGT
The DNA here is from genome assembly GCF_005190385.1 of Monodon monoceros. NCBI lineage: Eukaryota > Metazoa > Chordata > Mammalia > Artiodactyla > Monodontidae > Monodon > Monodon monoceros. The sequence goes on from NW_021703774.1 coordinate 99,984,492, forward strand.
TCAAGTCTACTGTATCTTTGCTGGTTTTATGTTTACTTGTTGTATCAGATATTGATGTCAGATGTTGAGAGAAGAGTATTGAAACCTCCAACTATAATTGTGGATTTATTTCTGTTTAAATTTTATCAGTCTTTGTTTCATGTAACTTGAAGCTTTATTATTGTGTATATAAACGTTCAGAATTGTTATGTCCTGTTGTGAAATGCACTCATTATCCCTAGTAATATTGTTTGCTTAGAAATCTACTTTATCTCATCTAGTCACTGTAGCTTTCTTTTGAATAATGTTAAAATTTTATATATTTTTCCATCCTTTTATTCTATTTTTTTCTTTATCTTTAAAGTTTGTCAGTTAGCATATAGTGGCTCTTGCTTCTTAAAGTACAATCTGACAATCTTTGCCTTTTAATTACAGTAATTAGATCACTTTTTAAAAAAATTATGACAAAATTTTATTTCTTGCTCACGTTAACGTTCATCCCAAACTGCAGGCTGAGTACATTTTTGCTGCACACTTCATTTCTGGAACAGTGACCAGCCCCTATGCAGGATAAACCAGACTCATGGCAAATAGTGGAAATATACCTTAAAACATCTGCTAGAGAGTGATACACATAACTTTAACTCACATTTTATTGGCCAAAGCAGATCACATACTCACACTCCTTATAGAGTGAAGTGAGGATTAGAATCTTCTTGCTGGATCTTAGAAAATACATACTTATTATTATTTCAGCACCTTTTCCAGTATTTTTATTGTATTGTTATTGTGCTCTTAATTATTCACATACCATAAAATCCATCCCTTTAAAGTATACAATTTAGTGGTATTTTTAGTACACTCACAGAGTTGTGCAAACATTGCCACTATTCAATTTCAGAACGTTTTTATGACTCCCAAAAGAAACTTTGTACCCATTAGTCTCCCCTTTCCTCCCTCCTTCCAGCTGCTGGTAACCACTAATCTACTTTCTGTCTCCAGGGATTTGCCTATTCTGGACATTTCATTGGTAGTCTTTTGTGACTAGCTTCTTTTACTTAACATAGTATTTTCTAGGTTTTGAGGAAAATAGATCATTTACATTTAATGTAATTCTTGATATGGTTATGTTTATATTTGTCATCTTGTTTTACTGTTCTTTATCTTTTAATTTTTTGGCCTTTTGACTGAATGAAATGTTCTTTATGATTCTGTTTTATCTTTTGTTGATTTATTGGCTATAACTGTTTATTTTTATTTTTTTAACATCTTTATTGGGGTATAATTGCTTTACAATGGTGTGTTAATTTCTGCTTTATAACAAAGTGAATCAGTTGTACATATACATATGTTCCCATATCTCTTCCCTCTTGCGGTTGCTTTATGGTTCATAGTATATATCCTTAACTAACTTAGCACGGTATGCCTTCAAGAGATCTCATACCATTTCACACATAGTGTAAGAACTTAGAATAGTACATTTCCATTTCTCCTCTCCAATCCTTTGTGCTAGTTTTATCATGCATTTTGCTTTTGTATATGTTATAAACCCCATACTACATTATTATTTTTGCTTCAGTAGTCAATTATCTTTTAAATGAGATTGAAATAATAAGAAAAAATCTTATATTTGCCTACATAGCTTCCATTTCTGGTGCTCTTTGGTTCTTTTTTTTTTGTGGTACGCAGGCCTCTCACTGCTGTGGCCTCTCCCGTTGCGGAGCACAGGCTCCGGACGCGCAGGCTCAGCAGCCACGGCTCACGGGCCCAGCCGCTCTGCAGCATGTGGGATCTTCCCGGACCGGGGCACGAACCCGCGTCCCCTGCATCGGCAGGCGGACTCTTAATCACTGAGCCACACAGGGAAGTCCTTTATCCCTGGTTTTAAGCAGTGATTCTGAGGTGCCTTATTGTAGTTTTCTGCATGTTTCTTACTTTGGGGTTTTGTTGAACTTCTTGTAGACTTAATAATTTTCCTCAAATTTGGAAACTTTTCAACCATTTTATTTTTCAAATTTTTTTTGTGTGTGTGTGGTACGTGGGCCTCTCACTGTTGTGGCCTCTCCCATTGTGGAGCACAGGCTCCAGACGTGCAGGCTCAGCAGCCATGGCTCACAGGCCCAGCCGCTCCGCGGCATGTGGGATCTTCCCGGACTGGGGCACGAACCCGTGTCCCCTGCATCGGCAGGCGGACTCTCAACCACTGCGCCACCAGGGAAGCCCCTTCACATTTTTTTTGTTCCTTTCTCTCCTCCTCCTCAGTGACTCTAATTACACAAATATTAGGCCACTCGAAGTTGTTCCACAGCTCACTGATATCGTGTTCACTTTCTGGAAAATTTTTATTGCTTTGTATTCAAGTTCTCTGTATTGTGATCTGCCATGTCTAATTTGCCATTAATCCTATCCAGTGTGTTTTTCCATCTCTCACATTGTTCATCTCTAGAAGGTGGAGCTGAGTGTTGTTTGTATGTCTCTACTTAAGTTTTGAATATACAGAAGTATAGTCTTAATAACTTTTAATGGCCTTGTCTGGTAGTTCTAACATTTCTATCAATACCAGTTTGCTTTTGATTAATTACTTTTTCTTCTCATTGGTTATATTTTTCTGCTTCTTTGCATGCCTGATAATATTTGATTGGATGTCTCACATTGTGAATTTTACCTCACTTGGTTTGGCTTTTTTCCTATAAATATTCTTGAGCTTTGTTCAAGAATGCAGTTAAGTTACTTGGAAAGAATTTGCTCTGGAGTAGTGCAAGCCTAGGGCTATTATTCCCTCCTACTGAGGCACGGCCCTTTTGTGTACTTCACCCAATATGCCTTGAAACAGGTTTTCCAGTCTGGCCGGTGGGGACAGATACTATTCCTGGCCCTGTGTGAATGGTGGCCACTGTTAAATCTAATCTTTTCTGGTGCTTTTTTCCCTCTAGCTTTGGGTAGTTTCCTTACATACATGTGCTGATCAGTTCCCAGCTGAATACTTAATGGATATCCTCTGTCAATCTCTGAAGGTCTTGTTTGTGTACTTCTTACCTCTCTGATACTCTTTTCCTTGGACTCTAGCCACTTTGGTCTCCTCATGCTCTCAGCTCTGTCTACTCAATTGAGAAAGTTCACTAGGATCTGTTGAATTTTTCCTACGTGTGCCAGAATCTGGAAACTCTCTCATGGGAGGTAAGATGGCAGTCATAGGTCTTACCTCACTTATCTCCTGAGTTTCAGAAATTGCTGTCCATTGTTGCCTGTTGGCCAAAGTCTTATATATTCTGAATATTAACTCTGCTCAGCTTTAAAAAAATGTATTGCTGAGGTAGTTGTTGAAATTTTTGCTTTCAAATGACCTGTCCTCAGGTTTGGTACCTTTCTGTTGATATGGAGACAGAAAATAGAGACGTGAAAGAAATTACCTGGAAATAGAATTTACAAGCTAGAGACTTTGAACCTGGCCCAAATGAACAACTGGAAGAAGACCTAATGTTAGCCCATTCAAACCTGGCAATAGAAATTGTCCCCTTCTGATTATTGTTTCCTAGAAAGTGCTTTTAAAGGGTTTTCTTTGGCTCTCAGCATTTGATGGGTAAGATAGAAAACTTGGTGTGCCACATGATGATAACTTTATGTGGGTTTTATGTGTGTATTGGTATTAACTTTGTGCCCCTTTGCTTATTACATTTGAAAGATTTAGAGCAAAGTCTTTTGGTTGAGGTTTTAGGAGGAGGTAGTTTTCTAGCATAATATGTAGATTGGCAAAGTTTCTTGGATAAGATGAATTTGGAAGAGGCTCATGAAAGAGCAAAGTGGAGTGTTGGGTTGTGTGAAGGCAGTTATGAGCAAATAGATGCTCACAGAAAACAAAGTGGCGGGGACTCTCAAAAGGAGGTGTATGGTGTGGAAAACTTAGTGGAATATAAAACCAGGGCAGGACTGGCAAAGTAAAACACTTACAGATAGTGCTAAAGGATGTGAAGAATTTATAAGTTTTGAATTGGTTCTTACATGGAAAAGCAGTTCGCACAAAAGATAACTTTGGCCCTGGGTTTGTAAGTGACCAAAGTTGAATTTATTTTTATGGTTATGATCAATAATTACTGTATAACTAAAATATAGAAAACACCATATAAAAATTGTTGCAAGTGATGTGTGTATAGATGAACTTTTTCTCACGTAATTCACAATTTATTCCAGAATACTAGATGTGCTTGGCATATATCTTAACAATTAAATAATAATTGTTAGAATTGTTTGAAGATGTCTAGAAAAGAAATTTTGACAAGTAAGACTTCGAAGAAGTAAAAGAAGCAGAAGGTTTTCACCCTTTGTTCTTGTGTGGAATTACTCAAAACTTTGTACTTTTTTGAGTTCACATTTTGAGTCTCTCACTCTTTTTAAAAAAATCATTAAAACCCAGAATCCATGGGAAGAATTTATGTGTAGAGAACGGGTAAATGTAGCAATATTTTGTTTTGCCTTAGGAGAACAGTCCTGGTGGAAAAACACATCTTTCTGACTTTAATAAAGAATAAAATGACAAACACTAAGATCTAGCTCACCTTCCCCTGTTCTGCTCTAGTACCCCAGCAATGTATTAAGTCCAAGAAAAAATTGCAAGAATAATAAGCTAAATTTTCTCTGACCACTTCTGTGGTTTGTAATGTAGATATGCAAGTTACGTATCTAAAGTAAAAACTGAGACAACTGTTACTTCTAACAGGGGAAATGCTTTTATTTAGGATGTTTTCTTCTCTTTTGCAAATGTAGATGAATCTCTTGTGTTGTTTAACCGTCTTTGATTAAGAAAGTATAAAATACTTTGGCAGTATTTTAGAAAATTAAAATTGAGGAAACATGAAAATACCAAATTCTATAAAGAAACTGTTTTTCCTTCCCATAGTTTTACTGCAGTTATCACTTTTTAAAAATCAGTGCATCTGGCAACCCCAGGAAGATGTGAAGAAATGGTTCAATACAATGTCAAAGATCTGTTTGATGAAAGTTAATTATTGATAGCCTTGAAGTTGAAATGGGACAGCTATTTTTTTTTCTGTGTTAAGTGTGTTTTTCATTTTAAAAATACAAAGGCTTTGGCTGAGATGAATTTAAGAAGGTAAGGTTCAAGTGTAATAGCAATGCATTTTAATTAAGGAGGGGAATAGTGCTAATTTAAATTTTAAACGGGCCATTATTTGTGTGGTTTAAAAGTTTGGCATTGCAACCATGTTTGTTTCCTTTTGCATTCTGTTATTTAGAATCAGATTTTACTTTTTAGCAGATTTTGGGGGGTGAAATATGAGGATGAGGAAATGGTTCTTCTAAACTAAAGTAAATGTATTTTATTTATTTTTTAAAATATGGTAAGCAGGAATCTTTGAAACCTTAATTTATATATCTTTGTATCCTACCAATATCTAAGTCTACACTGTCGAATATGGAAGCCTTTAGCCATACGTGACAGTTGAGCTCCTGAAATGTTGCTGGTCTAAATTGTGGTGGGCTGTAAGAGTAAAATATACTCTAGATTTTGAAGAGCTGATTTTGGGGGGGAAAACGTCTCATTAATTAAAAAATTTTGATTACATACTAAAAATATGTAATATTTTGACTATATTTGATCAAATAAATTATTAAAATTAATTGCAACTATTTCTTTATACTTTAAACTTGGCTATTAGAATATTTTAAATTATGTAGGGGCTTGCATTATTATTTCTATTGGACAGTGCTGATCTAGGTGATCTGACTTTTATGTTTATAATTTTACCACCACAGCATTACCTCAGTTTTCCTAAGAATACTCTCTATAACACAGCCATGAACATTTAAGGAAGTAGTAAAAAGCTTCTGAACAAAACATGTATTTTCAAGTCTTTGCGTTAAAAATTCATGTATTTTTAATCATAGGAGAAGCCTTTAGATCTTCACTCGAACTCTTTATTCTTTTTCTTTTCATAGGATTGTTTTAAGTTTTTAATCGGTTGTCTGATTTCCTGAGGAATTTGATGATATGATTAATTAAAAGAATTTATTGTACTATTTCTCTTGCAACTAGCTTAGCTTCAGTCTGCAGTGTCAATGCTTTCTGTCTGGAGTGTCTGCATAAAGCAATCAGTAAACCATCAGTTTCTTTTTTTAATTTTTTTTTTTACATCTTTATTGGATTATAATTGCTTTACAATGGTGTGTTAGTTTCTGCTTTATAACAAAGTGAATCAGCTATAGATATACATATATCCCCATATCTCCTCCCTCTTGCATCTCCCTCCCAGTCTCCCTATCCCACCCTTCTAGGTGGTCACAAAGCACTGAGCTGATCTCCCTGTGCTATGGGGCTGCTTCCCACTAGCTATCTATTTTACATTTGGTAGTATATATAAGTCCATGCCACTCTCTCACTTGGTCACAGCTTACCCTTCCCCTCCCCGTGTCCTCAAGTACATTCTCTACGTCTGCATCTTTATTCCTGTCCTGCCCCTAGGCTCTTCAGAACCTTTTTTTTTTTTTAGATTCTATATATATGTGTTAGCATATGGTATTTATTTTTCTCGTTCTGACTTACTTCACTCTGTATGACAGTCTCTAGGTCCATCTACCTCACTAAAAATAACTCAATTTCATTTCGTTTTATGGCTGAGTAATATTCCATTGTATATATGTGCCACATCTTCTTTATCCATTCATCTGTTGATGGACACTTAGGTGGCTTCCATGTCCTGACTATTATAAATAGAGCTGCAGTGAACATTGTGGTACGTGTTTCTTTTTGAATTATGGTTTTCTCAGGGTATATGCCCAGTAGTGGGATTGCTGGGTCGTATGGTAATTCTATTTTTAGTTTTTTAGGGAACCTCCATACTGTTCTCTAATCCATGAATTTGTTAAAGTAGCAGAATACAAAATTAATGCACAGAAATCTCTTGCATTCCTATACACTAATGATGAAAAATCTGAAAGAGAAATTAAGGAAACACTCCCATTTCCCATTGCAACAAAAAGAGTAAAATACCTAGGAATAAACCTACGTAAGGAGACAAAAGACCTGTATGCAGAAAACCATAAAACACTGATGAAAGAAATTAAAGATGATACAAACAGATGGATAGATATACCATGTTCTTGGATTGGAAGAATCAACATTGTGAAAGTGACTATACTACCCAAGGCAATCTACAGATACAGAGCAATCCCTATCAAACTACCAATGGCATTTTTCACAGAACTAGAACAAAAAATTTCACAATTTGTATGGAAACACAAAATATCCCGAACAGCCAGAGCAATCTTGAGAAAGAAAAACAGAGCTGGAGGAATCGGGATCCCAGACTTCAGGCTATACCACAAAGCTGCAGTAATTAAGACAGTATGGTACTGGCATAAAAACAGAAAGATAGATCAGTGGAACAGGATAGAAAGCCCAGAGATAAACCCATGCACATATGGTCACCTTATTTTTGGTAAAGGAGACAAGAATATACAATGGAGAAAAGACAGCCTCTTCAATAAGTGGTGCTGGGAAAACTGGACAGCTACATGTAAAAGAATGAAATTAGAACACTCCCTAACACCATACACAAAAATAAACTCAGAATGGATTAAAGACCTAAATATAAGGCCAGACACTATCAAACTCTTACAGGAAAACAGAGGCAGAACACTCTATGACATAAATCACAGCAAGATCCTTTTTGACCCACCTCGTAGAGAAATGGAAATAAAAACAAAAATAAACACATGGGACCTAATGAAACTTCAAAGCTTTTGCACAGCAAAGGAAACCATAAACAAGAAAAAAGATAACCCTCAGAATGGGAGAAAATATTTGCAAATGAAGCAACTGACAAAGGATTAATCTCTAAAATTTACAAGCCTCTCATGCAGCTCAATATCAAAAAAAACAAAACGCAAACCAAAAATGGGTAGAAGACCTAAATAGACATTTCTCCCAAGAACATATACAGATTGCCAACCATCAGTTTCTGATCAGAATATTTGAGAGGGGGCTGCAACACTCATGCATTCACCTTCTCTGAGATCTCATCTTAAGGAAACAAAAGCCAAAGAAAACCCCTATGCTTTCAGAACTGGAGAGATTCTTGTCGTCTAGGCACCTCCCTCCTGAGTTGTCTCTGAATTGTTTCCTGTGCTAATTCCTTGTCTTTTCTCTTAATTGTCCCTTCTTGTTTCTCTTGTTCTGAGACTTGTATATGTGCTTGATGATGTTGCTGTGAAAGGGTGTGACTCCTGTGAGTCAGAAGTGTATTTTGTTGCTATTGATTTGCCTTTCTTTTAGCCAGCAAGCTGCTGTCTTTCTCCATGCACTTTCATATCCTGTTTGTTTGGTGTAACATTACAAGAGTGTTTGACTCTATGTTTGAAAGTTTGCTCCCTCTGCAATAAAGTGCCGGTGTATTTAGCTTTCCAAGTGTTTTTCTTGTATAGCAGTTTTCTTCCTTAGCTTTCTTACATCTTTCCTTAGTTCTTTATAAATTAACTTAGCAGTTTACACATTCCCAAATGGCATGTTGACCTGTCATTTTTGTATCCTGCTCTCTTATTTCTGGTATCCATAGGAAAGCATTATACTGAGTACAGCAGGATATTCAAAAAGTTTGTCAAATAATTGCCCAGTTTCCATTTGTAGACTTTTCAACTTCTGGGCTTCTTATCTACGTGGGTAAGTCCCACAAGTACTTCATATTCCAAATAACCCAAAAGAGAACCCATTCTTTATCTTCTCCTCCTTTGTATTTTTCATAGTATTGTAGTAAGTAGAGGGTTTTTTTTCTTTCATGTTTGTCAAATATATCCTGCTATACATAAGCTACTTTTTTTTTTTCATGTACCCATCATTGAAGTGCACAGGGTACCATTTTTCTCAGATAGGTGACCCCTTGGTGAGGTGAAGGTTCACTTCTCAGTAGCAGGAATATGGTGAAGGTAATCTCTCTAAAATAAGACCCAAAGACCCTGATTACTCTCTTTGTTGGCATATTCCCTTGTTCTCACTTTAGTCCCTAGTCCTATCTATTAGGGAACTGGAAATGCTTTCTCTCTGCCAAGTATTCTAAGCTTCTGCAAGCAAACAATCCTAGACTTTTTCCATCCTTGATACTATTTGAAGTCCAACTGATAATTGGCTTTAGCACCTCCACCTCAGATAATGTGGAGCTGTAGCCATTTTGAATGCTGCCCTTAGAGCTGGAGGTACAGAAATTTGGAATTGCTTAGCTAGGAGACTGAGGACTATGTATTTATTCCCCAGTCAGTAGAGATTCAACTCTGATGTCTTAGTCTGGCAGCATTCTAGGAGGATGAATAAATTTGGACCTCTGAATTATTGTATAGCAGCAGGCCACACATACCTATGGGGAATGCCTTTGATTATAGCGTACAATATTCCTACCAGACCAGTATTCTTTTCCTTAATTTGATAAATTTCTTCTTGTATTAGTCATAAGGAAATTATGTTGGGGTGGGAAGGTAGTTTCCTTTTTTTTTTTTTTTTTTTTTTAAAAAAAATTACAGTAAATCCATGCAAGGCAGTGAACCCATGTGCTCTGGGAAGAGGAAGATAACTGAATAAGTTTTGAATAGACTTCTCACTAGCCCATGGATCATGAGTAATGTTGTTGTATTACCATTTTCTCAGTTGCCAGGCTAAAGTCTTTGGAAACTGTTGGCATTTTCAGGCATTGTGCCTCTACTGCCATGTCAGGAGTATTTTAATTGAATTTAAACTAGGTGGCAACCTGTCTAGGAGTCTTCCTGAGGTGGTTTTTTTTTTTTTTAATCACTGCTTTTAGGAAAAAGAAATAAAAATATCTGATTCTAATTACACATTCTGTAAGGTCTACATATTCTTAATTAGTATGTAAATTCTTCTACATACCATGACTAAGTAGCTAGTGGGGAGAGACTTGATAGTATCAATTCAAGTGTTACTTCTTTTGGAAAATGTTAACGTTCTCTCAGAAGGATTTCATTATATCCATAGAACTGGAAAAAAATTATAAAATTTTTCCTTAGAAAATTCTAAATTTTGATAGAGTGACCAACAAATTTGAAAAAAGAGAAAGGAAGTAGTGTTCATACTTCCCTTTCTTTATGAAATGGATACACTTAATATATCAAAAACAGTTACTGTTTTTTGTGATAGTAATAGTCATGGTTTTTAAAACAATTCTGAAGGGCTTCTAGTAATAAAAAGCAGTAGTTTCTCACCTAATTCTCACTACCCCTAATGTCATTAACCAGAGACAGCATTTTTAATACATTTTTATAAAGTTGATGTATAATTTGCAACAGAGAAATGCACAGTTCTTAAGTGTACAGTTAGAGCTTTGATAGATGTATACACCTGTGTATAACCCACAGGCCATTAACACGGAGACAATTTCTGTCATCTTAGAATATTCATTTGTGCCCTTTTTAGCAACCCCACCACCTGAAACTTTTCATCTGATTTTTATTGCCATGGATATATTTCATTTATTCTTTTTTCGATATAACAGCATTTGGGGGCTATAATTCATATACTGCAATTCACACATATGAAGTGTACAACTGAGTGTTTTTTCATGTATTCACAGAGTTGTGCAACCAGTCACCACAATCAATTTTAGAACATTTTCATCACCCCCCAAAGAAACTTTGTATCCATTAGCAGCCACTGCCCATTCCTTCTTGTTCCCCTTACTCCTACTCCAGTCCTCAGCAGCATCTAATCTACTTTCTGAATTCTAGCTATTTCCTATAAATGGAATCATACAATATGTTTCCTTTTGTGACTGGTTCTTTCACTTAGCATAGTGTTTTCAAGGTTCATCCATGTTGTAACATGTATCACTACTTCATTTATTTTCAAGACTGAATGATATTACACCTTATGGATATACCAGTGTTTTTATTCATTCAGCACTTGATGGACATTTGGATTGTTTCCACTTTTTGGCTATTATGGATAATGCTGCCATGAACATTCGTTGTATAAGTTTTGTGTGGACATAGATTTTCATTTCTCTTGAATATATACCTAAGAGTGGAATGGCTGATTCGTATGGTAATTCTTTGTTTAACCATTTAAGGAATTGCCAGACTATTTCCCGAAGTGGTTTTAACCACTTTATATTCCCATCAGTAGTGTCTGAGGGTTCCTGTGTCTCCATATCTTCACCAACACTTATTATTTGTCTTTTTGATTATAGCCATACTAGTGGTTGTGAAGTGGTGTGTTGTTATGGTTTTGATTGGCATATCCCTAATCATTAGTGATGTTGAGCATCTTTTTATGTGTTTATTGGCCATTTCTATATCTTTGGAGAATTGTCTTTTCTTATTCTGTGCCCGTTTTTATTTATTTTTTACTTTTTTAAATGATTGCTTTATTTTTTAAAAATTAATTAATTAATTTTTGCCTGCCTTGGGTCTTCGTTGCCGCACACAGGCTTTCTCTAGTTGTGGCAAGTAGTGGTACTCTTTGTCGCGGAGCATGGGCTCTAGGTTCACGGGCTTCTGTAGTTGTGGCACACAGGCTCAGTAGTTGTGGCTTGCGGGCTCTAGAGTGCAGGCTCAGTAGTTGCGGTGCACAGGCTTAGTTGCTCCGCAGCATGTGGGATCTTCCAGGGATCGAACCCGTGGCCCCTGCACTGGCAGGTGGATTCTCAACCACTGTGCCACCAGGGAAGTCCCTGTGCCCATTTTTAAATTGGTTTGTTTGTCTTTTTCTTACTGAGTTGTAAAAGTTATTTATGTAGTCTAGATAGAAGACTCATGGGTTACAAATATTTTTCCCATTCTGTGGGTTTTCTTTCCACTTTCTTTTTATTTTTTATTATTTTTATGTATTTATTTTTTGAATTTTTAATTTATTTTTATTTATTTATTATTTTTGGCTGTGTTGGGTCTTCGTTGCTGCGCGTGGGCTTTCTCTAGTTGCGGCGAGCGGGGGCTACTCTTTGTTGCGGTGCCCGGGCTTCTCATTGCGGTGGCTTCTCTAGTTGCAGTGCATGGGCTCTAGGCACACGGGCTTCAGTAGATGCAGCGCATGGGCTCAGTAATTGTGGCTTACGGGCTCTAGAGCATAGGCTCAGCAGTTGTGGCGCATGGGCTTAGTCGCTCCACAGCATGTGGGATCCTCCTGGTCCAGGGCTTAAACCCGTGTCCCCTGCATTGGCAGGCGGATTCTTAACCACTGCACCACCAGGGAAGTCCCTCTTTTCACTTCCTTGATGGCATCCAGTGAGGTACAAAACATTTAAAATTTTGATGAGTCCAATTTATACATATTCTTTATTGTTACTTGTTCTTTTGGTGTCATGTTTAGGAAGGCTTTTCTTCTACAATATGTGAAGGCTTGTTCTTGAACTTCTTATAAGTAGAATCATATAGCATGTACTTTTTTGCATCAGGCTTCTTTCACCTAATGTTTATAAGATTCATGTATGTATCAAAGTTTGTTTCTTTTTATTGCTGAATAGTGTTGCAGTGAATGAATGTATCACAATTTGATTATTTTTCTGGATATTGGGGTTGTTTCTGGGCTTTGGCTAGAAATAAAGCTCTTCTGAACTTTCAATTGCAAGTCTTTTTGTGGATGTAGGTTTTCATTTCTCTTGCTGTGTCATATAAAAATGTGTTTAACTTTGTAAAGAATTGCCAAAACAGTTCTTCAAAGTGGTTGAACTCTTACATACTTCTGACATGGTTATATGAAAGTCACAACTGCTCCCATCTTTAGCAACGCTTGGTATGGCCAGTCTTTAGAATTGTAGCCATTCTAATGTGTACATAGTGTGGTTTTACCCTGGGTTTCCCTGGTGACTAAGGATGTTGAATGTTTTTCAGTTGCTTATTGACTACTTGACTATTTTGTTTTGGAAAGTGTCAGTTTAAGTCTCTTACTCATTTTTTAAAAAATGTGTTGTTTGCCTTCTTAATTATCAATTTTAAGTGTTCTTCATGTACTCTGCATACCAGTCCTTTTTGTCAGATGCATATGTTAAGGATTTTTTTTTTTCAGTTTGTGACGTACCTTTTCATTTTCTTAAAACAGAGCTTTTTAAGTTTTGAAGTCCAATTTAGTATTTTTTTAATCAGATTTTTCCTTTATTGTTAGTGTTTCCTTGTGTCCCATTAACAAATTTTGCCTATTCCAAGGTTGTGAAAACTTTTTCCTGTTTTCTTCTAGGAGTTATATAGTTTTAGGTTTTTTATTCAGGCCTATTGTCCATTTTGAGTCATTTTTTTTAATATGTGAATTAAGGCAGAGACAATATAATGTAATATCTTTACTTGGACTATTTCATTTGTAAGTGTTTTCAACAGTTTTGTATATTTGTTTATGTTACTTATTTCATTGTCCTCTGAAGGTGAACTGCTTAACCCTTTTCTCTAATCCACCCATGAATTCACTTGGCTTTCCTGCTTATACTTAAAGTTACAACGTGGGGATCTCTGAGACCCTTCTGACTCTTAAAAGAAAAAATAAAAGAAAACTTCTATTTGGGTACTTTTTCATCTATACTTTCATTATATCTCAAATTTATGTTTAGCTTAGGAAATACCATTATTTTTAACTGTGTGTCTCTTTGTTAATGGTAGTGGTGCAATTTAATTATTTGGCATATAGCAAGCATTCATTGAATAAGTGAAATGAAGAATTTAGGTTCAGGTTGTTTCTGTAAAGTTTGTTTCTGTATTCCATTTATAATTCTTAAGGTTTAGAGTCATACATAAAATTACTTATATACATACACTAATTTTTTCATAAGATATATTATGGACTTACTAAAATAACATGGGAAAAATAGTATTTAAAGCAAAACATTATCATTAATTAGCTTTTTCTTTTTTTATATAAATTTATTTTATTTATTTATTTTTGGCTGCATTGGGTCTTCGTTGCTGCACGCCGGCTTTCTCTAGTTGCGGCAAGCGGGGGCTACTCTTCCTTGCGGTGGGCGGGTTTCTCATTGTGGTGGCTTCTCTTGTTGCAGAGCATGGGCTCTAGGCGCACGGGCTTCAGTAGTCGTGGCTCGCGGGCTTTAGAGCGCAGGCTCAGTAGTTGTGGAGCACGGACTTAATTTCTCCGCGGCATGCGGGATCTTCCCGGACCAGGGCTCAAACCCATGTCCCCTGCATTGGCAGGCGGATTCTTAACCAGTGTGCCACCAGGGAAAAGTCCTAATTAGTTTTTTCTGATAAAGAATATTTATAGCAAAGAGTTGACCCTGAATTTGGCTGTTTTGTAAGTTTTTCTGTTCCTAGAAATATTTGGGACATTTTATTTAATTTATTGTTGCCATAAAAAATGTATTAAATTATCCCATGAATAAGGATAGAATGAGTACAGTTTATGTCACTGTGTTATTGAATATGACTGTCTGGTATTTGACGGTATTTTTTAATATGGGGATTTTGATTTTATTTCGATTCAGTCAGTGTTCAGTGTACTTTGTATTGAGCTAAATACAAAATGATATAAAGGGATATAAAGTTGAGCAAGGTATAAATATGGCTCACAAAGGGTGTTTTTATAATCTGCTTGGTATAATTTGACTCATATGTTTCTTTTCTTAATTAGTTTTTATATATCATAAATTAGTATTGGGAGCATTTCTTGTCTAAGCAGATGATTGTCTGAAGGAGTTACTGGAAGTAAATAGTAGCCATGTTAAATACCCAAATAGATGTTTTAATAATCTATTGAATGACATATAATTTACATCTTTATAATGATAGAGCCACATTTTTCCAGCCTTTTTTTTTTTAATAGCCTGTGTACATGTGAAAGAAATAATGGATTTGATGTTGTAATGAGTCATGGAATGGATCTCTGAAATTATCTTAACCCATCATTCTACAGATAAGGAAGAGGCCTTAAACAGGGCCTTAAGAGTAAAGACGTTTCAGTTTAAAAGTGCAAGTCCAATGATAAATGACAGCTGTTAGTTGGCCTGAGTTTTTGGGAGATAGTAGGGATTATGGAGAGTTAGTGGATTAAAGTCCTTTCTCATTTAAAGGGAGACGCTCCTATTCTGCTACATCCTGTTGTTTCTGTTTAGGAATGTGGGCCTAGTCCCTATCTTTTTATTTTTCAAGAGAATCCAGAATTGTAAATAAATATAAATATATGTGTATATAAACAGATAAATGAAATCTTCTAATTTTAGTTTTAGTAATTATTCAGTTTTTTACTCAAACATTGCATGGGCCAAACAAAACACTTTTTGTTTGGGCAGGTTAGTTACGCATCGGTAAAAGCAGAATGAAAGGGGCTTCCCTGGTGGCGCAGTGGTTGAGAGTCCGCCTGCCGATGCAGGGGACACGGGTTCGTGCCCCGATCCAGGAGGATCCCACATGCTGCAGAGCGGCTGGGCCTGTGAGCCATGGCCGCTGAGCCTGTGCGTCCGGAGCCACAACAGTGAGAGGCCCGCGTACCACAAAAAAAAAAAACGAAAAAAAAAAAAAAAGCAGAATGAAAAAAGACTAGGGATTTGATTAATTTGTGTGTCTGCCTTACTTTTTTAGCCCTAGACACATTGTAAACATGATAGGGTTAGTTCTTTCATAGAATTGGTTATACCTCTTCCAAGTAGT
The DNA here is from genome assembly GCF_005190385.1 of Monodon monoceros. NCBI lineage: Eukaryota > Metazoa > Chordata > Mammalia > Artiodactyla > Monodontidae > Monodon > Monodon monoceros. The sequence goes on from NW_021703774.1 coordinate 100,000,065, forward strand.
TTTTTTTTCCTGAAGCCCTCCCAATCACTTTTCTCACCAGAAGATTTCTTTTAATTTGAATTTTTAGTGGTGATGAAGGGAAATTATGAGGGGACTAATAGTAAAATATTTAACATAATTTACTATTTCAAATTTTGAAAATGCTATGCTTAGTAGAAAAAATACAGCAGTTAATTTTATAGATGCCGACCAAATATTATTGAAATTATATATATTTTAAAACCATGGCTAAATTGCAGTAGTGAAGCTCTTAAGTATCATCATGTCATCTAGTGTCACAGTGAGATGTTGAGCAATTTTTAATTATGTTTTAGATTGTTAGAAACAGATAGTAAATCTTTAAGATCTGTAAATGGATCAAGAAGAAACAGTGGCTCCTCCCTTGTATCAAGTTCATCAGCCTCCAGCAACCTCAGTCACCTTGAAGAAGACTCTTGGATTCTTTGGGGAAGAATTGTGAATGAATGGGAAGATGTGCGCAAAAAGAAGGAAAAGCAAGTTAAGGTATTCATATTCTTTGCTTAAGTCCTTCCTCTTATCCGAAAGGGCATGAGGCATCAATTAATAGAGGATTAAAAAAAATCAGATTCTAGTACTTCCCAAGTACTATGATGAAGAGGTCTGCTTTATATATTTGTGCCCGTAGAAGTTTTGGTTTGTAGCTATCAATTGTTATAGAGGTCTCCTAATTGTAGAAATATATAGCTGAAAATTATTTTAGACATTAAATTCTCTTATTTTATAGATTCAGAAATGGAAGTTGTGACATCCTACATCCTTCAGTTACCAGTATTTTACTTTTTTTATTTTAAAACATAAAACAGCCCTTTGAAAGATGATGGTTACAGTGCCATCATTCACAGCTCTGCAGATTATCAGGTCCTTAATACCTTTAGAGGCCATACTCTGAGTGAAATGACAAGAATTTATCCATGGCATTGTTGTCTCTCTGGTCAGAACAGAATATACCCGTATCTTAGCCAAATCTTAGCCTTGGTTAAAAAGTTCCCTAGTCTTATTTTTATAAAAGTAGCTTTGTGAATTATAAATTTGAGAAAGTCATCTACTCTACTCCAATCTCCAATAAGTCTTCTTTGGCTTTCAAGGTAGGAAGCCTAAATAAGTCACTTAAACATTTTTATTTTTATTTTTATTTGTAGGAACTTGTTCGTAAAGGGATACCCCATCATTTTAGAGCAATAGTTTGGCAACTTTTGTGCAGTGCACAAAGTATGCCAATTAAGGATCAGTATTCAGAACTCCTGAAAATGACCTCACCTTGTGAAAAATTGATCCGAAGGGACATTGCTAGAACTTATCCTGAACACAATTTTTTTAAGGAAAAAGATAGTCTTGGACAGGAGGTTTTGTTTAATGTAATGAAGGTAAGTTCTATTTATTCATTTTTTGAGATGAAATGAATTCTCAGGAGGTTGAAATTAAACATTTCTCATAATGAAGTATGAACTCTCACCCCAGTAATCAGTTGCCTTTGGCAGTAAATTTGACTTTAGCATAATTTTGGCTTTAATTCTGATGCTAGATTATTGTCTAGTTTGGAGAACTCTTAGAAAATTCCTCACATTGCTTGGTATTAGTTGACTGAAATCAAATAACCTATAAATCACTATACATACCATAGAGAAGATCTTCCATGAGAATGAATAATTCACCTTCTATGAGTCACAATCTGGGAGCAAATTTTTCGCTTGCTGTGGCCAGCATTGCTAGGAGCTCTTAGCCCTTAAAAGTGTGTGCCATTGTAATTTTTTCTCCAATGTTGCCTTTTCCCTTTGCATAATTCCTTTTCCTTCTAGCTTCCTCCATGAAATATTGATTTCTTGTTAAATCATTTCAATTTTGTCAGTGCTTTACCTTCATCCTACTCTAGTTTTGATCTTTGTCAGATATATATTTTTAATGATTTTTAAGCTTTGTCACTTTCCTGAGTACAAATGCCTTTATTTTCTTGTCCTTAGGAGTTGTCAGTTCCTAATTGGGAAATCATCAAAATAAAATTTTATGTAATAAATCATTTGCTTTTAAAATACTTACAGGATAGGATAACATCTACAGCAAAGCAAGCAAGAGCTTCTCTAAAAAAAATGGTCTTTAATCCACCTTCTTACTGTCTTTAGGCTTTTAGAGAAGGAAGGTATGATATATCATGTGAAAGTATTTTGAACAACATTTTTTACTTTTTAGGCATATTCTTTAGTGGATCGTGAGGTTGGTTACTGTCAAGGAAGTGCTTTTATAGTTGGATTGTTGCTTATGCAGGTAAGTTAGTACAAGTATTAAATGTTCAATTAAGTTCTTTATTAAAGTCGGAGAACTTAAATATCATCCTTGTTTTAGTAAGTGGATATTGGGTATTTCCCCCTAAACATAGTCTAAATAGGAACATTTAGTTTGCATTTTAAAATATTAAAAGTATTGAAAATAACATACAATAGATATGCTGCCACTAAATCAAATTTCACCTTATCTACATTTGGACCATAATATTCTCTAAAGCCTGTATCTACTTTTAAATCTTAACTTATATGTCAATATTTAATGAGGAATAATCTTTTCCCAGCCAAGGAGGACTGATTAAAGTGTTGGTATGAAAATCTTATTTATGGAAATTCCCTGGCGGGTTCTATCGCTGGTTGGGGAACTAAGATCACACATGCTGCGCGGCACAGCCACAAAAAAAAAAAAAAAAAAGAAAGAAAAGAAAATCTTACTTATGATGTACAACGTCTTTGGAAATTTATACAGTAATTTTATTTGTCACAGAGCTGAGGGCTTGTTATGCCTGTTTCACTATAGGCTCTAAAATAGAGGTACTCAGTCACTTTTACTGCCCTGGGGATATAACATGTATTTCCATTGGCAGTGACTTATTTTGGGTGGGGTGTTTTCAGAAGTCAAGGACAGGGACAATCAGTCATAACTTTGAAGGGAAATAGTATGTTATGTTACCTCTCCAGCCTTATTGAAATTTAAAAAAAAAGTCTATCATACTCTATATTTAGTCTCAGACTAAAATTTGATCTGAAAAGAAACCTTGAAGATAACTTCGAGTCATGTAGGCTTGTTTTTGCAACTCAGTTCTGCACTGAGTTCAGAACTCAGTGATTCTTATTAACTCAGTGTCATAGAGAAAGTATGTAGCAACACATTGCTGTAAGACTCAAGTGTGCAGATTTCTTTATAATAAAAGGAATGACTGTAAAACAACTGGGTGATTGTTCTTCATATTTATATTTTACTTGGTGTCACTTTTTCATTTTGTGACTATCGTTTCAATCTTTTTGAGAGGGACCCAGTAATAGTATTTTTTCTACCTCCTTTTGGTCTTTTATTCAATCATTTCAACTTATTTTTTTAAATATCACCATTTTTAAAACCTTCTCCCAATTTCTATATCAGTGCTATTGCGGAGGAGAGAGGGAATGAATTATTTGATATGTCCAGAGGAGAAGAAGTTCTTACAAGGCAAAAAAGGGAGATAAATTGACTCATTCTCACTGTGACTGGAGTTGAGGGGTGGGGGGAGAAGTGGAAAGTGGAAGGTAGTTGTGGGAGGTGAGTTTGGAGAAGTAGTAAGGGGCCACATCATGTAGGACCTTGTAAGCATTTTGACTTTTACTGAGGATATGGGGAGGCACTGGAGTGTTTTGAGCAGTGGAGTGATGTGATCTGATTCATACTTTAAAAGTATCACTCTGGGATTTGAACCTCAGGTGGTGTGGCCCTAGAGCGTGCACTAGTAACTACCGGCCGGGATCATTGGAGGAAAGGAGTCAAAGATCTGCTAGGCCAGGGAATTAATCCTCATGAAAATGAGTGGAGTTTGGGGTTGGGGGTTGATCCAGAGGTTTGTAGATGCTGCAAAAAAGAGGAGTAAAGGGTAATATCTGCTGGTATGTGTTTCAGAGAGAAGGGGCAGTTAATGCAATGGCAGTGAGGCATTGAGGTCCAAGGAGGGACATAAACCTCTCTACCCCAGGCCTCTTCCAGTGCTCTGGGAGAGAAAACAGCCACCTCAGGAGAGAGCCAGGTTTCGGTGTTGAAGTATTCTTCGGGGGAATCAGGTTTCACTTAGAGAAAGACAGTGAAAGAATATTTGGTAAACAGATTGAGGGTATAGGTAGGATATTTTGTTGATGGCGTATTATCAGTTTCAGAAAGTACTGTGGAAAAGGTTTCGGGAATATTGGAAATGGTGTTAAATTATGGGAGCAGTAGAACCAAGCACATGGGATGAGAGTTCTGGGAGGTGTGGTTTCTTGCAGTAACTGATATAAAAATCAGTGGGGCTATAAACCTTGACAGGATTAATAAGGATGGTCCCCAAGGCAAAACTGTGGCTATGTGTGTTGGGAGGAAGGAAGGAAGCATGGGTTTTGCCAAGAATAACTCTTGGCTCCTGTCCATGGCTGTGTCAAGTCCAGGAAAAGTGTGTTGTTAATAAAAGTAGTCTTCAGTAAGAAGAGTGCCTAGAGACCCTTTGAGGTTTCGTCTTTTGAAACACACTGGTATAATGTGAGTGAATGAACATTAGAAAATTTTATTTTAAGAAAAGCCACACAGGGGAATTCCCTGGCCGTCCAGTGGTTAGGACTCCGTGCTTCCACTGTAGGGGGCATGCGTTCCATCCCTGGTTGGGGAACTAAGATCCCCGCATGCCATGTGGCAGGCCAAAAAAAAAAAAAGACCACAAAATAATTTGTATAAGTGTTATGTGCCTACATATTCTTATTACAGAGCTTTTACGTTCATTATCTTAGTTGATAATGATTATCTAGTGAGTTACACATAAAATGTGAAATTGGAACCTTTAAAACTCTAATTATAGGTTTTTTTAAAACTTATTTTACAAGTCCTTTTAACACTTACGCCATATTGTTTCTGCTTGGAACCCTTGAAAGGCTTCCTATCTCACTTAAGGTAAAAGTCCACATCCTTACAGTGGCTTCTAAAATCCTATGTAATTTGGTTCTCTTTATTTCTCCTCCATAACCATACTTTCATTTGTAACATTACTACTAATTTAGTAGTCCCCTATTTGTTGTTCCTTGAGCATGCCAATTGTGATTCCATTTCAAGACCTTTGTATTATTCTCCCCGGACTGTTCTTTCTTCAGTTGTTCCCTTACTTCAGTATTTTGCTCAAATGTTACCTTATCAAGAGACTTTCCCTGACCTATCTATATATAAACAGCATTGTAGCTCCCTGGGATTCCCTGTTGCTCTACTTTGCTTTATTTCCATAGCACTTCTCACCATCTGACATATATGTTAATTGATTTATTCCATGTATTATCTGTCTCTCCCAACTAGAAGGTTCAGTCTCCTTGTAGATACTGTTTATTTTGTTCACTGGTATATTCTCAGAGAGAAGTATCTGGCTTTAAATGAATAATCATTGGTTGAATTCATGAGTAAGGCAAGTGAGGCAGCTGGTCTCAGAGGCTGTAAGATTTGTCTAACTTCTCATTGTTGGCGATAGAATGGGAAATTAGAAGCTTCTGATTTCTAGTCCATTGCTCTTAATATTGTACCTCCTGGCACTCAGGATTGACATATATACACTACCATGTGTAAAATAGCTAGTGGGTACATGCTACAATGCACAGGAAGCTAAGATCGGTGCTCTGTGACAACCTAGATGGGTCGGGTGATGGGTGGGGATGGGTGGGAGGGAGGTCCAAGAGGGAGGGGATATATATATACATATAGCCGATTCACTTCATTGTACAGCAGAAACTAACACAACATTGTAAAGCAATTATGCTCCAGTAGAAGAAAAAGTTAATGACAATAAAAACCAAAATAACAACATTGTTTATAGTTGGATGGGTACTTAGTTTAAATGTGTTTAGCTTATTTGCATATCACAGAACATTAACCTATGTTGCTTTTTTCCTCCTAATGCAGATGCCAGAAGAAGAAGCTTTCTGTGTATTTGTTAAATTAATGCAAGATTATAGACTTCGTGAACTTTTTAAACCAAGTATGGCAGAATTAGGCCTTTGTATGTACCAGTTTGAATGCATGATACAGGTAAAAGTGTGGTGTTAACCAAAAACATATTGCCTTTATATTTTTTGTCATCTTGGTTTGAGTGACAACTAAGCAAATTTAATGTTAAAGGCATTAAAGCAATAGAAAAAAAAACTGTTTTAATCACATCATCATTTGTTGTTCAGTTAATCCACAGTTTAGACCTACTTCTCAGTTAGGCGCTGTCTGCAGGTAGATCACAGTCTGGAACTTGACTAGTTTTTATATTCAGACCTTAAGCATTTGTGCCAAATATAGTATATCATAACCTAGATGCATGAATTTCTTTATTATGCCATATTGTATCCTATTATTTTACGTAGACTTTGCTCTCTTACAGAAGCCCATGACATTTGGACACTGATATCAATTCATTTCCTTTGAGACTATCTCTTTTATCTCTTTCAGTCCTCTCCCCTGCCTTTCCCTTTTCATCACTTTTTTTGCTAGCCTGTAATCTTTTAAAAAAGATATGTTTCTATCCTTTTGTGTTACTAGTTTAAGAGTCAGAGTCTTAGTGACTGTGTGAGGGTGAAGAGGAGGAAGAGAGGAATCAAAACCAAGTAAAAAATACCTTTGAAGTATTTCATCTTTCTGGATTTAATTTTATATTTATATATATAAATCAATTTACTATTTTGTCCTGTAATGTAATGGTAGAAATATTCTTCATTTACTTAAATTTCAATTAGGTAAGCAGAATTTAAGAATATAGGTTAATCATTCAGCTGGCATAAGAGACATTTTCACAAGTCTACTTTTCCCTGGCAGCCTTACCCACAGCAATTTTAAAATTCTCTATCTTTTCTGTGTGTGATGAGATGAAGGGGATATACAAAATGTTTTTACATTTTAAAGTAAAAGACAAAGTAGGTCTTGGTGATTCTTAATTTTTTTTTCTTTTTGAACTAGTAAGCTTATTTTTATCACCCTTAAACTCCCTTGGTTTATTTTCAGTTAATGTGTCATTTATGTTTTGAATTACTAGAGTGTTGAAGTATCTGTATTTTGGGTGAGAAGGTAGGAAGCTTAGGATAGGTGACCAATGGTAGATAGCACCTGAAAGTATTTCAAGATAACATTTCTTTCCCTTAAAAAATTTTTTTTGGGCTTCCCTGGTGGCGCAGTGGTTGAGAGTCTGCCTGCTGATGCAGGGGACACAGGTTCGTGCCCCGGTCTGGGAAGATCCCACATGCCGCAGAGCAGCTGGGCTCGTGAGCCATGGCCGCTGGGCCTGCGCGTCCGGAGCCTGTGCTCCGCAGTGGGAGAGGCCACAACAGTGAGAGGCCCGCATACCGCAAAAAAAAAAAAAAAAAAGACAAGAAAAAGTTTTTTTGGAAATATTATAGTTTATAGAAAAGTATAGAAAATATCAGATACCCATGTACCCACAAATAAGATTAAAGAAATATAAAATTTTTACTTATTTATTGTAATTTTTCTTTTTATTAATCATCAAAAGTTCCAACTTTTTTTTTTTTTTTTGCGGTATGCGGGCCTCTCACTGTTGTGGCCTCTCCCGTTGCGGAGCACAGGCTCCGGACACGCAGGCTCAGCGGCCATGGCTCACGGGCCCAGCCGCTCCGCGGCATGTGGGATCTTTCTGGACTGGGGCATGAACCCGTGTCCCCTGCATCGGCAGGCAGACTCTCAACCACTGCGCCACCAGGGAAGCCCCCAGCTCCAACTTTTTAAGTTCCAACTCCACATCCTTTTTCCCTTCTTTCTTTTCCAGACAATAACCACTGTCCAGAATGTGTCAGTTTCTGCCTCTTAACTCTTCCGTATGAAGCCTAAATTTTATGTTTGTGTTTGCTGTCAGCTACTTTAGTATGTATACAATGGTCTGGCTTAAAATACTCAGTTTTACCATGTTTTAACTAAGAAATTCTTTTCACCTCTTTAGGAGCATCTTCCAGAGCTCTTTGTGCATTTTCAGTCTCAGAGTTTTCATACCTCAATGTATGCATCATCTTGGTTTCTGACTATCTTCCTTACGACTTTTCCACTACCGATTGCAACAAGGATATTTGATATCTTTATGTCTGAGGTGAGTTAATGGGCAGACTGAGCAAAGGAATCATTGGGTTAATGAGAGCTGGGCAATGAGGCCAATGATAAAGGAGACCCATGTGTTCCATGCTAAACTGCTTACCTGGATAATCTCATTTAATCCTTTAACAACCCTATCAGTACTATTCATCTCCCCATTTGATAGATGAGAGATTAGGAAGCCAATATTTAGAGAAAGATTAAGTAGCTCGTCTATGGACACATAAGTGGTATAGTAACCAGGATTCAGATGTAGGCATTCAAAATCTGGAGCCCACACTCTTAATCAGACCTCTGTTTCACCTCCTTTTTGATTTAGTGAGAATTAGTGAGGGGTAAAGTCTACCTTACAGTCAGTATTGTTGCAATGCATCTGTTACCCAAAGAGGAAGAAGTAATGAGTATAATTAAGTTTCTTCTATCCCATGAACACCTTGCAGGCAGTCCTTCTAATTGTCAGTGATATGTAGTAGTGATCCTTTGTCTTGTATATTTTGAGTGAGAAGGTAGGAAGGTAAGGATAGGTGATCAGTAATGGAGAGCACCTAAGAGTATTATTAATTGTTATCAATTACATCTTGGGAAGATCAGTTTGTATAATGTAGCTAAGTTAGGTTAGTCTGGAGCCAGCAAGCTATGATTCATGTACTAATCTCTTCTGGTTTGCATGCCAAATCTGTCCTTCCACTTATTTCTGTAAATAAAGTTTCTTGGAACATAGCTGTGACCATTTGTTGATGTGATGTCTGTGTCTGCTTTTGAGCTGCAATGGCAGGGTTGATTATTTGTGACAGCAACCATAGGTAGGGCTCATAAAGCCTAAAACATTTGTTCTCCAACTCTTTACAGAAAATGTGTGCGCACCTCTGTTTAGATACCTAAATGTTTACCTTAGTATTCTTTTGAATGATTAGTTTTTGGTTTGAAAGAATAAGACAAATTTGACTTTATAATTTGATTCCTCAGGGTTTAGAAATAGTGTTTCGGGCAGGATTAGCGCTTCTTCAAATGAATCAGGCAGAACTGATGCAACTCGACATGGAAGGGATGTTACAGGTAAGCCAGGCCATGATTTCTTGAATGTCTCTAGATTTTACTATTAATTAATTGATAATAAACGGTACTAAGTCATTCTTATGTTTTCTTCTATTGTATTTTAGCACTTTCAGAAGGTCATTCCACATCAGTTTGATGGTGGTCCAGACAAATTAATCCAGGCAGCTTACCAAGTCAAGTATAACTCAAAAAAAATGAAAAAGTAAGTATTTTATATTTTGTTTTTTTAGTTATGGGGGTTTGTTGATGCATTTAGGAAATTAAATGGAAGAAGCAAAACATTCTAGTGGTGAGTGCAGATTTCCTCCTCATTTTATAGAGCTGTAATGTTTTATTTGGTGGTATTGGTTTCAATATAACCTAAATTTAATATTGGAATTTCATAGTGCTCTAGTGTTGCATGGGATTATTGTGTATTACTTTTAAAACTCCCCTTTCCATTCCACATTGATTAGAATTAGGAACCTGGTAAGTGTATATATGTGAGTGTGCTGTTATTTTAGAAACTGCTTTTATGGTGTGGTCTAAGTCACTGACATTCTTTTCCTCTTAGTTGATCCCAGTTTATCACTTAAGTTCAAGATTAGCATAACCAGCAAGATAGGCATGAAGTATGCATTAAGTTAAAATTTTGTTTACTGTGTATTACTTTCTAGTGAAACTTTTCTTTGAATATATTTCATAAAAGTTCAAGATATGCAGTGTTGGCCTGTAAAGGTTAATTTTTGAAATATGATAAAGGTGTTAATTAAGAACAACAGCTCTTACTCTTCTAGGTTCCAGTAATTAAATAAATCTTAGCCTGAGGTCATTGTTAGCATTCCTGACACTTGTTCTCAGTATCTCTGCTGCTGCAAGGTGAAATTACATTAACATGTACAACTATTCCCATGGAGATTCCTACTCCAGAAAGTATATTAGAATATGAGTAAGAATTATGTTATTAAAATTAGTTGGCTCTAATTTGAAAAAAGACAATTTATCATATTCAACTATTATTGTTAATAAATTACCTGTGAAATTTCTAATAATCACATCACACCATCATTTTGAGACATTACTGACCGAAAAGCTGTTCTGTTCTATAATTGGTAAAATCTTAGGCACCATCTCAATTTCTGCCTGTTGACCTTAATTTAAAAATACTTCATTGGGACTTCCCTGGTGGCACAGTGGTTAAGAATCCGTCTGCCAACGCAGGGGACACAGGTTCAATCCCTGGTCTGGGAAGATCCCACATGCCATGGGGAGCAACTAAGCCTGTGCGCCACAACTACTGAGCCTGTGCTCTAGAGCTCACAAGCCACAACTACTGAGCCTGTGTGCCACAACTACTGAAGCCTGCATGCCTAGAGCCTGTGCTCCGCAACAAGAGAAGCCAACGCAATGGAAAGCCCACGCACTGCCATGAAGAGTAGCCCCTGCTTGCCGCAGCTAGAGAAAGCCCATGTGCAGCAAAGAAGACCCAGTGCAGCCAAAAATAAATCAATAAATGAATAAATAAATTTATTAGAAAAAAACTTTATTGCTAAAAATTGCTGATCATCATTTGAGCCTTCATCAAGTTGTAATCTTTTTTACAATAGTAACATCAAAGATCACTGATTATAGATCACCGTAACAAATATGCTTCTGTTTTCTTTCCCTCCCTTTTTTTTTCTTTTGTTGGTACTTCCCTTCCTTTTCTGTTGCAGTATCTACTTCTTACTGCATTGACTACTTCTTAGTGGTTAGTTGTTTATGCATATTCTGGAGAATAATACTTCATCAGTATTAAAAGATGAGTGTCATCCATTTCTACTAAGTATCACTCTCAGAATGTAATGAACTTAGACTTGGACCTGGCTCTGAAGAAGGTTCAAATTTCCTGTGGGTAGGATGGTGGCAGAACAGAATTAAATAGCCTATTACAGTCTGGTAGATGTCAATATAACATGTTATTAATATAACATGTAAGAGATGCCTAAACTATGTGTCTTTAAACTGCATACACAGCCTAGTCTGTTGGGGCCCAGGAAAATGTTCAGAGCATGGTAACTAGATTTTCATTCTTTCCTAACTTTTATCTGCCCTGATAATATTCCTATGGTAGAGGTACTTTTACTGAGTTCAAGCTTGTAGTACTCGCCACACGACAGGCCAGTAAATCGAGAGACATGGTGTTGGGGCAAGGAATAGTGACTTTATTTGCAAAGCCGGAAGACCAGGAAGATGGTGGACTGGTGTCCCAGTGAACCATTTTACCCGAGTTAGGATTTAGGTCTCTTTAATACTAAAAGGGGAGAGTGTGTAGCTGGTTGTTGCAGACTTCTTGGTGCCAGAATCCTTTGTTCTTCCAGCTGTCCACCTGAGTCTAGCTGCAATGTTCCTATCAACCCTCAACAAAACAAATGTTGTTCTCTGTTCTGCAACTTTTTATCTCTGTATGAATGGAAAAGTGTTACATTGATACTTTTAAAGATCAAGCCTGGGAGGCAGAGCCTTGAGAATGGGCTCTCATGTATATTTTAGGCTATAGGCAACATCCTTTTACAAAGGTGCAGAGCCAGCATAACTAAAAACAGGCAACAGAGCTCAAAGGTTAGAGCTAAAGGAATAGATCCAATATGGAGTCAGGTTTGTTCTTCTTTGTTACAGTATCTTTGTTCTCCTTTCTAGCTCCCCTTTTACAATCTGCCTTCTACCACTTTATAAAAGTAAGGCAAACCTGTCACTCCAGTTCTTACTGTGGTACATTACTTTGGGATATAAAAATCTCTGGGGTACCAAACAAAAGGGACAATTTCAGAATGCCTTGCTACAGAAGGAGTGTGCCCTTAGAGAACAAAGCAAGAAAAATCAAATGGAGCAGCTTCTTATTTCATCCAGCTGACAAATGCTTGGCAAGGCTGCCTTATCTTGCTTATAGTTAGAATTGAAAAATAGAATGGTGGTTATTGGGTTATGTATTCATATATACTTATTTGAGTTGAAAAAGAACATGAACTTTACTGATAGAGAAAGTAAATATAATTTGACTCATTGGTTTAGTAACAGTGACTGCCTTTGCTGCTTAGGTTATAGAGTAGACATCCATAAATCAAATAAGTCTCATTTAAAGCTTTAGTGAAAAAATGTAAGCATATATAAATCGCATCCTTTGCAACTATATGCACTTAGGTAACAAAAATTTTTTAGACTTCTTTAAAGTATATAAGGGGCAACATTCTTTTAGCAGGTACATGAGAAAAAAAAGTTGAAGACCACTGACATGGCTGGATAGGAGGATGGCAGAAGATGAAGATTCAGGTTGTTTGTTTTTTTTTTAACAGAAGATGTTGGGGGTAGGTGTTTATTAATTAATTTATTTATTTTTGCTGTGTTGGGTCTTCGTTTCTGTGCGAGAGCTTTCTCTAGTTGTGGCAAGGGGGGGCCACTCTTCATTGCGGTGCGCGGGCCTCTCACTGTCGCGGCCTTGCTTGTTGCGGAGCACAGGCTCCAGACGCACAGGCTCAGTAGTTGTGGCTCATGGGCCCAGTTGCTCCGCGGCATGTGGGATCCTCCCAGACCAGGGCTCGAACCCGTGTCCCCTGCATTAGCAGGCAGATTCTCAACCACTGCACCACCAGGGAAGCCCTCAGGTTGTTTTCTGAAGGAGAGGGCACCAGAGTATAGTTTTAAAAAACTTATGTTTCCAGTTGCTGGGGTTAAATGATGACTACAGAGAGGGAGTTCCTCCGTTGTGGAACTTACAGATGTGCAGAAGACTGACTTTGAGATACAAAAACCTCTGGAGTTCCAAACAAAAGGTACAATTTCAGAATGACTTGCCCCAGAAGGAGTGTGCCCTGAGAGAGCAAAGCAAGAAAAATCAAATGGAGCAGCTCCTGAACAAATATACAGTATCATGTCCATCAGTGTCAGTGCCATGAAGGAAAAGTAAAGGAGGATGAAGGACATGGAAGTGATGGGGTGCTTTTTTTAGATAAAGAACTCAGGATAGGGCACACAGACTGATAAAGCACCATTTGAGCAGACAGCTGAAGGAAGTGAGAGAGGGAGCCATGTGATTATCTGAGCAAATATATTTCATGCTGAGAGAGCGGTAAATGTAATGAATGAAATAAGAATGATTGATATATTTAAGAACAGTAAAAAGCCAGTGTGACTGTACTGTAGGCAAATGGGAGTGTAATAGGCAGTGAAGTTTGAAACGTGGTGGGAACCTAGGGGTATTTAAAGCTGTGCTGTCCTGTATGGTAGCCACTACCTGTATGTGGCTATTTAAATAGAATTAAAGATTCATTAAATCAGTTGTATTAGCCATGTTTCAACTGCTCACTAATCACTCACATGTGGTTTAGAGGTTTCTTTAATATATGAATGTTGCAAGCAAGCAGTCTTAGCCTTTGGCTTCTTTTGTTGTAATTTTTATTTTGGTATACTTTTAAACTTTTCAAAAAAGTTACAAATATACTACAAGGAACTCCCTTATGCCACTTATCCAAATTCACCAATTGTTTACATTTTGCCCCATTTGTTTTATTTTCCTCCCCCCCCACATGCATATATATAAATAAAATGTGTGTGTGTGTGTGTGTGTGTGTGTGTGTAAGTAAAATCCATACCCATTATTTTTGGGAGGACACATTTTAGAGTAAGTTGAGATATTGTGCCCTTTTTCCTTAAATACTTGAATATGTACTTCCTAAGAACAGAGCTTTTTTTTTTTTCTTTAAACCGAAGTCAGCAGTTAATCAAAATCAGGAAATTATCATAGATACAATAGTATTCTAATCCATAAAAGAAGTTCAAATTTTATCACTTGTCCCAATAATATTCCTTACAACAATCTCCTCCTCCCATCCCCAACTTCTACCCACTCCCCACCCTTAATCCCTTACCCCCTGGGTCCTGTATCCACTCCAGACCCTCCAGGATCATGTATTGCAATTTGTTTATTTATTTATTTAAAGATTTAATTTTATTTATTTTTGGCTGTGTTGGGTCTTCATTGCTGCATGCGGGCTTTCTCTAGTTGCAGCAAGTGGGGGCTACTATTCGTTGTGGTGCGCAGACTTCTTGCGGTGGCTTCTCGTGTTGTGGAGCACGGGCTCTAGGTGTGCTGGCTTCAGTAGTTGCAGCACGCTGGCTCAGTAGTTGTGGTGCACGGGCTTAGTTGCTTCACGGCATGTGGGATCTTCCCAGACCAGGGCTCGAACCCATGTCCCCTGCATTGGCAGGTGGATTCTTAACCACTGCGCCACCAGGAAAGTCCTGTGTATTGCATTAGGTCTTCCATGTTTGTATTGTAAATAGTGTCGTTTCAGTCTCCTTTAATCTGAAATGCTCTCTCAATGCTTTGTGTTTCTCGACCTTGATATATTTGAAGAGTACAGGCTAGTTATTTTGTAGAAGATCCCACAATTTTGGTTTAATCTAACATTTCCTCATTATTAGGTTCAGGTTGCGCATTTTTGGCAGGTATACCAATAATATTGTATCTTCTCATCAGCCCTGGCTTGTCTCAATATTGATGATGTTACCTTTTTTTAAAAACAATTATTTATTTTTAAATTTTTATTGAAATATAGTTGATTTACAATGTTGTGTTAGTTTCAGGTGTACAGCAAAGTGATTCAGATATATATATAGATATATATAGATATATATATATACACACGCACACACACATATATATGTATATATACTTTTTTTACATTCTCTTCCATTATAGGTTATTACAAGATATTGAGTATAGTTCCCTGTGCTATACAGTAGATCCGTGTTGGTTATCTATTTTATGTATAGTAATGTGTATATTTTAATCCCAAACTCCTAATTTATCCTCCCCGCTTTGGTAACCATAAGTTTGTTTTCTATGTCTGTGAGTCTATTTCTGTTTTATAAATAAGTTCATTTGTATCATTTTTTTATATTGCACATATAAGCAATATCATATGCTATTTGTCTTTCTCTGGCTTACTTCAATTCACTTAATATGATAATCTTTAGGTCCATCCATGTTGCTGCAAATGGCATTATTCCATTCTTTTTTAAGGCTGAGTAATAGGCCATAGTGTGTATATACTACATCTTCTTTATCCATTTAGCTGTTAATGGACACTTAGGTTTCTTCCATGTCTTGTATTGTAAATAGTGCTGCTATGAACATTGGGGTGCATGTATCTTTTCAGCTTATGTTTTTCTCCAGATATATGCCCAGGAGTGGGATTGCAGGATCATATGGTAGCTCTACTTTTACTTTTTTAAGGAAGATGATGTTAGCTTTGATCACTTGGTTAATAAGGTGATGTCTGCCAGATTTCACTACTATAAAGTTATTATTTTGTCTTTTATGAGTAAGTAATTTGTGTCAAGGTACTTTGAGGTTATATAATATCCTGTTCCTTACCAAACTTTCCCTCCCCATATTTGGCTCTGTTTATGATTGTCTCACTCCCTCATTCCTTCCTTATTAATTGGCATTCTAGTATAAGTAAGAGGTTTCCCTTCTTTCTCTTTTTATCTCTTTGCTTGCTTGCTTGCTTATTTATTTATATCTGTGTGAATCCACTGAGTCTTATTATTTTTTTTTTTAAATTAAGAACTACTAGGTGGTTTTCAGACTGGTTTTTGAGAAGCCCTGATTTTTTTTAATTAATTAATTTATTTGTTTGTTTTTATTTCTTGGCTGTGTTGGGTCTTTGTTGCTGCGCATGGGCTTTCTCTAGTTGAGGGAAATGGGGGCTACTCTTCATTGTGGTGCGCAGGCTTCTCATTGTGGTGGCTTCTCTTGTTGTGGAGCACGGGCTCTAGGTGCACGGGCTTCAGTAGTTGTCGCACGTTGGCTCAGTAGTTGTGGCTCACGGGCTCTAGAGCGTGGGCTCAGTAGTTGTGGCGCATGGGCTTAGTTGCTCCACAGCATGTGGGATCTTCCCGGACCAGGGCTCGAACCCGTGTCCCCTGCATTGACAGGCCGATTCTTAACCACTGTGCCACCAGGGAAGTCCCCCAAAAATACCACTCTGGTAATAGTGTTTAGAAAAGATTGAGTTAAGAAACTGGCAAGTAGCAAGAACAATTAAAAGATTCCTCTAGTAATTTAGATAAGCCATAACAAAGGCCTAAAAATACTACCAGTGAAGGGAGAGGGAGGTAGCTTTGCAGCTACTTGGAAGTAGGTTTGCAGAAACCTGATCATACCTCAGCCAGGTGATCAAGGTCAACATCAACAGTGGTATCCTGTTGATAGTTTATACCTTTGATGAAAATGGGACTTACCTCTGTGGTCTTCCTCCCCCAAAACCCATATTACCAATATAATCATGAGCAAAGCATGAGACAGATCCCAGTTGAGGGACATTCTACAGAACACCTGATGACCAGTACTCCTCAAACTGTCAGGGTCATCAAAAACTTGGAAAGTCTGAGAGACTGTCCTAACCATGGGACTTTAAGAAGACGTGACAGCTAAGTGTAGTGTGGTATCCTGGATGGGATCCTAGAGTAGAAAAAGGACATGAGCCAAAAACTTCAGAAACCTGAATAAAGTATGGACTTTAGTTGTTAATAATATATTAATATTGGTTCATTAATTGTCATAAATGTACTATACTAATGTAAGGTTTAAACCTAGGAGAAACTGGGGATGGGGTTTATAGAAATTCTATACTCTTCTAATTATTTTGTAAATCTAAAACAGTTCTAAAAAATAAAGTTTGTTTAAAAAAATTATCAATGCAGATGAAAAAGTAATATTGAATTTTAGAGCAGTGTTAAGGTGGTTGAATTGAACATGCTTGGTGACTGAATTGGGAATCAGGGATTAAATGATAACTCATAGTGTTTTGTTTTAGGTTTGTGAATGAGTAATGATGACATTTATCACAATACATTACAAAATATCTGCTTCACAGTAGTCATTTGTGAAGGCTATACAGTTATTTCAACAGTGCAGCCATTGCTCAAAATGTTTCGCACTTTTTTAGAATCAAAAATTTTTTGGATATCCTGTATTCTTTTAGACATACCAAAGTAAGAGACATAGCAGTGTAGCAGTTAAGGGTGTGACCTTAGGCAAGTTTCTCCTTCTTTCTAAGCCTCAAAATTGGCATATTACATAGGCACTGTGGACAGAAGATTGTGAAAAGATGGCAGAGTAGGAAGCACCAGGAATCTGTCTGCCACCTAGACAGTAGTTGCACTGGCAGAATCTGTCTGATGTTAACTGTTTTGGAACTCTGAAGTCTATTGAAGACTTGTAACTTCTAGGGGTAGGCATGGTAAATTGCAGTTAATTTGATCAGTTCAGCTCTTAGCACATTACCCATTCTCTACCCCTTAGCCACTGACAGGCAGCTGTGCTTGTATTCCTGGAACAGCCTGCATGCAGCTTATGGGAGTCAGGGTGGGCAAGAAAGACCATGTCCTCCACATATTGGGGATCTGTGCTCTGATTCCTGATCACTGTTTTTGATCGGACAGGTGCAAAGAAGTTGTTGTTGCACATCTCCCCATTGATGTCGCACCTCTCTCCACTGTTGTTGCACCTCTTCCTCTGGCTGAAGAGACTGCCAAGAGATTTAAAGGGCTCGTGCCCTTTTCTCCCCTTCAATTTTTTCTTTTTCCGCTTTTGGGAGCCAGACACAAAAGACTAGGACGTTCAAAAACAACTGCGTATATGGAGAAAATTAAAATGTGACTGTGTATGCCCAAGGGAGAGGCTCAGAAAAGACCTGTGGATACCGTAAGTTTACAGCTCAGGTTGGTCATCAACACAGAGACAGCCTATAACAATCAAAAAGACAAAAACAATAACAAAAAACCCCCCAGCAAATCCTGGGGAGGGGGAGAATCTGATTTTCAGAGTTACCACATTACTAGATTCAAATGTCTAGTTTTCAACAACAAAAAAATCAAGGCATGTGAAGAAACAGGAAAATATGACCCATTCAAAGGAAAAAAATAAACTGTATCTGAAGGAAACTTCATTGCATATTTGGTAGATAGAAACTTTAAAAGATGCTCAAAGAAATAAAGGAAGCTGTGGGAAAAGTAAAGAAGATGTATGAACAAAATGGAAATATCAGTAAAGGGATAGAAAATCTAAAAAGAAACCAAAAATTAATTCTGGATCTGAAAAGTACAATAACTGAAATGAAAAGTTCACTAGAGTGATTGAAAGGCAGATATGAGCAGGTAGAAGAATAAGTGAACCTGAAGATAGGATACTGGAAATAACTGAGTTCGAGGAATAGCAACAACAAAAAAGACCTAAGAAAAGTGAACAGAGCCTAAGGGATCTGTGGGATACCATCAAGTGGACCAACATACATATTGTGGGAATCTGAGAAGGTGGGGTGGCGGGATAGAATGTTTGAAGAAATAATGGCTGAAAACTTAACACATTTGTTGAAAGACATGAATATAAACATTTAAGAAGCTCATTAACTCCAAGTAAAGTGATGTAAGAAAGACCCCACACCAAGACACATTATAATCAGACTTGCAAAAGGCAAAGAGAGAGCAAATCTTGAAGGCAGCAAAAGAGAAGCCAATCATTATGTACAAGGGATTCTCAATAAGATTATAAACATACTTCTCATCAGACACTTTGGAGGCCAGAAGACAAGTGGGCCTTTATATCCAAAGTGCTAAAAGGAAAAACAGTCAGGAATCCTGTATCTGGCAAAACTGTCTTTCAAAAGTGAGGGGAAAATCGAGACATTCCCAGGTAAATGAAGGCTAAGCTCGTATATCACTAGATCTGCCCTTCAGGAAATACTCATTCCTGCAGGGTGAAATGAAAGGACACTCAAGAAACAGTAACTCAAAGTCATCTCACAAAATGAACTTCTTAATTAAGGCAAACACATGGGCAATTATGAAAGCTATTATTATCATAACAGTGGACTGTAACTCCACTTTTTGTTTTCTACATGATTTAATAAATACATTTTTAAAAAAGCAATTATTAGTCTAAAAGTTACTAGTATTGTAATTTTTGTTTGTAGCTCCAAATCTTGTTTTCTACATTATTTAGGAGACTAATAGATTTAAAAGAATCATTAGTTTGTGTTTTGGGGCACACAATGTATAAATACATGTTTTTGTGACCAGTAACCAAAAGGGGTGGGAAAGAAGCTATAAAAGAGCAGAGTTCTTGTATATTATTTGTTTGGTTTTTTTTATTATTATTATTTTTTTGTGGTATGCGGGCCTCTCACTGTTGTGGCCTCTCCCGTTGCGGAGCACAGGCTCCGGGTGCGCAGGCTCAGCGGCCATGGCTCACGGGCCCAGCCACCCCGCGGCATGTGGGATCTTCCCGGACCAGGGCACGAACCCGTGTCCCCTGCATCAACAGGCGGACTCCCAACCACTGCGCCACCAGGGAAGCCCTCTTGTATATTATTGAAGTTAAGCTGCTATAAATTCAAATTAGAGTATTATAACTTTAGAATGTTAATATAATCTCCATGGAACCACAAAGAAAATAACAATGGAATATACACAATAGGAAATTAGAAAGGAATTTAAGCATTTCACTACAAAAAAACCAACTAAACACTGAAGACAACAATAATGCAGGAAATGAGGGACAAAAAAAGCTACAAGGCATATAGCAAACAAATAGCAAAATTACAGTAAGTCCTTCCTTATCAGTACTTACTTTAAAAGTAAATGAATTAATGGGCTTCCCTGGTGGCGCAGTGGTTGAGAGTCCGCCTGCCGATGCAGGGGACACAGGTTCGTGCCGTGGTCTGGGAAGATCCCACATGCCGCGGAGCGGCTGGGCCCATAAGCCATGGCCACTGAGCCTGCGCGTCCGGAGCCTGTGCTCCTCAACGGGAGAGGCCACAGCAGTGAGAGGCCCGCGTACCGCAAAAAAAAAAAAAAAAAAAAGTAAATGAATTAAACTCTCCAAAAGACATAGATTGGCAGAATGGGGAAAACCACATGATCCAACTACATGTTATCTACAGGTGACTCATTTTAGATCCAAAGATGCAAATAGATTGAAAGCGAAAGGTTGGGAAAAAATATTCCATGCAAATAGTAAACAAAAGAGAGCAGAGGTAGCTATAGTAATATCAGACAAAACAGACTTTAAATTTTAAAAGTTTCCAAGAGACAAAGACAGGTAATATATATTAATGAAAGGTTCAATATAGCAATAGGTGTTACAATTATAAATATTTATACACCAATGACAGACTATCAAAATATATGAAGCAAAAATGGACAGATGAAGTGAGAAGTGGACACTTCTACAGTAGTAGTTGGAAACTTCAATATCCCACTCTCAGTAATGGATAGACCAACCAGAGAATATAAGTAAGGAAATAGAGGACTCAACACAATAAACCAACTATATCTAATAGAGATACACAGAACACTTTACCCAATAACAACGACACTATTAAGTCTCAGTAGATTTTAAGAGATGTACAAAATATCTTCTTCAGCTATAACAAGTTGAAGTTAGATATCAATAACAGAAGTAAAACTGGAAACAGCAATTTTTTGGAAATTAAACAACACACTCTTAAACAACCAGTGGATCAGTGAAAAAGTTTTATTTTTCAGTAGCATCAAAATAAATACTTAGGAATTATCCAAGGAGGCAGAAGACTTGTACAATGAAAACATCAAAACATTACTGCAAGAAATTAAATATATAAACAAATGGAAACACATCCCATATTCAAGGATTGGAAGACTTAATCTTGTTAAGATGTCAGTACTACCCAAAATGATCTACAGATTCAGTGCAGTCCTTATCAAAATACTGATGACGTTTTTTTTTGCGGATAGAAAACCCCATTCTAAAATTCATATGGAACCTTAAAGGACCCCAGATAGCCAAAATAATCTTGAACAAGAACAACAAATCTGGAGGACTCACACATCCTGATTTCTAAACTTACTGCAAAGCTACAGTAATCAAAACAGGTTGGCACTGGAATAAAGACAGAAATAAGCCCTTACATGATCAAATGATTTTTGTCAAGGATGCTGAGACCATTCAATATGGAAAGGACTGTCTTTCAACAAATGGTGCAGAGAAAACCGGATATCCACATGCGAAAATATGAAGTTGGACCCTCACCTAACACCATATGCAAAATTTAAGTCAAAATGGATCAAAGATCTAAGGACTAAAACTAAAACTCTTAGATGAAAACATAGGGCAAAAGCTTCATGACATTGGATTTGGCAATGATATCTTGCATATGACACCAACGGCACAGACAACAAAAGAAAAAATAGACAAACTAAAGTTCATGAAAAATTTAAAATTTGGTTATTAAGAGGTAAAAACTTTCAGTTACAAAATGAGTCCTCAGTGTGAAATGTACAGTGTGGAGAGTATGGTCAGTAGTTATGTAATAGCTTTGTTAGGTGATCCTTTTGAAATGTATAGAAATGTCAAATCACTGTGTTGTGTACCAGGAACTAACACAGTGTTGTAGGTCAGTTATATTTCAGAAACAAATAAGCTCATAGAAAAAGAGATCAGATTTGTTGTTACTAGAGGTGGGGGCCAAGAGAGGGGGAATTGATAAAGGCAGTCAAAAGGCACAAACTTCCAGTTTTTAGATAAGTAAGTACTGGGGATGTAATGTATAACATGATAAAGATAGGTAACACTGCTGTACATTATATATGAAAGTCGTTAAGAGAGTAAATTCTGAGTTCTCATCACAAGGAAAAAAAATTTTTTTTTCTATTTTAAGCCCTAGAGCGGAACAACTTTAATTTAAAAATGTAACAGGTTGGGGCTTCCCTGGTGGCGCAGTGGTTAAGAATCCGCCTGCCAATGCAGGGGACAAGGGTTCAAGCCCTGGTTCGGGAAGTTCCCACATGTCACAGAGCAACAAAGCCCATGCGACACAACTACTGACCCTGCACTCTAGAGCCCGCGAGCCGCAACTACAGAAGCTCGCGTGCCTAGAGCCCGTGCTCCGCAACAAGAAAAGCCAACACAATGAGAAGCCTGTGCACTGCAACGAAGAGTAGCCCCCGCTTGCCGCAACTAGAGAAAGCACGCAGGCAGCAAGGAAGACCCAATGCAGCCAAAAATAAAGTAAATAAATAAATAATTGATTTAAAAAATCTATATGCGGTAATGGATGTTCACTAAACTTATTGTGGTAATAATTCATGATGTATATAAGTGAAATTATTATTCTATACACCTTAAACTTATACGACGCTGTATGTCAGTTATATCTCAATAAAACTGGAAGAAAACATAATAAAAAATTCAGAAAAGTTCTATCCATTAGAGGCTCATAAAATTTAAAAATAAAATATTACTGTACTTTGAGAAAATTTTTGTGTATTCTAAGACATTCAACAGAAAAAGGCAACCCACAGAATGGGAGAAAATGTTTGCAAATCACATATCTGATAAAAGATTAATATCTAGAATATATAGAGAACTCTTAAAACCCAACAGCCAAAAACAAAACAGCTGGATTAAAAAATGGACAATGGATTTGAATAGACATTTCTCCAAAGAAGAGATATAAATGGTCAGTTAGCACATAAAGAGACGCTCAATGTATGGTATGATATGGGTGAACTATGGGGACATTATGCTAAGTGAAATAAGCCAGTCACAATAGGACAAATACTGTATGATTCCACTTATATGAGATACTTAGTGTTCTCAGACTCACACAGACAGAATGTAAAATGGTTGTAGCCAGGGCCTGGTGAGAGGGGGAAATGGGGTGTTATTGTTTCATAGGTACAGAGTTTCAGTTTTATAAGATGAAAAAAGCTGTGGACATGATGGTGGTGATGGCTGCACAACATTATAAATGTATTTAATACCACTGAATTGTACATTTAAAAATAGTTAAGATGGTAAAGTTTGTTATGTGTATTTTACCACAATAAAAAGATGTTCTGTGAGATAAATGAAATTATACATAGTACATAATAGATTCTTGTCCTTTGAGGGAGAACTTGATTTTTAAAAGAAGCTATAAGTTATGTGGGACCTGGTTATTATTTGGAGGGTTTAACTTGTTATTAACATTTTTGATTGAGAGTAAGGTATAAAAATAATTTGGTAGGACTAATTTTTGGATGGCCGATAATTTTTTAAGATAATTTTGTGTTTATAGTAGAGTTGCAAAAATAGTACCTTGCATTTGTTTGTCATTTCTTACTCTCCTACAGTCCGTGACAGTTCTTCAGTCTTTTCTTGTTTTTTCTGACCTTGGCACTTCTGATGCGAGCTGGTCAAATGTTTTTTAGAATGTCCTTCAATTGGGGTTTGATGATTTCTCTTGATTAGATTGAGGATATGCATTATTGGGAAGGATACCACAGAGGTGAGGTGCCACCTTTCTCAGTACTTTTTAACAGGGAGTGTGTCATGTCAGTATGCATTACCGGTGATGTTAACCTTCATCATTTGGCTCAGATGCTGTCTGCTAAGATCCTGTACTATAAATTTACTATTTTTTCCTTTGTAATTAGTAAATATTTGGGGAGAGATACTTTGAGACTGTGCTTAAACTTTTACCCACTAATTTTAGCATTCATTCATTTTTCTTGCCTATTGGCAGTTATTTATTGTGGAGTTCTAATGGTGATTTTTATATTTGCCTCATTCTTTCTACATTTATTAACTGGAATTTTTTGTTAGGAAGAGTTGTTCCTTTTCTCCCCTTACAAATTTCTAGTCAAGTTTAGTTAAGATCCAGTTGAACTTTATCAGTGTATTTTAATTTGAGAGGGAAGGGTTTGTGCTTCTTCTGTAAGTTAAGGGCTGAATAGAATCTCTAAACTCAGTTCTCTGGTGCTTTATAGCATTTTACTTTCTAAAGTTTACTTTTGTGTGGTTCTTATATTTGTTATTTTTGAAGTAATTTTTTTTTTCGTGGTAGCTTGTATAACTATTGAGATGGTGTTTCTGATTTCAAGTATCTCAAGTCATAAGTTGGGGGAACATAGCAAAATTGTATTTTGTGTTAATATATGGTTTTAAATTTTATAATTTCCGTAACTAGTTTGGAATGAAAGCATACCTTTAACTTTTTTTTTTTCTTTCTCAGGCTTGAAAAGGAATATACTACAATAAAAACTAAAGAAATGGAAGAACAAGTTGAAATTAAAGTAAGCATCTTAGGACTTTTAAAAGTACTGAACATAAATTCATTAAAGTCAGTTATTTGGCAGTAGATGTTATGTTGATATATTTATTACCTGTTCTAAATTTAACAACGATGTTTGTATTTATTGATTGATAAATTTACCATCCCACTAGATTATAGTTAAAAACAGACATTTCAAAAACTGATCTGAAGTGGTTTTTGTTCTAGTGTGAAAGAAAGCAGCTTCCTTTTTCTGGATTTATTGGTGGGTCATCAGGAGAACATACTTCTTTGAGGAAGATAATTATCATTTCATTTAAGCATGTTTTGAAAAGTTATAGAGAATATAATCTGTAACATGCTGAGACTAACAGCAGTATAGTATAAAGGAGACCTAATAGAGTAGATCATTGCATTAGAACTAATTATGGCTGCCTTAAAGATGCAGAAAGCTTTGACTAATTAAATTTTCTCATCGCTAACCAAAGATTATTTTTGAATTACTGTTCAGAGAAACAGGTAGATTTTCAATTTGAAGGACATGTAAATTCCCACGTGTACCTTAAAATTCTTGTTTGTATCCCTGTAGGCCAGAAATTGTTGAGGATCTTTGGCATTGTGTGAGCTGGGTGTTAAGGAAAATTGAATTGGCATTTATGCTGATATTTCAGGATGGGGCTAATGAGTAGAAGCACGAGTTAGTGAAGGAACTCAGTGACTGGCAGATCCAATTCCTTACCTTTTGTTTTCCCCCCAGCTGCCTGAAAGAAAAAAAAAAAGAAACAAAAAAACAAATTTATTGAATGACTCCACTTTTGTATATTTGGATGTGTCTGATTTTTTACTTCAACCTGGCAAGACATTTGATGACCATCTTATTTACAATTCCCTACCTGTGTATTATTTTGCCTTGCTATAAAATAACACTTCATTACTCACACCCCACATGCCTTTTTACTAGGAATGGGTTCTGTTAAATTACTACTTTTTCTTACCATAATCCTGCTCAGAAGCCTCCTGGGAGACAGTCTCTTCCCTCATCAACTCTGTCTCCCTTTTATAGATGTCTTATTTCCGTTTCTGTCACCTACTCACTATCTGTTGGAAATAGATACTTATACATTTTCTTCAGAGAGAGAGAGGAGGAGAGAAGGAAAAGATCCCTGTGGATGTTTTTCCCTCTTTTTTTTTTTGTTCTGTCACCCACCTGCTGCTCTACCATTTGCTTTTCTTTTAGGTTCCATGAGTAAGGGTAATATTAAATCATACCCTCCACTTCAACCTACTGAAAGTAAAAAGTACATCATCCTGATGAGTGGGGAGAGAGTATGGGTTATTGCATACCATGAATATTTGGAACTGCAAATCAAGAATCTGAGGATGGGGAAGCCATCCTGTTCATTTCATCATGCTTGTAGTTGCAAAAAATAAAAAAATAAAAATAACAGTTCTATGAACAATCCTTGCTCTTGAGGAAGTTTTTTTAAATTAAGTCACATGAATGTAGGAATAGCAAAGCCCTTTTCAAAAAGATCTAGCAGACATTAGCCTATATTTGCAGTTTTTTTCAAATTTTGATTTTTTGGGGAAAGTTATAGTTCATATACCTCACAAAATACTTTTGAGTATGTCTTAGGCAAAAACAGATGGCACAAAGTTGTTTATAGAGAAGAATCTGGGGGGGAAAAAGTTTAAAAAGTTAGTGGAGTGCATTGGGTAAATAAATACGCTGATCTCAGAGATAGTTCCTTTTATAAAATCTTGTTTCCACATAGTTCTTTTTTACTCTTGTACCATTTTCATTCCTTTCTTCATTCCTCCTGCCCTCTGAAGGGCAAAGCCAAAACAATTTTTGTGTAACTCTACTTTTTTAACTTCATGTTTGCATATGTCTGATTTTTAAGTTGGACCTGGCAATTCATCTCAGTCCCAACCAGAAGACCACCTTATTTACAATTAATTAGCCATGTATCATGGAGCCTCTCTCTTCTTTGGGAAATGTCACTTCCTTATTCAATTCCCTTCCCCTCGCCAAGGGCCCTTTTACAAGGGAATGAATTCTGTTAAACTAGTACTTTATTGCCTTGGTTCTCCTCAAAAGCCTTCAGGGAGATAATCTTACACTGTTCTTTACGCAAGTAGTATGATCATAATTATGTGATGTTTTGATATAGAAGTAAAAATCAGCCTTTGATGCTGTGACATGTGTTTAAGGTTTGACCTTCGGGTCAGTGACCTTTACGCTAGGAATTATACCTGTCAGCTCCCTGATCAAGATGGTGACTTTCAAGTATTTTCCATTCCTTCTCTGAAAGTGTTACAGGAAGATTTTGATAATAACGATTTCATACGGTAGATCTTACATTTTACTGTGTGAAATTTTTTGTTAATAGAAACACCTTTGTCAGTATCTTCTTCCAATCTCTTGATGTTCCACCTGAGGGGGAGGAGGTAAGAAATATTAAGATTCTAGCTTATATTGGGATAAACCACAGATCTTTAAAAAAGGAAGAGCCTTTATCCCCTACTCTATTTAAGATAGACATATGAATTTATGTTTAAATTTATGTTTTGGGGTATAGAGATTTAAGCCCTGTGAAGAGGAGTTAGAAATTCGGACTGGTTTTTAGTCAGAATTTGGATATTTTTTCTTATTTCAAAAATTATGGAATATTCCAGATATGCTGAAAACTAGAGCGTAATATAAAAACATCTGTGTTTTCACTGCCTAACATAAAAAAACATGACAAGTATTATCTAAGTCATCCAGGAATTATATTGAACAATCAATATAAAGTACTAGTACTGACACATTTATTCAACACTTAATATATGAAGGATAATTTACGTACATTATCTCCTTTTATTCTTCCAGTAACCTTATGAAAGGGTTGTTTGTCTTTCTATGAAGAAACTAAGGTTCAGAAAGCTCAAATAATAAGCTAGTGGTCATACTGACAGAAAGTGGTAGAAGTCAAGAGTTTGAACTCTGATTTGGGTTAGTCTTAGACCCATACATGTTCTTCAGTGTATACACACTACCACTTTGCAAGAGAGACTTTAATGTATTGTGATGTAGGAAGGATTTGGATGCCCATTTTTTGTGGCATTACAAACTTTTCATAAAAAAATGAATAGCTACTTAATAAAATCCAATGGGGATATAATAGCTTAATTTATTTAAGAAGTCGTTCATTTAATAGATATTTACAGTGCCTGCTACATGCCCAAACACTGTTCTAGGCACTTGATATGTGTTTATGAAACAGACCAATTCCTGCCCTTGTGGTACTATATACTCTAGTATGGAAATCAGACAATAAGTAAAATGTACAGTGTTTTAGATGGTGATAAGTGTTAAACAGAGGAAAAAAATATCTTAGGGAAGGGAAAATAAAATGATAGTGTTCGGATTAAAAGTTTAGAGAAGTTGACCAGGTTACCTTTGAATAAAGACCTGAAGGAAGGGAGGGAGACAGATATATAAGGAGAGCAGGGTCTGGTCAGGAGCATGCTGATGGGGAGTAGTGATGGGACAACATGAAGACGAGGGAAGTGAAAGGAGGTAAGGTGTTGCACATTGCAGATAATGTTGGGAGTTGCTGAACATGTGAAGACTTTAGCTTTTACTCTGGTGAGCCGCTGGGGTTTTCAGTAGAGAAGGACAAGATCTGACTTAAGTTTTCAGTGCATGTTCTGGCTGCTGTGTTGAGATTATATTGCAGGGGGTAAGAGCAGAAGCAGGGATATTAAGTAGAAAGCTGGTGAAGTGATGCAGGCAAGGGCTGGTGGTGGCTTGGACTGAAGTGTTGAGAAATTATTAGATTCTGAATAGGTTTTAAAGGTGTAGCTGATTGTGGAGGTGTCAGAGGGACAGAAATCAAGGACTTTGGCCTGAGCAGTTAGAAGAATGCAGTTCCCAGTACCTGCATTGGGAAAGTCTACAGGAGGAATACCAAGAGCCCCAGTTTTGGTTATATTAAGTATGAGATGCCCAGGAGCTGTTCAAGTAGCTCCTCGGAATACAGTAAGTCCCCTGTGTATGAACGAGTTCTGTTCAGAGAGCGCATTTGTAAGTTCAGTTTGTAAAGTCCAACAGAGTTAGCCTAGGTACCCAACTAACACAGTCGGCTATATAGTACTGTACTGTAATAGGTTTATAATGCTTTTCACACAAATGATACATAAAGAAACAAGCAAAAAAATAAACATCTTTAATCTTATAGTACTGTACCTTGAAAAGTACAGTAGTACAGTACCACAGCTGGCACACAGGGGCTGGCTTTGAGTGAACAGGCAAGAAGAAGTACTGACTGGAGGAGGGAGAGGAGGGGGAAGATGGTAGAGCTGAAGGATTGTCAGCAATAAGAGACAGAGGGCAAGCTGCAGTTTTAAGAACGCACGTTCAAATCTTTGAAAGTTCACAACTTGAAGGTTCGTATGTAGGGGATTTTATTTAAAGTTGGAGTTAAGAGAGGACAAGCTGGAAATAAAAATTTGACAGTTATTGACATGATCATATTAAAAGCCATGAGAGTAGATGAGATTACCTGGGGAATGGATGTAGATAAAACAGAAGAGTACAAGAATTAAGCCCAAGAGTAAGCCAACATTTAAAACTTAGGAAGACCAAGAGCCAATCAGCAAAGTAGGAGAACACCAGGGAAATATAATGTCCTAGAAGCCAAGAGAAAAGAGTGATTCAGAAAGAGAGCCATTTACTGTGTCAAATGCTAAAGAAAGGGGACTTCCCTGGTGGCACAGTGGTTAAGAATCCGCCTGCCAATGCAGGGGCCACGGGTTCGAGCCCTGGTCTGGGAAGATCCCATATGCCATGGAGCAGTTAAGCCCGTGCACCACAACTACTGAGCCTGCTCTCTAGAGCCAGTGAGCCACAACTACTGAAACCTGCGTGCCCCAACTACTGAAGCCCACGCTCCACAACAAGCCACCACAATGAGAAGCCTGTGCACCGCAACGAAGAGTATCCCCGGCTCAAAAAAAGAATCAAAACAACCACATCTTATGAGCACACTGCAACTAGAGAGAGCCCGCGTGCAGCAACGAAGACCCAATGCAGCCAAAAATAAATAAATAAATAAATATATTTTTAAAAAAGAACAAGAGAGAATGTAAAATATATGGGCAAAAATGTAGGTAAGATGTTGGTTGTGGGATGTTGTGAAGTTCTGTTGTGATTGCTTCAATTTTTTCACTGAAATCAGAAACAAGATTATCATCTGAGAGTGACAGTAGGGTGGAGGGTTGCTGGTTTGAAGACAGAGGAGAAAGTATGAAATAGTGATCTAAGAAGGTGGGAGAAGGAATGGACTAAGGAAACACATTACTCTAGGATGCATTAAGAGTCCAACTGAATTTAGTGATTGTTAATTGAAATAAACTTTACCGTTTTATTTTTCTTTGGTCATATTTACTGGCTGAGGTGCAGACTCAAGAGTTGTCAGTGTGTTGACCCAGACTAGTGGTTTCCCAGGCAAGTATGCTCACTACTAAAGAAGAGAAGGGAAAGGGGGATAAAAGCAAGGGAAAGTCTGCAATGATTGGAAATTAAACTTTGTTTGGGAAGAGAGGATATCAGGCAGTGAGGGACAGTGAAAAGTTGGTAGGATCCATGGATTATCCCAACAAGAAGGAGGATTATTGAGTTTGGGTTACTTCATGAAATGAGTAAGCTGGAAAGAATAGAGTGGTTTGTTTGAAACTGAGATTCCCCTATTTTGGCATATTTAGGTTGTTTTTCGTTTTTTATCATTAAAAAATAATGCTTATGTTAACATCTTTGTATATAAAGTTTTGTGGTACCTTCTATTTCTGTAGTCAGTTGTAAAAAGTAGAATTACTGAATTATAGGATATTAGTATTTTTACGACATTCAATATGCACTAAGTAAATTTCCTAAAGAATATTTCCAGGATATGTTCTTGGCAGCGTTTCCATTTCACTAATACCTTGCATACATTAGATATTTCATTCTTGTTCTCACCCTTAGTCTCATTTTCTTTTCTAATTTGGTAGGTCAAAAAAGTCTCTCTTTTTAAGTGTATGTATCTGTTGCTCTTTCTCTTTGTGGTTTTCACTTTAAAGTTTAGAAAACACCTTTTTAATTAATTCTAGGAAATGTGATTAAAAGTAAGGATACTCAAAAATTAATGAGAGGGCATCCCTGGTGGCGCAGTGGTTGAGAGTCCGCCTGCCGATGCAGGGGACACGGGTTCGTGCCCCGATCCGGGAGGATCCCACATGCAGCGGAGCGGCTGGGCCCGTGAGCCATGGCCGCTGAGCCTGCGCGTCCGGAGCCTGTACTCCGCAATGGGAAAGGCCACAACAGTGAGAGGCCCGTGTACCGCAAAAAAAAAAAAAAAAAAAAAAAATTAGAAATCAGTCAAGTGATAGATTTTAGTCATTAACTTTCCTATATAGCAGCAATAAACATTTCAAAAGTATCTTGGAAAAAAGAAATTCAATTTGAAATAAAGATAAAAGCATATTTGGGACTTACCTGGTTACACAGTGGTTAAGAATCCGCCTGCCAATGCAGGGGACATGGGTTCAAGCCCTGGTCCAGGAAAATCCCACATGCCACAGAGCAACGAAGCCCATGCACCACAACTACTGAGCCTGCTCTCTAGAGCCTGTGAGCCACAACTACTGAGCCTGCGTTCTAGAGCCTGCGAGCCACAACTACTGAGCCTGCGTGCCTAGACCCCCTGCTCCACAACAAGAGAAGCCACCCCAATGAGAAGCCCGTGCACCGCAGTGAAGAGTAGCCCCTACTCACCACAACTAGAGAGAAAAGCCCTCCCGCAACAATGAAGACCCAATTCAGCCAAAATTTAATTAGTTAATTAAACTAATTTTTTTAAAAAGCATATTTAAGAATAGCCTAAATGAAAAATAGTGTAAAACCTAACGAACACCAAAAAAACTTTGCAAAGGGTGTTTTTAAAGGATGAGTAAAGGGGAGAGACAAAAATAACTACGTGTTGTATAAAAACAATCTAAAGAATAATTATTTTAAAAAATAGACAAAAGTAATAAAATTATATTCATGCCCTAACTTTAAAAATATTATAGCAATGCTTATCATTAACCAAGTATTTGGTATATATTAGGCAGTGTGCTATCTCGTTGAATTCTTGCAGCATCATTGTAGGTTTTATTAGTGTAATTTTCTGGTTGAGGAAATGGAGATTCCAGGGCACTGAATGATATCCACAGGTGTTAATTGTACAGTGAGGATTTGAACCTAAACCTACCTCATTTCAAAACCCAGTCTCTAAACTACTAGTCTACTAGTAAAGGTTTGCGGAGGATAAAAAACACAATATAAGAAGGGGGAAAATTACCTATAACATGTTAAAAGAGATTACAAAGCTCTAATTACCAAAATACTGTGAAGGTAACCCTGAAACAGTCTTTAATAACTGTAAAGTCTATTATATTTTTCAACTCATAATGAAGTGGGTATCACACAAATGAGGAATTGATGATTTATTTAAAAAGTGGTATTAAGACATTTGTATAGGTGTTTGGGGGGAAAATGAATTCAGGTTTTTATAGCAAAATTTCAGAAGATTTAAAGGGGGTGGGGAGGGAAATCCAAATGAATGTTTTTAGTTTTAAATTTTAAGCATTATTTCTATTGAAATATTAACTTTATTCACTCAATTGTCTGGTTGAACTTAACTTCCTAAGTCTTTTAGAAAAACAAAATGCTACTTTTTTTTTCATGAAGTATGTTGAGAAGATTTTGAGAATCACATTTATTTCTTTGGCTTTCCAGACTTTAAGAGCATTTAATAATTGCTTATTTGTGTAGACTATTATGCTATACATAATGTGAGTAGCAAAAAAATGAGAAATATTTTCTTTTTCTCAAACTATTTTGTAGCTTGAGATCACACATAAAGTAATATCTATTTCAATTCATCCAAATATATTCTAGTGAATAGAGCAAAAATATTTAATTTGCAAACTGTCTTTGTAATAAGTAAGATTTATTTGTTCCAATTTGTGGTCCACTTAATAAGACAACAATAATTCATAGTCTTTTATTTGTTTTGTTCTGAGATTTTATATGTCATATAAACTATATTTTAGTCTTTACTGGCAAAATAATAGGTTGAATTAATAGAAGAATTTTCTGAGGAAGACATTTTTAGCAGGAATTTAGAGGAAGGCAGGGTTGGAAGAAGGCTGGATTGCACTCTAGAGCAAATTGGTACAAAAAGGTCAGAGGGAGTTTGAAATTATAATGATGGCAAAATGAAGGGATAACTTATATTGGTGAACTATACAAAAAGGAGATGATTTTTTAACGTAGCGTGTTTTGTTTTTTTTTCATATTATTTTCCATTATGTTGTCACAGGAAAGAACTGTAGTTCCCTGTGCTATACAGTAGGACCTTGTTGTTTATCCATCCTATATATAGTAGTTTGCATCTGCTAATCCCAAACTGCCAATCTATCCTTCTCCAACCCCACTTTCCCCCTTGGCAACTACAAGTCTGTTTTCTATGTCTGTGAGTCTGTTTCTGTTTCATAGATATGTTCATTTGTGTCATATTTTAGATTCCACATATAAGTGGTATCATGGTATTTGTCTTTCTCTTTCTGACTTACTTTGCTTAGTATGATAATCTCTAGGTCCACCTGTGTTGCTGCAGATGGCATTATTTCATTCTCTTTTTATGACTGAGTAGTATTCCATTGTGTGTGTGTGTGTGTGTGTGTGTGTGTGTGTGTATCACATCTTCTTTATCCATTCATCTATCGATGGGCATCTAGGTTGTTTCCATGTCTTGGCTATTGTAAATAGTGCTGCTATGAACAAAGGCATGTGTGTATCTTTTCAAATCATAGTTTTGTCTTGATATATGCCCAGGAGTGTGATTGCTAGATCATATGGCAGCTCAATTTTTAGTTTTTTTGAGAACTGCCATACTGTTTTACATAGTGGCTGCACCAGTTTATAATGTAGGGTGTTTTAGATTTAATACTTAATAGCGGTAATTTGACAGGGTTTTGGGAGTTGGGCATTGAGCAATTAGGTGAAGTGTTTTTTTTTTTTTAATCTGGTTTTACTCTTTTAACTACAAGAAAATGCTAGTAATTTTCTTAAATTGAAAACAACTCATGATAAATAATTCATTCAATGAAAATAACTCATTCTTCATATTTTCAGAATGGAACTTTGCAACTTGGCATATATAACACATAAATGGAGGCTGATCTAGTTCTAAACTGACAATTTGATATTTATCCTATGAACTTGCATTTTTCAGATTTCTTGTTTATTTGATAGACATTTGAATATTATTTGTGTAATCTTTGTAGGAGATAAGTGAGTTAGAATCTTTTCTATCTAATAGGGATATTAAGACATATAAGAAAATACTGGGAATTCCCTGGCGGTCCAGTGGTTAGGACTCTGCGCTTTCACTGCCGAGGGCTTGGGTTCAATCCCTGGTCGGGGAACTAAGATCCTGCAAGTGGTGAGGCGCAGCCAGGAAAAAAAGAAAAAGAAAATACTGATTATGAGTCATTATGCTAGGTACAGAAAAGGAAGGGGTTATTTTGTATGTATTCTAGCTTATATTTAAAATTCAGTCACAGCTGGAATGATGAACGTGGACATTTCCTTTGCCATGCATTTCTTACTCTGAGCCTTTAAGAATTTCACAGATGATAATGTAGCCATTTCTTGGACTCTTTCCTACTTATAAAAGATGGTACATTTTATCGACTGTCATTTTTCCTTCTCAGGAATGTTTGCAAGCAAACCTTTGTTTGTTTTCTTTTTCTGCAGAGGTTACGCACAGAAAATAGGCTATTAAAACAGCACATTGAAACATTAGAAAAAGTAAGTAAATTGGTACTTATGTAAACTTCAGTTGAATGCACAATAATTTTTCTATTTTAAATAAAGGCTCAAGAAATCTGGCACATGTCTCTGAAGTTGTGGTATTGACTGCTTAGCTTGCATAGCTTACTACTTAACTAAATAACTTGTCAATAAAAATTGATCATTACTAGTCCTTGAACTCTTAAGGTTAAAGTTTCAAACTGAGATTATTAGAGTAACATAGTGATGTCATTTGTTTTTGTTACATAATCTCTGAAAAGTGTGTTCTTTAGGGGTAACCTAATTGAGGATCCATTCTGTGTAGTATTTTAAAGATGAATTTCAAATGTTGCCCTGTCGAGCCATATATTAAATGTGGCAGTGATTTCTTTAAGGCCTAGGATTGCTTTAAGTTTAGTCAAAATGACTGACTGATTTCTTATATAAAAATTCACCATGATGTTTGTTGATTTTCAACACAGGAATTGTGACTAAACTTTTGGTTCTTAGAATTGTTTTGATACCGCTTGTTACCTCTTCCTCTCTGTTTCATATAAAATAACTGGGTAAATGTGTCAATCTTGAATTATTTTTCTTATTGTGCTTTTGATGTAGTGTCTTTCGTAGTCTTGTTCCTGATGCTATAAGAATGTATTAAGTAATAGAAGTATAGCCTAAGAGTTTTGGTTTATTAAAGGAGAAACATCTGAATTCACAAACTGTTTTGGGTTTTTTTTTTTGTTTCTTTTTACCAAAAATGAAAGTTAGTAGTTTAAAAAATAGTCCTCATGATATTGCCAAGTATCTTAAAATCTTCCCTGAAAGTCTACAGGTCAATATTTAGGAATTAAATGAATGAAGATATAGATTATTTGCATGTTTATCTTTTGTTTGAAAGTATTGATGGTTTCATATTAAATAGCATGGCAGAAGGACAGGATCTTTGTTACATGTATATTTTTGTTATATAATAATTGCAGGTACATTATATTAAGGATATATTTCTTTCATCTTATTAGAGTTTGAAGATAATTCTGCTTTTTTGGTGACTGCAAAAAAGGTTGAGCTTAATTGTTTTTAAGTCATTTTGATTTTATCAATATATATTTTTTCCACTAAACACTCAGTTTATAGTAAAATGTACATCTTCCTAGGTGGTCTTTTATCTTTGGAGTAAGACATTTTCACAGAGAAAGCATTTTTATTTCATTGAACCTTAAGAATAATAAAGGTGCTGTCTGAAAGAGTTAAGTTTGGATTTTGCTTCTAGAAAATTAAGTACCTTTTTACTGGCTTAGATGGCCTAGGTGTGTTCTTTAGCACTTAGAATTCTGTAAATACTTAGATACCAATTAAAGTCTGTAACTGAAATGTTTACTTACTCAGTTATTGCTAGAGGTTATTATGGTTGAGCTCATTAATTTCATTTGTCATATTTTCCTTGCTTTGCTTCTTTGGAAGTGGCTGTTGCACAAGTTGCTGTCACACTTCATAAGTGATATTGCTTACTCAAATTCCTTCTCCCTTTCATATAAATGATTTGACAATATGGCTGATGCTAAAAATACTTAAAGTATGCTTTAAAAAGAAGATATTAGCTTGTCCCAAATAATGAAAACCCTCTTGGAATTTGTGTTTGATCTCTTCTAGACGCACATGATTTTCTGCAGTTTATCCTTATTTTGATATATTCTTTTTTAAGAATGGAAACACATGCAATAAAAAATAATTTTAAAATCTAAATGTCCATCTTAATTACAGTGAAATGTAGGTGGAATTTGGGTATGCGTTGTTTCTTCTTATTCCTAATTTTATCACCTTGATTTTGTTTCTTTCTCTTATATTTCTATCTGAATTTTTCCTTTTGTAGGAAAGTGCTTCCTTGGCAGATAGATTGATACAGGTATAGTTTTTTTTTTTAAGCATTTTCTCTAACGTCTAAGGAAAGTCCTAAACCTAGAAATTCATATTTTAATGCATGCAATTTTACATGCATTTATCTAGAAATAATTTTTGGGGTGGTATCTATGGGTGTAAACTTAATTTTTGATAATAGTGTGTTACCTTTATTAAAATAAACCCATCTTTTGCACGTTTTAGAGCTAACCTTATTTTAAAGTTTATTCCAAAATGGCAATCAGTGGATTCTGCGAAATTAACCACTATTCATTGAAAACATTAGTCCTGCATGTACAATAATATTGCATGAATTGAATTTTTATTGACTGAAAGAAGAATTGTTCTTAAGATTATCAGATGAATTTTTCATTTGGTTTCCCAAAATTTGCTGGAGCAATAATGAGCTGCTGGCTAATAATTACTCAGGCTGTTCTGTTCTCTGAGGTGATCTTTTTTTTTTTTTTTTAACATGTCAAAGTAAGTAACTAAACCTCACAAAGGCAGTCTTTCTTGAATCTATCCTAAATTGCTTTACACACAAAAAAATTATGTCCTAAGGGACAAGTGACAAGAGCCCAGGAGGCTGAGGAAAACTACCTCATAAAACGGGAGTTGGCCAACATCAAACAGCAGAGTGATGAGGCCAGTGCTAAACTGGAGCAAGCTGAAAATACCATCAGGAAGCTCCAGCACCAACAGCAATGGGTAAGGAGTCTGGTAGTGGTTTTTCTCACCTTTCTCATCTCCTTCCTTTAAACTTTTTTTTTAAAGCACAACTTGTGTGCTCTTGTTTTAAACAATTTTGTTTTCTACTTTAATTGAGTTCTTAATCAATTTTAAGTTCTGTAATATTTACAGGTCTTATTGTGGCCTAAAGACTCCTTGTTCTAACATTTTTTTTTTTCTGTCTACACAGTTTTGTTAGAATTAGGTAATGTTTTCTTTCCTTACATTATATTTTAAGTCACAGCAAGTAAGTGATGTATGTCAGACCTGCTTTTTAGGTTTTAGAAATCTGTTTATTTACAAAAGATATTTTTCCATGGGTAATTATTAAATCTTCTGATAGTTTTTGTTAATTGTGTACACGAGATACTACCCAACATGTAGAAAATATGTAACTATCTCATTTAAGTCTTTGATAATATGGTGATTTATATCTTGTGAAATACTATAGTCTTCTTACATCAAGACATTAAATTATGGGTTCAGTTATATGCTTACATTTTTTTCAAGAAGAGAGAAGTTGTGAAAATGAAAAAAATGGACTTTTAAAATATTATGTTAACTAAGAGTACTAAACAGCTTCTGATTGTACAGCTATCCTCAGGTATCTTTTGTAACTTAGATATTATTTTCCATTGGCAAATTCAGACAAGTGTGATATTAGTAAAGAATATGAGAGTTAAAAAGAAAGCCAGCTGTTTATCTTTGAAAAGATATTATTTCTTGTTTCAGTTTTCTGTTTTCAAGTAGGAGTTGGATTGTAACAGGTGGAAAAAGTTGTGGTAAACCTAGAATTCTATATAGGTCTGAAAGGTAAATAGAATGACTTCAAGGTTGGATGTTATTTTTATTCAGAAAAACTAAGAAACATTATCATCTGAGTATGAAAAGCAGAAAACTAAAAGCAAAAAGAAATTGGTATTTGAAAAAAACATAACATAAAATTTTCCCTATTAATGTTAATTGAATATGGTTACAAGAAATGAATAGCAGAGTGGTAAGAGAATACATTCATCCCTTGTTATCTGTGGCGGACTGGTTCCAGGACCCCTGAGGATACCAAAATTCTTGTATACTCAAGTCCCTTTTGTAAAATGGCATAGTATTTGCATTTAATCTGCATATATCCTCCCATATACTTTTTTTAAAATTTTTTGCACTTAGTAAATATGTTTTATAATGAAAATTCTTGAAGTATAGCTTTGAACATATATACAAGAGTAGCACAATGTGAAACAAATTGAGATTGTGTATTTTTTCCCTTTAAATCTTGGAATTGCTATTTTGGTATATGAATATTTCATTATAAACATTTATATTGTATGTTAAATATTTAAAAATTCATATTCACACACATTGTTGCTGTAGTCTCTACTACATTAGTGCTTCATGCTGCCTCCCATATACTTTAAATCATCTATAGGTTACTTATAATATCTAATACTGTGTAAATGCTAGGTAAATAGTTGTCTGTGTATGGCAAATTCGAATTTTGCTTTTTGGAACTTTCTGGATTTTTTTTTTCCTGAATATTTTCAATCCACGGTTGGTGGAATCTGCAAATGCAGAAGCTGTGGCTGTGGAGGGCTGACTGTACTAAAGAGATGGGTTTCGTTTTGCCTTTGTATGAAATGTCAATAATATCAAAGCATACAAATAGGAAAAGCAGAATTGGAGGGTCATGTTGAGAATTAAGCTGAACTGAGTTATCAGTGTAATGTGATTTTGTTATTGGAAAAGATAAGTATTATATTTACATTTAGTATAAGCTACAGTCTTTAATACATTGGAGTCATAAATTATTAGTTTCTTTGCATAGTTTTTCATATAGTAAGACCTGTGTATAGATGTGTATCAAAGATAAAAAATGTTGGTTTATAATGAAAAAGCTAAGTGGGCAAGCAAAAACAGCCAGAATGAACTGAAGCTTTTGAAAATAGTTAAGTGTAACAAAAAGAATCTTTGTACTCTAATTCAAAGGACAAGGTAGACCCATATTGTGGGGCTATGATACAACAAGTAGAAATCAAATCTCTACTTCGATTTTGCTTCCATTTTTTTTTCTCACTAAGCAGACATTCTCCTAAACTGAAATAAACTGTAAAGCAGACATATAAAGCAGTAATGCACAAAAATAGGTGAAGTAACAGAGTCTTCGTTAAATTTCTAGTTTCAAAGTAAAGTGATATTAGATATTAAAGTAACTTGCAAGATGATCATAGGAATATTATTTTTTTTTTTTTTTTGCGATACACGGGCCTCTCACTGCTGTGGCCTCTCCCATTGCTGAGCACAGGCTCCGGACGCGCAGGCTCAGCGGCCGTGGCTCACGGGCCTAGCCTCTCCGCGGCATGTGGGATCTTCCCGGACCGGGGCACGAACCCGTGTCCCCTGCATCAGCAGGCGGACTCTCAACCACTGCACCACCAGGGAAGCCCAGGAATATTATTTTTTAAAAAGGATTTTAGAAAATAAGAGATGCTAAAGGCTTTGAGGTTGGCAACTGCAGTTAGGTAATAGTGGTTAGATATCTCAGAAGAGGATCAGTGACCTTGCTGATGCTTCATTAAAAATTCCTGGAACATCTGGTTTGTGAACAATTAGAAAGATAACTTTTACTTGCTAAAAGCTAATTGACTATGCATAAGTCATAACAAACTAACTTTGTTTCTATAACAAACAAAAATTTTTTACAAGTTGTTGGTAGTGTCTCTCATGATATTCTTGACAAGGTAGAGAAATACAGATGAAAATAGTAAACTTAAGTGGCTTTATAGGTGACTATATCAAAATGGCTGTTCATGTTGAAGTAAAGAGGTGTCAGAGGTCTTTGTCTCCTACATGAAGTATTTCAGGAATGTAGGTAATATTTTTTATATATATAAATTTGTTTATTTTATTTTTTTTGGCTGCATTGGGTCTTCATTGCTGCATGTGGGCTTTCTCTAGTTGTGGTGAGCATGGGCTACTCTTCCTTGTGGTGTGCGGGCTTCTCATTGCAGTGTCTTCTCTTGTTGCGGAGCACGGGCTCTAGGCACGTGGGCTTCAGTAGTTGTGACACGCGGGCTCAGTAGTTGTGGCTCGCGGGCTGTAGAGCACAGGCTCAGTAGTTGTGGTTCATGGGCTTAGTTGCTCCATGGCATGTGGGATCTTCCCAGACCAGGGCTCGAACCCTTGTCTCCTGCATTGGCAGATGGATTCTTAACCACTCCACCACCAGGGAAGCCCCTAGGAATGTAGGTAATATGTTAATGGTGAGTCAAGATTTTAAAATATTTAAACAGTCTATTCAGAATAAGAAACTAAATAAAAGATTATTTCATAGAAGTAAATCTACAGCCTTGCCTCTAAGTTTAAAACTTAAAGATATATCTTAGTGATGCTTTATGTAGCAAAATTGAGAAATTGACAGCGGATCAGGAATTACCAATAATATAATGAGACTCCCTGCGTTCCTTATCCCAAGTATAGTCTTCTAGAAGTATAATAATCCAGTTCAGTTCTAAGTAGCTTGTAGAAAATTTGTAGTGTTGTATCTGGTTTGAATACCCAAACTCATATGAAATGTTTACAGACTGTGTTATGGCAAGTATAGGAAGATGTGGAATCCCTGGATATTTTAAGACTCTACTAAAGAAGATTTTTATAAGAACATCACAGTTATGGTCATTTTAAAGTATTTGAGAGGTGAGGTGATCTTATGGAAAAGTGGTTAGTCTCTTTTGATATTGCTTCAGAGGGCAGAATGTGTTTAAGATCCAAAGATACAAAATCTTACCAATCGGAATTTTGACAAATGGAGTAGTTTCTTCGCAAAGTAGTGAGCATACTACTGCTAGAAAGTTACCATCTATTGCTAATTGTCTTGATTACAGCCTTCCAATATAACAACATGAAGTCTTCAGAATTCTCTAAGGGTTTCAAGTCTATTCCAGCAGGAGGTATTGAATTACCAGTATAATCAACCACCACCACCACCCTCTACTGCCAGTAGTGTCATTTTATATGCTATAAATACCTTTGGATTTCATATACAGAACTGAATTCTAATCCTGTTTTGCTAACATTGTGACCTTGGATACTCAAGGATTGGGTTTCTTTTTTTCTCTAAAATGATTACATAAGGCTAGATCACCTCAAGTCTTTCTTTTTGATTTTTTTTTTTTTTTTTTTTTTTTTTGCGGTACACGGGCGTCTCACTGTTGCGGCCTCTCCCGTTGCGGAGCACAGGCTCTGGACACGCAGGCTCAGCGGCCATGGCGCACGGGCCCAGCCGCTCCGCGGCATGTGGGATCCTCCTGGACCAGGCACGAACCCATGTCCCCTGCATCGGCAGGCGGACTCTCAACCACTGCGCCACCAGGAAAGCCCCTCTTTTTGATATTTTAAATGAACTTTATTAAGGTATAAATTACATGTAATAGAATTCATCAAATTAAAATTAAAATGTATGGTTTGATATGTTTTGATATTAGTTGTATAACCATCACTATCACAATCAAAATGTAGGGTATTTCCATCACCCCCCATGATTTCTGTCATGTCCCTTTGCAGTTCACCTCTCTATCCCAGCAGCCTCTCTGCTTTCTGTCACTGTAGTTTTGCCTTTTCTAGAATTTCATATAAATGGAATTGTAAGGTATGAGGCTTTTGTGTCTGGCTTCATTCACTTAACATATTCACTCAATTTTTTTCTTCTTGGCAGTTTTTTTTCTTTACTGTGGTA
The DNA here is from genome assembly GCF_005190385.1 of Monodon monoceros. Lineage (NCBI taxonomy): Eukaryota > Metazoa > Chordata > Mammalia > Artiodactyla > Monodontidae > Monodon > Monodon monoceros. The sequence goes on from NW_021703774.1 coordinate 100,041,541, forward strand.
AAATAGACACAACATAAAATTTACCATTTAAGTTCACAGTTCAGTGACACTAAGTAAATTTATAATATTTTGCAACAATAACCACTATATTTCTAGAACTTTGTCATCATCTCAAACAGAAGCTTTGTACCCATTAAAAAAAATAACTCTCCTTCCCCCCCTCCACCTTTTTGCCCCTGGTAACCTCCGTTCTACTTTGTGTCTCTATGAATTTTCCTCTTCCAGGTAACTCATATAATAATCATACAATATTTGTCCTTTTGTGTCTTATTTCGCTTAGCATAATGCTTTCAAGGCTCATCCTTGTTGTAGCATTGCATTAATATCAGAATTTCCTTAGTTTTTATTGTGGCTGAATAATATTCCATTGTATGTATATATTTTGTTTATCCACTCATCTGTTTATGGTCATTTTGGTTGTTTCTACCTTTTGGCTGTCATGAATAATACTACTGTGATCATTAACGTACATATATCTGTTTGAGTCCCTTCTTTTGAGTATATACCTGGAAGCAGAGTTGCTGGATCAAATGGTAACTTCATGTTTAACTTTTTGGAGACTCAGCAGACTATTTTCCACAGCTGCTGCACCATTTTACATTCCCACCAGTGTACAGGGTTCCAATTAATTTCTCCACATCCTCAACAGCTCTTGTTCTTTTCTTTTCCTTTTTCTTTACTGTGTTTTTATTAAAAACCATCCTAGTAGCTAGTAGTAGGTGTGAGGTGGTATAAAGAAATTTAAGTAAATGGAAAGATCTCATGTTCATGTATTGGAAGACTTCATATTGTTAAGATGTCAACACTACCTATTATGATGTATAGATTTAATTCTATCAACCCTGTCAGTCTTTTACAGAAATGGGAAAGCTGATCCTGAAATTCATATGGGATTACAGGGAGCCCTAAATAGTGAAAACAATCTTGAAAAAGAACAGAGTTGGAGGACTCACATTTCCCAATTTGAAAACTGACTACAAAGATAGAATAATCAAAACAGTGTGGTACTGGCAACAGGATAGACATATAGATCAATGAAATAGAAATTGAGAGTTCAGAAATAAACCCATACATGTATGGCCACCTGATTTTCAGCAAGGGTACCAAGACCATTTGATAAGGAAGAATATTCTCTTCAACAAATGGTTCTTGAAAAACAGGACATCACCATGTGAAAAAATGAGCTTTGACTCCTACCACACACCACATAAAAAAATTACTCAAAATGGATCAGTGATCTTTATGGTTTTAAAACACATAAGGATAAATTTTCATGAGCTTAGATTTTTGGCAGTGGATTCTTAGATATGGATTCTTTGACACCAAAAGGATGAGCAGCAGCAACAACAACAACCGAGAAACAGATAAATTGGACTTCAAAATTAAACCTTTTGGGCATCAAAGGACATTATCCAGAAAATGAAAGGTCAACCTGCAGAGTTGAAAATATTTGAAACTCACATATTTAAGTGTTTAGCATCCAGAATATATAAAGAACTCTTTCAACAAAAAGGCAAACAACTCAATTTAAAAATGAACAGAGGATTGCAGTATTACTTACCATAACCAAGACATGGAAACAGCCTAAGTGTCCACCAGTGGATGAATGGTTAAAGAAAATGATACACATGAATACACACACACACAGTGCACATGCTGGAATATTATTAAGCCAATAAAAAGAATGAAATCTTGCCATTTGCAACAACATGGGTGGACCTTGAGGGCATTATGCTGGGCAAAATGAAATAAGTCAGATAGAGAAGGCACATATCACATGACCCACTTATATGTGAACCTAAAAACAAACAACAAACGCCACCGAGCTCATAGATACAGAGAACAGATTGGTGGTTGCAAAAGATGGGAAGGTGAGTGAATTGTGGTTAAGGGGGTCAAGAGGTAGAAATTTCCAGTTATAGGTAAGTCATGGGGATGTAACGTACAGCATGGTTACTATAGTTAACAATAGGCAACTGTATTTCCTGTTTGAAAGTTGCTAAAGGGTAGATAATGCAAGTTCTCATCTCGAGAAAAAAGATTGTAACTACCTATGATGATGGATATTAACTAGACATTGTGGTGATCATTTCACGATATATGCAAATACTGAATCATGATTCTGTATACCTAAAAACTAATATAATGTTATATGTCAATTGTACTTCAATAAAACTTTTTTTAAGTAAGCAGAAGACTCGAATAGACCTTTCTCCAAAGAAATATACAAATGTCAACAAACATATGAAAAGATGCTCAACATCATTAGGCTTTAGGGAAATGCAGATCAAAACCACTATGAGGTTTCCACACTCACTAGGATATCTATAATAAGTAAAAACGAAAAGGAGTGTTGGCAAGGAGATGGAGAAATTGGAACCCTTGTATATTGCTGGTAGAAATATAAAATGGTCAGCTACTGTGGAAAACACTCTGGTGGTTCCTCAAAAGTTTAAACATAGGATTATCATATGACCCACAATTCAATTCCTAGATGTATGCCCAAAAGAATGGAAAACTGATGTTCAGACAAGTATGTGTACACATGTTTGTGGCAACATCATTCACAAAAGAGAGGACATAGCCCAAAAGTTCATCAACAGAAGAATAGATAGGCAAATTGTGGTATATACATACAATGAAATATTCAGCCATAAGAAGGAATGAAGTACTGATGCATGCTATGAATAATATGGATGAACCTCCAAAACATTAAGCTAGGTGAAAGAAGCCAGACACAAAAGATCACATATTGTATGATTCCATTTGTATGAAATATCCAGAATAGATAAATCCATAGAAACAGAACAGAGGTTGGTGGTTGCCAGAAGGTTGAATGGGAAAAGGGTGAGAAACTGCTTAAGAGGTTTTACTGTGGACTGATGGAAGTGTTTTAGAGCTAGATAAAAATTTGTGGTTGTACAACATTCTGAATATCCTAAATGCCACTGAATTGTTCATTTAAAAGTGTTATTTGAATTTTGCCTAATTGTCTAAAGAAGAAGGCTACAGAACTGAAGGGTATATGGCTCAAGGAAATGACGCATTTAGTTTGAGTAATTGTGGTAGAAGGTGGAAATAAGGGAGAACATATAACATCCCAGTGCTGAAACCCATTGGTTGAGGTCAGGGTAGGACCAGAAGCAAGTGAGCTAGCTTGTATGAAGAGGCTGAGAGGACTGGAAGAGCCCTCAGGGCTGGAGTTGGGCATGTCTTAATCAGCATTGTGGTTGCATTGATACTAAAAGGAGAATGCAATCTGGAGTAGCAGAGCAGGTCAAGGTTGGGAACTACAGAAGTGACTTACAGTAGGTTGTCAGATGAATACCCTATAGGAACTGTAGCCCAAGGCAAGGGAGTTTAAGACATAAAAGAGACAAGAATTTGGATTATCAGGAGTTTAGTGGGCTAATGAGAGAGCAGCTTGGACAAGTGTTGAACATGGAGGCTATTATCCATAGCTGTGATTTACGTGATTTGGGAAGATGTGGTGTTAGGATAGGCCGTCTCTGTTAATGTGCCAGAGTAGAGCAGACATATTTTTATATTTTATTTTTTTTTATGTCCTTCTACTTAGGAATAAGGTTGTTCCCAGAATCTCAGTGAATCTGAGATGGTCTCACTTAAAAGGGCTGGAAGTGACAGAGGCCAAGTAGGCTATTATATGAATATTGAGAATGTGGATAGTATGATAGCTAATGAGGGTGACACTCCTACAGTGAAAAGGATCAAGGTGGTCTTCAGTATACTAAATTACAACTAGAAAAAAATGTAAAAAGATAAATAAGAAATACCATGCAAACACTAAGCAAAAGAAAGCTGGAGTGACTGTATTAATATCAGATAAAGTAGACTTCAGACTTCTTGGAATAAAGAGGTACATTACATGTTGGTAATATGGTCAGTTCCATAAGAAGACATAACAATCTTAGGATTGTTATGTATTTAGGAATATATGTCTCCTAATATGTGTATGCTCCTAATGATAGGGGAGCATGAAGCTGAACTGATAGAACTGAAAAGTGACGTGGACAAATCCACAGGTACAGTTGGAGTCTTTAATACCCCAGTCTCAGTAATTGGTGAAACAAGTAGGTGGAAAATCATTATGGAATGGATATCAAAGGCCAACCAGCTTGGCCTGGTTGGCATTTATGGAACACTTCACCTAATAACAGAATACATGTTATTTTTAAGGGCACATGGAACATTTACAAAGATAGAACATATTCTGGACCATAAAATAAATTTTGACAAATTTAAAGTAACTGAAATCATAAGAAGTATCTTCTTTGACTCTAACAGCAGTTAGAAATTAATAATAGATATCTGGGAAATCCCTAAAATATTTGGAAATTAAACAACACATTTTTACCCCTGTGTCAAAGAGAACATCTCAAGGGAAATTAGAATGTGTTTTGAATTAAATGAAAATGAAGACACAACATTATCAAAATTTGTGAGATCTGCCTAAAGCAGTGCTTAGTGAAAATACTATAGCATTGAATGCTTATATTAGGAAAGGAAATAAGTCTCAAACCAACAATCTAAGCTTCTACTTTAAGAAACTAGACATGTAAGAGAAAATTCAACCTAAAGCAAGAAGGAACAAGTAATAGAGTAGAAATTAATGAAATTGAAAACAGTATAAAACAAAAATAGAGAAAATCTGTGAAATCAAATGCTGGTTCTTATAAATCATCAATAAAGTTGATAAAACTCTGTCTAGACTGACTAAAGATAGAAAAAACAAAAGCCAGTTTAGGGGTGACATTGACTTTTTACAGATGTAACCAAGTTGTCTTGTCTCATATCCTGGATTTGTCTGATTCCTTTCTCATGGGGTCATATTTCCTGTAAACTAGATTCAGTTAAACATTTTTAACATTTAAATTATAGATGATGCTGTGCTTTAAATCAGGAATCACATTATGTAAGTTCCCACTATTAGTGATGCTGCTGAGTTTGATCACCATACTAAGTTTGGTTACCACACAGCCTTTCCCTTGTAAAGGTATGGTTTCTTCTTTGCAACGATTAAGTAATACATTGGGAAATACTTCTGTACCAAATAAATATCTTGCCCTCTATTCACCTTTTACCTATGGTTTTAGCATTCTCTGATTGGGTTTCCCAAATTGAGATTTTCATATTTTCTCATTTTTTTCTACACTGTTAGCTAATGTTCCTCTGTAAAAGAGACTTTTCTCTTTTTCCCCTTCAATCTCTCTCTCTTACTCACTATGAATACTTTTCTATCACTCCAGACTCATGGGCTTTTGTTTGTTTTGATGTTTCATATCATATTTAATGATTTTAATGCTATTGGTACAATGATATATATTAAACTTCTGAGCAGCAGTTTTTAAAAGGTAAATTTTATTTTTAATAAATTTTGAGTATTGATATGCTTTAAAAAGCATTTGTGCAGTACTCAATCATTGAGTAATTGTCTTTAACACATCATTGCATTTTATGCTGGCTCTTGATACTTTGAACCTGATATTGCTGGTTTTCAAAAACGATCGTGTTAATTATTTTTTTTAATTGAGGTATAGTTGATTTACAATATTAGTTTCGGGTGTACAACATATATATTCAGAGATTACACTCCTTTAAAGTTATTACAAAGTAATGGCTATATTTCCCTGTGCTATACAATATGTTGTGTTAATTTATTATTTAGTATTTACACTAAATAAAATTTAATATTTACTTATATTTAGTAATTTTAAATTAAATAATAAATATTAAACTAAGCACAAGATAAACCAAGCATTGAGATTAAATTATCCCTTTAAGTATTTGTTATACATGTTGCATGCCAGTTTTTCTGGGAAACCCATAGAAGTAGAAATGATCCAATGATATTTCATACAGTTGCATGTCTGACTTTGTCCTTTTTGAGTGTGATGGGGCACAGATGTGTTTATATTGGATGATTTTTCCTGATGAGACCAACTGTCTGAGTCTTGCTTGATCTATTTATAAACTTTTTGCCCTATACATGACTGCTTATCATTCAGGTGTCCTGAATAAGTAATTGTTGTCCAGCAGTTTGTTGGCTAGGATCAGCGTATACAAGAAGGACTGTAACACTTAAAGCTGCTGAGCACTGAAATGACTGCCTTTTGAGGTTGTTGGGACCTTTGTACCAGGAAGTACTTAACAGGAGGCTAGGCAAGATTTCTTTCGATCTTCCTTCCTCTTCCTATAATTCTAGAAGAAAATATGAAATAATTATGTGATACTTTTAAGAACCAAGGATTTGATATGAGGAATAAAAACTAATCTTACTTAGATTAAACACATGAATAAACATTAATAAACTAAAAACTATCCATTAGTGCAAGTTGTGAAATCGTCTAGATAATTTATTTTAGAAAGTGTGTTTGTTAAGCAGCATTTAGAATTGCCCCACACCTGATTTACCTAGTGGGTTTGTTTTTCTTTATGAATATGGAAATTAATGTTTAATATTTCTTCCTGCATTATAAACACTTTTAAACTCTACTTTGGTGACATTTCAAGAAAAAGCCATTTAATTTGTAATTATTGGTAAGTTTATGTACATCTTCCTAAAAATCCAAACTAGACTGATGACTTAACACATTAAGCTTCGTAAACTCTCAGTATGCCTAGAAATCTGAACAGAAGCTTTCTTCCAAACTAATTTTGGCCTTAGTCTAAGATTAAATGTTTTATATTCATATGTAATCATCTCTTTTCAGCTTAAATAATAAGTGAACATTCATTTTAGTGGAAATAATTGCTTTCTTAACATTTTCTTCATCAAACTATCTTGCAGTTTGTGTGTATAAATAATCAGAGATAATCTTCCACTTTTTAAAGGATGTGTGTAATTTTTCAGATGTTGGGAATAAATAATTTAAAAATGATATACCAATTAAAAAATAAATTTATTTATTTTTGGCTGCGTTGGGTCTTCGTTGCTGAGCACGGGCTTTCTGTAGTTGCAGAGAGCGGGAGCTACACTTCGTTGAGGTGCGTGGGCTTCTCAATGCGGTGGCTTCTCATTGCAGAGCACAGGCTCTAGGCATGCAGGCTTCAGTAGTTATGGCATGCAGCCTCAGTAGTAGTGGCTCTCAGGCTCAGTAGCTGTGGTGCACGGGCTTAGTTGCTCCGCGGCATCTGGGATCTTCCTGGACCAGGGCTGGAACCTGTGTCCCCTGCATTGACAGGTGGATTCCTAACCACTGTGCCACCAGGAAAGCCCCCAATTTCTCAAAAAAGTTTAGTGTGGCAAATCTTTAAATAGTACATCCATATTGCTTGGATTTTTAAAAAAAGACTCATTGGAACATGTGGTAGAGGGGATTACAAACATCTTTTTTGGGATCATATGCTGGGTGGGAGAGCAACTTTTTATTTAAGTTTTTTTCTCCTTTTATATTGTCTTGCATAGAATCATTCTGGACTCTTTGATAGTACAGGCATTTTCTCAGATGCTTTGGATGTAACAGTGGAAATGTACCATATCCCCACACTATTACAAATTTTGTTTCGTTTTGAAACAAATAGATTTTTTTTTTTTTTTTTTTTTTTTTGCGGTACTCGGGCCTCTCACTGTTGTGGCCTCTCCCATTGCGGAGCACAGGCTCCGGATGCGCAGGCTCAGTGGCCATGGCTCACGGACCCAGCCGCTCCGCGGTATGTGGGATCTTCCTGGACCGGGGCACGAACCTGTGTCCCCTGCATCGGCAGGCGGACTCCTCACCCACTGCGCTACCAGGGAAGCCCCCAAATAGATTCTTATAGGTTATTTTTGCAGCATTGAATTTCCACTCCCATTGTTTAATATATGGTTTATGATAGAGGGGGGGTTTGTTGTTGTTTTTTAAACCAAGAGTTGACTAGCTAATTGATTCAGCAAATAAGGTTTCTCACTTACTATGAAAAGTACGGTTTAATTCTGGCAATATAGTGGTAAATCACACTGTCCTTGGCATTGATTGTATAGTATTTATAGAGATAGATATTGTGAAAATTATTTAATTAGAGTGGCAATTAGTACGACGAGAGAAGAATACAGCAATTCAGTCACATCTTCAGGCTCCACTTCTAATTCTAGTTCTCTTGCTGTTTTCACATCTGCAGTTACTTCTCGCACTGACTTGAACCTCTCCACGTCATCCATGAGGGTTGGAATCAGCTTCTTCCAAGCTCCTGTTAATATTGATATTTTGACCTTTTCCCATGAATCATGAGTGTTCTTTTTGTTTTGTTTTGTTTTTTTGGGTTTTTTTGGCGGTACGCGGGCCTCTCACTGTTGTGGCCTCTCCTGTTGCGGAGCACAGGCTCCGGACGTGCAGGCTCAGCGGCCATGGCTCACGGGCCCAGCCGCTCCACGGCATGTGGGATCTTCCCGAACCGGGGCACAAACCCATGTCCCCTGCATCGGCAGGCGGACTCTCAACCACTGCACCACCAGGGAAGCCCTCATGAATGTTCTTAATGGCATCTAGAATGGTGAATCCTTTCCAGAAGGTTTTCAATTTACTTTTCCCAGATCCATCTAAGGAATTGCTATTTATGGCAGCTATTGCCTTACGAAATGTATTTCTTAAATTTTTTGAAGACTTGAAAGTTGGAATTATTCCTTGATCCATGGGCTGCAAAATGGATATTGTGTTAGCAGGCATGAAAACAGCGTTAATCTCATTTTACATCTCCATCAGAGCTTTTGGGTGACCAGGTACCTTGTCAGTGAGCAGTAATATTTTGAAAGGAATCTTTTTCTGAGCATTAGGTCTCAACAGTGGGCATAAAATAGTCAGTAAACCATGTTGTAAACAAATGTGCTATCGTCAAGTCTTTGTTACCATTTAGAGAGCATAAGCAGAGTAGTTTTAGCCTAATTCTTAATGGCCCTAAGATTTTCAGAATGGTAAGTGAGCATTGGCTTCAGCTTCAAGTTTCCAGCTTCATTAGCCCCTAACAAGAAAATCAGCCTGTTCTTTGAAGTTTTGAAGCCAGGCATTGACTTCTCTTCTAGCTGTGAAAGTTTTAGATGGCATCTTCTTCCAATAGAAGACTGTTTCATGTACATCAAAAATCTGTTGTTTAATGTAGCTGCCTTCATTAATGACTTTAGCTAGGTCTTCTGGATAACTTGCTGCAGCATCTACGTTAGAACTTACTGCTTCACCTTGCACATTTATGTTATGGAAAAGCCCTCTGTCCTTAAACCTCATGAACCAATCTGTTTTAGCTTCAAACTTTTCTTCTGCAGCTTTCTCACTTCTCTCAGCCTTCATAGAACTGAAGAAAGTTAGGGCCTTGGTCTGGATAAGGCTTTGGCTTAAGGGAGTGTTGTGACTGGTTTGATCTTTAATCCAGACCACTAAAACTTTTTCCATTATCAGCAATAAGGCTGTTTTGCTTTCTTATCATTTGTGTGTTCAGTGGAATAGCACTTTTAATTTTCTTTAAGAGGGACTTCCCTGGTGGTCCAGAATCCGCCTTTCAATGCAGGGGACGCGGGTTCAATCCCTGGTTGGGGAACTAAGATCCCACAGGCTGCAGGGCAACTAAGCCCATGCTCCAGAACTACTGAGGCCACGCACCTCAAGTAGAGAGCCCACATGCGGCAAACTACAGAGCCCACGCGCTCTGAAGCCCGTGTGCCACAACTAAAGAGAGAAAACCCACACGCCACAACTAGAGAGAAGCCCGCGCGCCACAACTAGAGAGAAGCCCACGTGCTGCAGTGAAGAGACGGCGCACCGCAACAAAAAGATCCCGCATGCCGCAACAGAGATCCCGCGTGCCGCAGTGAAGACCCAACGCAGCCAAAAATAAATAAATAAATAAATATTTTTTAAAAGTCAGGATCATTGTCAAAAAAAAAACATTAAAAAAATTTCCGGGGCTTTCCTGGTGGCGCAGTGGTTGAGAGTCCACCTGCTGATGCAGGGGACACGGGTTCGTGCCCCGGTCCGGGAAGATCCCACATACCGCGGAGTGGCTGGGCCCGTGAGCCATGGCCGCTGAGCCTGCGCGTCCGGAGCCTGTGCTCTGCAACGGGAGAGGCCACAGCGGTGAGAGGCCCGCGTACCGCAAAGAAAAAAAAAAATTTCCTTTAAGAATTTTTCCTTTACATTCACAACTTGGCTGTTCGGTGCAAGAGCCCTAGTTTTTGGCTTATCTTGGCTTTCGACATGCCTTCCTCACTAAATTTAATCATTTCTACCTTTCGATTTAAAGTGAGAGACATGCAACTCTTCTTTCTCTTGAACACTTGGAGGCCGTTGTGGTTTATTAAATGGCCTGATTTCAGTAGTGTTGTATCTCAGGGAATAGGGAGGCCCGAGGAAAAGGATGGGGGGAATGGCCAGTCTGTGGAGCTGTCAGAACACAAACAACATTAGTAACACCAAAAGTCACTGGTCACAGATCATCCTAACAAATATAATAATAATGAAAAAGTTTGAAATATTGTGAGAATTACCAAAATGTGACACGACTTGAAGTGAGCAAATTGTTGGAAAAATGGCACTGATAAACTTGCTTGAAGTAGGGCTGCTACAAACCTTCAATTTGTAAAAATTGTATCTGCAAAGTGCAATAAAGCGAGGAGCAATAAAATGAGGTATGCCTCTATTAAATAATACCCACTGTAAGCGCTATTAACAGATGGTGATATATAAGGCTATTGCGGTGGTTCAAAGAAAGAGATGAGAGCATAAATAAAAACAATGACTGTGAAGGTGGAAAGGAACAGACAAATTCAAGAGATGTGCAAGTTACTAAGACTTTGTGATTGATTTGGTATGGGTTGAGTATAAGAGGGGAAGTTTTGACTTGGTCAGTTGTTAGATGGTGGAATCCTTAGCATATAGTAGTAAATACATGAGGAGGAAAAGATGGGGAGTCCAGTTTTGACATGTTGAATGTGAGGTGAGTATGAGGCTAAACAGATGAACAAAACCAGTAGGAAGTTGTGAATATGAATCTGTAGCTTAGTAGAAAGATCAGAGCTGAGAATATGGACTTGAGAGTCATCACTTTCTATGTATCTGTATATCTGTCAATATCTATATATTTATTGTCCCTAGAGTTCCATTATTGTGTGTTCTTTCTTCCTCCCTCTTCCTGTCCCTCTTTCCCTCCTTTTTTTTTTTTTTTTTTTTTTTTTTACTACTTACATGTACACAGTATCTGATAGTGTCTTTATACAGACTGTATTAGTGGATGAAATCACATAGGAGGAATCTACAAAATAAGAAAGTTAACAGGAAGATTGAGAAAATACACACAATATTGAAACCCTGGGGCCTACTGATTGATACACACAGACATATACACACACAGATACACGTAGACATACATACCTATAATTAAGTAGTTCAGCTGACAGAGGAGACAGAGAAGATATGAGGTAGAACCGTGAAACAGTAATACCTCAGAATCTGAGGGAGGAGAAGTTTTTGAGTTGTCAGTTGTTTTAAATTCCATAGACTGTCTGGTGAAGGTAAGAGCTGAGTAAAAGGGATTTCCATTGAGTTTCTATATTATTGGGCATTAATATTGTTAGCGATTAGAGCAGTTTCATCAAAGGATGAAGACTAAAGCTAGTTTGCAGTGGGTTGAGGAACAAATGGGAAATATGAGAAGAGAAATAGCATGTACACTATAGAATGTATCCCATTAACAATAGAGGATGATTAGAAGTTTTGTAAATTTTATTGATAAAAATTTGTTCCCAATATTAGTACAGTTTTTTGTTTACTTGGTTGGATCATTTGGATTATACCAGATCAATGGTTTCATTCTCATTTTGGCCATTTGGGTTTGATGTATTCCTGGGGTTCTCCTGATAGAGTCTTGGAAAATAAGTGTGAAGTAACACAGAGCTTTAGATTAAAAGCAAAAAATTCTAGTATTACTCATAAAGTAACTATGACTAATTAAACAAAAATTATGGCACCTGCATTTTGGATGTGGTCATTCCAAAATTGCCATTCTCCTATTTGGTAAGGTAAGTATTTGCTAAGGTGTTATACCTATTGCAGATGTACTTCTTGTATTGAAATATTGTTTTAATAGTATCAGAAAATTACTAGGAGAAACAACATGTAGTACACTGAATTTAAAAATTCTCATTTGCCTAATAAGTGAATGGTGCATTTTAAAAAATATCTTTTTGGGTAACTGGGGCAAGGGAGTACCATATGTTTTAATTAAGTATTTAATAGTTTTTAAATAAAGTTTTAATTTGATGTCTATTTTGTTCCTAATGTCTTGAATAGTAAAAGGAACCATTCTTTACTTGTGCTAGTTCAGTGGGAGATTATTCCCTATGACTCTATGTTGGAATTTTGAGTTGTTGCTATTTTTTTACTATGTGAGTTAAATGTGAAGTGATAGTTTATTTTAGGAAGTCTTTTATAATGGTGAATTCAATATCTTTTTGCTGTTTTGAACAGCTTTGTGTAGAAACTAGTTTAAAAAAAGGGATTTCTAATGTAGCCGTATTGGTATAAAGTAGGAAAGGAAATGGAAAGGTTTCATGCTTCCATGGCTAATTTCTTTATGCAGCATCTTCTTTTTCTTTGCTTCCAGCAGTCATTTTCATGAGTATATTTAAATAGATCTACATTTCTGACAGCAAATACATTTTTATTCTTTTGGGATTTAGGATGGTTCACGTTAATTGTGGATGCTTTGTTTTTATTTCTATTAGGTTAAAATAGAATTTTCAGTAAATACGTACTTGTCTTCTGTAGTCTGTAATGGTGCTGTCTAATAGTAATATAATGTGAGCCAGATATGCATTTTAAAATGCCATGTTAAAAGGAGTAATTAATAATTAATGAAATTAATAAATAATAAAAATTTTATTTGATTAAATTAATATTTTGTTTAACTCGGCATTTGAAATATTATTTCAACATATAATCAGTATACAAATTACTGAGATATTTTGCCTTTTTATTTCACACTAAACCTTCAAAATCCAGTTTGTATTTTACACTGAAAACTTTTCTTAATTTGGAGTTACCACATTTCAAGTGCTCTGTAACCATATATGGCTGGTGGTTACACTGTTGTCCAGTTCAGGTGTATAGAGCTGGGACAAATTCTTAGTATCTGGATGGATGGACAGATAAAAAAAGATATTTATCTCCTATAAATTGGATTCAGTTAGTGTAATAGCTGATTATGAACACCCAATAATATGATCATCTTTATAGATATCAAACCTGGAATTTTTTGTTCATTGGAAAGTTAATTGGAGGAGATAAGCTGGAAATATTAGGTGGATGGAACTTTTACAGTCTGGTTGCCCTCAATAGTTGTATTGTGTAATTGCCCTTATTTTTATTATATATACATGTTCATACTTATGAAAAATTTCAGTGTATGTCTGTAACTTGTAGCATAAATGCAGTTCCAACTACAATGAAGATTTTGTGCTACAGCTAGAGAAGGAATTGGTCCAAGCCCGACTGAGTGAAGCTGAGTCTCAGTGTGCACTAAAGGAAATGCAGGATAAAGTTCTGGATATAGAAAAGGTAAGAACAACATAAATGCTTTCATTCCCGAATTAGAATGGAACATGTGATAGATACTTGTTAAGTACTTACTGAGTAGTGAAATTGGACTTGGTGTTTTTGCACATTAAAAATCTTACATATTATAGGAGAGGAAAGGAAAAAAATACATGATTCCCATTTATTCTTTGTTGTTGCCATACTACTCAAATTGCCATATTTAGGGTAAAAATGGAGATTAGAGCCCTTTTAGAGGAAAACAACCAGGATAATTTTGATATGAATAATGTTTAAATGTCAGAGAAAAGAAATTTAGGGGATAGAAATTAACCATTGTCAAGATGAATAGTACTTACAGCATTTAGACTATCACCCAAATGCAGCTGGTACAGTATCTCCCAGACTTCTCGTTTCTGAAATTGTGGGAGAAGTGGGACAATTTTGAACTGTAACAGTCTACAAGGTAGTAATATTGCTTCTTGGCCATTGGCCCAGTACTAACCCTTTTTGTTTTGTTTTTTAGTGTATAAAATATGCTGAAAGTATTTGTCTTAAGCACATTTCAATTAATGTAATTAAACAGAAGACAACAACTTCTAGAAGAATTAGATTTAGCTATGAAAAACTTGCCATATATTTGTTAATTTATGGAATACTTTTTGGGTCAATCCAGACCATAGTGTATTTTTTAGTTTAAAGCCTGTGCTAAACACAAGTAAAAAGAACTAAAAACATAATCACATTGGTAGTTTTTTTAAAAAATGAAAATTACCATTTTTATCCCTATAGTATATAAATACATCATGTTACTTTTATCCAAATAAAAGGTAAATTTCAAAAAAAAAATCCACTGTGAAATTTACATTCTGACTAAGCACAAAAGTACACAAATATTAGGTCTAATCAGAAATTTCAGCTGACAGGTGAACATTTTTACTTTGAAATATGTAGATCTGAGATATAGGAGTGAATATTTTGATTGAAACACATTGCAAATATACCTTGTTTTCATGTAAAAATAATTTTTTTAAAGAGAAAAAAGAAATTAACCATCATCTTCAAATATTATAACACCTTCATCTGCAAGAGGTGTAGAAATAGACCAATACATAAACATTTCAGCGAAAATTTCATCTGAGTGTAACTGTTACAGCTTTCCAAGCTGCAAAAAAACCACCTCGGAATACATAGGAAGATCTTAGCTGGAGGTGTACTTACAGAAGCTAACTTACCTTTTTTCAAAGTTATTAAAGAACAGATTAGTAGTGGAAATAGAAATGATTTTAGGTTTCTTACAACCCTCTGACTTGAGAGTCTCTGTTCCAAATCACAAACTCTGAATCTCTGTTTTCTCATTTATAAAATCATAGATGGTTTGGGCTCTGTGTTGCGTTTGTTTCTTTGGCCCTTGGGTAGTATCTAGCCATTGAGTCAAAAACTCATAAATAATGGACATGAAAGATACCCTCAAATTGTTCTTAACTGTTAGAATAGGGTATAACTACAATCAATACTGGAATAATTTTGCTAGAAATCTACTTGCTATTTTTATATTATTTTTGGAAAACTTATTCTCCTGTTTGCTGAGAAAAAAGCCGGCAAGAATGCTGTAAAAATTGCCTAATTAAGAGTATTCTGGGCTCCATGATTTAGGTAAGAATCTGGATCTTTTAGTTTTGAATATTTGGTAGAAAGAAATGTCCTTGGGTCCAATTTAAAAATAAATTTTTAAGTAGCTTTGTTGGTATTCATGTTATAGAGTAGAAAGGAAATTGGAAGGTTTCATGCTTCCTATGGTTAATTTCTTCATGCAAGATACTTTTTTTAATGCATATACAGTAAATTTCTGGTTTTCAATTGAGAAAATGTTTCAAGTCCATCATAAAAATGTGCAGTTGGCAAGAATAACTTTATTCCATCATCTCTGTGGGCTAAAATCGTCATGAAATATTTCAGATAGAAAATTTCATAGACTCAGGACTTGATATTTCAACAGTACTTCAGTTTACCTAAGGAGCTTTTACTAGAGCCTAATTTAGGATTCTTTGGTCATTCCCCAGAACAGTTTAATATGGCAACCCTATATCCTGTGGTGGGTCTTTCAGCATGGTAGGAGATTAAATCTTGTACCCTTGAAGCAAATATTTAGGTCACCTTGGTGCTTATTTCTTGAATGTTGATATAAATAGTGACTAAGGTACAGATGTTTTACACTCCCTTTTCAAAATGATATGCTGAGAAAATAGAACAGAACAGATTTTGGACTATTCTCTTCCATAAATCTTTAAAACATAAATGATGTTCATGCTTTGTAGTCCTAATCAGAGGTTAGTATGTTCACTGCCATATTGAAAAACATTTTTAATCCTGTTGCTCCATAATTAGTATTTTATTAAACAAAACAGAGCTAGACTTTCTGTGTCCTCAACATTAAGTACAGTTACCCTTGTACCTTCCTGGTGGGAATGTAAAACGTGCAACTGCTTTGGAAAAGTTTGACAATTTCTTAAAAGTTAAATGTTAGAATTACCATCTGATCCAGCATCTCTGTTCTTTCATATATACTCAGGAGAGTTAAAAACATATATCCACACAAAAACTTTTACATAAATGTTCATAGCAGTGTTATTCATGTAACCCCAAAGTGGAAACAACCCACATTTCCATCAACTGATGAACGTGTAAATAAAATGTGGTATATCTGTACCATGGAATATTATTTGGCAATAAAAAAATGAAACTTGAAAACATGCTAAGTGAAAGAAGCTAGTCATAAAAGGCCATGTATTTTATGATTCCATTTATATGAAATATTCAGAATAGGCAAATTCATAGAGACATAGATTAGTGGTTGCCAGGGGCTGGGGGTAGGGGAAACGTAGAGTGACTGCTAATGTTATAGGGTTTCTTTTGGGGGTGATTAAAATGTTCTGAAATTAGTTCGTGATGTTGATTGCACAACCCTGTGAATACTCTTAAAACCACTGACTAGGGACTTCCCTGGTGGTGCAGTGGTTAAGAATCCACCTGCCAATGCAGAGGACATGGATTTGAGCCCTGGTCCGGGAGGATCCCACATGCCGCAGAGCAACTAAGCCTGTGCACCACAATTACTGAGCCCGTGCGCCGCAACTACTGAAACCTGCGTGCCTAGAGCCCATGCTCCGCAACAAGAGAAGCCACTGCAATGAGAAGCCTGCGCACCACAACGAAGAGTAGCCCCCACTTGCTGCAACTAGAGAAATCCCATGTGCAGCAATGAAGATCCAACACAGCCAAAAATAAAATAATTAATTAATTAAAAAAACAAAACAAAACCCACTGATTAGTGTTCATTAAAAGGGTAAGTTTTATGGTTTGTGAATTATATCTCAATAAAATTAAATACAATTACATATGGGAGAAAACAGCTCATTATTTTGTTGTATTTTATTGTTATATATGCTGTATTTTATTCTTCAAATTAAAAAAAAATCCCCAATTAAATTTTCTCTTGCTTTAGAGAAACAACTCGTTTCCTGATGAGAATAACATTGCAAGGCTTCAGGAGGAACTCATTGCTGTGAAACTGAGAGAGGCAGAAGCTATTACGGGTTTAAAAGAACTTAGACAACAAGTCAAAGATTTAGAGGAACACTGGCAGGTATATCAAAATATTTTGTGTGCTTTAAAAAAGAAAGGTAAAACCTGAATATCCATTTTGTGTGAATTTGAAGTAGTTAATGACCAACACTAGGATCTGAGTTTAAAGTGAGAAAGACCCTGTTTAATATACAAAACTGAGAGCATTTATAAATTGAAAGTACCTTTAGGCTTTTTCTCCCTTTCTGATTCCTATAAGTAAATAAAAGATAAAATAGAGATCAAGTCATTTTTATTGTGTTGTTATACCATTGTGATTTGTGTAACTTTTTCTAAAGAACTAAAAGAAAATACTTCTTTATATAGTACTTATTTCTTCTCCTGTTGATATTAAATTCATTGGTCAGTATGAAACATCAGAAGGGTGACACCAATATAAATTTGTTTATGAATTTGTAACTTCTTTTGAAAATGGTTTTCCCACAAAATAAAACAGACATTCAGTTAGTTATATGCCCACAAATTTATTCACCCACAAATTTATTCACATATGAGGGAAACTATTGATAAGTAGCAAAAAAACAAAACAAAGCAATCTATAAGAGAGAAGGGAGAGAGGGAAGAAAAAAAACCTACACATCATTTCAGAATAGTGATCTTGGTATGAATTTGGGATGGGGGATGCATCTAGCAAAGAATGAAGTTAGTCCTTTAAGTTGCCATGGCTTTTTTTTTTTTTTTTAGGAAGTATCAGGTGGCATTAGAAATTAGAAACAAATGAAACAAAACTGTCCTTCACCACAGATATTTTGAGAACACTACTCTCAACTTCTAATATTGTTTCCTTAATTCGTGAAAGGCCCAATTTTCCCCTTTTCTTGGGATTTCATTACAAAATAATGTAAAAATCTCTCAGAAAAAAAATTAGGGTGAAAAATGTATTCTTTACAATAATTAATCCACAGTATAAAAATAATTGAACTATATCTGAGTTTATATCGCACATCTACCACTTACTGGCTGTGTGACCTTTCTGAAGTTACTTACTCACAATTTCCATTTTCTCACCTCTATATTTAAAATAATAGTGTTTAACTTTTAAGATTTTCTGGGGATTAAATAAAATGATTCATATAAAGTGCCTTATACAGTACTGGGCCTGAAATAAGTGCTTCGTTAAGTTGGCTCTTACTGTAATACTGGGAATATTTGTTGCGATATAATTTTTTTGTATTTCAGCGCCACTTAGCTCGTACTACTGGGAGATGGAAAGACCCACCTAAGAAAAATGCTGTGAATGAGTTACAAGATGAACTGATGACCATTCGACTTAGAGAAGCTGAAACACAGGCAGAAATAAGAGAAATAAAACAAAGGATGATGGAAATGGAAACACAGGTATAATGGGAAAGCCTAATAGCTTTAAAAAATACTGTTAGCCCATTAAAAGTTTATGCACAAATTGTATCATCCTTAGAACAGAGCCAAAAGGTGGACATATGAAACTGTCTAGACTGCAGTTTTCTAGCCCAGATAAAAAGGGCTAAAAGTGTATTCCTTGACAGCAGAGATTTAATATCTTCTCTGACTCTTTCAACAAAGTTTAAACAAGTCATAAAACTCTATATGACTTTGTTTCATTGTTGTACAACCTGAAAGAGAATACTCATGTTGAGCAAAATTTCTTAACCTCAACAATATTAACAGTCAGGACCAGTTAATTCTTTATTGTGAGACTGGCCTGTGCATTGTAGTATGTTTAGCAGCATCCCTGGCCTCTCTACCTACTACCATATCCCTCTACCCTCTACTCAGCACCACGCCCCTGCCACATTGTGATGGCCGAAAGCATCTCCACACATTGCCAAATGTCCCCTGGGGGGCAAAATTGCCCCTGGTTGAGAACCACTGATGTAGAATATAATGTGAATGATGCTTCCTAAAGTTGTGTAATGTGGTGACTCTGAGCAGTCATTTCCGAAATTACACTTCTTTCTTCTCAAGTCCCATTTTCTCTAATAAATCTTATCTCAAATATGCTTGACTTAAGATCTGCAAAGTCCTTTTTATGTAACCCATTTACATTATAAAAGTGCCTTTGGTACATTTGGTTTTTATGTGGTACATCTGTGTGGACTATATTCTTTATTCTCTATAATGTTATTCAGTTTTCAAAATACTTATTCAGTCAGTAGGGGGCATAGTTAACTCATATATCATTCTGTATACTTACTGCAAAATGATTATCCCAAACAGACTCATATATAGAGAGAACAAACTGATGTTCATCAGAGGGGTGAAGGATTGGGGTTGGTAGAAATAGGTAAAGGGGATTAAAAGGTACAAACTTCCAATTATAAAATAGTTGTCATGGGGATATAGTATACAGCATAGGGAATATTGTCAATAATATTGCAATAACTTTGGACAGTGATGTTATCAGACTTACTGTGGTGATCAATTTGCAATGTATATAAATGCCATACCATATGGCATTTATATGTCACTACGTTGTATACCTGTAACTAATATGTCAACTATGCCTTAATAAAAAAATTAAAAATACATAGAAGATATTAAAAAAAAAGATTATCCCAACTTGAACATGGAAATGATTATCCCAACTTGAACATGGTAATGTGGATATGTAAATCCTTTAGATTAAACGTATCTTGTTTTACATTGTTCAAAGTTATTTTCTTGTATTGTTCATTGTAAATAAAAATAACAGTAAGATTATGAAAAGTAGAAATCCAGCTTTGTGATGGTAAGTTTTATTTTTATAATCAGATTTTATCCCAGTATAGATATTAAAGATGCAAACACAACTTTTAAGCCAGTGTTCAGGATTTATTTCAGAGTGACTGTAGGTGAATGGATCAAACTCAGCAAATGTGGTTTTGGGAACTTGTGACTACAAAGCAGTATGCAGCCATCAAAGATCTTACACTTAAAAAAAAAAAAAAAAAATCTTACACTTGAGAAATCAGGCAAGCACAAACTGTATTTAATATAATTCACTATGTGAGATAATCAAGGTTAACTAAATTTACTGTGGTAATCATTTTGCAATATATGTAAGTCAAGTTATTATGCTGTACACCTTAGACTTATAAATGCTATATGTTAATTATATCTCAGTAAAACTGGAAGCAATATATAATTCAGAAATTTGTAAGTAGAGAGTTAGATAGAAATTGCTATGGAGAATAGGACAGGACAGTTAATTGCAACTTGGTGGTTTGGAGAAAGGCTTCCTAAGGAATTTGTATTTTGCACTGTGCCTGACTAATGATCGTGGCTCCTAAATGTCAGTGCATGTACTGGTGATGATCCATGAAGTTTTCTCATTGCAAAGTGAGGAAAATAAAAACAGATAGTGTCGTGTGATGTTAATGTTGTATTAGTCATCTAAAGGATATTACATCAAACACCTATGTATCCAGCATCCAGATTAAGAGATAGGTCCTTGTTGATACATGTAGCTCCAGTTCTTTCATTTTAATGACTTTTAGAAAAGTCCACCTGATAAGTATACCTTGGTTTATGGAGCCACTTTCCTTTTCGTACCGATTTTTGCTATTACACACAGGGCTGCTATGAGCATTCTTGCATGTTTTCTTGTGTATATCTCTAAGAGTTTCTTTAGTACAGGGGTTCTTATCTTTTTTGTGTGCCATGAACCCCTTTGGCAGTCTGAAACCTATGGACTCCATCTCAAAATAATGTTTTTTAATGCATAAACTACATAGGATTTCAAAGAAAACCAATTATATTGAGGTACAGTTATCAAAATACTGAAGAACAAGTTTGTAATATGGAATGCAAACAGAGACATACACAACATATCCCCATTGCAGGAATCAGGTTTTTCATAATTTAGATTTTTTTGTACCTAAATTAGATTGTGCTATAATTTTCCTTTTGGGGGAGCCTTTTATCTGGTTTTAGCACCAAGGTAAGCTGGGGGAATGAGTTGGGTTGTATTTAACTTTTTCTGTTCTCAGAAGTTTTATGTAAGATTGAAATTACCCATTACTTGAATATTTGCTGGAATTCATTCCTTTTTTTTTTTGGGGCCAGGCGGTATGTGGGATCTTAGTTTCTCGACCAGGAATTGAACCCGTGCCCCCTGCAGTGGAAGCACGAGATCACTGGACCACCAGGGAAGTCCCTGGAATTCATTCCTTTAAACAGTCTTGTTTTTTGTTTTTGTTTTGTGGGTGTAATAATTATTGATCCTAGTTGTTGAAGGGTTATAGATCTTTTCAGGTTTTCTGTTTCTTCTTGAGTCTGGTGCTGTAAAATGTGCTAAACTTCTTCAAGACTTTTTAAGAAAAGAAAGAAGGCACAAATAAACACTACTAGGAATGAGAAAAAGGGACATAAATATAGATCCAGTGGAAATATTTTTTAAAAACATACTCTGAACAAGTTTAAGTGATACATTTGAAATTTGAGTATTTAGATGAAAAGGGCAGTTTCCTAGGGAAATATAATTTGACTTGATGTGATTTTTGCTTTGGTTTTTTCTTGAGCTTCTGGGACCTGTGAATTTGTGACTGCCATGAAATTTGGAAATTTCTGGGTCATTATTTCATCACATATTTCTTCTCCCACACTCTCTTCTTCAGGGATTCCATTTACATTTATGTTAGGTTGTTTGATGTTGTCCAGCAACTCTTGGATGCTCTACTCTTTTCCCTCCCATTATTTTTTCTCTTTGTATTTCAGTTTCTATTGACTGACATATTTCTCTTGATTTATCACTAAGTTCACTGATTCTTTCCTCCAATTTGTGAGTTGTCTGATGAGCTGTTGAAGGTATTCTTTACACCTGTTAACTGTGTTTTTTACTTCTAGTATTTCTGTTTAATTCTTATAGTTTTCATTTCTTTGCTGATATTACCTATCTGATGTTGCATATTTTTCACCTTTCCCATAGAGCCCTTATTTTAAATTCCCTGTCAGATAATTTCAATATCTGTGTCATATATGAGGCTGGTTCTGTTGATTGCTTTGTCTCTTGGAAGTGTTTTGTTTTTTACCTTTTCCTATGCTGTGTAATTTTTTGTTGAAAACTAGATGTGTATCTTGTGTAGAGCAGTAGACTAAGGTAAATAGTTTCTTGCCTGGAAATGGGTACATCTTTCCTTCTACTAGGTCTTTAATGTGGGGGATTTGAGTTGATATAGTCAGGAGTTGGGCTGGTTTGAGGTTTGTTGTTTCTGTGGTTACCCTCATTGCACCACGGGCTTCAAATTCCTCTAGCAATATCTTATTTTTAGATCAGGGGTTGGTTTGCCAAAGGGTTTTCTTAATATCTTTAGGTCTTCCCTTCGTACAGTACTTCAGGGTCCCCAGCAGTATTCCACTGTTACTTGTTGCAGGAAATTGGAGGGTCAGAGAACACTTCTGCCCTATTGTTCTGATAAAGCCTCAGTCTTAGGCTGCATCATGTCCCTGGATCTGGGGTGTTTGGTCTCATTAGTGCTCCTGTCCTACCCCCAAGCTATAGTCCTGCCCCTTCCCCAGATGCACTGATATTCCCCATGCCCCAGAGACAACAATATTTGTTGTCCTGCTCCAAGCAGATTAAACCTTTTGTTCTGTAGAGGAGATAAGCAAGGATTAGTGCCCCTCACATATCAGCTGTTTTCCCCCTCCCTGCGGCCTGTACCATGGAGATCTCTTTCTCAGGACTCCCACCAATCTTTTTCGTGTGTACCTGTTGGGGTCCATGAGGGAAAAGTGTATAAGAGTTTATGCACTCTATTCTCCCCACGGGCTCCACACTCTCTAGCCAGCCCACACTTGAGCTCCACCAATTCAATGTTTATTCTAGCTGAATTATTCTTAACAGCTTCTAGCAGCATCTGCCATGTCTCTTAGATTTTGAGCTAGTTGGTTGTCCTGTGACCTCACCTCTCTGGGTTCAACATTAGTCGTGAACTTAGAGTTTGGCTGACTTTTTTTTTTTTTTTTAATTGAAAAGGTGGAAGCAATGTTCTTTCTGATTCTCTATATCCCCAATCAGAAATCAAAAGTCTTTTTTTTTTAAATTTTATTTATTTATTTATGGCTGTATTGGGTCTTCATTTCTGTGCGAGGGCTCTCTCTAGTTGCGGCGAGCGGGGGCCACTCTTCATCGCGGTGCGCAGGCCTCTCACTGTCGCGGCCTCTCTTGTTGTGGAGCACAAGCTCCAGACGCGCAGGCTCAGTACTTGTGGCTCACGGGCCTAGTTGCTCCGCGGCATGTGGGATCTTCCCAGACCGGGGCTTGAACCCGTGTCCCCTGCATTGGCAGGCAGATTCTCAACCACTGCACCACCAGGGAAGCCCAAAAAGTCTTTATTATGATGTATTTGAAATTATTTTATTTTGTATTCTGTTTCTTCTTTCTTTCTCTGTGTTTTCTTCCTTTCTTGCTTTTTATTGGATTTAGTGTTTTCTTTCTCCTTCTATTAGTTTGACTTTTATAATTCCTTTTCTTTTCTATTAGTGTTTATTACCTAAAGGAAAAAAAAGGAAGAAAATGCTTGCATGACTGAACAAAGTCTAACGTTAGTAATTATCTCTGTTATTCTTCCAAACTATATAAGGGCCTTAGAATAACTCCATGTGTTCTTCTTACATCTTACGATTATTGTACATTTTTTTATATCTCCAAATTCCTAGGCATTATTATTGTTTTATGGAGTCAGTACTCCTGTGGATTTGTCTACCTGCATGCCAATTTTTTGCTCTCTTCTTACTTTTATCAAACAGTTTCTTTCCAGTTTCGATCATGAGTTGTAAACTCTCTCACTTTCTTAAAATAAATGTACTTTTCTCTCACTCTTGTATGTTGTTAGCTGAGTATACTTTTATAGGATGAATTTTTTTTAAGCACTACCAGTTTTTCCTGTTGAGATGTCTGCTGGATATTTCACTTTCTGCCTTCACAGATACTCAGTTTTCCCCTTGATTTGCCTCTTCTTTTCTTTAGCATTTTGTAAGTTTTGTTATAATGTATTTTGATGAGGCTTTATTTATGTTGATATTTATCCTGTTTGGGACTAGTTGTGCTTCCTGAGCTGTAGATTCATATGTAGTTGTTGTTGTTGTTGTTGTAAAAGATTCCCAACTATTACCATCTTCTTAGGCCATCGTGTCTCACTTTTTTTTCTGCAACACCTGTTAGGTATATTTTATCCTGAAACACCTAATAGATGTATTTTATACCCCCTTATTCTCTTTTCTGTGTCTCAACGTAATTGAATTTTTAACAGCAGTGTCTGTTAATTTTAAAAATTATATTTGGTTATTTTTCAAATTTGCTGAATGCTTTTTTGACAGTGACCTGTTCTTTGTTTATGTTTTTGCTTCCTCTTTTTATGTCTATGTCTAATAATTTTAAACATAAACTATTTTGTATAAAGCCCTTATGTGATTATTTTACTATCTAGAGTTCTTAAAAATCTATTCTTGCTATTTATTTATTTTTTTGTCTACCATTTCTCACTCATAGTCAATTCTTGGATTTTGTTTATGTGTGAGTGTTTTGTTTTGTAATTTTGGATCGTGGAATGGTATTCAGGGGTGTAGGGAGGAGTTTTGTCTGTGGGAGTTCTTTGCAACTTATGTTGGAGCTGTGTCCCTCTGTAGTATAGTTATTTGTCTTAATGGTAGGAGGTAAGACAGTAAAAAGAGGTTGTGGAACATTTTGAATACATTACTAAGAAGTTCACTCTTAATTTTGTAGACAGACAGTGTTCATTGATTGAAAGTGAGAAAGAAGGGGGTGACATAGAGGATGGTCTTAGGAAGGAGGCATTTCTTCTGTGAGTCAGGAAGATGAGTGGTGAAGATGAAGAAACCTGGAAGTGGTAGAAAGTTTTAGAGCTTAAATCTATTGGATGATCCAGATTTTAAAATTAAAACTGGAGGCAGGATCATCTTCATAGAGTGAGATAGAATAGGTTTAATAATAGTAACAACTGAGTATTTATTAAATGTCTTAAATTTCAGGCATTAGGTGAGAACCCCTTCCATAAACTTTTCTCACATAATCCTCAAAACACAGCCTTAAAAGACAAGCAGTAATATCTATGGTTCTATCAGTGTACTATAATTTGATGGCATTAGTTAACTTGACCAAGGTTGAAGAATGGTTAAATGAAGAGCCTAATTTTGCCTGTCTTTGGTTATGAAAATCCATACTGTTTCTTTCAGGCCTCTAATAGAATAATTTAGCTTTGAGAGAATTCAAGCTGGGTCAAGCCTGAATGTGAAAACTGCCTCGTGTCAGTAAATTCAAGATCTATAACAAGATCCTATTGTACAGCACAGGGAACTATATTCAATATGCTGTAATAAACCATAATAGAAAAGAATATGAAAAAGAATACATATGTAAAAAACTGAGTCACTTTGCTGTACACCAGAAACTAAAACTACATTGTAAATCAACTATATACTTCAATAAAAATAAATAAAAGATCTATTTTTTTATCATGTCCTATAGTTATAATACACTAAGCAGCTAGCATGTATTGAGTTCTTACTATATATTAAGCTCTGTTAACATGTATTATTATCTTGTTTAATTCTAAAGATAACCAAATGAGAAATAGATAGTATTTTTATGTACATTTTTCAAATGAGGAAATAGAAACTAGATATTAACTAGTTTGCTTACTCACCAAATAGCAAGCCAGAATTCAAAACCAGTCCATCCTCCATAAAAACAGACTGTGCTATATATATTTTAGGAATGTAGACGTTCATGTGATATATTTTGTGACATCAAAAAGTTTACAGTCCAGTAAGTGGTGATGATACCTTTTGATTAGTCTGTGTTTTCTTTTGGGAACTGGAAAAGGGAGTTAAATTCATCGTATCACATCTATTTTATACCATATTGCCTATTTCAGAAATTAATACCTACAAGTTCTATGTAAACATCCTTATAGTTTATAGATATTTATTGTATAAATGGTAAATGGACCTTTTGGATGATTTGATTCTTAAAGCAGTTTTATAATTTTTTTAATGTATTTAACTATTTGTTGAATAAAATAGGCCTATAACTAATAATAACATTAAGAATATTGTTGAGTCATAATATGCGTAGGTAGAAATTTATAAGTTTTTTCAGGCCTTTTATCTATACTCTGAGTTTTTATATTTTTAATTATTAGAACCAGATCAATAGTAATCATCTTCGAAGAGCAGAACAAGAGGTGATCAATCTACAGGAGAAGGTGCAGTATCTTTCTGCACAGAACAAAGGACTACTTACCCAATTAAGTGAAGCAAAGCGCAAACAAGCAGAGATTGAATGCAAGGTAAATATATCATTTAGCAAGTTTATGTTTTTGTCAATATAATAATACTTTTTTGTTTTTGTCTCATCATTGAGTACATTATCATAAAACCAAAAAAAAGCTAGTCTTATTTCCTACTTTTCCTAAAGTTACTTTGGCAGTTGCTTTCAGGCCAGGTTAGCTCATCTTGCTCTGGGTGGATTTCAGTCAGGAAACTTCATTTTCAACCACTTGGTTAAATGCCAGTGCAGGAAATTAAGTTAACCAAGTGGTTGAAGATTGGTATCTCTTTTTACCCATAGCCCTTTAAAACCGAAGCTTTTAATGTCTCAACCAAAAAGATAGGTAATTTAGAAAGGTTGGGGCAACTCTGCTTTTATTGGTACTTTATTGGCAGGCTGTCAATACTGATATATGTTTTCTGGCTAGAGAGCAAAAGAGGTGTGTGTGTACCAGTGGGTTGGGAAAATTGTGTACATTTCACATTGCTATTTTAATCAGTTTTTAAATTTTTTGTGAAGTGTTTAGATTCGTAAAACGTGGAAAAGTTTTTGAATGCAAGTACGTTTTTTCCTTTAATAAATTTACAATATAGTAATGGTGAGAGAGAAGAGGAGGTTGGGAAATGGGGTGGAAGGAGAGGGACTGTGTGTGTGTGTGTGTGAAGTAACTGAAGAGAAGACTGTGGTGTGAACATTAGAATGGATTACTGAGGACAAGTAATGGGATTTTAAAAATAAACTAGGCATCCATCTTTCCATGGTGAGATAGTAGGAATGATGCCCTTTAAAGATTCCAGCCTTATTATTCTATGATAAGAAATAAGACTTTCAATGGCACATATAAAGCTGTAATTCCATCAACTTGTTCTGGTGTCATTAAAAACCAAGAGTGAAGCTTGAGTGGTTTATCAGTGTCACTGAAATCCAGAGATGAAATTACATCCTAATAAATATGCATGGCTCTTACAATTTACACTGACAGAAATCTGTAGGCAGTACTGAAGTTTGTACTGACATAAGAGTAGTCCCTCTTGAAGGATGTGACTAGGCTTTTATTTTTGGCCTCATCGTGCAACTTGTGGGATCTTAGTTCCTGGACCAGGAATTGAACCTGGGCCACAGCAGTGAAAGCGCCAAGTCCTAACCACTGGACTGCCAGGGAATTCCCTAGACTAATTTAAAAATAAAATGATGTGACATGAGGTTACATCAATTTGATTTATCATACTAATATCTGTTTGAGTTTTTTGGTGCTATAGTGTCTGTGCTGACTTACTTTGAATAAAGAATTAAATTTAGTCTTTTTTATTATTGGTATAAGTTTTCCTTTAAACATGTTGTTAACACTGCTACTGGATTTAATATTGCTCCTCAAATGCCTTAGCATCTTTTAATCAAAGTACAGTATTCTTTGGAAATAAATATTTGGGGAGTTTGCTGATGAAAATAATTGTTTTCTTTGAATTTATCTAAGTAATGGGCTCAGATTCAGAATTTTCAGAACCGATATGAAATTTTATTTAGTTTTAACTTTTCATTAGTACCTTTGTAAAGTATGTTACAGATACTCACTCTGAGATCTCCCCCATGTTTAAGGTGCATATTGATTTATTCAGTCTTTTTAATGCCTTTTGCAGATTTCAAGAATGATCAGTGTTAATTGTCACCCTAGCATCTAGTACATTCTGGTTAAGTGTACGTATTTTATTTTGTCATGTTGGAACAATTCAGCAACAAACCTGACTTTTTCAAGGGAACTAGTCCTTCAGTTATATAAATCTGATTCATTTTCATTTAGTTTTATATGATTATGGCTTATGATTTGCTGATAAGTAATTATTAAAGCTCATGTTATTTTCATTGATGTAAAATATGTCAGGATACTGTTTTTAATATTAGTGTTATTTTCCCTCTATAACTGAATTTGAATGTTCCCACTTAAAGATGAAACAGTACAAGTCTAAGACCCCTAATACGAAAATCCAAAACACTGAAATTTAAACATTTTCATAAATTTCACACGAATCCATTTGGAAGCAAAACCAGATTTGAATTAATTTACAGCCATTTATAATTTTTATCCCACTTGGTGTGGGTATTTATACTTCACTGCTTCATTGTGTTAAGCATTGAGTATACTCTTTCATTATGGATGCTGCCTCAGATCCCACTGGAGAGTACTGATGTTTGGTTTATGCACCTTACTACTCTTAGAAAGTCTAAAAAATCTGAAATTCCGTAACACACCTGGCCCTCAGGATTTTAGTAATAAGGTTGTAGGATTCCTACATAAATCTAAGTTTGAAGATTATAGAAAGATTTTCTAGTCTCTATTCATATGCAAACATAAAATTGTGTAATAAATAATGTTACGAGGAAAGCTGAGTGAAGTATTATACTATGATTATAATACTGTACATATATGGAATAATCATAGGAAGAAAAAAAGAAGAAATAAACCTCTTGCTTATATTTCATATACATTTTATTTGCTTATTTATTTTTTAAATATTTATTTATTTGGCTGCATTGGGTCTTTGTTGCGGCACACGGGGTCTTCGTTGCCACATGCGGGATCTTCGCTGCGACATGCGGGCTCTTTGGTTGCAGCATGTGGGATCTAGTTCCCTGACCAGGGTTCGAACCTGGGCCCCCTGCATTGGGAGCACAGAGTCTTAGCTACTGGACCACCAGGGAAGTCCCTCATATAAATTTTAGTAGCTTAATACTTACACATTTTTTCATAATGCTTTGATATTTTTAAACTAAAATATAAATGAAAGCATTCCCCTTTTAATTTCTTCCTGACCCTACCAGATACCCTTTTATTTTTTTCCCAGGTAACTGCTTTTATTATTTTCTGATAAGTTCTTTTAGAGTTTCTTTTAGGCAGATACTAACAATTTAAAATGTATACTTTTAGAAATATACACTTTTATACAATTAAAAGTGTATACTTCTTCTCCTCGCTTTCTTATGTGAAAGTTAGCAGACAGTAATATATTCTACTTTTTGCTTTTTTTTTGGTGGTATGTTTTGTAGAGCTTTCAATTATCAGTGCTTAAAGAATCTCCTCATTAGTTACTAAGGTACATTGTTTTCCATTGCATGCATATACTATAGTATACTTAACTAGGTCCTTATTGATGAGCACATGGGTTGTTCCCAGTGTTTTGCTACTACAAGCAGTGTATAGTGAATAACTTTGTACATACATAATTTCAGATGTATAGAAGTATATCTACACATTCCTGTAGGATAAATTGCTGTAAATTTGATTGCTTGGTCAATTGTACTTTCATAGATTTTGTCAAATTACCCCGCTTAGGGTTGTATCATTTTGTACGTTGACCTGCAGGGCATGATAGTACCAGTTTCTTCATCATGTTACTTGCAAATTGTGTAACCAAATCTTTTCATTTTAAATAGATATAATTTATATGTTCTAAGACAGTGATTTTCAAATAGGGATGGGAAGAGGTGAGATTATGAGACTTTAAAGAATGATGGCATCTATCAGTACTTACATATTTGTCAAATATTTGGGTGTCTTCTATTTGTCAGTTTTTCTTGTAGGCATTGGGGATACTGTAATGGCGAAAGTGGGCATAATGTTTCGTGAGACAATAAGTAAAAAATAGGAAAGATCATTGGTAATGATGTACTATAGAATGGGAGGTTAGGGGAAGTGGCAATTAAGATTGAATGCCAGGAGATGGTAGCAGAGCTGGGACCTGAAGAATAAGAAAGAAGCAGCCATATGAAGAGTTGGAGGAAGATCTTTGCATGAAAAGGGTCAGAGTTCAAGACCCAAAAGCAGGAAAGAACTTGGTTGCTGAGTCTCATGTATAATGCAGAGCTGAATGAGATAAAGTCAGGGAGGTAAGCTAGGACTCCACTTCTTACTATGTAGATTTTTATAGGCCTTGGTAACAAGTTTGAGTTTTACTATTAAATGCTGTGGGAGGCCACTAAAAGGCCTTAAGCAGGAAAGAAACATGATATATTTTTTGATTTGCTATATTTGCTTCAGTTTTTTTACTTTTAATTTTGAAGTAATTTTATGTTTACAGTGAAGTGGCAAAGATAGTACAGAGTTCCCATATACCCTTTAATCAGCCCCTCCTCATTTTAACATATTACATAACCATGATGCATTTATCAGTACTAAGAAATGCACATTGGTATAATGTTATTACTAAATTACAGATTTTATTTAGATTTCCCCATCGTGTCTCATTCTTCTTTGAGCTGCAACAGTTTCTCAGTGTTTTCTTATCTCTCATTACTTTGACTGTTGAAGAATACTTGTGAGGTATTTTGTAGAAATCTTTCAGTTTGGGATTGTCATATGTTTTCTCATGCTTTGACCAAGGTTATGTATTTTAGGAAAGTATACAGAGATGAAGTGTCTTTCCCAGTGCATCATATCAGGGACATACTGTCTTGATATATCTTACATCTAGTGGTGTTAACTTTGGTTATTTGATTAAGTTGGTTATCTGTCAGCTTTCTCTACTACAAAGCTTTTTCCCCTCATATTCTGTCCTTACAAACAAGTTACTGAGCCTAGACAATGGTCTGAGTGGGGGAAAGGGCATTGAGCCACAACTCCTGAAGGAAAGAGTATCAAAGAACTTGTGGGCATGTGTTAAGACCACCAGAGTCGGACAATAATAAGTATTTGGAGGAACTATTTTGAGTTTATGCAAATATCCTTAAGGTTTCAGCAACTAATTCTATTTCATTTTATTTATGGCTGCGTTGGGTCTTTGTTGCTGCATGAGGGCTTTCTGTAGGTGTGGCGAGCAGGGGCTACTCTTCGTTGCGGTGCATGGGCTTCTCATTGCGGTGGCTTCTCTTTATATGGAGCATGGGCTCTAGGCACGTGGGCTTCAGTAGTTCTGGCACACAGGCTCAGTAGTTGTGGCACATGGGGTTAGTTGCTCTGTGGCATGTGGGATCTTCCCGGATCAGGGATCTAACCTGTGTCCCTGGCATTGGCAGGTGGATTCTTAACCACTGCGCCACCAGGGAAGTCCCTCAGCAACTAATTTTAGCATTTATTAGGGGATAATGCTTGTAGCGATTAATATAATTTTTTTGTTTGTTTTTAGCTTTTTAAATTTTTATTTTATTTTTGGCTGTGTTGGGTCTTCGTTTCTGTGCGAGGGCTTTCTCTAGTTGCGGCGAGTGGGGGCCACTCTTCATCGCGGTGCGCGGGCCTCTCACTGTGCGGCCTCTCTTGTTGCGGAGCACAAGCTCCAGACGCGCAGGCTCAGTAGTTGTGGCTCATGGGCTTAGTTGCTCCACGGCATGTGGGATCTTCCCAGACCAGGGCCCGAACCCGTGTCCCTGCATTGGCAGGCAGATTCTCAACCACTGTGCCACCAGGGAAGCCCTGTAATTATTTTTTAAAAGAACACACGTGCCACTGTGTGTGGAGATGGATTTGAGGCGGGGTTGGAGAGGGATTTGATATGAGATCATCAGGTAATAGTATTGAATACAAGACAGAGTTGCTAGCCTGGGCTCAGGTGTTGGCAGTGGTACTAAAGCAGAGTAGATCAGTTCAGTATTTTTGTAGAGACTGGGTGATTGGATTGGAGAGGGGGAAGATTGGGAGAAAACTGATGCCCAAATTTTTGTTTTTTTACTTGATGGATATAATATTTTTATACAGTGTTAAAATTTGTAGAGTATAAATGTATTAGTTATCTATTGCTATTTAACAAATTACCTCTAAAACTTAGTGGCTTAAAATAGCAGTAACCACTAATATCCCAGGGTTTCTGTGGATCAGAAATTCAGGAGCAGTTTAATCAAGTGGTTATGATTGAGAGTCTCATGAGGCTACAGTCATCTAAAGGCTTCGCTAAAGCTAAAGGATGAGGTTTTTTAGGTGTCCCACTCACATGGTTGCAAGGTAGTGCTGGCTGTTGGAGAGAGATCACTGTCCTCAAGGGGCTTTCTCTTAGCAAAGGATATAGACAAACACACCATTACAATGCAGTATGAGTAGTGCTATGATTGAGGAGGTATATAGAATACTATAATGGGCATTTAGTGTTACGGTTATGGTTCAAGCAAAGCTAACTAAGGAATGATTAAGCTGAGACCTTAAGGATATGTAGGAAGTAGTCAAGGAAAGGCAGCAGAGTTCAGTAGACAAAGGGAATAGCACATGTGAAGAGCAAAAGTGAAAAGGAACAATAGGTTTTTTGCTTGAACTGAGGAAGTTCATTCTAGTTGGAGGGAAGTGTGTGGTGAGGAATACTGGTGAGATATAAAGCTAGAGCAGTAAATAGGGAGCCAAATCATATAGAATCTTGGACACCAGTAAAAGAACCTGTTATCTCAAGATCTGTGGAGTACCATTAAAGTGTTTAAAGTTAGAGAGTGACAGAAAGAGATTTGAACTTTATTAAACATAGACACAGAGGTGTGCTGGAGCTGGCTAGTAAAGGCTTGCAAGAACCGATTGTTACAAGATGTTATGGAAAAACCTGAACGAACTTTTTGGCCACCCCGGTAAATTTTCAGGAATTTTGTGGCAAATTTGTTAAACAGCCATATTAAAAATTAAATTATTCAACATGATTAGACAAATTATGGTAGTAAATACTCAAATGTCATCATTTCCTAATTATTTTTACATTTTACTATTATCTGTGCTTTTAAGATTATTTATACCTATTTGTATCTGTTTAGTGGAAATACCAATGTGTGCTACTCATGTTATATTCATTAATGTTCACTAATGCTATGTCAACTTGAAAGGAGCCATGATGGGAGTATTTACACCACATACATTGGCAAACTACAAATCAGGGCTTGATTTATTGTTTTGTGGATTATCAAGACCAGAAGTTGGCAAACTATAGACCATGTCCCAAGTCTGTCTGGCTGCCTGTTTTTGTAAATAAAGTTTTATTGGAATACAACCTTTCCCATTCATTTATATATTGTATATGGCCACTTTCACACTCCAGTGGCAGATAGAGTGGTTGTGATAGACTGTACGACCCACAAGTCTAAAATTATTTACTATCTGGCCCTTTAAGGAAAAGTTTTTGACTCCTGCTCTAGACTGTTAATGCAGATTAAAGCTTAAAAATCTGTTGTATCTTTAGTCTTTACATTATGAATAGCACAAAAATATTGAGGAAATCATCTTTCAGTGTTTGATTACTGTTATCAGAATGATAATAATTCTATTATCAGAATAGATAACTTGAACAAAAATTAACCAACGTTCATATCCATACTTCACTTTTTCCTCATTTTCAGTGGTAGATGACCTATGGATACAATAGTTTGGCAAAAATTAGTGAAAGCATTCTCTGAGAGTATATTGACTACATAGAATTTATAATAGCATTATATATCTTATTAACTGTGTGTTGTATATTATACATCTTCTATTTCAGTCTATATTAAAATATATAATAAGTGTACATACAAACACGTGTACACACGCACACATACACACACTTGCTTGAGAGCTGGTCGTTAAGCACTTTCCATCACAGCACTGGGTACAGAGACTACACTTTCTGGCCATGTACAAAATGGCAAAATATTTAAAGCAGTATTTGCTTGTAGTGATGTACCAGTATCATATCTAAGATTAAAACATATATATATATATATATTTTGAGTGAACTATTTCTTTATTGTTACACAGTAGGGTCATTTACAACTTTTTACCATTGTAAATAGTGTTTTGATGTACTATAATTGTGTACACTTGTCTGAATATATATATTTTTAAAATTTATTTATTTTTGGCTGCATTGGGTCTTTGTTGCTGCGTGCAGGTTTTCTTTAGTTGCGGCAAGCGGGGGCTACTCTTTGTTGCGGTGCGCAGGCTTCTCATTGAGGTGGCTTCTCTTGTTGCGGAGCACGGGCTCTAGGCGCACGGGCTTCAGTAGTTGTGGTATGGGGGCTCAGTGGTTGTGGTGCGCGGGCTCTGGAGTGCAGGCTCAGTACTTGTGGTGCACAAGCTTAGTTGCTCCGCGGCAAAAAAATATATATATATATATTTGTGTGTGTGTGTGTGTGTGTGTGTGTGTGTGTGGTACGCGGGCCTCTCACTGTTGTGGCCTCTCCCGTTGCGGAGCACAGGCTCCGGACGCGCAGGCTCAGCGGCCATGGCTCACGGGCCTAGCCGCTCCACGGCATGTGGGATCTTCCCGGACCGGCACGAATCCACGTCCCCTGCATCGGCGGGCGGACTCTCAACCACTGCGCCACCAAGGAAGCCCTATTTTTTTAATTTAAAAGTTTAATTATTATATTTTTACTAAATTTAGTATTTTTAAATTTTTGATATTATATTACTGTCAGGTGCTAAATTTCTCCTATGGTCACCATGATGCACATTTTTGATACTAAATGATTGCTAAATTTCAACTGAAGTTAATGAAGGAGCAAAATATTTTTGTATACCCCATTTTCCTCTGTCTTTCTTCATATTTTGTTACTGCTGGATCATTATTATTTAGCATGGATATTGTAGAATACAATTTTAGAGCTTTTCGTTTGTGAAATATTGAAGTGGTAGAATTGATATGCTTTTCCTAGGAAGATTAGAATTATGATATAATCTAATTTCTATTACTTTCCTTTGTAGTGTAATGTAAATACTCATTAAAGTTCATTGCCTCAGAAAAAATGTAGTATAACGTAAATACTCATTAACTTTCATGGCCTCAGAAAAAATGTAATTTAAAAAATATTATCTAGCTATCATACTCTTAGTTTTTATATTCCCTGTTAATCTGTTGTCCTAGTTACGTGTTTGAAAGTTCTCAGTAATTGTTCTTGGTTAAAAAATTAACAGCTTTCACAGTCACCAGTTTTAATTAAGTTAACTTTTAGTTTAAAAGTTTGAGCAGGGCTTCCCTGGTGGCGCAGTGGTTGAGAGTCTGCCTGCCGATGCAGGGGACACGGGTTCGTGCCCCAGTCCGGGAAGATCCCACATGCCGCGGAGCGGCTGGGCCCGTGAGCCATGGCCGCTGAGCCTGCGCATCCGGAGCCTGTGCTCCACAGCGGGAGAGGCCACTACAGTGAGATGGAATGTTATTCTGTACATTTATTCTTCATTTTATACCAAGTTCAGGATATAATGGCATTTTTTCTCTCATTTAATCATGGGTTTATTTGTCACTTTCTAAATTTGAGGCATGTTACAAGTGTTTATGTTTTATTAATGGTTTGGTTTATTATATGGTTTATTTTTGGTTTGGTTTGTTTACCACCCTAGAACAAGGAAGAAGTGATGGCTGTGAGACTCCGGGAAGCAGATAGCATAGCTGCTGTGGCTGAACTACAGCAGCACATTGCTGAGCTTGAAATCCAGGTAACACATGAAAATAATAAAGTACATGTAAAAATAATGCAGTTATTTCCCCTTCCCTCTGCACCTGAATAGTGACTTATGTCTTCATCCTAATGACTATGCTTCTATTTTCAACACTTATTCATTTCCAAGTCCATTTTTTTCTATTGTGGTAAAAATACACGTATTGCTGTAAAATTTACAATTTTAATGTATACAGTCTGTGACATTAAGTGCATTCTCATTGTTGTGCAGCCAATTTCCAGAACTCTTTACCTTGCAAAACTGAAACTTTGTACCCATTAAACAACTCCCCATTCCCCTCTTTCCTCAACCCCTGGAAACCACCATTGTCCTTTCTGTCTCTGAATTTGACTACTCTAAGTATCTTATATAAGTATTGATGAAATCATAGGATATTTGTCTTTCTGTGACTGGCTTATTTCACTTAGCATAACGTCATCAAGGTTCATTTATGTTGTAATATGTGTCAGAATTTCCTTCATTTTTAAGGCTGAATAATATTCTGTTGTGTGTGCATACTACGTTTTGTTTATCTATTCATTCATTGATGAACACTTAGATTGCTTCTGCCTTTTGGCTATTGTGAATAATGCTGCTATGAATGTGAGCGTACAAATAGCTGTTTGAATCCTTGTTTTCATTTCTGTTTTCATTCATACTCAGAAGTGGAATTGCTGAATCAGGTGGTAATTCTATGTTTAATTTTCTGAGGAATTGTTATACTGTTTTCCACAGCAGCTGCACCATTTTACATTCCCACCAGCAATGCGCAGGGACTAGTTTTTCCACAGCCTCACCAATACTTGTTAATTTTCTGTTGTTTGTTTTTTTTTTAACACCCATCTTAATGGGTATGAAGTGGTATCTCATTGTGGTTTTGATTTGCGTTTCTCTAATGATTAATAATGTTGACCATCTTTTCATTGTGCTTATTTGCCATTATGTCTTCTTCAGAGAAATGGCAGTTCAAGTCTTTTGCCCAGTTTTTAAATGGGTTGTTGTTGAGTTGTGGGAGTTTCATCATGGTTTTAATTTGTATTTGCTGGATTACTAATGAGGTTGGCAGTTGGGATTTCATCTTTTATAAAGTGCCTATTAAAGTCTTTTGTGTATGTCTTTTCTTTAGGATTATCTTTTTCTTATGTACGCGTAGTTCTTTCCAAGTTGATCTTATGTTTTACAGATAGCTACTCCCACTTTGTAACTTGTCATTTGTCATTGTTGTTTTTAATTTATTGTGTCTTTTGATCAGTAGACCAGTATGTTTAATGGACAGTAGAGAACTCCTCCTGGAACTTGTACAGGACCTTCAAATTCAACACGTTTAAAATCAAATGTGTTCCTATTCCAGCCAAAATGTTTTTATTCTTTTGTATCTCAAGGCTTGTTCAGTGGTATCATCTCGTCTTGAATTATTCAGCTTAGTAGGAACTTCACTTATGCTTTTCTTAACGTTATGCCATATTTATCAAGGCTACGTATGCAAACTTTCAACTTCACTTGAGAGTACCAAATTATTTTTACAAAGTGCTTCTGCTAGCTAACATGCCTACCAGCGTTTCACCTGCTCACCTACTCATATAGATTTGCCTTCAGATAATTCTTGATAATTCATACAGATTAAAGTACCATGTCCGACTCTTCAGTTTCTTCAAAAGATAAAAGTCGTGAGTAAATCTAAAACTAAATCAAAGGTAATTTTACTCATTTCAGAAACTTTAAAAAAAATCTTTCATGGCCTTTCTATTCCCCCCTGCCACTCCCTTCATTCATCTGCCTTCGTCCCCACCTGAACCTCACAACTTCCTGTCCAGCTTCTTTTTCTCCACCGAGCTCTTCCACAGAGCCACCAGAATTTTCTTTCTAAAACGTAAAAACCTTATCTTTTCATTATTGTCCAGACTTGCATTTCTAGCCTCTTCTTTGACCATTACCACCCCATCCTCTCTCCCCACCTCCTACACACACACACACACACACACACACACACACACACACACACACACCCTCTTTACAAAGTTTCTATATTCTTTTAAAATTCTGTATCATTCTACATGCTATTATGTCTTCAAAAAATTGCTGTGTTTTTCTGTATCCCCTAGTCCTCTGCTTTTTAGGTATTTCTGCTTTTACTGAGTTCTCCATGGCTAGTTTGCCATTAAGACATTTGATAAATGTGTTTTCAGTAAACATCTTAATGATTCAAACTTCATTCATTCATTTATTTATTATATGCAGGTTAAGATCCATAAATAGATCTTTTGTTAAAACCTGAAACTCCTTTTCAATTGTAAGAGTAATACATTTTAGGTTATTTTTATTCATGGAAATATCTTAGATCATTTTCAAGTTCCACTAGGGGGAGAACTCAACTTAGTCAAATATTTTTGTACTTCAGATCTCTTCAGACCAACTCTTCCAATTACTCCTGCTCTCTTGTGAATAAAACTTTTTCCCACAAACCAAATTCTTTCAAACCCTTCATTTAATAAATTACATAATTATGTAATTAGTTGTTGATAAAATTAAAGCCTGCTTTTTTAAATGTAGTTATGAAAATTGTACTTTTGTGAATGTTTCATTTAGATGAGGAAATACTCATTTTTATACACACTGTAGCATTCTGTAGTAGATATACTTATGAGGTTGAAGTTTATTAAATTTATTTTCAAAGATCCTTCAGTCAACTTGAAACTTTCAGGTCTGGTTTAAAGTTCATAATCACCACCCTCCCCATGTTAATCTGAGATAACTACATTTGTAATATACTTAATGTTCTTTATAATAATGCCTTTCCCACCATCTTTGGAGGAGCTGTTTTATATTAGTGTCTCAGAGTGAATTTAACCTTTTTTAAAGTGTAGCAGCTTTCAGGTTCTAGCCATTTTCCTGAACTATTTGTAAAAGTTATATTGCTGAGGTTTCCTCCTTCTCAAACAGAATTACACTTCTTAATGGATTTTAGTCATCATCTACTGTAATACTTATTTAGAGCAGATCATACCCCTATAATAGAATTAAGAGGTTGAACTCCAAGGTGCCATGAAATATTTAAAAATGTGATATCATGTATATCATTTTAATATTTTTTGACAATTCAGAGTTATCATTATGAACTTCAAATACTGTATAATCTCACTTCATTCAGATCTCTATTGTTTTCTTACATAAAGCTCCTTTGGCCAAATTTCTATTTAAAATAATATTCATATCCTAATCACTGTACTCTTACGCTGCTTTATATTTCTTCAAAACAGTTATTTCTTGCCATAAATTATACATGTTTGTTGTTGTCCACATCCCCCCACCAGAATGGAAGCTCCGTAAGAGAGGAATTTTTGCCTGTTTTATTCAGTTGCTGTATTTCTCAGTGTTGGTATATAATGCTTAGTATATAACCATCATTCAAATATTTGTATTTGAAGAAATTAATATAATAATTTGCTCATCTGTTGTTTTTACAATAAGTGATTTTTAATGTATGTAATTTGAGCTTTTTTTTTTTTTTGGCGATACGCGGGCCTCTCACTGCTGTGGCCTCTCCCGTTGCGGAGCACAGGCTCCGGACATGCAGGCTCAGCAGCCATGGCTCACGGGCCCAGCCGCTCCGTGGCATGTGGGATCTTCCTGGACTGGGGCACGAACCCGTGTCCCCTGCATCAGCAAGCGGACTCTCAACCACTGAGCCACCAGGGAAGCCTGAAATTTTTTAAATTCAGAGATTATCACTGTATTCACACATGCATCAATTTGCTTTTTTTTTTTATCATTAGGTCACTACTGACTAGGAAGGATAAAATGAATTCAGACTCTGCCTAAGTGCATTTATCATTATACAGAAGGAATGATTGAGTCTGGGTCCCTTCTTTGCAATATCATTGAGTAGAATTTAAACCTCTGAAAATTTATGTACATTTATTGGTGTTAATGGCTTTAATTACCTGTGAGAGGATGTCAATTGTTGTCTTTTAAAGGAGAATTTTTTTTCTTCCTACCTGTACATATACTTTACAAGCTAATTGAATGGCTCAGGCTAAGTGGAATTTCTATAAGTAGCCTGCAAAAATAAATATGACATACCCTGATCAGAATAGAAAGAGTCAATAAATTTAATTATTATTGGGAACAAGAGGATTTTAGAATCCTAAATAACTCTGTGGTCACAACTTTTTATCTTTCTGTTTTCTTATAATTGCTAGAGATTTTGTTGATTGGTTGAGAGTAGATTTTGAAGACAAACTACTTATTAGCTGTCTTGTCTGACAGGTTATTTAACCTGATTTTGAATTTACTCGTTCAAAACTAAGGGTCCTAAAGTTATCTGCTTTAGAGTTGGTATTAAATGAGAAAGCATGTGTCAAGTGTTCTTTCCTCCCTAACTAGTTTCCAGCAAATCAGTTTATCAATGACCTTTTATAAAAGATCACACTCAGCATTGTAAGGGCTTCCAAAAATTACAACCAGAATGGAAAGTGCAGAAAGTCTTTTGAGTTCCCTTCAAGATAGTATTTACCCACCCCAGATAATGAATTTATCCCTTTCCAAGAATTAGATATAGCTGCAAATTAAGAATTGTTTTGGCTGGTTTTTTTTTTTTTGATTGAACTTGTTTCTGTCCAGTGTAAGCCCTATTTAACTTACTCTTCATTTTTTATGTATTTATCATGTTTTACCATATTATCTGTAACTTTATTTCTTCCAGAATACTAATAATTAAAGTATTAATAGCTAGCATCATTGAATACTTAAAACATGCCAGGCAGTACTATTAGCCATTTAAATATATTCACTTATTTAATCTTTACATATGACATTATTGTTAGTATCCCCATTTTATAGTGGAGGAAACTGAAGCATAAAGAAGATTTTTAAATGAGATTTTGTTGTATGTTTAAGAACCCACTCTAACTTAAATTCTTTCCAGGATTAAAATGAAATTTTTTTTCTTTAGTATTACAGGTACTGTCATGTTAGTTATATGGATTTTCTTGGTAGATCAACTGCCTCCTATAACTTTGTTACTACTGGTTCCCTTTTCCTCACTTAAATCTTTCAGTAGCTTCCCATGGCTTTCGGGACACAGTTCAAATTCTGGCTGTACTCACGAGCCCCTTCCTGCTCTGATTCTTGCCTCCCTTTCTAGCTTCATTTCCCACTTTTCCCAGCATATACCTGTGCTTGAGCCATAATAAACTAGTTAAGAACTCTTTAAATATGTCATTGAGATTCACTCTGTTTTTCTTCTCTCCTCCTTTGTTCTTGCTTATCATTTCAAAGGTCAGATTAAGTTTGACATGCTGTGATCAGCCTTCCCTGATGATGCCAATCCAGCCAATATTGTTGTGTCTCTGCTGTTTAACCCCCTCTGTTATAGATCTCTCTTATACCATCTCACATTATTTTAATCATTCTCATTTAAAAGCCTAGACGTGAAGAACAGATTAAATTATTAATTTAAATGTGGTATCAGTTTCAATTCAACAGATACTTACGGGGTACCTACTATGTGCTAGTCACTACTCTACACACTTTATAAGAATTAGTGAACAAAACACACGAAAAGTCCCTTTCCTCATCAAGCTTAATGGTAGAGGAAGAAGTAGGATGAACAAAATAAATGAATCGTATAGTGTGTAATTTAGAAGATGATGAATACAACGGAGAGAAAAATGTAGGAAAAGGAGAGGGTTGGGGTGTTGAGCGTAGGGTACCATTGCTATTTTAAATAATGTGGTCAGGCAAGCTCGCTAGAAGGGGATATTTAAACAAAGATTCATGCAGATTTGTGGTAGAAATACCCTGATAAG
This sequence comes from Monodon monoceros, assembly GCF_005190385.1. Classification (NCBI taxonomy): domain Eukaryota; kingdom Metazoa; phylum Chordata; class Mammalia; order Artiodactyla; family Monodontidae; genus Monodon; species Monodon monoceros. The sequence goes on from NW_021703774.1 coordinate 100,083,124, forward strand.
GGAATAGTAAGGACAAAGGGCCTAAAGCCAGGGGCATCTCTGAGACCCTGAGTGGAGTAAGAGAGGAAGTTAGAGGAAGTATGAGAGGTAAATAGGGCAGATTACATAGGGCCTAAGAACTTTGGCCCTTCTCTGAGTAAGGTAGAAAGTCATGGGAGGGTTTTGAGCATAGGAGTCATCAGTTAGATGACATTTAAACCTATTAAAAGGATTCATTTGAACTTGATTCAGAAAAAAATGCTTGTAGGAATTCATAGTATTTAGATGGGAGGAAATGGTGGTTAAAAATTGTTTCCTCCTCCTCTTAGTGGAATTTTCCACCTTTATTCTATTGATCCAAATGTTATTTATTAGTTGAGGACTTTATTTTTATGTTAATGCTAAATCACACTTTCTCCATTTTCCAAGTGGTGGAACAAAACACAGAAAAGTTAATTTTTTCTCAGTTAGTTGAGGAAAATAGATGAAAATTGAACCCAAGCCTTGTGATATTTAACCTGGAATTGAGTTTGTGTTTTGATTTTTATAAAGATGAACATATTAATTTGTCATAACCATATTAAAAGCTTCTGTGGGCTGAGCACATCTATAAAGTTAATGCTGCTTTGTTATAAATAATGAAAAGTTTTAAGTTTGAAACAGTTTAGTTCTACGCAAATCCAACTTTGTGTTCTTTTCCTGGTACCCAGTAACATTTACCCATTTTCATTACTTTGCCCAACAGATAACCTCTAGGGATGCCTCAGATGGGCAATACCCCAACCGCTCTTGGCTTAAGAAACACCCACTCAAAATTCTGTTCTGACATAAAATGAGGGAGTTAGATTTAAATCAGTGTGCCCAGCTCAGTATGCAGTTTTGACAGAGATAGAGAGGAAGTGATAAAAATCTTTACCATTTAACAAATAAAATTTTAATAATGTAAAATTACAATGACATTACTAAAGGATGGAGTTTAGCATGAAGCTTTGTGATCAGTTTGTGCTTTCTAATTTCCTGAGCTCATTTGTTAATAGTTTCACAGCAGGTGATAGTTTATATGCCACCTCTTGACTAACAAACTTATTTTTGGAGGACTTTTTTTTCCCCCTTTAAGTACAGTGGTTTCTGTTTTGAGCAACTTATTTAAACATTAAAATATTTTTCATTTTTCTTTAATGATTTTTCTCAAAATTTTAAGCATTTTTAAATTAGAAAAATAACTTCTATAATCTTATCTAGTCTTAATGCTGATTCTCAACAAAGGGAGTTAGGTATACAGAATATTTTACTCAGCTTGCTATCTAGTCATTAGGTATTAAAAACTTAAAAAAATTTTTTTTTTTTTTTTTTTTTTTACTGAAGTGCTCAGAGATGATTCTCTGATCTCCAACTTTAGTATGCAGTTAAATATAAAGAGATTAAGTATCTAGAGGTTTTTAAATTTGCTATATCTAGGAATGAAGGATATCATTCACTTACTCAAGACCAGTCCATAATAGTTTCTAAAGAATTAGTGAAGATAGGTTAGACCCTTAAAGTACCATGCTACCAGTGATCATCTTGGTGTTATTAAAATTAGTTTAGAGAATTCCCTGGTGGTCCAGTGGTGAGGACTTGGCACTTTCACTGCTATGGCCCGGGTTCAGTCCCTGGTAGGGGAACTAAAATCCCTCAAGCCATGTGGCATGGCCAAAAACTTTTCAAAATAAAAATAAAAATTAGTTTATGTACACCTAGCACACAGATCTTGGTTTCTAATACCATTCTCCAATAACAGAAACCAAGGTTCCTGAGAGAAATAGCTGATTCCAGGACTAGAACAGGAAATATACAAGATGAGCCTGGAGTATCTTGCAGTGTCAAAAAGTAAGGAAGTGTTCCAAAACAAAACAAAACGAAACCCTACATTAACAGGAATATGTTAAAGGGACAGAGAGGAGCCAACTGAAAAAGCTCCCAGTGGCCAAAGGCGGAACAATATTTAAAATAGGAAAAAATAATTAACATAGTAGTGGATTATAATTCAAGGTATAAAATAAATATCCATGAATCCATACTGATATCAATAATGATTGAATAAATTAATAAATGAGGAGGAAGAGATAAATCTCTATGCAGAAGAATTCCATATAACTTTTGTAGATACTCTGCCTTCAGAAGGGAAGCATAAATTTCTATTCTTTTAAGTGTAGCCTGTGCACAGTGACTTCCTTCCAAGGGGTCCAGTATGGAAAGGGTAAGGAAAAAAAGTAACTTTTTTGGAGAAACCTGACAAACACTACCTCACCCAGATGATCAAATCAGCATCAACAGTTGTAAATCACACTGCTAGTAATATACTCTTGATAGGATGTGACAAAATGGCACACTCTGTGGTCTTCCAGTAGCCCATAATCACATTCTTACTATGAGAAGAATATCAGACAAATTTCAATAGTAGGGCATCTGGCAAAACACCTGACCAGTACTCCTCTAAGCTGTCAGGGTCATCAAAAACATAGAAAGTCTGAGAAACTGTCCCAGCCAAGAGAAACCTAAGGAGACATGACAACTAAATGTAATGTGGTATCCTGCATAGGATCCTAGAACAGAAAAAGAACATTGGGTTTAAAAAAAAAAAAAAACCCTAAGAAAATCTGAATAAACTTTGGACTTTAGTTAGTAACAATGTATCGATATTAGTTCATTAATTGTAGCAACATGGAAGATATTATTAACAGGGGAAACAGTGCAAGGGAGTATATAGTACCCTTATCCTCTCAATTTTTCTGTAAATCTAACTGTTTGAGAAAATGTCTGTTATAAAAAATAGTTTATGGGAATTTCCTGGCGGCTCAGTGGCTAGGACTCCACACTTTCACTGCCAGGGGCCTGGGTTCAATCCCTGGTCGAGGAACTAAGATCCCACAAACTGTGTGGCGTGGCCCAAAAAAAAAAAACAACAAAATTTTTTTAAAAATTAAAAAATAGTTTATATAATTCCATGGTTTTTAGGAACCCCTGGAATTAGATAGAATTTTAAATATTGGTCACAAAATTTGATCTGTTTTTAATTAAACTGATTTATAAGAAATATTTTCTAGCTTTTGGACCTTGTACAAATGCTGATTTTTCATGTGTGTATTTAGCTGACCCTGTAAGAAACATCACTTTAACGATGTGTGGGATGTATTTCTCTTCTGAAATGGAATTAAATCAGTCTTAGTAGTGAGAAAAAATTTTGATTTATTTCCTCCCTTCCATACTTTTCAACTTACCTTATTATTTCTTAAAAGTATTTATATGTACTTTTTTTCTAGTTACTAAAACATAAAGAATAGTCAAACCTTTTTGTCTGTGACTTGAAATTACAGGAAACTGTTTTAGAAACTTAGCAATAGTACGTGATATGAGTATGATTTGGTTTTAGATGTTTCAAATGAGTCACCTTGAAGTCATGGAGAGGCTACCATTTACCACATTTACTATTCTGATTAATTTTTCTTAAGGCAAAGTACAAATCAGTAAAAACTTACTAAAGCTTAGTGATTGCTATTGATGTTTCAGTAAGGTTATGTTGATTAATCACGGTGATTGCTTATCGACTGTCACAGACTTACTCAAATCATTGTGTTTTCTGCTACTATCGTCATCTCATATGCAGTTATAATTTGCTTAATATAGCTTGCTTTAATTGAAAATATCAAATTAGAACTTAGAAATTGTGCTCCTGCTGCTGCAAGTTAATATGGTTGCCTCTGTGACCGTTGAACATAGTTTCATAATATAGCCTTGAAAAAAAGCATTATTTAACCTTTAAAATAGTCAAGATAATGCCTTTTAATGGTCTCTAAAATAGTTAAACTTTTACAAAGGAGAGAGAGAGCTTGTATATATCTTTCTGTAGCATAATCTCTCTTTTCGTTACATTTTCTCATCTGTGGGTGTAATTTAAAATATTTTTTTAATGTAAGCTTTACACTTGCATTTGAGACTAAGCAACCTGCATTGTGTCATGACCCTTCTAATACCACAAACCTTCTGTAATACTACTCCCAGCGAAAAACCCACATCCTATGTATAACCTTAGATTTATTTTGAAATCTCTATGAAGAGCGCACAGAGAGATTACTAATTGTTTCTGTTATTTCCTTTAAGGGTGTGAAGTCTATTTGTAAACGATGTTTTAAGTTTTACTTTGTCAGGCTTAAAATGTTAAAGTATATTAAGTACTGATTTCCTGTTCTAAAGTTACTATATAAAAGTTTAATAACTAACGATAAGTTTCAGTTCAGAATTGGGTGGTATGTTAGACATCTGTAGGGTGTTCAAGAAAGGAGAAAGCAATGGTACTTGCAGTAGCCAATATTTCTAATACCACTGGCCAGCACAGTACTAGTAAACAATTGCAAATTTTAACAATAAGCAACTTTTTTTCCCGCTTTATTCCTGTTCTTTTATTATTTCCTTTTGTCTATTTTAGCTTTGGTGTGTGTTCTTTATATAACTTCTTAAGATGGGTGCATAAATCTAACATTATTATTTAAAAACAAGGATAACTACTCATTATTAGAATGGCTAAACCATAGTAGATCCATATTTGGAAAAGTCTATATCTTTAAGAAAGAATAAAGAAAGATCTGCAAGACATAATAATGGGAAAAATTATAGAATGTAGTGATAATTCCATTTGTGTATGTTAAAAAGTATATGTGTGTGTGTATGTGTTTAAGTAGATTGGGATGTCTGCTGTGATACCTATCAAAGCTCCCTCTGGGGAGCATAAAGGGCTTGGTGCAAAAGAGAAAAGGAAACTTCAGTTTTTATACCATATGAATTTATATGATTACCCTTATAATTTTTTAATGTACATACATTAAAATAACTTGAGGTAACCATTGCTAGAATGGAAATAAGAATCATTGGAAAAGAGCAATGTAGAAAACTTGGTCAACCTAGCAAAAATACCACCCTCCTTCTCTGGCCTTAAAGTCTTTGAGTTGTCTGGCTCCTGCCTACTTCTCTGACTGCATCGTAAACCACACTCCCCTTCATGTCATGCTCTAGCAACACCAAGTTTATTTTTGTTTCTAGAACCAAAGCTCATTCATACCTACAGGCTTTTGCTCTTGCTCTTGCTCTTCCCTGCATTTGGAATGCTATGCTCCTTGATCTTCCCATGGCTCGTCCCTTTTCATCATTTATATCTCAACTTAAAAGTCACCAACTCGGGCTTCCCTGGTGGCGCAGTGGTTGAGAGTCCGCCTGCCGATGCAGGGGACACGGGTTCGTGCCCCGGTCTGGGAAGATCCCATGTGCCGCGGAGCGGCTGGGCCCGTGAGCCACGGCCACTGAGCCTTGCGCGTCCAGAGCCTGTGCTCCGCAATGGGAGAGGCCACAGCAGTGAGAGGCCCGCGTACCGCAAAAAAAAAAGTCACCAACTCATAGAGATTTTCCCTGACCACCTTTATAAAGTAGGACCCTGATGCCGTAACTCTCTATTTCATCATTGTGTTACATATTATTTGTAGTTCTTATTAGTGTCTGAAATTACCTTCACTTTAAAAATCAACTCACACCCACATGTAATATATTAGAACCTGGTTTGTCTTACATACTGCTGTATGCCTTGTGCCTGGCATGTAACAGGTGATCAAAAAATAATTGTTGAATGAATCTTAGGCGGCAGCCATGTACATGAGAATTTAATATTATTATGCCATAAGAACAGGTAGGTTCAAAGTACCTTTTTTTTTATTGAAGTATAGTTGATGTACAATATTACCTAAATTTCAGGTGTAAAGATTCATTTGTTTAAATGCTGCCCCAGAGGTGGACTGAAACTGATCCCATAATTTCCTACCTCAACCGTCTAACAAAATAGTAATTTTTTTTTTTAAAGGCAAATACTTTCCCACTAAAAGCAGCCTGAGAGGAAAAGGATCTTACCCTAATGCAATAAACTTTAAAAGTGACAGTTAAGGAAAGAAATAAACTATTTAAGAGCAGAGAGGCCTAGCAGGGCTTGGCTTCTAACCTCAACTATCTCCCTCTCTCCTATGTCACCACGCTGTATATATAGGTAAGTCAGCAAAACCCCTGGAAGATTCAGTCATATCCCAAATGTGGAGAGAAGGAAAATGAGTATGTCTGACTGAGAAGTTGTAGAAACTTCTAGAAGGAACAACCCAGTGAAGGAGATTAGAAAGTGAACATCTGAATCTTAATTAAAGTGAAGGCCCTGGGACAACACACTCTATTTGGGAAATGATCTGAATCCTAAAACCCAGGTTTTGGCATGTATGCCCCCAGTTAGGTAATACAAAATATCTAACAGAATCTCAGAAGAATAAAGAGTGCCCCTGTTTAGCCAGGTTCTTCTTTTCCCCATGCTGTCCCTCAGTCCATAGAAATATGGGAACAAACTTGAGCTTGGAGGGCACAGAAAATAGATTTTAAATATGATGGAAAGAGAGTTAACAAGGAACTCATATCATTAGAGCATTTAGAATATCTAGACAGTCACCTAGCCATGAGCATGATGAGAAGAAATGGCACAACAACTTGGTTTCTATTATTATAGCAGAGAAAAGAGAAAGAAATACTATTCAGAAACATCCCAACCAAGAAGAAAGGTAATTCAAGGGTAAGAGGAATTACAATTACTTCATACTATAAAACAACTAAACGTGAATTTAGTAAAATTAAGAAATCAAAAGATAATTAAAAAGTGCACTGAGGTAAGAAGGAGGGGATTGCACCACTAAGGGAATAAATTGAAGCCCAATACACCATTGCAGAAACCACAAAAGAATAGCCTATTCAATGGACAATGCTGAAAATTGGAATATTGGCATAGAAGAAAAGCTTGAGATAATAATCACAATGAATATAGAGGTTAAGAATGAAAACCAAGTATGTTAGCTAATGCTTATGGATGACAGACAGATAATCTAACACTAAGAATAATTGGTATCCCACAACAAATAGAAGGAAGATATATTCAAAAATAAGCAAGAAGAGGTCCTTGAAATTAATGAAGATTCTAAGATGCAAATTAAAAGAAAACCTTGTGTTCTAGGAAAATTTGACACAGAATGCTCCTTAAACACTTAGAGCAAATTACCTACAAAGTTGTATGGGAAGATTAAGACTTGTCCTCCAGATTTCTCACAGCATATTCAATGCCAGAAATCAACAGAGCAATGGCTGTGCTGCACTCTACAATATGATAGCCACTAGCCAGCCAATGTGGTCATAGCCTCATTTTGCACAGTAGCTCCTAGCTAACATATTAGACAGTGCAGATGGAGAACATTTCCATCACCACAGAAAGTTATCTTAGTACTAGTCTACAACATTCTGAGTTTGGCTGACCCAAAAATGTTATAGCTAAACAATGTGTCATCCAGATATTTTGAAGAAATAGACTGTCATTTTCCAGTGTGAAAAGATTGCTAGGATACTACTCTCATAACCTTGAAAAACTTACTGGATAGTGAAATCCAGCTTAAAACAAGTCAAAATAAAGAACTATGAAATGTGGGCACTATTTGAAAAGACGGGTGGTAAATGTTGAATCTGTTTAAATACAGGACTAATACTAAACAAATATGGGAATAATGATTACAAGTGAGAGAGTTTTTTTAAAATAAACTTTGACAGTGTAAAAATAGCAGCTAACAAAAATCTGGAAGTGGAGGGAGAGGGGATATGAAAGTAGGTATAAATGCACTCATATCCCAGCAAGATAGTCAATCAATACCACATACATTTAAAGCATGTAATAAAAATGCAGACTTCTAACATCTTAATGTTTTTTTGTTATCCCTTAAATTTAGAGGGTTTTTTAAAAAAAAGGAAATTACCTCTCTTATATTGAAGAAACACTTGGCATTCACTGTACTTTCTTTTCCTATTAATTTTAGCTAATATTTAATGTTTAATTTTCATTTTTGTATTTTTACCACTGTACAAGTTGCTTAAGGCAAACATATATAATTTTACAGAAACAGTTGTTTTTATTAAAAAAAAATCTGGCTGCATGTATTCCAAGATGTTAACATTGATCAATTCTGAGGAGTATGAATAGAAATGATTGTTACTCTCTTTATGTTTTTTTCAATTAAAATATTTTTCCTATTTTTTTCTACTGTATTAATCACAGACAAGCCAGACCACCTCATTGAAATAGTTGGAAAGGAAATTAATTTTATATATGAGTTACTAATTTGAAATTTATAGAGTATTATTGATATTATCTTTACATGGGCTGTCTTTGATTTATCTTTTTGTTTGTTTGTTTTGTTTTTCCGCTGAGCTGCACAGCATGCAGGATCTTAGTTCCCCAACCCATACCCCCTGCAGTGGAAGGCGAATTCTTAACCACTGGACCTCCAGGGAAGTCCCCCTATCAAGTTTTAATACTCCAACAGTCTAATAAGTTGATAAAGATGCTTTTTGGCAAAATCAGCTCTGCATGGATTCTTTAAACAGGGCACAGAAAAACATGTTTTATCCGTGAGGTGAATATATAAGAGCCATGTATATGGTCATCTGATGCTAAGGAAGGTAGATGAGAAATTTTGACAGCTAAGGACTGAACTCCCCAACTTTGGCTTACTAACACTTTGTACAGAGGGTCCAGAAAAAGATAAATGAGTAACATAAGCAACACCAATTTTGGGAAAATAATTCTAGCACATATCCTGCTGTGATTTGTCTTACAATTAAGGCACTAGGAATGAAATCTGGTTTCTGTCCCTGGCTAGCCATGTGATCTTTGACAGGTAAGCCACTAGTCTGTCTAATCTTTTAGTGTTGTTGAGGCCAGGCTGTGCTTAGATCAAACCACCTGTGAGGACAATAATCAGGTAAAGCACCAGGCCAAAAGAGAGGGCTTATTATTAGTCTGTCAGTCTGGAGAAAATCTGGCTAAGAGAAGGAAGTGGTGATAAGAATCCAGAGGATGGAAATAACAGGCCTAGATCGTAATCATCATCAAGCTGGGAGAAGACAATCTAGAGAAATAAAAGTGATGGGCAGTAGAATGACAAAGCGATGAAATGATGTTTGCATAGATCTAGAAAGGCTTTTTGTAACTAATTCTTCGAAAGTCTTGGTTTCCCAAGACAGTACTCCCCCAAAGGGTTTGTCAGGTGTTTACTCAGCCTGGCATAACAGTGTTTATCCTTAGTAAATGGGATACATTACCATATATCCTTTCCTCATAAGGAACAAGTGAGACAGAAGCTGCTTTACAGTGCATAAGAGTACCTATTTGGAATTTAAGTTTGTGGTATTAGAAACAAAAAACAAAACCAAGAAACAAAAATAGAGATAAATCTTTCACTGAGATGATAACCCCCATGACATGGAATATAAGGGTATTAAAATATGACAGTTCCACCTCTCCAGAAGGTGAATCACATTTTCTTCAGTTACACAGTTTTCCAGCTGTGAGCACTTTCTCAGTGAGCAAGATAAAGCTTAATGAGTGGTTGTTTTATGCTTTCTTTTATGACAGGTCTTCTCTTTCTTAGAGATTTCTTTGTGATGAACACTATGCTTTTCCCAGAATTTAAAGTCATCTACCTACCTTATAGAATATTTTTACAAAGGGTTTTGTGTGTTTAAAGTGATGTTAAATATAGAGAGTTCTGGGCTTCCCTGGTGGCGCAGTGGTTGAGAGTCCGCCTGCCGATGCAGGGGACGTGGGTTCGTGCCCTGGTCCGGGAAGATCCCACATGCCGCGGAGCAGCTGGGCCCGTGAGCCGTGGCTGCTGAGCCTGCGCGTCAGGAGCCTGTAAAAAAAATAGAGTTTTTGGACCTCATAGGAGTGAAATGTTAAACACGTTCATCTATTAATAAGAGGCAAGAAATCATAACTGCTAATATTTATAATGTTTATCTTTTACCAAATACATATAAATAATAGAATAAATATTTACAAGGGTAATATATAAAATGCTATATTCCTATAAATATTCTGAGTCTTTGGCTTCAGATATTTAAATTTCTGTGCCCATGTCTTCTATATTTACTCCCTTGACCCAACCAACCATTAAATATACATTATATTAGTTTTACTCTGTTACCTGTTTGATTTGAAAAAAGGAATAAAAACAGTACTTGTTTTCATTCGAATGGGAAATTTTTCTATTTCAGCTTTGACTCTTAAAATATCAACAATATCATGGGGAGAAAAGGCAAAAGTACTACTTTAGATTAAAAAAGGCTAAAGAGGTATAATAACCAAATGTAACCATGAACCTTGGTTCAATTGTGGATAATAATAAAACATTTTGGGCCCGTTTAGGAAAGTTTGAATAGGAAGTACATGTTTAATGATGCTGTGAAATTGCTGTTAATTTAGGTGTTGTAAGGACATTTGGTTACTTTTAGGAGATGCATGCTGAAATATATAGTAGTGAAATGTCATATCTGCAATTTACATTCAGATGTTTCAGAAAATACACAAATAGGAAAAACAAAAGCAAATGTGGCAAAATAGTAATTGGTGACTATAACTAAGGGGTATATGGGTATTGTACTATTATTTCAGCTCTTCTGTAGATTTGAAAATTTTAAAAATTAAAAAGCTAGAGAAAAATTTTGGAAGATGTTAATGATAGACTAGATGCTTTTATATTTCATATAGGGTGCTTTCTGCTACCTTCATCTACACATCTAGTATATTAAGTGGGTGTTAACTGGTTAAATTCTTTTAAAAAAAACAAAAACCCTCTAAGCAAATTATCTGGTTGTGTAGAGCATTAAAAAGCCTATGGCTTGAAACACAGCTTTTTAAAATCTGCTATCTTCCTGTCTAAGGAAGTGTCCTTCCTGTGGCAGGATAGGGGTAAGTTATAACCAGCCTTAAAAACATAGATAAAGAAACAAACAAACAAGAATGGACTCTTAGGCATGCCTATTACAATTTCTCTTTTAAAATGAGGCTAATTCATGAATTTAAACAAACCAGGGCCCCTGCCTCCTCTTTTCTCACTGCCACAATATTTTTTAATGTTGTCCACTGCTAAACCACACTTTTCTCTCAAACACTTGTTCAAAGCAACTTAACAACATATTTATCTCAGTTTTGCTGCAACATAACATGTAAAAACATGCTGCTTAGAGCTATACAGTAAACATTTCATGTTTTCTCTTCAATCTTTTAGCTTGATATGCATTACCATACTTAATTGTTCAACCTTTTTAAATAGTATGTTGGAGTACAGTAGACATAGGTGAAGGTATTTCTAATTAAAATGTCCACTTTCTGCTGTGACTTACACAAATACATAATTCACTTATTTCCTGCTGAGCACAGCATTTATGATTTTTCAATCAACAGATTGAAAATATTCAGGTAACAGAATATTTTACATATCCTGAGCACAGTCCATCTCTACCTCATCCTTTCTGTGATTAGAGCTCCCAAATGTTGCAGGGAGAAAAACAGGTGAAGGTATATGCCGAAGGTCGTTAATCAACCGTCTAGGTAGTTGAACACCAGAATCACTGCTCTAAGTAAAATATTCCTCTATACACATTTATATGTGTTATATTAAAGCACATAGCTTTGGGGCTATAACAGTCTGTTACCTGATAAAAAAAAAGTTTAGAGAATTGGACTCCATATTTCCCTTATTTATTGCCATATCTCCTCATAATATTGGTACCTTAAGTTGTAAAAGAATTATTTTGTTGGTCCCCAAATCTTTGGTTTTTCTTCATTCTTTAGAACAATTAGTTTTCAGTCATAGGGGTCATACATGTGGAATTTTCTCAGATCCTAAACATTTTATTTAGTTCCTCATCATGCATTACCAAACTTTAAATCATATTTTCTGTTTGAGAGCTGCGTTAACCAAGACAGGGATTTGAGTTCAAAATTGAACCAACCTCTGCAGACAGGGAACTGACCAGCTGAAACTATCACAGAAATAATGTGAAGTGAAACTGATAGCAGAATTGAAAGAAATTAAAGAACCCTTGACAGTTTTCCTCTATTTTTGTTTTTAAATATATTCTCTCTGGAAATGTAGCGACTATTTGTAAATAAGTTTATCAGTCTTGGTCATTTACCACATTCACCATTGTGGTAGTTGTAAAAACATCTCTTTTTTTATATGTAAAATTATACTAAGTAAATTCTGTAATGCGTGTCAACTCATAAAATATTAGAGATTCTTAAGAAATAGGGTAAAAATTAAGCATTTTATAATTGGCATATAAATAGAATTTTGAATTTGTGTTTAAAAAAAATAGTTAATTTTCAAAGATGGTTCAAACCAGTGCGTTTCAAGTGTAGTTTATGTCACACTGGTTATGTCAGAATCACCACTTGTTTAGCTTTCAAAGTATACTGATTTTCAAGCTCCATTCCCAGACATTTAGAATTCAGTAGGTCAGAAATTGGTTCTCTTAATCTGTATGTTTACAAAACTCCCAAAGTGATTTTTTTTCCATAATCATCATTTGGAATCATTGTTTTAAGCGTTTCATAGATTATGTTGTTTATATCATGGTGTTTATTTACTTAGCCATATTTTAAAAAATATTTATTAGGATGTTTTTATTGCAGGCAACCCAATTCTGGATTTGTTAATGGCATAAATAATATGGCTTAAATAATAAAGGGGATTTATTGGCTTACATGCCTGAAAAGTCCAGAAGTAGGGTGTGCTTCAGGAAAAGTTTGGTTTGAGCTCCATTTTGTTGTATTTAACCATGATTCTTAAGGCTCAGCCCTCCTTGTCATTTTTATCTTCAGGAGGTTTTCCTTATTGTGCTAAAATGGCTTACCGGTGAGCTTTATACCCACATATCGTAATATCCAGAATAAGAAACTGTACCCCATACTTTCCAGCAAAACTTTTGAGTATCACACTTTGAGAAACCCCTGAACCAATCACTGTGCAAAATAGATGTGATCATCTTGTTTGAGTTAAACCCCACCAATCAGGGCATACCTGTGGAGTTAAGGATCAGGATAATTCCAATTCTGTCACCACTACATAATGAGGGAGAGAGAATGGATCTTGAGGTAACAACCATAAAATCTACTACAAAATATTATAGAGATGAACTATAATTTAGCCTGCTCCAAAATTATATTGTTTTAATGAAGTACTAATTGTATGATTTAATCATATTGCTTTTTAGTTTCTTAAGTTTTCAGTAAAATGTGAAGAAAGTAGTATCCATTCTAGAGCAAAACATGGATTTTTAAATGAAGAAACATTAAGTAACCTTTGGTAGATAAGTGTCTTTTCACGTATGTAAATGAAGAACAGTGTGGACCAAGTGCTTACTTTTTAGCAGGCTGGGGAGGGAGAGGAAATTAATTGTTTTGTATCGATGACTTCCTCCCCATATTTTATTATGAAAAATTTCAAACATACAGAAGTTGAAAGAATTGTATAGTGAACATCATAAACTCACCACCTCCATTCTAAAACTAATATTTTGATATATGTTTTAAATATTGCTTTATCAGATACTTACCCATCCACCATTCTAGCTCACTTATATTTTTGATGCATGTCAGAGTAAGTTAAAGTTGTCATACTTTACCCCAGTCACTTAAGCTTGCATATTATTAACTAGAGTTATTAATGACCTTTTGACTAAGAGGCTCATACATAAAGCTCAGTGGCTTAAGGCCTTAATATGAATTAGATTATTTTAGACTTCATAATGGTAATTCCTAAAATAATCATTCAAAGATAGATCTAAGAGTGAAATATGCATTTAAAACTTTCATAAAGTTACTTTGTGCTCTCTTGATATAGTTTCTTTTGCTCTGTGAAAAAAGATACATTTAAGATCTGTTCACTGAAATTACTGACAATTGCCAAAATTGTTTATATGTTGGATCTCTTTGAGTTTGTTACTTACCTTATTAGTTTTGCTTAGGAAACCAGTTAACTGGCAATCTGTTTTTGTTATCAGCTGGACCAAAAGAAAACCTCAAGAAAATGCAGGTTCCTGGTAAATTTATTAGCGTAGCTGACATTTTCCCACCTGCTTATCAGAAGAACCATGTGGACATTGCTTGAAAATAGAAAGCTATAAAAATACTTGCAAAAAAATCTTAAACATTAGAAAATTGAATGAACTGCCTCAGAAGTGAAATTAAATTGATATCCACTTATTAGAATATAATAGTTAATGGTATTTTGGGGTGTTAGAAATATACAGTTATTCAGTTTTTACATTTAAAAAGGATCCTTAAAAGGCTTTATATTAACATATTTAAATGAGACCCTATTTGTAGAACATAAAAATCACAGACTTTTAGATAAAAGGTCATTTTTATACATTTCAATTTATTAAATAGCATTTAGGACATCTCTCAGTTTTTACTTCTATTTTTGAAATATCAGCTATATTCCCTTAAAGCAGACTATTGAATCAAAATGCCCCAAGCAGAGCTTTCCAGCTGTTGTGTCTGTCACACTGGTGTGCTACTAATGTGTGACAAGTGTGCCAGGATGGTAATTGTCTTTTTCTGGGGTCACTGCTAGAGCCTGGAGTTGCTTAATCACTCTTCCTCTTTCTTCAGTTTAGCCAGTGTGCCTTATAGGTTGTTTATTGGGGTATCTGTCCACAGAAACAGTGGTTTGTTTATTGGGGTATCTGTCTGTCTGTCCACAGAAACAGTGGTTTGATGGGCATCAGAATCTTTCTGTTTGGAAAAATTTTGCAAAAAAAAAAAAAACCCAATAGTAACCTTTGTATTTAAATCTAAAAAGAACAACTACATGCAATTAGATTTGATCAAACATATAAGGTGTTTCTCTTTGAAATTCTGCTTTTTTTCTGCAGTTAATAGAAATTCAAAGAACACCATTTTTTAGTCATAAAATCTAAGAGGGCTTCTTTGATTTTCACAAATATCTTTCAGGAGTCTTTTTTTTAAGCTAAAAGCATTCCATTTTTTATTGTAAAATTTCTTAACTGCCGTTTTTCACTAAACACTACCTTTCCTCCAAAGAAATCAAACTGCTATAACAAACTTTTTAGCCAAACCCTACAAAGAACCACCTTTGGAAGAAACAAATCTTTGGAGTCACTTGATAGCTTAAAAAAAAATTTTTTTTTTAATTTATTTTATTTATTTATTTTTGGCTGCGTTGGATCTTCGTTGCTGCGCATGGGCTATCTCTAGTTGTGACGAGCGGGGGCTACTCTTCGTTGTGGTGTGTGGGCTCCTCGTGGAGGCTTCTCTTGTTGCGCAACACAGGCTCTAGGTGTGTGGGCTTCATTAGTTGTGGCACGCGGGCTCAGTAGTTGTGCCTCACGGGCTCTAGAGCGCAGGCTCAGTAGTTGTGGCTCACAGGCTTAGTTGCTCCGCCGCATGTGGGATCTTCCCGGATCAGGGAAGGAACCTGTGTGCCCTGCATTGGCAGCCGGATTCTTAACCACTGCACCACCAGGGAAGTCCCTTGATCGCTTTCTGTAAAACAGATTTAATGATTTCTATCTTGCCAAGCATTTTTTTCATGCAAGTTTTCCTGTAGGGAAGAAATGGTATTAATTATTGTTACTGGTCATTCTACAGCCATTCAGACCTAAAGCATTTCTGCGTTCTTGAGCTTCTTTCCTACAATATTAGAGCTTACCTTGGGCTTTGTCATTTTATTTGCCCTGAAAATTTTATGTTATCCCACATGATGATATTGCTATGCAGTGTTCAAAATCCTCAAGACCTTTGCCTTTATTGGGGACCTGATTTAAAATCACCTTTCTCCAAGTCTGATTCCAAACCATAAACATTTAGCTTATTTCATTCAGAAGGATTTCTCCCTAGTAGTGGATTGCACTTTCCATTTAATCAACCATTTCAAGGGAATTAGTATGACATGATAGTAAAATTAGACTAAAATTTAAAGCCATCAAAAAGGACAGCTGAACACATGTTAAAATGAGTAATTCTTATCAAATTACCCTGCTTTGGAAGTATATTTACTTACTAAATTTCTGCTGCCATTTCTCATGTCACACATGGGATTTAGAAAGTACTTTCTATAAGAATAAAGGCTTCATTTATTTACGTCAATGACTATTCTTCCTCCAAAAATTTTTTTCCTACATTATTCCTTCTCTCATGCACTCACTACTTAATCCCTTCTGCTTAACATCATCTTTGCCATCTTTGAGATATACAGGACTAAGGTGGAGGAAGTCTAGAGCCAAGGAAAATCTTAGAATGAGATGGTTATGAAACAGGCTGAATTTGGGTGGTGGGTTCATTAGTCTTTATTATAATACTCTTTTGTTCTTATTCTGTGCCTTTGAAATATTTCGTTTAAAAAGTGGAGTGATTAAAAGTAAGATGCAGGTATAAGTACATGTAAGTGGTATTGGACAACTGTAAATTGATAATATGGGTCATTAGCTTAGGGCCATAAATGCAAGTTGCTATAGTTTTTTTAATTTTTTTGGCTGCATTGGGTCTTTGTTGCTGCACGCAGGCTTTCTCTAGTTGTGGGCAGCGGGGGCTACTCTTCCTTGCGGTGGGCGGGCTTCTCTTGTTGCGGAGCATGGGCTCTAGGTGCGCAGGCTTCAGTAATTGCAGCACGCGGGCTCAGTAGTTGCGGCACGTGGGCCCTAGAGCGCAGGCGCAGTAGTTGTGGCGTCCTGGCTTAGTTGCTTCGTGGCATGTGGGATCTTCCCAGACCAGGGATCAAACCTATGTTCCCTGCATTGGCAGGCGGATTCTTAACCACTGCGCGCGCCATCAGGGAAGTCCCTGCTATAGCATTTTATCTTTAATTCTTTTGATATTGCAATTACCGTTTAAATCAGCAGAGGCTGAAATAAATACATAAAGATTTTTGTAACAAATCCAAGAAAGCTAATTTGTGTGATCCTTTGCATAGATTTCCATATATTCTCTTCTGTTTCATTATTTCTCATGTTCATGTTTCATTATTTCTCATTATTTCTCATAGTGCAGTAAATTTAAGGTGAAAAACGTGTTAACTGTTGATGTGACTCTTACGCAGACAATTCACTCAGTCTTTCATTTAAGTTTCCTTATCTAGGAAATATGAATAAAAATAATACCTATTACACAGGGTTGTTGTGATGATTACATATAAAGGGCTTAGAACAATTCCTAGCTCATTGTAAGCCCCAGTCTTTCTCCACCACAGCTCCACAAGAGAATTAAGTCCTACAGAAAACTGAGTAACTATTTTCTCGATTCTTCTAAGGATGGTACATAGCTAGTACGATTTTAGATGCATAGGGGGTAAGTTAAATCATTACATACAATGATGCTTTAGGCATTAGGGCTTAATTCCTGTGGGGAACCTCAATTGTGAAGGTCTAATAAGTGCTCGAGATATGTTAGCTTTTATTTTTTTTTTGGTTGCAAGGGACAAATCCATATTCGAACTGGTTTAAATAATAAAGAGACTTTATTGGTTCATATACCTGAAAAAACAGGTAAGGAAGGCTTCAGAGATGGTTTGATTAGGATCCTGACTTGGTATCCCTGCTGTTCTATTGGTTCTGCTATCATTTCTCTGGCCATCATACTAATACTTCTAACTAAATCTTCAAAAAAATTTTTTTCTTAAATATGGGAATGTGGGGCTTCCCTGGTGGCGCAGTGGTTGAGAGTCTGCCTGCCGATGCAGGGGACACGGGCTTGTGCCCCGGTCTGGGAAGATCCCACATGCCGCGGAGCGGCTGGGCCCGTGAGCCATGGCCGCTGAGCCTGCGCGTCCGGAGGCTGTGCTTCGCAACGGGAGAGGCCACAGCAGTGAGAGGCCCGCGAACCACCCCCGCAAAAAAATATATATGGGAATGTGGCTGAAAACCATAAGGTGTCTCTTGTATATATTTAAGAAGCCCTGCATATTTGGAATATAGTAATTGTTAAGTTAGTTCTTTGCTTAGATGATTATATGTGATATTCATGTGTTTAAATGTATAAGAAAAGTTTTAAAGCCTGTAGAAACAGTAGTTTTTCTTTTACATCTATACAAACATTGGTTACATCAAACTGCTTTAGCAGGCCAAATTCCAGTAAAAGGTTTTTAAGGCAGGTTGCCAAAAGAAAAAAATAAAATAAAAAAGGTATGTATAGGAGTAACTTGATGAAAGGATTTGCAGAACACGCTAAGGGTACATAAGAATGAAATCAAGGTGGCAAAGATAGTTTAACACAGAAGAGCAATCCTGTTGGCATGGTGCCCTGACTCTGCAGAGGCATTCTGTTGCCGGAGCAGCTCTGTCTAGTTCTTCTTTCTGCCAAGGATGTTAGGGGAAGGTGTGTAGAAGAAAAGTAGAGGCTGGATTTGGCTGCAGTCAGAGGTCCAAACCGGATAATGTCCAAGGTCCCTTCTTACTGTGAGTGGAAAGAAACATTTTCCACATTGGAAAATGCTCTTCACTACAACCCATTACCAGGTAATTGTACAGAACCTAAGGCACCTTTTAAAACCTACTTTTAAAAAACCTATAAATATTTAGATACCACTAAGATAACTTTTACAGGAACTTCAGAGCTCTTCCAAATCAAAATGTATTATCTTTCTGCTCTATGTGTACTGATATTGAATGATCTTCAAGTTGTATTCTTGAGAGATAATAGCAAGTGTAGAACAGCTTGTATAGTGTCGATAATATGAGTAAAAATATGTGGGTATACATGTGTGTTTGATTATATATGTAGAAAATACCATGGAAAGACTACACTAAAAAAACTGTCAACAGTGGTTGTCTCCATGGAAGGAAACTGAGTGATGACTATTGAAAGTGAATTGGTACTTTTCTGGCATGAGTAGTTTCAGTAGATGTCTCTGCATCAGAGCTTCTTAACATTTTAAGCATCAACTTCCTAAACAAATAATCTGGAGATAACAGAAACAATCCTGTTTTCACTCTTTAATAAGTTCTTTACCTTCAAAGTACATTTGTTTTCAGGTGGTATAAGAAAAAGGCAGCTCCTCCCCTTCCTAGTCTACTTCCCTGGAAAATGATCCCAGCATGATTCTAGAACTAGTTCTTAGGATTGGAGCACCTTTTAATCACATTCCTGAACTAATTAAACAGAAGAGATTCAGAGCTGTTCTCCCCTTTTAAGAGTGGTTTGGAGAACCTGTTTTATTTCCTTCTCTGTTCCCCAGCAAAAGCAGGTTCGTAGTGTAGCTGTAGGAGGCTTACAACCTTCTCAGCTAAGCATTGAATCTCCTATAGAACGGATAGAAAAGCATTTGCCCTCAAAATAACTGGATAAATGGCTTCTGAATTCTAGGGTAATTTTTTTCACTAGTAGACCCATTTGATTATTGATTTCTAAGAGTCTCTCAAAAGGTACATTTTATAAATTGTATTAATATAATAAGCACTATTTAGAAATATTCAATATAGTTTACTATTAATTATTGTACAGAAATAGTTTGAGAATAGATTTGTTCAGAATTTAGCCAATTAAAGGATATGCCCTTATGCTGTCCTGTATCTTCAAATGTTCGAGTGTGTGCTGTGAAAATTGTCTCTTGATTTTGCTTTGTTGTATTGTCACAAAACAGAAAGAAGAAGGAAAGCTTCAAGGACAGCTTAACAAGTCTGATTCTAACCAGTACATTAGGGAACTGAAAGATCAGATAGCAGAGCTGAATCATGAGGTAAGTGATAAATTTTGATCTTCACATATTTCTTTCTTCCTTCCTCTGTATTGACACAACACTTTATTATTGCTTATGACTGACTCTTTCATGGTAAATATTTTCTGTGAATCTTTGATTATGATTAATAATAATATTTTGGAAGATTACCTTCTTTTTAACATGAATTTTTCTGTTCCAATATTGAGGATTTATTTTCCTTAAACCTTTTTAATCATGATCTGAAATGATCAATTAATATTTGTATGGCAAATATTTCACTTTTTTATTGTGATCTGAAAAGGTAGTTTGTCTAGGTGTCAAAGCTACTTAAATTAAACGAAAATTTTCTTTTTACTTCTATAGTAGATTTGTGGTATTTACCGTTGTGGATAGAGGGAAGTTTTTTTTACTCTTCTTTTTCCCAAGCGGTATTACCGAGATTGCAAAAAAGGATACTTGCCTAATATCAGTTAACAGATTTCTTAGTATCTGAATACTTTTTAAACTGGCACTGCCTTGAATCTGTGAGATTCAGCTCATGAAATTTTCAGATAGTTTTACTAGATACTATACTAGGTAATTTAAATTATTTAAAATAATGTGTTTTGATTAGAGAGACACTTTTTATTAATGTGGCTCTAGGTCAGTTTCCTTTTTTTTTTTTAATGATAAATATCTGGCTAAACATGAATGGAAAAGTGTGTTTCTTACCTTGAATTATTTATATAATAATGTTTATTCACGGTGATGAGATTTGAATGGGTAACATAAACCTCATTTGTTAAGAAAGAAACTCATTTTCTTCACTAAATTAATTTAAACCTCAAAGGAAAAAGTTTGGATATTACCCTTTCCTGGTATTACACTCTTCAGTGAAAGTCTAAGTGTTTTGGGTAATACCTCCTGGAGGCAGTCAATCTAAGTAAAATCTGAATGAAAAAACAAAACATTAACAAAAATGATAAATCTTAGATGTGGTTTAATTTAATTTGTCCTGAAATTTGGGAGGTCATGCCTATAAATATTGATTTTCAGCTCTGATAACATTTGAGGGATTCAGGATCATGTATAATCTTCACCTATTTGTGTGCATTTTTTATAATCTGTTCTGGTAGCCATGAATGAAAGAACAAGTTACAAATAAGCATGTTCTAGAAAACCTTATTCTTTTGAAAACCCTAAGAATTATTCCTTATGTTCAAAGATTTTCCAAGACGAAATTATGACTAAAATAAAGCAATCTCCCATTTATGATTTTGACATCTAGTGATAAGGAATGTACCTTAGCTAAAAATAATGATATTCTCGGGCATCCCTGGTGGCACAGGGGTTGAGAGTCCGCCTGCCGATGCAGGGGACACGGGTTCGTGCCCCGGTCTGGGAAGATCCCACATGCCGCGGAGCGGCTGGGCCCGTGAGCCATGGCCGCTGAGCCTGCGCGTCTGGAGCCTGTGTTCCACAGTGGGAGAGGCCACAACAGTTAGAGGCCCGCGTACTGCAAAAAATAAATAAATAAATAAATAATGATATTCTCCTCATCAGGAATGGCAGAAAGTATAATAGTTATGAGGTTTAACTTTAATGTAGGTAGGGTTTTTTCTGTGGCTTGTGAAAGCAATCTTTTATCTTATGCAAACATGAAAAGAAAATTACTTAACAGGTAGAAGTTTCTTCTGTTAAAATAGAGAGCTAGATTGTGCAAACTAAAAACTAGAACAGTTTGTGATAAGATGCTAATTAGGTGATTCAGAATAGGCCAGAGTCCTGGGCTTAACCAAGTCCCAGTTAGAAAGCATAGTAGAGAGGAGAATGAGTACAGCTGGGGACCACACAAGCACACAGAGGTGAGAGTGGGTATGGGGTTGGGAGTTTAGAGGAGGCCAGATTTGATTAAGAATTAATGCGACTAGGCTTCCCTGGTGGCTCAGTGGTTAAGAATCCACCTGCCAACACAGGGGACACGGGTTCGAGCCCTGGTCCGGGAAAAGCCCGTATGCCACGGAGCAGCTAAGCCTGTGCGCCACAGCTGCTGAGCCTGCACTCTAGAGCCCATGAGCCACAACTACTGAGCTCGCGTGCCAAACTACTGAAGCCCACGCTCCTAGAGCCCATGCTCCTCAACAAGAGAAGCCACCGCAGTGAGAAACCTGCGTGCCGCAACAAAGAGTAGCCCCCACTTACATGCCACAACTAGAGAAAGCCCGCATGCTGCAACGAAGACCCAACACAGCCAAAAATAAATAAATAAATAAATTTAAAAAAAGAATTAACGTGACTGCGTTGTGGAAATAAGGTTAGACTGAATAGAGCCAGCTTATGGTGAAACTTCAAAGCTAGAAGAGATTAAGTTTACTATTATAGATAATGTGAAACCACTATAGGTCTCCAGTTGGAGACTTCTTTTCATTATGTTTTCTGAGCAGATTTTAATATATGCACCTGTTCAAAGTTTTATAACTAAAGAAAGGATAAGTGAAAACAAGTGAACGTTTAAACTGAGATAAATGGTTGTAGTCAACTTACTATAAAAATTACTCTTTTTTGGACCAGGTTCTTGAGAAGTTTAAATAAGTTGTCACTTCTTTAGTGTTTTTTTCATTCTTGTGTATAGCACTTCACAGTGGTAAAAAAAAAAGATAACTGAAGTCAATCTAATTGCTCCAACTTAACTTTTGTCTGTATGCTAAAATTTGCCAGAATCTTTGGCTTTCAACATAAGAATTGACTTTTAAGTGTTAATGTTGTATTTGAGCATGTGACTGTTAATAGTCACTTTGTTAGCTGATCTTTGTACTTCTCTAAATATTGAAGGAAATAGTGAGACAAACTTTGTAGATTCATCTTCCTGAAGATACAGCAATGTTGTACATGTTATAACAGCTATGACCACTTAGCATAGTTAGCTGTATGAAATAGTAAAGAGGATTAAGCAGGTTATTTTTTATGAATGGCTGAATATATTGTTAATCTATAAAATAACAGTAATAGATACTATTCATTGGTCTGTCAGCCAAGCATTGTGTCAGATACTTCATATTTATTACTACTAATCTTCATAATAATCCCATGTGATGGTGGTATCCTCAGTTGAATGGATGTGGAAACAGACTCACAGTGATTAAGTAACTTTTCCCAATATGATGCAAATAATAAATGGTTGAGCCAGGATCTAATCCAGTTTGGCCTGTTCTTTTCTGCGCTGCTTACAGAGACATTAGATTAGAAAACATGTCATCGATGTTTAAAATCCTAAGAATGTCAATTAATGACAATATTTTAACTGTGTTGTCCTCCTTGACACATGAATCTGCATATATCCAGTAAGTAAATTCTGCAGTTGACCTAGCCACAAGGGCTCTCTCTGTTAACATTGCAAATAGAGATTTATCTTCACTTTCTGCACCTTACTGTCATCCATCCATGTGATTTCTATGACTCCCAACTCCTGCGATTCCTACCCTCACCACCTAATTTTGCTCCTAATATTACCTACCTACCATAGCAATCTTTTAATTTGAAGCCTTTTACCCTGCCAAGAGCTTCACAGAAGCCACTGTGGAAACTCTTGCTGCCCCAGACCTGGCAGGAGCTGTGGTTAAATCCTCCCCTTAACCCTACATTCTGTCCTCATGGGAGACATAGAAAAGACCCAAGGTCCCAATTTAAGTGCTTTCGTTATCCCATCTTCCCACCTCCTGCCCTTTCACCCATCTATCCTCACAGCACCTACTCTGTACTAGGCACTGGGTTTAGAACTGAAGAGAAAGAAGATTGAAACACAATCCATAGCCTCAAGGGGCTCACAGTCTAACAAAGGATATAGGCGTACAAATAAACAAATTGTAATACATAATGAAAAGTATAGCATTATAGTAGCTACCATTCATTCAACAGCTGCTCTGTGTCAGACACTGTACTAAGTATTATACTTCCTTTATTTCTTTTAATCTTCACAACAGTCCTCTGAAATAGGTAGCGTCATTATTATTCATGCTTTACTTGTCATAAAACTGAGGTTCTGGGGTATTAAATAACTCCCCATGGTCATACACTAGTCAGTGATAGAGGTAGAATGTTAGACTATATAACTTTAAGCCCATCCATGCACTTAACTACCATATGCTATATAGCCTCCTTTGAAACATACAGGGATAAGATGGCAACAGCATCTGGGCTGGGTTTTGAAAAATGAAATTTTTTCAGGCAGATTGGACATCAGGAACATTTCATTCGGAGCCATAAAACAAAAATGTAGATTCCAGAAATGAATAAGCCATCTACTTTTTCAATGCTGATCTGTCTTCTTGCAGCTGCTGACCACTAAAGACAAAGAATATTTTCTAAATGCCAGGAAAGGGAGATAGAAGGAGGTAGAAAGTTAATCTCATTTAGAAGCCAAAGGAAATATACTCAGAACTCATTTATGTATTGACATATTGAGAAGTGTAATCATATGGTTCACCCAAATTATCAGTTGACTAAGCTCCTCTGGGTTCCTTGAAGCCTTGATACCATTGACGGTATTGTTTCACATGAAAATGCACGCTAAACAGCTGATTTGAAAATGTTTTTGGAATACACATTTTATGTTTTCACTTGTTCTTGATGGTGATGTGTTCCAGTGGATGCTCTAGGAATAGGTAAATTTATTCCAGACTGAAGGTAGTTCACTTATACTACAAAATATTTCCCCATTATACAGCTTTGCTCAATTTTTACGTCTTAATAAAATATTTTTAATGTGCTTTATATCCATAAAGTCTCACAAAAGTAATTCTAGTTCTATTCACTTAGTAGCTTTTCAATGTAAAGCAAATATTCCCCATTTTTATTAAGCTTTCTATGTGGTTGTTGCTAAACCAGGTATAGATCTTTTGGATAATTATTTTAATCTTCACAGTTATCCTGTGAAAATTATTATTCCCATATTATAGGCTCACCAAGGCTAAATAACTTGTCCAAAGTCACACCTGTTCCTGATACTAAGACCAAACAACAGTTTCTTCATGGCTCTTTTCATAAGGAAGACCTTCTAGTATGAGTCCATCAGCTATTATCCTTAACATTCTGTAATAGTATGGGTTCATAATCATAAAAACTGAACAGTCTAAAGAACACAAAGTGTTTTAAAACTTTTCTATAGAAGTAAAACTTACAGAAAAGTGCCCAGGTGACAAGTTTGTTGCTCAGTAAATTATCACAGTAATCACACCCATGTAACCACCATCCGGTCCAAGAAATAGACCCCAGAACTCCATTCATATTCTGTCACAACCTCTCCTTACTCCCTCCTCCTCAAAAATAACCACAATATCAGCTTCTAGTACAATAGTTTTAAGTTTTTGAATTTTATATAAATGGCTTCTTACGGTATATATTCTTTGGTGTCTTCTTTTGCTCAAAGTTGTTTGTGCAGTTTAACCATGTTATTTTTAAATGTTATCTATAGGTTATTCATTCTCATTGCTGTGTAACTTTTCTTTGTATAAATATACCACAGTTTATCTATTCTGTTCGTGAATATTTGAATTACTTCCATTTTGGCCTTTTAAGAACATTGCTGTTATTTATACTCCCATGAGCAGTAAAGATAGTTTCTATAGTTCTGCATCCTCATCAGCATGTAGGATTGTCAGTCTTTATCTAATTTTAGTCACTGACTGTGAAGAGGATTATTATGGTTTTAATGTGTATTTCCCTAATTACTAATAAGATTGGGTACCTTCCCCCCAGCATCCAGAACAATATTGGCATGTGGTAGTTACTCCATGAAAACGTTTTTAATGAAGAAATGATTGTGAAAAGCTTTGCTGATAACGTAACATATAAGTTGTGATAGGAATGCTAAGAAGCTTCCTGATGTGTGAAAAGCAGTGGAAAGATCATGCCTGGCAGAAGAAGCACCTAGCACAAAGACCCTAGACAAAAATGAAGTGGACTTTTTGAGAAACCATACTAATGTGGCTGGAGTATAGCACAGGGCGGGAAAAAATGGTATGAGGTAGGATTAGAGAGGAAGACAGAGTCAAATCATATACGGTGTTTTGTAAGCCAGGATAAATCATTTGAGTTTTATTCTTGGTTGAGTGGTAATGGTCTTAAGCAAAGAGTGATGTGATTTGATTTGCCCTGCCTGCTATATGGTGAATTGATTGTAGGAAAGTAAGAATGGAAATAGGGAAGCTCATTAGGAGGCTGTTAAAATAGTCAAGGTAAGAGCAAAGGTGACTTAGAAGGATGGCAGAAGTGGAAACCTTAGCAACGTGCATGTATTAGAGATATGTTTTAGAGGCAGAGAATTTGCAGATGGATTGTATGAGGGACATGAGAGTGCAGTCAGTGACTCCAGAGATTTTTGGCTTCATAGTTGAGTGAATGGTTGGTGCCACTTACTGAGGTTAGGGAAGGGTAGAAGATCCAAAGCTTTGTTTTGTTTATGTTAAGATTGAGATTCCTGTTAAACATTAAAATGAAAATAGCAGGTAGACAATGGGTATGTGAGTATGAGTTTCTAAAAAAGAGGTCAGGGCGAAAAATAGGTTTACTAGTCATTGGCATATAAATGGCATTCGTAGATAAAGAGAAGGAGATCCAGGAGCAAGTTTGTGGGCTCCTGACCTTTAAGGTCAAGAGAGCCAGCAAAGGAGACTAAAACCACCAGTGGGATAGGAGGGGAACTGGGAAGTGTGAAGATATAGGAACCCCCCAAAAGGAGACTTTCAAGAAAGAAGCATTTCAGCATAGTTGTTTTAATTAAATTTTTAAACTTCCCTGATCCATCTGAAGAATGAATTTATGTAAAGAGGTTTCGTCATCATTTTTCACCATTTATCAGAAAACGGTGGATGATTTATGAAAGAACTTGAGAAGGATCGATCTATGGTCTATCACTGAACGGTTACTAACACCTCCTTCTTGAAGAAATTAGAGAACTGTTAGCTATTTCAGGACAAAAAAAAAAAGGAAAGAACTATTACAGGATGCTCTAAACAACGTACAATCCGGGTAAGTGGAACCAACTTTCTCTCGAAGGATAGACATTGTGCTGGTTTCCAAAAGGTCTTCTGTCTTCCTGTCTCCTTTGTGGGGGAGGCAGGTTTTTTAAGTTAAGTCGTCGTATGTCACTAGAATCTTCTTTTTTTTCTTCTAGCCAAGTATGAAATTAGGAGTTTGAGTAAATAAAAAGAAATCTAAACAAAGCCCTTACTGCAGTTTGGCTTAGGAAATATTTATACATGTAATATTTAAGTTTTTAAATTCTGATAACTCTGTTTATGTATACCTGAGCTATGGATTTAATTAAATATCTACCAAACTGTATTTTTAATGTTCTAAACATTCTTAATATGTTTAATATGTATACTCATTTTGTTATCAAACTAGAATTTTTGAAATAAGGATCTTTAAGAGTCAAATGACAGATGACCCTTTGGTACTGTTTGAGTCTTTTTTTCTTCCCTGTATTTTTCAGTTTAAAAATAGTTAATAAAAGCACTTGAACTTGAATTTAAAAAAAAAAAAAGAAGAAGAAGCTTTTTAAAGACTCAATAAACATTGATTTTCATCTAGGCATTAAAACCAGAATAAAGGTAGAAAAGAACTTAGTCATTTGGCTCTGTAGGTATTGGCAGCTATTTTTTCCTCTTTTTGTCCAACTGAATGATTTTGGTTTTGTTTTCTTAACTGGATGCTTATTCTATGCTACTGTTTCTACCAGCGTTTGTTTCCTTTTAAATCTTGCAAAGCTCTGAGTATATTACCTAGTTTACAGAGTGGTAACCTAGAATAGAGTTTACATTCTTACAAACAGCTTTGATAACAACAATCTGTATCTGGAGGCAGAAATAAGAATCAAAAATAGTGTTTTCTGTTTGTACTGATGGCTGTTGATAATTGAATTATCTTTTTTAGAAATACAACTACTTTTTAATTTATTTTTGGCTGCACTGGGTCTTTGTTGCTGCGTGCGGGCTTTCTCTAGTTGTGGCGAACAAGGGCTACTGTTCATTGCAGTGCATGGGCTTCTCATTGTGGTGGCTTCTCTTGTTAAGGAGCATGGGCTCTAGGCACGTGGGCTTCAGTAGTTGTGGCACACGGGCTCAGTAGTTGTGGCTCGTGAGCTCTAGAACGCAGGCTCAGTACTTGTGGCGCACAGGCTTAGTTGCTCCGCGGCATGTGGGATCTTCCCGGACCAGGGCTTGAACCTGTGTCCCCTGCATTGGCAGGCGGATTCTTAACCACTGTGCCACCAGGGAAGCCCTGATAATTGAATTTTAATTTTAAGGTTATTGTTTAAGAAATTTTTCAAAATGTGGAATTTTAAGCCTTCATGTATGTTTTTACAGTGAAAAGTGCTAGGTTTCTCAGTGTAGAAGCTTCTTAATAAAAGAAATTATTTTCTTCAACTTGTTCTTTCTCTAGTTAGAACAATGTGAAGTACCATGCAGGAGCTCACACAAGCCTCAGTGCAAGTAAATTCTTTTTCTCTGCTGCCCCCAAAAAAGGTCCTATGTAGATAATGAGAGATTATAATTGTACTCCTATGAAAATTGGTTTAAGGCCCTTGAATGAAACGTTTAGCACTGGTTTTTAATCTTACAACCTCCATTTACTGATAAAAAAATTGATTCTTAATGACTTATTTAAATGAGTGTTATTACTCCTGTTTCTCTTATATGTTCCATTTTATCTTCGGTAAGCAGCTTATCTTATTTGAAGTCATAAGATTAAAAAAATTACTGTACAATATTTTATGTCTGGAATAATATCACTATGTAAAAGACTTAAAGCTGAGATTTCAGATTTATGTTTTTTTTAAACCAGGCATGTTCTTAAAGTTTATCTAGTTTTTCACTTGGTAAATGAGGAAGCTGAGGGCCCAAGACTTAAAGGGACTTACCCAAAGTTGCACAGCTCTTTGGTGGCAGAGACGGAACTACTGCCCGGGAGCTCTGGCCTCTGATTTACTACATCCCACTGCCCTACCAGTCCTGCCGACCAATTTAGCTGTCTCATGGTAGATAGAGTAGGAGTTTCATAGATGTTTAATTGAATTAAAATTAACTACCTCTCTCAGATGAGAACCCAGTGTCTAGATAGTAGAAATCTACTCTCACTTAGTATTCTTTACTTTTCCTTCAGCTTCAGGATCTGAACTTTTATTTGATCTGAGACTGGGGACTTGACTCTTCAGATTCTGCTTCAGTTTCCAGTGGTTACCACTAAAATCTTAGCTTTTAAATATTAGATGATTTTCTGAAAACAGAGGCAACTGAGATTTTTTAGCCAAATCTGACATTCCTAGAAACCAGGTAAAAATAGTCAACCCAATTTTATATATACATATTATTTAAGAAATACAAGCTTACTCAAGGACGGAAATTAGCTTAGCTATTCAATACATTGTTTCAAGAGTCTGTTGTTTAGAGAAAGACAAATATATGATATCACTTATATGTGGAATCTTAAAAAATGATACAAATGAACTTACTTACAAAACAGAAATAGACTCACAGACATAGAAAACAAACTTACGGTTACCAAAGGGGAAAGGGGGAGAGAAATTAGGAGTTTGGAATTAACATATACACATTACTATATATACACTAGGTAACAACAGGGATCTACTGTATAGCACAGGGAACTATACTCAATATCTTGTAATAACCTATAATGGAAAGTAATCTGAAAATCATATATATATGATTTTCAGAGATACATATATAGGAAAATATATATATATATATATATATATGAGTTTGATATTTAACTGGTGACCAAACTTCCAGCAATTGTTTCTAGATTAATTTTTCTTTTAATCTCCAGGGATATATGTCTTTCCATTCATTCTTTGCCTCCAAAAAGAAGTACCACATTCATATAAAGAAATCTATAATAATCCCACACAGGATACCTTACTTTTATTCAAGACTTTTAGACCATTTTCTAGTTTTATGTTACATTCATAAAAAGAGTGTTTTCTGCCTAATTACATGCATCTGTGTATCCTGTTCCTTCTGTAGGTAAAAAGAGATTTTTTAATTTGTCAATGAAAAATGTGTTTCTAATGATGGTAATTTCATTAAGGAATTGGAGTTGAATCATGAGAATATGAAAAAAAAAGGTCTGGTAGGAGAGGGTGAGATAATGAAATCACTTAGGAAAGAAAAATTAAAAATATAAAACAATTTGCTGTACACCTGAAACTAACACAACATTGTAAATCAACTATACTCCAATATAAATTAAAGAAAAAAGGAAAACAAGGCAGGAAAAGAAATTAGAACGTAGAAAAGATGAGATACCAAGGAAAGAAGACTCAGGAATATTGACTGAAGTAGGACATGCCTCTAGAAGGGTTTGTAATGAGATTTCTAGGATAAACTCTGGGTGAGCAGCCAATTTAGAGAATACAGAAGCAATCTAGAACTAGGGTTTTAGATCTGAATTAAGGACCAAGTAAATATCCTCAAGAGATAATATCACACTGGCCAAGGAACAGAACCCGTTAGAAGTGTACAGTCAGACTTGGATATTAAGCTGTGTCAGGTGCAATTTTTTCTGATATTGTGCCAGACACTATAGGAAATACAGTGTAGTCTTACTCTCAAGGAATTTACAGTCTGATGGGAAGAAGCAGAACAGTTAATTTGGTGGTTGGTACTGATAATACTTGATAGTTCAGAAATGGAAGCAAACACAGCACTTAATTTCATTTATTTTAATTAGTGGCTGTTATACTGTCCTTGATCCTCCAGGGCAAGCTAAGCTGTGCATTCCTTGATGGCAAAAGTTGTCTTATTCAGCCTTACATTTCTTAGAGTCTTTCAAAAGTCCTGACGCAGTACCATAAACTGATGGATTCAGTTAGTTCTCATGGTGTTCAGATTGTCCTGAATTTGACCAGTGGGAGCTCTTTAAGACTAGCTTCAGTATCTTTTTTTTTCTTTACAAACCCATTAGTCTTTGAGCATTTTTGCGTTTTCTGGCACTAATAGTACTTTACATCAAATGAGTATAGCTAGATTTTCAAATGTAAGGTAGTGAAACAGTGTTTATTAGTATAGTCGGCCCTCACCATCCTCGGGTTCCATATCCGCGGATCCCGCCAACCTCAGATTGAAAATATTCGAAAAAGAAATATTCCAGAAAGTTTCAAAAAGCAAAACTTGAATTTGTCACACATGCAACTATTTACATAGCATTTACATTGTATTAGGTATTATAACTAATTTAGAGATTACTTAAATTATACAGGAGGATGTGCACAGGTTATATGCAAATACTACACCATTTTCTATGAGGGACTTGAGCATCTGTGGATTTTGGTATCCACAGGGTCCTGGAACCAATCTCTCTTGGACACTGAGGGACAACTGTACTGATCTGTAAATTGCTTAATAAATGGTCCCAACAATTACTCTTATGCCTATTAGATTGGAAACATACCTCACAAGAAACCACTTCAAGGGAAACTGCATGTCAAATACCACTTGGGTTATGAGAAATAAAGGTAGATGAAAATAAGCATTTTTTTAAAGGAAATGGAGCTAACTATAAAGCCTAGAGTGACAGTTTTTATAGTTACTTACAGCAGTTCTTAAACAGATTTAATTCAATAGGGGTGGAAGAGACTTGCTTTCAGCCTTCCCACGAAGAGGCCATCTAATAGTATCTAAGATCTAATAGAAATGATCTAATAGATCTAAGACATGAGGAAAATAAGATATAAATGCCTAAAGCCATTTCAATCATATGTATGATACCAATAAGGTTTTAGCATGACTACAGTATTACTTGTTGACATTTAGAATGATACTAATAAGGTGTGCTTGAAGATTTCATTCAACCTGATATGGGGCAACCAAAATGAGCTATGATTTTGAAATCCAGTGAATTTACTCACACAGGTTTCAAGACTTCAGTATTCAGTTTTTAAATTTCCTTCATTTATTTGAAAGCTGATTATCCCTACTCTTCACCTCTTACTTTCTCCTTCACTATCATGTCACTACTGCTAAACACATTCATAAAATAGAGAAGAGGGGGAAAATAAATACCCATGCAATTTATCAGGTTCTTAATAGCATTTCCGGATTTTGTTTGTTGTTCTTTGGGTTTTTTCATTTGATAAGTTTAGTTTTGTTTCTGAATTTTGTGTCTTTGCTCTCCATCTTACTGCAGGTGGTTGAGAAACTGTCATCCTGGATTGTAGGCCTAGTTCTGCCACTGATTAACTGTGTGACCTTAGGATGCCAATTTACTTCATACATTCATTCAGTGAACATTTGGACATCTTTTAGCTCCCAGGCATGCCTCAGGCTTTCCCTCAGTTTCTACATCCCAAAACAGTTATACTAAATGATCTTTAAAGTCCTTTCCATCCCAGTCCTGTGCTAGGTGTAGAAAAGTCATAGTCCCAATTGTTAGGAATTCAGACTGGTAGGGAGAGCCAGTCAGTATGGGCAGTGCTGTGGTAGAACCGTATGGTACCACGGCCCAGAAACGTGAGGAAGCCTCTGGGCGTGGGGCTGCCTAAACTCTGTATTGAAGGAAGAATAGAAGATAACCAGGAAAAGGAAAGTAGAAGGATATTTCAGGTAGAGAAGCCATCATATGCAAAGGTTTGGAGGCAAGTAGAGAGCAAGTAAGGAAGGAACAGCTAAAAAAGTAGGAGGGAAATCAGTAAAGAGGGACACCTCTGAAACCAGAGAGAGCCTTCCCCTGATCAGTCTGTTTTTAGTGTGTGGTAGTGAAAAAATCATTTGTAGAGATTGATCTGATGGCTGAGGGTAAAGCTTTCTTAATCAAACAAGAGGAAATCCATAAAATACAATCTTCTTCCTTGATTATGTTATGAGTTATTTTCCTTTTAAGGCCTTGGTTCAAATGATGCATTTCAGAGCCAATTTGAATCTTTTCAATCTAATTTAGGTATTCTTGTGCTATTATTCACCAAGCTATCCAGTACTTCACACTTGTTTTTTAGTGCTCTATTCTTAAGTATTAGTCCAGTTTCTTCAACTACACTAAGATTTTGAAATATAGTCAGTCATTTTTAAAAACTTTTTTTTTTTTTTTGCATCATGTAATTCAATTTTAAAATGCCAGTTTTTAAAAGAAACAGTAACAGGGCTTCCCTGGTGGCACAGTGGTTGAGAGTCAGCCTGCCAATGCAGGGGACACGGGTTCGTGCCCCGGTCCGGGAAGATCCCACGTGCCGCGTAGCGGCTGGGCCCATGAGCCATGGCCACTGAGCCTGCGCGTCTGGAGCCTGCACTCTGCAACGGGAGAGGCCACAATAGTGAGAGGCCCGCGTACCGCAAAAAAAAAAAAAAAGAAGCAGTAACATAGTATTGACAGTTTTTCAAACTAGGAACATTTGAAAATGTGCTCCATAAATTTACTGTGTCGATTAAAGGAAAATCGATAAAAGATGAATAGCTAACTCTCTCTGATTTACAAAAACTAAAAATTTTACATTGTGGTTGGAAGTCTTTAGTGCAGTAAATCATGTGCTTTTCATGGACCATATCTCACAGATGCAGTTGGACGTGAGATAATCAGATTTTCACTCCCCACAGGCTGAACAGCTGAAAATGTCATACCAATAATACTTGTCAAAGACTCAGTGCTCCTTTCCTGCCTGTCTGATTTAAGTTGTTGTGGTCAGTGTGAGGAACCTGTGATATGATAAGATAGCATTCGTGAGATCATGTGGTTTGCAAGTACCCAATCTTAACTAAGCAGCCTGTGAGCACCTCCGAATGAGGAAGAAAGGAATACTAACCTTGTCTGTTTGAAAGCTTATTTTGTGTTCAGTGATAAAATAGTGTGGGTGTGTGGCCATATATATATATATATATAGAGAGAGAGAGAGAGAGAGAGAGAGAGAGAGAGAGAGAGAGAGAATATATTTAAAATTATTTTTCCATCAGGAGTTTTAGTTTCTGAAGAAAGTAAATACTATAAATGCATTCATCTCCTTTAACTTCAGTCTAAAGGATTAAACATTTTATTGCAAATATTTTCTGCCTGTTTAAAATGAGACTGTAGAAGGTAGCCATCATTTCTTTTTCTGTTGAGAAAAAAACTAGATGTTAAAGGTTAATATTGTTGGTGAATTTTTTTAATCAATTAAAATTTCTGCATTTCCTAAATAGAAAATTATTTCTTTTCAGTCTGGCAATATCTCCATTGAAAACATATCCACAAAATGGCTATCTGATATATATGTAAATATAGATATAGATGTAGATATTTAATATATTTATATATATATAACAGCTTTATTGAGCTTTAATTCACATACAGTACAGTTCACCCATTTAAAATGTGCAATCCAGTAGTTTTTTATATATTCACAGAGTTGTGCAGTCATCACCACAATAAATTTCAGAACATTTTTATCACTCAAAAATTAATCACATTCCTATTAGCAGTCACTCCTCATTTCCCCCAAGTTCCCGTCCCCCACCTCTAGGCAAACAGTAATCTACTTTCTGTCTCTATTGATTTCCCTATTCTGGACATTTCATTTAATGGAATTATACAATATGTGGTCATCTGTGACTGGTTTCTGGTACTTAGCATAATGTTTTCAAAGTTCATCCATGTAAATAGTAGCATGTATCAGTACTTCATTCCTTCTTATTGCCTAATAATATTCCTTCATATGGATATACCATAATTTATTTATCTATGCATCAGTTGATGGACATTTGGGTTGTTCCCACTTTGGGGCTATTATAAATAATGCTGCTGCAAGCATTTATGTACAGGTTTCTTTGTGAGCATATTTTCATTTGTCTTGAATGTATACTTAGTAATGAAATTGCTGGGTCATGTGGTAACTCTATGCTTAACCATTTGAGGAACTGCCATACTGTTTTCCAAAGAAGCTGTACCATTGTATATTCCCGCTGGCTGTTTATGAGGGTTCTAGTTTCTTCACATCTTTGCCAATACTTGTTATTCTCTCTTTTTTTTTATAGCTATCCTAGTAAGTGTAAATGTCATATCATTTTGGTTTTGATTTGTATTCTCCTGATGGTTTATGATATTGAGCGTCTTTCCCTATGTTTATTGGCCATTTATATCTTCTTTAGAGAAATATCTACTCAGACCCTTTGCCCAGTTCAAATTGGGTAGTCTTTTTATAATTGAGTTGTAAGAATTCTTTATATATTCTAGACACTAATCCCTTATCAGATAAATGATTCAAAATTTGGTTGATTGGATGGACTGATAAAACCCATGATTTAGCTTTAGAGAAGAATAATTCCTCTTAAGAATTCAATCCAGATAGAAAAGAAATGCTTCGTTTTTATGAGGATGTTTTGCTAAAGGTTTGAATTTTTTTCAGTGCTCCAGCTAAAGGTTAAATCATATGAAATGTACGTGGTACTTTGATGTAGCTTTAAAAGTTCAGAGTGAAACAAGTGTGAAGTGATTTATTTCCTGTAATTGGTCATAAATTTACATAGAACCTCATATATTCCTAACCTCATCACCATTGACATTAGAGTACCTTCTAAATAATGTTAATGGTTTCAATTTTATCAAGATGTGTCAGCTGCCAGGAAGAGGGCAATGGCAGTCTCATTTTGTTTGCCCAAGTGTACTGGATAAATCTAAGTATGTGCTACAGAAAGATTAAGAGTTCTTTGTAAATGACTCTTATTCCTTCCCCCTCTCTCCTTCTCTGGTAACAAATGCACAGTATAAATTTCTTCAGTTCCAAACCTTACTTTTCTCCTTTTTCACTTATTAATGTGGGTATGTACTTTTTTTCTTTGCTTCTAATAATGTAAGTTTTAACTATTGCATTTTATACATTTAACATAGAATCTATATATTTTTTTAATTTTAAGTGTTTTATCAGTTTTTAAAAAATGATTTACATATATTAAAACCAAATACATTTTCAGCATTGTCTGTTTTATATTATTTCAATAAAATTCTTGAATTTTTAAACTTAATCTGATTTTTAATTACTGTAGGTAATTACTGAATTTTGGCTGTTGTCTATGTTTATCGCTAGTTTTTTGGGTGTTTTTGTTTTTAAACAAGCCTGTTTATTGAAAGGATCTGAAAATAGTAATAAGGCTTTCAACATTTAACAAATTTTCAAGATATTAACAATATAGAACATTAAGAATTGACTTCAAAAACCCAAAGTTTCCTAGGTCATTCCCTGTCACACTTAGGACTTGGTCTATACTGGCTCTGTTGTCTGAACGAGTGACTTGTGTTCTGAATGCCACTCTCTTCTGGACCTAAAGCTGGGAGTGTCGCCCCCTCAGCCCGTGGGAGGCCGGGCGGGCTGCCCGCTGTGCCCGAGCTCGCGGGCAGAGGGTGGGAGCCGACCTCCGTCCCCAGCACCAGCTGAGCTACCCAGGCGGGCACGTTATCGCTAGTTTTAATCTTTGTTGTGTGTATAATTGAGAATAAATGTAGTGTATTATTTCCATTGACATTTATTTTAAATTTTGAAAATAAGGAAAACTATTAAAATTATTCTGTAAGGAACCCAACAAAATCACTGATTAAACTTTGGGAAAAAAGAGTAAAGCCTTTATAACTTAGAAACACAAATCTATGTTATTGGACTTTATGTACATCTGCCCGTATATATATGTATATGTTATACATCACTTATAGAAATGTTACGTTTAACTTTAAAAGCTATAGCTCTGTGTTTTACAAAGATTGATTATACAAACCCAAATGTACAAATAGGAGCTTTTATAATCTGATATGACTCAGTCTTGGAAACTTACTGCAACTGTTTTGCAGTTCACTTGGTATCACATGACTCACTTCAATGGTTTAAACCCTGTCTAGTAGCGATCAAAGTTCATTTGGTTAGGGGTTTTTTTGGTGTGTGGATGACTTTTTTCCACTTTGTTGTGGATTGATTGTCTTTCAAAATAGTGCAGTCCTTCTTATTATTCTTCTGAATCTCAGAAAGTAGTAGTTGCCTGCACAATTCAACCTCCAAGCATACACACTGGGAAAATTTTTTAACTTGAAATAATATACATGGAAGCAGTTTTAACTGTAAAGCATCATATAAATATAAGGGTTCATTATTAATTCTGTTACCTCTACATGTTGAAAATGGAGGAAGAATAACCTGTTGTGTCTCTTTAAAATCAACTATAAAATCAACTCTAACATTTTTCAAGTTACCACTGTTCTATAATGTGCAGAAAGAAAGCAAACACATAGAGAACATGTTGTGTCCTCTGTTTACATGGTCACTAGCCCAAATGATCAAGTTTTCTTAGGACAGATTTTCCTGTTATTTATTAAGAAGTTTTATTTAAAAGCTGTATGTCTCTAAAACTATCACACTTCTCTGTTTTACAAAAGAAACTTCTATCTTAACCTTTAGTTGTTTAGTGAATGAAGTAGACTAAGGAAAAATTACAGAAAATACTTCTATATCCTTAATGATTATGAAGTCCCTTGGGGCTTCAGAATATTCACCCCTGCAGGTTTTCCCTGCTTTAAAATTTTAATATAATTTTTCTGTGAAACAACTGTAATAGTTTTTAATACTCTTTTTTAGTGTTTGTACTTTTACTGTCATACAGTTAGAAACTCTGCTGTTTCCTGTCAAAACCTACGTTCATCAGACTATGAACATGACAGTTTCCTGTTTTCTTATTACCTATAGTGCATTTTGTGCTATATTCTTTATAAGTTGTATAATATCTTAGCTTATCACTTTCCTTTTCTAATTACTAAATGCTTTCTTGGGTC
Source organism: Monodon monoceros (assembly GCF_005190385.1). Classification (NCBI taxonomy): domain Eukaryota; kingdom Metazoa; phylum Chordata; class Mammalia; order Artiodactyla; family Monodontidae; genus Monodon; species Monodon monoceros. Next base: position 100,120,488 of record NW_021703774.1, read on the forward strand.
AGCATTGCTTAATACATGCAGAGAAATCCTTAAGTCCAAACTCTTTGTTGATAGTGAGAGGTTAAGATTTTGTTAACTTTTTAAGTTGTAATGAGTATATCAGAATGTCTTAAGTATTATTTAAATAAATTCTGCATGTTTTTACTTTTTTTTACTCTGTCTCTTAATGCATAACATGATGAAGCAATCCACATCAGGTAAGAAACAGTACATTATTTGGATTTTGTATATTAGCACTTTTATCTGTCTGCTTATTAGTATTCTCATTCAGCATTTAAAAGGACAGGATGAATAATCAGTACCCCAGGGTTTTTTCAAGAATCCTGCTGTCTTTTCAGTGTAGTTCTTCAACATTCTTAGGTGCCTACTCTGGTCAAGTCAGAATGCTAAGTTCTAGGATACAAAAATGATTAAGAAACAATCCCCATCATCAGGAGCTAACAAGAGGTAAAATGTATGTACAGCAACCAACCATTCCATATTTTTCCAGACAGTACTGATTTTAAATATTTAATTCCAGTGTTAAATCATATCATTTGGAAAAAACATATCTATTAATATAAACTCAGGGACTTCCCTGGCGGCCCAGTGGTAAAGACTGCATGCTTCTACTAGAGGGGGTGCGGGTTGGATTCCTGGTCAGGGAACTAAGATCCGTCATGCCTGTGCAGCACGGCCAATAATAATAATAATAGTAATAATAATAAAAAGTCAAATATACATGTGTGTGTGAATCACTACAATATTAAGGTATGTGTGAATATATTTATGCCTGTTGATTTATTTAAAATGTTATAAAAGTTATAAAAATGGTTTGTAAAAATGCTAATATTTTAAAGTATTAATATCAAAATAATACTGGAAAACAAAAATATACTTTCAAAAATAAAAGAAGCAATTTTGATTTTTTTGTTATAGGATTATTTGGGGGTTTTGTTCTGGTGAATGTAACTAATTTATTATCAAAATGGTCAAGCTACAAATAAATTTGGAAGCATATTTGAGAGGCTTTATTGATCACCTAGTCTTGGGATACAACTAAACAAATAATTGAAACTAAGAAACTTAATATGCATGGTGGATAATGTTTGTTTTTAGATTTATACCCCTCCTTGTTCCCTAAAGATTTTGAGGCAGTTTGCATGAATACATATAATACAAAAATAACCAAAAATTAGGTTAATTAAGCCAAATGAAATTGCTGATACTTGACTTTCACTTACAAAAATGGCAATATCATATGATTCAATCTAACAGTTAAAATAATTAGTTCTTGGACTTTTATTTAATAATAGACATTTTAATTTAAGTGTAAGATATATACAGAAAAATGCATAAATCCTAAGTGTCCAGCTTGATGAATTATCACAAAAATGAACGTGCCCATTTAACCTTCCACCAAGGTCAAGAACTAGAACCTTGCCAGCATTTCAAAAGTCTCCTTGTCACTCTTCCACTCACTGCCTAGTTTTTAACCTTATACTAATGAAATCATACAGAATGAATTATTTTGTGTTTGCCTTCCTTTGCTCAGTACTGTGAGATTTATGTTGTTCCATGTAGCAGTAATTGTTCATTCATTTTTGTTACTCTATTGTGTCAATTATATGACTATACCATAACTTATTTACTCATTCTACTGTTATTTCCATTTGGGGTTATTATGAATAAAATTGCTATGAACCCTGTTATAAATTTTTTTAATGTATTATACTTATTTCTATTGTTCATATACTTAAGAATGGAATTGCTGGGTGACTTATTATTTATCGTTGAAACCAGGCCACTTTTGAGAATGAAAATAGTTTGTCCCAAGCAAACTGTAATCTGTGATTATTTTAGGTATAGGGTATGTAGATAGATGGTCAACTTTAGTAAATACTGCCAAGCCATATTCAAAAGTGCTTTTACCGATTTACACTTCTACCACCAGTTTACTTCTACCACCAGTTTACATTCCATGTCTTCGCTAATGTGATTGGACAGCTGAAAATTCAATGTTGTATTTTCTAATAAGAACCTGGAATGAATTTAATCAGTATGATCCGTTAAGGGACCATTAATTTGCTTTAACGACCAACCTGGCAGAAGGTAAGGCAAAAGTTTTCTTGCAAAAATTAAAGAGCTTATGTTACAGCACTTTGGAAAATGGCTTGGCAATTTACTAGAGCTTAACACAATGACCCAGCAATTATATTCAAGAGAAATGAGTGCTTATATTCACCAAAAAAAAGTATTTAAGAATGTTTCTAGCAGCCTTATATGCAGTAGGCTGGAGACAACCCAGAAAGCCTTTAACATTATAATGGATAGTTAAATTTTGATATGTTCACATAGTGGAATACAACATGGCACTGAAAAAGAGTGAACAACTGCTATACATGCCAACATAGATGAATCTCACAAACATAATGTCGAGTAACGGGCCAGACACAAATGAGTACATACCACATGTTTCTTTATATTAAGTCTGAGAACAGGCAATACTATTTTATGGTGATAGATGTCAGAGTAGTGGCTGCCTTTGAGGGAATGTAGGGTTATCACTCAGAGAAGAAGGGATACAAGGAAGCCTCCTGGGGTGTTGGAAGCATTCTGTATCTTGATCCAGATGGTAGTTACATGGGCATATACATAAGTAAAAGTTTATCAACCTGTACACTTAAAATCTGTGTGCTTTTTACTGTGTTTTATCTTTTTAAAGAACATGAGCCTAAACATTACCTTGAAACAAACATACTCTCAAAATTTTCTCAAGCAGTTTTGATATTATAGCATTGTGGTCATAGAAGAATACCACAGAGCATCTCATTTTTTTTAATTGATAGATTTATTTTGGGGAACAGTCTTAGGCTTACAGAAAAATTGATCAGAAAATGCAGAGGTACACCCCCTCAATGCCTTTCCACAGTTTCCCCTATGCATATCTTGTGTTAGTGTCATACATAAGCTAATATATGATATATTATTAACCAAAGTTCTTATTTACTTAAGGATGCACTCTTTGTGTTGTACAATATGTTCTGTGGGTTTTTACAAATGTATGATGACTTGTATCTACCATTACAGTATCATACAGAAGCGTTGCACGGCCAAACAATCTCTTGTGCTCTACCTATTTATTCTTCCTTCTCTCTCTTTGAACCTCTAGCAACCACTGGTCTACTTACTGTCTCCATCATTTTGCCTTTTCCAAAATGTTATATGGGTGAAATCATACAGTATTTAGCCTTTTCAGATTGACTTCTTTGACTTAGCAATTTGCACTGCCCAACACCCCTAGCAGCCTAATATTAAACTGTTTAACAGTTCTTCAGACCTCTCTCTTGCCTCCATACTTTTAGTACACGCTTCATCTCTTTAATGGGACCTTTCCAATGTGTGTGACACCATGCGATACTTTCTAACCAGAAAGAATTACTGGTACAGACTCAGTCATTTGGAGAGAAACCAGGACCCTACTCAAAGATTTGGAAGGGGTCCACTCCTAAGAAAGGTACATTTCGTGTGTGTGTGTGTGTGTGTGTGTGTGTGTGTGTGTGTGTGTTAAAGCTCCTGAGTTGTTTCCCTAGAGGCCTCTCCTCTAGAGTGTAGACCAAAGACAGGCCTGGAAAATCTTATTTTTAACAAATTTCCAAGATGGTCTTATCAGGGAAGTTTGAAAAATAATGTTTTGGGGAGAGTTTGTTTTTCTGGCTCTAGTTATTTTAAACATGTTTATTGAGATATAATTTACATATCATAAAGTTCTTCCATTTTAAGTGTAAAATTCAGTAGCTTTTAGTATATTTATAGAGTTGTGTGACCATAACCACAATCTAATTTTGGAATATTTCTATCACCCCAGAAAGAAACCTCATGTCCATTTTCAGCCATTCCCTTTGTCCTCCCCCCGCCTCCCTAGTCGCAGGCAGCCACTAATCTACTTTCTGTCTCTGTAGACTTGCCTGTTCTGGACATTTCATATAAATGGAATCATGCAATATGTCGTCTTTTATATTTGGCTTCTTTGACCCAGCTTAATGTTTTTGAGGTTCGTTCATATATCACTACTTCATTCCTTTTTATTGCCAAATAGCATTCAATTGTATGGAAATAGTGTCTTATTGTGATCATTTTATCTGCGTACATTTATTCAAATGATTGTCTTAGTTTTTTCATTTTCTTGGTGTGGTCTCTTATGCGTAACTCTCCTCTAATACAGTGTAAATCTCCTGTTATGTGTTAATCTTTTCTTTTCAAACAATTTACGTGTACTACTAATTTCACCTTCTTGAAGAAATCTTTCCTCTGGCCTGCTGTTCTTCTTCAAAGAGGTCTGACTGCCTGGAGGCCTCCTGCACAGATGTCATCTTGGGAGCATTTTTTATTATTCTAGGAATTCCTTTTGCCTCACTTTTGTATTAGACTTCCTTTTTCCTGGATCAAAAACAAAAGGATGTCTTTCTTGGTGTACTTCATTTTGGTGGAGCATATCACCTACCTTTCGGTGTGGGAGAGGGGGAGAAAAACGATAGAAGATAAACTATAAAAAGGATTTGTCTGATTCCGGTTCAAGTCCTTTAAGCTTTTAACTCATATTTTAGCCTCACATTTAATTGATAGTTTGTATGGGTATAAAAAAATTTTTAAGGTAATTACAACTTTTTAAAATATAGGTTAGAAATGTTTTTCTCAGAATTTTGAAGGCATTGCTGTAATTGTCTGATACCATTCTGATTCTTAATCTTTTATGTAAAACTTGTTGTTTTGGGCTGGATACTTTATCTTTTCTTTGTTCCCAGTGTCCTGAAATTTCATTGTGATGTACTGTAGTACAGGTCTACTTTTATCCATTGTCCTGGGCACTTGACAGCTTTTTCAATTTCAAAGCACATGTCTTTCAGGTCAGAAAAATTTATGTCTAAGACCCTTTTTTAGAATATCACTTTTTTTTTTTTTTTTTTTTTACATGGATGCAGCATCAAGTTTTCTTCTCCACAGATAGTCTGTTAACTTCTAGTTTCTTTTTTTATGGTTTCTCTTAGATGCTTTCCTCAAATGTCTGATAATACTTTACTCTCCACTCAAACTTTAAGACTAAAGAACTTAAGGACTTCCCTGGTGGCGCAGTGGTTAAGAATCTGCCTGCCAATGCAGGGTACACGGGTTCGAGCCCTGGCCCGGGAAGATCCCACATGCCGCGGAGCAACTAAGCCCGTGTGCCACGACTACTGAGCCTGTGCTCTAGAGCCCATGGGCCACAACTACTGAGCCCGCGTGCCTGGAGCCCATGCTCCGCAGCAAGAGAAGCCACTGAAATGAGAAGCCCGCGCACCACAACGAAGAGTAGCCCCCGCTCACCACAGCTAGAGAAAGCCGGCGCGCAGCAACGAAGACCCAACGCAGCCAAAAATAAAAAAAAATAAAAAAGACTAAAGAACTTAAAAATCTGACAGGAAGTTCTGAATGCCTGGGTAGGATTCATTGACTATGACCGTCATTGTAGGATGATCCTGCTGAGATTCTTCTTTGGGGAATCCAGAGATTCCTGAATCCCTTTACATACAATTCAGAGACTCCTGGTGCCTCTTTTTCCTTGGTGAATCTCAAAAGTACTTCTAGGCACATTCATTGACTTTAAAACCTATGTCTAATTTCACCCAGAAAAATAATACATTTTTTTCTTTTCCACGATATGAGTGTATTTCACAATTGAAGTTTTTGTCATTGCTGTTCCCAGTGTCACGAAGATATTCCTATAGTCTTTAACCTAAGATTAGAAAGACAGTGAGCCTCAAAAGGGTATGCTCCATCTAGTATGTATGTATACTTTTCAAGACAAAAGGCAGTAGCTTTTGTCAGATTCTTTATCCTGTGATTGACCCAAAAAAGATGTCAAACAAAACCAACAAAAAAACATTTGTTTTTTCCTTGCCCAGATGTCTACCTTCAGGGCCTACCACAGGCCTCTTCCCTTTCAGAACCAGTATGCACACTCCTAGGTCCAGGGGATAACTAGGATATAGCTTCAGTTTTACCATCCCTTACCTTCACAGTTTTCTTCTTTCCACCAAAAAATTTCTTGATGTCTTCGCCGTTCTACATTAGCAGTTCTCAAAGAAGCAATAATTGCATCTCCTTTGACATTGAAAAAATGACCCTTCAATCTGTAATCCACTTTATATAATATTTGAGGTCGATTATTACATTTGTTATGAGGGTACAATGTTTTAATTGCAATAAATTTTGGTAGAGCAAAGAAAAGCTATAGCTTTCCAAACAATTGGGAAGTTGTGGTTCCTCTGCCATACTCCTCCTTTATAGCCAGGAAGAAGGAAGACACGTGCTCTATATTATTTCTTCAAAAAGGGTTTGGGGACAAGAAAAAGGAAGAAATCAACTGACTTAATTTTACACTTGGAGCTTTAAATCATGTGTTGCAATATGGTGATAGGATGTTGCATCAGAGTGTGGCAGTTGTAGTAATGCAGTGTGTATCACAACCACGGAGAGGTCTTTGTGGTGCTCTGTGCCCTTTCCCTAAAGATTCAACTCCAAGTTTATATCCAAGTTTGTATCCCTTCTGCTATGCCAAAGAGGAAGGTTTTACTTAAGTTACATTGTACCTCACTATGATGTTCTCTTAGCCTATGGCACAGGAATTTCTTAATGGCTGAAGGTTTACCTGAGGCAGACATCACTGTGTTGAGTCCTAGCATCCCTCTTGTTTCCCATTGTCACATACCAACAGGGAAGTACTAGGGTTTCTTCACTTCCTCCTGGAAGTCTATCAGGAAAGCTAGGAGGTGTTATGGCAAAGCTGTAATGTCTTTACTCTCAGAACCGTTAGTTTTGAAAGTGTATGTAATATTTCCTGAATATTTCACGTTGTCTTTATCTCAAGATTCGAAAGATAGTGACCAGGAATTTGTCCTGGAGAAACAAAATTGCAGGTTGATAGTAATGATAAGGACAAGAGACATGGAGTATATTTTTAGCAAATTCTTGATAATAAAGGTAGATTTTGATAGTTAATGGTTTTTATTGTTTTGGATTTTTTTTAACTCTTCTACTTTATCGTAGGAGAAAATTCATGGTGTATGAGAGAAATTAAACAGGTGATATCAAAATTAAATTTTATATTTAAAACATAAGCCCTTGAGGAGAAGCGGATGTCTTAATTATATGATAGTGGATGTGGTAGTATCTATGGTGGTGGGTTTGGGAATTTGTGGGAATTTAGGCAAAGAAGTGACAGATGATGAAAAGACATCACCCTTAATACTGATAAAACTCGTTTGGGAGAATGTGGTTTTGATGTGTGCAACAATGGGTTTTTCAATACTGAACTCTAGAATTTGTCAGACTTGCCCCCCCCCCCGAGTAATAGGTGGCATTTGATCTGCATCGCCCTTCCCACACAAGGGTATGGCCCTCTAAAATTCCAGGGATAGAGAAACAGAACCTGGTTCCCAAAGATGGAAAGAGAGGGAAAAGAGCTGAGCAATATGTGCCATTCCTCTTCCCTACCCCTGGTGAAAGAAGTCACTCCTTCTCCCTGGGAGGAATAGGGGAGAGAAGGCAAAAATGTTATACATCACTGGCCTTCCCTCTACACAGAAGGATATATCAATAGTGGGAAGAAGCATTTCTGCCCTAATTGAGCGATAGTGGCATGGTGGTCTTTAGGATATTATAACAGGATGGAGACTCCTAGCAAATTTTATTGATTTGTAAACCATTATCATCATTCACAAAATTAGGGAGACATGCTCTAAGACAGTGTGTGTGATAGTTCAGAGTATTGTCTTTATTAAGTCCATATCTTCTACAGATGTACATTGAAATATTTGCAGGTGAACTGATAGGATGGCTGGGATTTACCTCAAAATAATCCAGGAACAAGAGAGGCATATTGTAACAAGATTGTCCATGATGTGTTAGATGTTGAAATTAAGTGATGGGCACATGGAGTTCATGTTATCTCTAGTATAACAAAGGTTCCGTTTGAATCTAAACTTGGGTATTAGCTATGTGTCCTCAGCAAGCTACACTACCTGAGTCTCTATTTCCTAATGTCTAAAATGAAGATAATAAAATCAACCACACAGGACTGTTGTGGTGATTCAATTAAAATAAGTTATCTGCTCATTGCGTAACACGTGAGAGTCACTAAAAAATTGGTAGTTACTATTTATATCCATAAATGGAAAAAGATCAGGGTATCTTCTTACTTAAACATGAAATGTTTGCTTTCTTGGAGTGTGTATATTTCCCCAAGTTGAGTATATTAACTTGGATTTTGTTTCAACAGCTCAGGTGCCTAAAAGGCCAGAGGGGCTTCTCCGGCCAACCCCCTTTTGATGGAATCCACATCGTCAGCCATTTAATAGGAGATGATGAATCATTCCATTCCTCTGATGAAGAGTTCATAGGTAATTCCTTACAGGAAAGTGGCATTGGTTTTCCTTTGCACAGAAAATCTGGCCTGATGTCTTTGGACCCTACTGTGGCAGATGGTAGTGAAAGCGAAGCAGAAGACAGTGCGCTGAAGACCAGAGAGAGCAGTGAAGTGGTTCAAAAGGAGCGGCCCCTGAGAAGCAAGTCGTACTCAACCACTGTCTGACCATCACTGTGACCTAGACTGTGGATTTTTTTTTTTTTTTTTTTTTTTTTTTTTTTTTGACTGTGGATTTTTTTAAGGGATCAGTTATCATGACTAAGGGTTTTTGGAACACATCTGTTTCATATGTATATATATATAAATATATATATTTTACAATCTTAACTGCCTTTTTATCTTTGCCAAATCTTCACCACTGACTTACCATTGCTATAAAGTAGAGTGGAATATGGTTAATGGGAAAAATAAGGTTCTAGCAGTATTACTAAATATTAATGTTTCTTGTTTAGAAAATGCAATTATATCTATATGTGGGAACCATTTTGAAGTTCAGAACTGTGGAAAATTGAATTTTCTTCAGACAAAACTGTTCTTGTGCAATATTTTGTGCTCAGTGAACAAATTGTATATTTATGTTTATCAGTTTGTTTTCAGGGTGGCTGTCTACACACATTTGACCAAGACATACATCTGATTTACCTTGGTTTTTTTGTGTTTGGGGAATTTTTTTTTTCAACTAAAATTACTGCTTTATTAGTGGGTCATTGAAAATTCCCAAACGCAAAGCCTTTTTTTCACATAATTTTATAAACACAAATTAATGGTTATCTGTCTTGAGAATTCTAAATTTTGTTTTAATTTCAGATTTTTATGTGCACCTGATGCTTCTGTATGTTGCCTACCAGTCAGAGTAGTAAGTTAACTACAAATATAGTGGGTTTTTGTACATATTTATAAATCTGCACCATGCAACATTGAACATTTTATGTGGAGAATGTATCTGTTGCAAGATGACTGCCTTCAGCATTATAAAAGGACCTCTGTAAAAGGTTAAAAGAAAATTGAAAATAAAACCAAACACTAATATTTTAATAGCTTTAGAATTTTGCTTAGCATTCAACACTAGCAGATTCATAACTGATGCTTGTTCAAAGACACTATTGATGAAATCTGTTACTTCATGTGTATGTAACTAATAAATTTTTCATGATTAGAGAGGTAATAGCACACATTACTTAGTGCTAATATTCTACTTAATATAATTTAATCAATGGACTGAGGTCCACAATACACAGCAATTGTATCTGCAAATAATCTATGAACATTATCTTCAGATTCTCTAGTTACTAATCTATAGATAAAGCAAGCCATAAGAATCCTTTCCTACCAATTCTTTATTATCTAGACTTTTTTTCCCTAGAAAACTGAATGCCTGTCATTGATAAATTAGAGGAAACACCCAAACTACACTTGTACTATGGAAAGATTACAAAAGTGTGTTGACTGGATGCTTTCTACTCTCATTTTCAACAGCAGCCTACGGAAAAAAAAAAAATAACCTTCAAGAATAAGAGGAAGGTAGAATTCGATAAATATGGAGGTACAGTTTTGCATGATATGTTGCATGCAGAGAAAAAAAAATTACATGACACAATGGAACAGAAGAGACAAAAATAGTTTTCTGTCTAAACCAAGGAGTTAAGCCTTAAGGTGCATTGTAGACCAGAGTTTCCCAGCAAACCCTTTATAGCCCTTTTGCTTGAGAAACAAGATTGAAAACATGCCTATTGTCTCCATAGCTCCAGGCTAAATTTTAGTGGTTAAGTAATTTACCTGTGGTCACAAGTTAGTAAGTAATCAGAGCCAAGATTTTAATCCAAATCGCTCTGACACCAAAGCATTTGAAAAGGCTCAGCTAATGAATTTCTCAATTCCCTGCTTTTCTGACAGTTAATGTGATTTAAATAAGTTTGATTTAAATTGTTTCCTGAATATATTATATAGATATGTATCTATATGTATAGATATGCAAGTATCAACACTCATAAGCTTTACGCAGCTCATGAACATAGATACTACTCCTAGAATTGTCTGACTGGTGCCTTTGAGATTCTCTTTTGGGGTTCATTGCTGTCAGTCTAGAGGCTGTTGATGCCCAAGTGAAATGAGATGATTCATGGCCACATGATTGCTTTGACCCCCCACATCAAGAAATCCGAATGATCCAGCCCATGAGCCAGTTCCAGCCAACATCCTGTTTTCACATGACCTACAAGCTAAGAATGATTTTTACCTTTTTAAAGAGTTGAGGAAAAAATCAAAATAATAATATTTTGTGTCACATGAAAATCATATGACTTTCAAATTTCAGTGTCTAAGTTTTATTGGCGCATACCCATGCTTATTCATTTGCATGTTGTCTGTGGCTGCTTTTGTGCCACAGTAGCAAAGTTGAGTAGCTTAAAATATCTATTATCAGTCCCTTTAGAGAAAGTTTGCAGACCTTAATTTAGATACTCTAAAATGTAGGTTTACCTCTTCAGTTTGTCTCAAGTAGAAGACTGAACCATTTGCTTTTGCTGTTGAGCTAATGGTTTGGAAACCTAAAATTTCCTGGTGGGTCCTATACTTATAACTATTCAACATGGAGAGTGTGCCAGCTATTTTAGATTACAAAGTCTTCAAAGCCATAGACAAATTTGGAAGGGTATCTGTGCCTTTGGAAATGGAGAAAGAAAGGAAAGAATACCAGAATCCTAGCACTGTTCTTGAAAGCATGCATCATTGATTGACCTTTAGGTTTATGCTTTATGCTTCACTGAGTCAGTGTTATAATTTGACTTTAAAAGTAAGAACATCTTTCTAGAACCATGTTTCAATTCTAAACTTTGAAAGATATTCTTAAAGAATTTCCTAAGTACTGTTTCTGGTTAGGAATTAGTTGTTAAAAGAATCATGGTAAGTAAACCTTACTCTGTTGAGACTCTTGTAATTTGGATAATGAAAAACTAGAAACGACAATCTTCTCATTCAAGATCTTTGATTCAAATACTCCTTAGAAGGGTTTAAAATCTTCCTGGCCTTTAGGATGTAATAGGATAACTTACTCCCTTGGGATAGTTACTTTCTGGTGTCATTGCCATCCTGGGTTGAAATGCTGAGAGAGACTACAGGTCACCTGAATAAAATGGAAATTGCATTGAGGTGATGAAACAGAGACCTTAAAGATCAAGAAAATATTTCAACAGCCTTTTAGAAAATTAGTGGTAAATTTTTTCTTCCTGGAAAAATAAGTCAAAGATGTAACTTTACACAATTTCTACCCTTTTTATTGATAGATATTAAGCATTCAATGTTTGATGACTAATTGAGACACCAAGTCCTAACTAACTGGTTGGCTATTTGGGGAAGGAAAAAACAACTTTTTCTTAGCTCTGGAATGTAATGCAGCTTGTTACTCTCCAGATAGTGCCTTTGATTGAAAACAAGGTCTAGACCTTTTAAAGTATTTTATTTCTGACATCATAAGAAATGATTTGGTTCCTCATTCTTCTTTATCTTTACATAGTGCACTATAATTTTCAGATTTAAAGTAAAATGAGTGTATGAATCGTGTGTTAGTAAAGCCCTTTTATGACCAGCTTGATTTTTGTGTAAGCACCAAGTGTCAACAGCTAACATTTCATGAAATCAGTGATTTACTTTGTGAAAACAATGAGCTTTAGCCTGAAAATTATTGCTGCTCTGTCGTTAATGAAACAGTAAGTTTTTAAAATTAATTTTAATTTAATTCATTCTACTGAAATTAAATTTTCTGATTAAAAATGGAGTGAATGCTATTTATAATCCAACTTTTTACATCAATCCATTGATCTACCTACCCCTTCTTTTCACTCCAAAGAGAGGATAGAATAATACATTAGATATACTATAGAGATGCAAAATTATAATGTATCTCATTTTACTGTTGGAATTTCTTATTGTAACATTGTATGATAACCTGAAATGTTTACTTGTGCCTTTGCTTTAAACAATTAAAGTTTTCCATTTTATAAGAATTTCTGTTTCCTTAAACTATTCAACTTAAAAGGGGATAGGCATCAAAAAAAAAAAACTGTTTAAAAATGTGTGGCCTAACATCAGATATTCATGAGTAAGGCTTGTGCTCCGTGGGTACAGGGACCATATCCACCTGTTCCACCTATGTAAACTAGTGCCAAACAGAGAGCCTAGTATATATTTTTCAGTTTAATGAAAGGCCTAATACCTGGATTTGTTATTTCCTTCAGTAACATGGCAATTTTTTGAAAATAGTAATGGCAATATTTTCATCTCACATTGTGTTTTAGGTTATTAAATTAACTAGCAACTAATTCAATAAATATATTTAAATATATAATTTGAATATACATAGGTAATTATAAAAAGAAAGTTATGCCTTCTGCATCATCACAATGTTAATAATCATTTAATTCAGAAGCAGTAGTTCATTGTATATATATATATTATATATACAATTGTATAAGATGTAATTTATAATCCAGGGTTTCCTACCTTGGCATTATTGACAGTTGGGACCGAGTTGTTGCAAGTGGCTGTCCTGTACATTGTAGGATGTTTATCATCATTCCTGATGCTAAATGCCAGTAGCACCCTCTTTCAGTTAGTTGTGTCTCTAGCTGCCAAAAGTAGGGAGGACTGGAATGAAAATCACCCCTGGTTGCGAATCTCTGGTATATGTTTAGAAGTGAGTCAAAAAACAAAAAGCCACTAGGGCTAAAACTAAAAATATATACGTCTATTGAAGATGGATATCAAATTTGTTTCTAGTAGCTGGTGAGATAAGTAAAACCTGAACCACAGTGAGGTGCTTCTTCACACTTATTAGATTGGCTATTAAGACACACACACACACATACACACCCTAACAAGTGTTGGTAAGGATATGGGAAAATTGGAACCCTTGTCCATAGCTGCAGGGAAAGTAAAATGGTGCAGCCATTGTGGAAAAGTTTTTGCAGTTCCTCAGAAAAGGTAACCATAGACTTACCATATGATCCAGCAATGCCACTTCTAGATACATACTCAAAAGAAAACAGGGACTCAAACAGATATTTGTGCAACAATGTTCATAATAGCATTATTCACAATAGCCAGAAGGTGGAAACAACAAATGACCCTCAACAGATGAATGGGTAAATAAAATGTGGTATATACCTACAATGGAATATTATTCAAGTATAAAAAGAAGTGAAATTCTTTTTCTTTTTTGGCCGCGCCATGCGGCTTGTGGGACCTTAGTTCCCCCATCAGGGACTGAACCTGGGCCCCAGCAGTGAAAGCACTGAGTCCTAACCACTGGACTGTCAGGGAATTCCCCGGAATGAAATTCTGATACATGCTACAACATGGATGAACCTTGAAAAATGCTAAGTGAAATACACCAGACATAGAGTGTGATTCCACTGATTTGAAGTACCTAGAATAGCAAATTTATAGACAGATATATCAACACAAGTATTTCTGTACTTCTGTACATGTCTAACACGTAGACATTAACCGTGGGATAGTGGTGTAGGAGAAGGGAAGTCATTGTTTAATGGATACAGAGCTTATGTTTGGGATGATGAAAAAGTTCTGGAAATGGATAGTGGTGATGGTTGCACAACACTGCATGGATTTAATGCCGCCAAATTGTATACTTAAAAATGGTTGAAATAGGGACTTTGGTGGGCCAGTGGTTAAGAATCCGCCTTCCAATGCAGGGGACGCAGGTTCAATCCCTGGTCAGGGAACTAAGATCCCACGTACAGGGCAAGTAAGCCCTCGCACCGCAACTAGAGAGAGGCCGTGTGCTGCAACAAAGAGCCTGAGCGCTGCAATGAAAGATTCTGAATGCCCCAACTAAGACCCGACAAAGCCAAATAAATAAATTTTCTTTAAATGGTTGAAACAGTTTTTAAAAAATAGGCATGTTGAGAACTTAGAGTCAGCTTATAAATTAAATATGTTCAAGTAAAGATATATAGAAGGAAAAAAACCTAATACCTGAAGACTTACAAAATTTGCAGTGTCCATGAAATAAAAAGGTTTATTTAGGTGTAGAATTCTGGCACTAGACTGGGACTCGAGCTTTGTGTTGTTGAAACCTGGACAAATCACAGAAATTTATGGCTTCCTTGCTGCTGCTGGTACACCAGACTCCTGGGGCCTTGCCCTTCCTGGAATGGGCTTCTGCCACATTGTCCCCCACAAGACTAGCTCCCTAACTACTCCTCTTCTCTACTCAAGTATCACCTGCACAGGAGGCCTTTCCTGACCCTTTTAAAAAGCCCATTCCCAGCTTTATTTTCCTCCATTGCATTGATAACTGTCTATGCATTTTACATCATCATTTGTTTTTGTCTGCCCACACTAGAATGCAAGCTTTATGATTTTTGTCTCTCTCCCCAGTATTCAGGACAGTATCTTGGCTCACAATAAATGTTTGTTGAATGAGTGAATGAATAGTTGAATAAATCACTGTACCTCAGTTTATTCACTATTAAAATGGGATAAACAACATCTGTGAAATATGAATATCAGTGGAAAACCCAGTGGAATCTCAGTGCAGCCAGCCTGACTCCAGAGTCCTCTAATTACTGAATACTGCTTTGGCGGAAGACACCCACCAGGCACTGTTGAGGAGGCAAAGATGAACCAGACCAACTCCTGTCCTCACACATGGAATGAGAGACACAAAGGTATGGATACAGCGCCATTGGAATTCAGAGATCACATCCAACTTGGTGGAAGGGCCTCCTTCGTACTGCTTTCTGCTCTCTGCCCATCCAAAAGCCCCACCCTGCACCAGGGCAGGGCCCGTGATCCCTGCAACAACAGTTCTGTAAGTCCCATTGTCTCCTACCCAATGACTTGCTCTTACCTAGGTGCTAATGTCTCCTGATCTGGGTGTATGGCTTCATCTCTTCTGCACTCTAGATTTTACCAAGGGTGTCTAGAAATGAAGCATCATAAACCAGCATGTGGGATTTCAGGCCCAGAGAATCTTTTTGTATCCTGAGTTGACTCTAACAAAGTAGCTACTACTGTGTCCACAGCAGTCCCCCCTTTGTCACCCAGGGCTGGCCACTTTTTCAGAGACTGCAAGGGATCTTCTTCTGAGGCTGTCCTCGTTAACAGGAGAGAGCAGGGCAGGTGGAAAGAAACTGGTTGACTTTCAAGATGTTGTTTCTCTGATTTTTTTTTTAAAGGAAATGCATACTGTACACATGAGAGACTCCAAGGCTGAGAGATGCCGTGGCAGTTGAGATGCACCTGGGAGCGCCTAACTGTTCCCTGCCTCTGCCGCAGGGGGTGGGACAGGCAGCCACTGCGTACAGCCCTCCACAGCAGACAGACCAGGGCAGCCCATCAAGTCATAGCATCTCGTCTCCTCCCCTACCAAGGACTCTTCTTTCTCTCCAGGCAAAGGCTTTCCTTGTCTCTTGTATCATCTTTGTCACTCCCATCCAGGTCTGGAGTAGGGACCCCTCCTTGGTGTTTGCTGTACTTCAGTCTTCAAGGCACAACTGTGTGTGGACCTGCCTAACCCCAACCAGGCTGATTCTTCCCCGTGGGTAGAAGAGACAACAGCTATTCCCCACAGCCCTGCATTGTCCCTTCTATTTTGCATGTCTCGAAGTCCAGCTTCTACCCTCGTGCCCTTCACTGGAGCTCAGGATTGGGCCAACTACACTCCATTTACAAAGAGAGTTTTAAAACCTTTGGTGCATGAATAAATGTTTGTCTCTGCAGCCTTCTCTCTACAGATAAGCTTCTGGTCAGGCTTAAGCTGCTCAGCTTAAAGGAGTCTCTGAGCCATTTCCCTCTCCCCTGCCTCATCAGCCCACTGAGCTGCTGCCAGAACTGCAAAAGCAATCTGCCAGGTGACGCGGTGGAAACCCCAACGGTGAGGAGTCGTGATGTTCAGCATAAAGTTATAAAGAAAAGCGTCAGGCATTTCCCCCCGGTTAACTTAGTTCAAAAGCTCAGGCCAGGTCCAGCTCTGCCCTATTCTGGCGAACTGCCTTCCAGTTGTGCTCTGTGGAGGGATGTCCCTGGCAGGCAGCTCCCCAGGCCAGTGCTGGGATTTGAGTAATCACAAGCCCAAGTCGGGTGTGCGGGAAGGTGTGTTGTTTGGTCTGGCTCACAGCCCTTGACACTCTGTAGCTATTTTAAACAGATCCCACAGCCTTTCATTTGCTTCACTAATTTCTCTAAAATAGAATTATTTGTGGGTCAAAATTGGAGAAGCTTCTTATTCATCACCAAACTGCTCTTTGATGAGACTGGAGACAACACAAGGCCCAGAGCCCAGAAGGGCTTGGCACATAGTAAGTGCTCAGTCAACGTTAGCTAACAGCGAGATCGTGCGTGGCATCTCTGAATCCCCAGAACCAGTACAGGCCACTCAGTTAGTATTCATGGATTTGAATGTCCCTTCTCCTGCCCTGCCTTCTCATCTGAACTCCAGTTCTCTACTTCCACTATCTGCATGGTATTTCCACATAAATATGTTTGAGGTGATGGGCCAACACTCTCTGTTTCCTAATTTCTGCCCGTAGTGGTAATTATACTACTTGTTGTTGTTGTTATTAACACATACCTTAGAATCTCATGGCTTACAACATCGTGTCTCACTCCTGCTACACGTCCATCAAAAGTTGGCTGCTGTTCTGCTCTACATCGTTTTTACTCTGGGAACCAGGCTGATGAAGCCACTTCTATTCTTTTTTAAAATTTATTTATTTTATTTTTAGCTGTGTTGGGTCTTCATTGCTGCACGTGGGCTTTCTCTAGTTGCAGCGAGCTGGAGCTACTCTTCGTTGCGGTGTGCGGGCTTCTCATTGTGGTGGCTTCTGTTGTTGTGGAGCACAGGCTCTAGGCACGGGCTTCAGTAATTGTGACTCACGGGCTCTAGAGTGCAGGCTCAGTAGTTGCGGTGCACGGGCTTAGTTGCTCTGCGGCATGTGGGATCTTCCCGGACCAGGACTCGAACCCGTGTCCCCTGCATTGGCAGGCGGATTCTTAACCACTGCGCCACCAGGGAAGCCCACCACTTCTATTTTGAACATTGTTGATTGTTAAGGCAGAGGGAAAAGTGATATGGTGAACAATATGCTGGCTCCCAAATCTTCTGCTGGGAAGTGATATACATCATTTTCATTGATGTATATCACAGCCATTTCATTGGCTAAGTCACACCACTAAGACTCCTCCAAGGAGAGGCAGTAAATATTTGGAAACATAGTACTTACTTTGTGCCAATAACTATTTTTAAATAACAGCTTTATTGTGATATAATTCACACACCATAAAATTTAGCCTGGGACTTCCCTGGCGATCCAGTGGTTAAGACTTTACCTTCCAGTGCACGGGGTATGGGTTCAATCCCTGGTCCCACATGCCTCACGGCCAAAAACATAAAAAAATAAAACAGAAGCAATATTGTAACAAATTCAATAAAGACTTAAAAAATGGTCCATATCCAAAAAAAATCTTTGAAAAAAATTTAGCCTTTTAAAGTATACAATTACATAATTTTTAGTATATACACAGTTGTTCAACCATCACCACTAGTAATAATGGTTCACACCAATTTTAGAATATTCACATCAATTTCAGAATATTTTCACCACTCCAAAAAGGAAACCCCATACCCACTAGCAGTCACTCTCTATTCTCTCCTTTCCCCAGCCCCTACTACTAGTAGGCAACTAATTTTTTCTGAATAATATTCCAGTATATGAGTATACCATATTTTGTTTATCCATTCATCAGTTGATAAACATGTGGGTTGTTACTAGCTCTTTGCTATTGTGAATTATGCTGCTTTGAATATCTGTGTACACATTTGTATGTGAACATAGGTTTCCAGTTCTCTTGGGTGTATACTTAGGAGTGGAATTTCTGGGTCATACGGTAACTCTGTTTAACATTTTGGGGAACTACCATACATATTTTACAATCCCACCAACAATGTATGAGCGTTCCAATTTCTCCACATCCTCAACACTTACTATTGTCTGTCCTTTTTATTTTAGGCATCCTAGTTGGGTGTGGAGTGGTATCTAACTGTGGTTTTGATTTGCTTTTCCCTAATGATTAGTGATATTGAGCATCTTTTCATGTGCTTATTGACCCTTTATATATTTTCTTTGGAAGTGTCTATTTAAATCCCTTGTCCATTTTTTAATTGGGTTGTTTTTTTTTTATTTGTTGAATTAGTAAGAATACTTTGTATATTCTGCATACCAGTGCCGTATCAGATATATGGTTTACAAACATTTTTTCCTATTCCATGAGCTATCTTTTTCACTTTCTTAATGGTATCCTTTGAAGCACAAAAGTGTTTAATTTTGATGAAGTCAATTTTGTCTGTTTTTTCTTTTGTTGCTTGTGCTTTTGGTGTCATATCTAAGAAATTATTGCCTAATTCAAGGTCACTATGATTTATAGTTTTATATAAAGGAGTTATATAGTTTTAGCTCTTACATTTTGGTTGATGATCCATTTTGAATATGGTGTGAGGTAGGGGTGAATACTTTTTTTTTAAATAAATCTTTTATTTTGGAATAATTTTAGATTTGCAGTACAGTTGCAAAGATAGTGCAGTTCCCATATACCTTTCACCCAGCTTCCCCTAATGTCTAACATAACTATAGTACATTTGTCAAAATAAGACATTTTAAATGGTACAATAGGTTTAACTAAACTACAGACTTTATTCGGATCCCACCAGTTTTTCCACTTATGTACTTAATGTACTTTTTTTCTATTCCAGGATCTAATCCAGGATAAAGCATTGCATTTAGCTAAGTACTTTTTATATATTAAGTAATTTAATCCTCACAGCAATATAATTATCTTCACATTACAGAGGAAATAAAGGCATAAAGAGCTTAAGTAACTTACCCAAGGTCATATTGCTAGTAAGTGATGGAATTTTTCTCATCTTTATCATCAATCCAAAATTCTAGGTAAATTACACTACATCCTTCAGTCACCTCCCAAGGAAGGTGCATGGGAGTTAAATGTTGTGAGATGTCACTAGTCTGAAAATGTTTTTATTCTTTTTTATTCTATTTGATTGATAGTTTGGGCAATATGATACAGACTGCCTGATGTCCCCCAGTATCTTGGGGTTCTGAAATTTCACAATGATATCCTATGATATAGGGCCTTTTTTCTTTCATTGTGTTGGGCCCCCACTGGATCCTTTCAATAAGGAGACTTATGTCCTTTAGATTTGGAAACATTGTCCTGATCTCTGTGATAATTTCCTTTCTATTCTATCAGTGGGATAGTGGGACCCCTGGATTGCTCCTCTTATTTTTCTATCTTTTTCTCTCCTGTTTTCCTTATTTGTTTATTTATTTATTTAGTTAGTTAGTTAGTTATCAAACTTGGGAATATATGTACACATTGTCATGTGACCTGATTTTTTAAACTTACCTTTTCCTACATATTTTAATGGCTGTACATCACATGAACATTCTTTAATTTATTTGACCAATGTTCTGTTATTGGGCATGTGTTCCCTATTATTGCCATGAAACTGCTTAAAATAAGTTGTGACACATCTTTGCTTCCTTATGATATATTACTAAAAGTGGAATTCCCACATCAGGGAGTATGTATATTTTAAATACGTTTTTCTGACACATATTGCCAATTTATCCTCTGCAAATTAACATTCTCATTAGTACTATAAAAGAATATTCATTTTCCTTATAGAGTGTACTTTTGGGAACAGGCTAATTGAAACTGAAGACGTATATTCTTTGTAAATGGAAACGTGGTATTGAATAAATTTGGGGGAAATTTTCCTCTCTAATCTGAGAGATTTCATCATATGTTGTAGTTATAACATATATTATTATTATGCTGCTAACCACCCTTAGAACGAATACTCTGGATTACATATAAAATTTTCTCTTCTCTGGCTTAACTAAGAGCATCCTTGTCATAGAGCTGTAATACCTAGGAATTAGATTAGGGTGGTTGGTGCACTGACAAGAGTAAGGTGGTTGAGAGCTTTCAAACACCTTATGTAAGGTGAATTTTACATAAACTGCTTTGGATGTAGAAAACTCATAACCAGTTTTCCTGAAAATGAAGGTATCACTTTCCTAGTACATGATTTGTCAAGAACTACTGGTTGGCCAAGAAAACCTTCATAGGATTAATGATGAAACAACCAAAATCTGGAATGTCTACCTGACACTTACTTATAAAAGCAAAGATCTATAATTTTTCTTTGCCTCAAAACTGTTGCTAAGTAGAGTCCTTATTCTTTAGAGAGATGTCCTGAAATGTTTATAGAAGAAATGATATGATATTTGGGATTTACTTCAAAATAGTCAGGTGGAGGAGGGGAGCAGTGGATGGGGAGATAAATGATAAAATGAAACAAGTTTGGCCATAGATTTACTGTTGAAGCTGGGTGATGGGTACATGGGGTACATTTTACTATTCTATCTATATATGTTTGATATTTTCCATGAAAGCAAAACAAAAACAATAAAACCTTCTTTGCTATGAACTTTTGGAAGAAACTGAGACAGGCCATTAGATTTGGCACTTTGAACATGATCTCCAAGGCAAGACGATGGAGTGGCAACCCAGATGTGAGCAGGCCCATGGGAGGCTCACTTTACCTAACTCTACAGACCATGGTCAATGGCCTGGATTTTTGTAGCTCCCAAGCCAATTTCTAACCAGAGCTCAGTAATGGTCTCCCACTTTAAGCAACTGGTTAAAAAATACAAATTCAGTATAGCACCTGAGGTCCTGAAAATAATCTAGATCTTGACTTGAGTGTATATCTATGTAAAAATTAGCCAAGCTATACTCTTAAGATTTATGCACTTTTACTGTATCTATCTATCTATCTATATTTTTATATATATTTATATATGTTATATATATATATATTATATAACAATAAAAGTTTATAAAAGAGAATAAAGTACCCAAGACTTTATTTCTAGAGCTGTTTAACGATTGCTGTGAAATCACAAGCTCTGGTCCTTATAAACAAGAGGTATTTCTGACTTGTTCCCTCCACAGACATGACCATACCTGGCAGAAGAGCAGCATTTATTCTGTCTTTGAAAAAGCCAGCCTGATTAAAGGACCATCTAGTCTGTTTGCTTATTATAGTGGGGTAGCGTAACCAGAGTTAAAAATCTGGGCTTTAATATCAAATCCACTTAGGTTTGAATCCTGTTAACTAACTGTGTGGCTTTGGACAAAGTTACCTCTCAGCTTCAGTTTCCTCACCCATAAAATAGGAATAATAACAGTAACACTGCCTACCTCATAGGGTTGTTGTAGTCAATGAGATAAAATGGGGAAAGAACTCATAGTCAACAACCAAAAAAATGAGTTATTATCTTGATTGACAAATTCTGAGCCTGGGTTTTTCTGGCTAGTGTTGTACGTAAGGAATAGGCAGACTTTAGACGTAGCTTGTCTATTATATGCAACATAATATTCCTTTGACGTTTTCTCAGCCTTTAGGTCTGTTGGCAGGAATTGGTTATGGAGCCATCTACACAAGTTCAACACAGATACACTCTATCCTGCTGCGCCCTATTAACACATATATTAAATCTTAAAGAACCTGAGCAATAAA
This sequence comes from Monodon monoceros, assembly GCF_005190385.1. Classification (NCBI taxonomy): domain Eukaryota; kingdom Metazoa; phylum Chordata; class Mammalia; order Artiodactyla; family Monodontidae; genus Monodon; species Monodon monoceros. The sequence continues at coordinate 100,142,555 of NW_021703774.1, forward strand.
ACAGTTTTCATAGCTGAGCTTGACGACTCCCTTCTGTTGTAAAAAAAAAAAAAAAAAAAAAAGCAAGCACTTTTGTATATGCAGATAAAACGAGTCTTATCATATCAAACTCAGAGCTCTTGATAAAACCGTCTTGGGTAATTGCTGCCAGAGAAGGTATATACTTGCAAAATAAATTTACACTTGGTATGTATTCAGTAGGTATTTCTCATCTTTATTTTTTTTGCGGTACGCGGGCCTCTCACTGTCGTGGCCTCTCCCGTTGCGGAGCACAGGCTCCGGACGCGCAGGCTCAGCGGCCACGGCTCACGGGCCCAGCCACTCCGCGGCATGTGGGATCTTCCCCGACCGGGGCACGAACCCGTGTCCCCTGCATCGGCAGGCAGACTCCCAACCACTGCGCCACCAGGAAAGCTCCTATTTCCCATCTTTTAACTGGTTTATAATGTTAAAACAATGTTATGTAAGTTACTTGGTTTAATTACCTCCCTGTACATCACAGATACTTTACCCAGAGAGTAGATATGGTAGGAAGTAGCCCTACTAAAAGTTATGAATTCTGGGGATGCTTAATTAAGATTTTCTTTTGGTGTTAATATTTTTATTCAAATTTTATATTAAGGTTATGTTGGAGTTGAATCTAGTTAGAATTATTTGGATGTTCATTGCACTATTCTTTGAACTTTTCTGTATTGAAAATATAAAGTTAGAAAAATATCATTTTGGCCATATTCTATGGATGTGAGCTTTTAGAGTCGAGTTTGTGTGCTACAAAGACTCAAAACAATTTCCTCAGGAAAAGTCTACACCTGACTTTGGTTTTCCCTTGTAGGTGAGAAAAGCCTTTTATCCAGCCAGCTGTCCTTAGGTACCTCAGCTTTCATAATAGGCCAAACTCTACCCTTGAATTGTCTATGTGTGTCTGAATTTAGACAACTCAGGATAGCTACATCCCAGGATTTGGCTGGGAATATAATCTCATTTTGTCATTCAATATTTATTTTTTATTTTATTTATTTATTTATTTTAAATTATTTTATTTTATTTTATTTTTGGCTGCGTTGGGTCTTTGTTGCTGCATGTGGGCTTTTCTCTGGTTGCAGCGAGCAGGGCTACTCTTCGTTGTGGTGCGCAGGCTTCTCATTGTGGTGGCTTTTCTTGTCGGGAGCATGGGCTCTAGGTGCGTGGGCTTCAGTAGTTGTGGCACATGGGCTCAGTAGTTGTGGCTCATGGGCTCTAGAGCGCAGGCTCAGTACTTGTGGCGCACGGGCTTAGTTGCTCCGCGGCATGTGGGATCTTCCCGGACCAGGGCTTGAACCCGTGTCCCCTGCATTGGCAGGCGGATTCTTAACCACTGTGCCACCAGGGAAGCCATCCAATATTTATTAAAAACTCAGTAGAGAGAAGCAATTTTCAGGGAGGATTGTTTGAAGCATACATCAGCTTATGTGCTTTTTCAGACAGTCTAGTCTAAAACATATCCATGGATTAAACCAGATCATTAGACAACTGGTACCTTGCTAGACAGTGCCATAGTTTCCTAAAGTATAATTTTTACCAATTTGTGCTTTTCTGTGATATCAACACTGTGTGTTGAGTATTGCATCTATTATAAGGAAGTATGAAACATTGTTCATTTCTATCTCACAATAACCACTATTTAGGATTCCAGAGAGAAATACAGCTGGTCTTGGTACCAAAAATAGTCAATAGTAATAGTTAATCTCAACTTTGCTATTAGAAAGAAAGAGAGAGAGAAGAAAAAGAAAGAAATAAAACATTTTATCCACCTTCTCTGACTCCTTCCCAGAGAATCCAAGCAAAAACATGGAGAAATTTTGGCTAGACAAGCATCATGGAATATGCCAAAATCAAATAAATGCCTTTCTACAATCCAAACTACAAAATACTTCCCAAACCAGAAGGAAAAATGTCTGTGCAAAAAGTACATCACATTCTTCACAACTGGTCGAATATTTTGATGCTCCAAAATTCTAACCCCAGCCTCATGTATTTTGTTAATTTCAGATCTTTAGCAGAAACTGTGCAATGGTGCTGACTGGTTGTACTCATGATGGTTCTCCAGAGAAATAGAACCAATAGGATATATCTAGGCATATATGAGGAAATTTATTATAGGAATTGGCTCACACTGTTATGGAGGCCACGAAGTGCCACGATCTGCAAGCTGGAGAACCAGGAGACCAGTGGTATAATTCAGTCTGTGTCTAAGTGCCTGAGAACCAGGGCAGCTAATTGTGTAACTCCAGTCTGAGGCTGAAGGTCTGAAAACCAGAAATTCCAATGTCCAAGGCTAAGAGAAGATGAGAGAGAAGTGTGGGGGGTGGGTGGAGAATTCACCCTTCCTCTCCACCTTTTTGTTCTATTAGGGCCTTCAATACACTGGATGATGCCAGCCCACTTTGTTAAGTGTGATCTTCTTTATCTACTGATGCAATGTTAATCTCTTTGGGAAACACCCTCACAGATACATCCAGAAATACCGTTTTACCAGCTCTCTGGGTATCCCTTTGTCAAAGTGACACGAGAAATTAACTATCACACTGGTCAAAAGAAAAGTCCCTGGGGAATTCCCTGGAGGTCCAGTGGTTAAGACTCAGGCTTTCACTGCCATGAACCCAGGTTCGATCCCTGGTCAGGGAACTAAGATCCCACAAGCCGTGCAGTGCAGCCAAAAAAGAAAAAAGGAAAAAGTCCCTGTATGCCAGGCCAAATGGCCATCTCAGAGGCCTGGGGTAGGAGGGAAATATTCTTCATTCATTAATTTTCTCTTTTATTTACCTTCCCTGCTATAGTCACTTCTTGGTGGGTAAAGGAGAGCAGAAGCCCCCATATCCATCTCTGCGGTACATGACATTCAACCAGTATTCACTAAATATTTGTTGAATTAAACTGAATCATACTGTTGAATCCACAGACCCCATCCTCCTGTGGAACAACTGTGCCAGCACTTGACTTTCCATCCTTCAGGCCCCAGGGACTGCTTTTAAACTCAGCTGCCACACTGGTCACCCAGGTTACCATCCTGAGTCAGAGTTCATTCTGGTGCTGTCCCTTGTGTTTCCTTGTTGCCACCAGGACATTCTTCTACTAGTGAACAAAGAAGCCATGCAGTGCTCAAGCAAATCCTTGATTCGCACAGAAGCCCTGTTCATTCTTTCATCAGATATGTCTGGATTGGGGGTCATGTGCAGGGGGGATGTGTGTGGTGGGTGCGTTTTAATTAAAGCTCAAATGAAACCTCATGACCCCTACCACTGAATTGGCCCTTACCTGACAACAGGAAGAGTTAAAAAATATTTTAGAAAGGGGAACGCAAAATAAGTATTTGTTTATTAATAAGAAGAGTATTTTAGGAAGAGGCAATGATCCTTTGCCACTCTCTACCAGCCCCAGCCTTGATGAACTACTCGATTTGATGGAGACACAGACCATGAGAGTTGAAAGTAATCTTGGAAAGCCCAGAATCCAAGGCCTCCTGTGGGAGATGAGGTCTGAGAGCCTGAATCTCTCAGGTGGTCGGACTGATTGGGGATGTCAGAAATCTGTAGTAAAACGCTTCCTGGCAATTCCTGGTCATTGTCCAGGGTATGCAAGCTACCGCTCCCACACCGTGGGCCCTACCTCCAAGAGTCCACCTACAGGGTCTGCAGCCAGGCTGGCCTGGGTTTGAATCTCGGCCCTGTCCTTCTCTGGCCATGTGATCTAGGAAAGGCAAACCTCTTCAAGTCTATTTCCACAGCATGTTTATCGGGATGGTTAAAGAAAATGTATGAAAGGGCCTCGATAGTGCTTGATATATAGTGACAGTAACTAACACTTCATAAATGCCTACTCGATGCTTCACATCTATTATCTCGTTAAATCTGTGCAGTGCAACAAACTATGAGGTAGGTGCTATTATTATAAGTATGTTCACAGGTAAAGAAATTGACGGACTGAGAGGTTGAGGAACTTGTCTAAGGCTAATAAAGGACAGAGCCAGAATTTCTAGATTGTAGAAATCTGGCTCAGAGTCCATGCCTTTAATGACTACATTCTTCTGTTCCTTGGTTACTATCTATGGTCTTTATAATTTTTCTTGGCAGAGGTGTAATTATTATACTCATTTGGGAAAATAATTTGTCAATATGTGTTCATAAACTTTAAAAGGTCCTTATTCTTTGATGCAGTAATTCCGTTTCTGGCAATCAATAGTAAAGAAAGAATTATATATACACAAAAACCCAAATGCACTTAAAAAAAAACATAGCATCATTCATAGTAGGGAAAAAGAAACAATCCAATTGTCCAGAAAAATGTTAATAAATAAAATCACAACACATCACTTACATGGACAATTAGACAACATGATCATAGCATGGAAAATATACACCTAGAGTTTTTTTTTTAAGATTGAGAAAAAAACACTCCAAAATATTACTAGCTAAGGTAGTGGGATATGGAAGTGTGTTTTAATATTTTCTTTTATCAACTTTACAAGTGTTCTGTCACACAGCTATTCTACTTTCAGCAACTCACTCATTTAATGCTGTTTCTGGGCTTGTGATGAGCAGCGTGCCTGGGGGCAAGGCGGAGGTGGGCTGGGGTTACAAGCTCGCAGCAGGAGGTGAGGAAATGTGTTCCCTCTCCTCTACCAATCAAACTTAGTTATCGGCTTGATCTCCCCCATCCTTATCACTCCCCAAGGCTCTAACAGGCACTTGGCTTTTGGCTCAAGGCTTTTGCTCCCTGTGCTGGATGTGGAACTATTAGTATGGTTTGGTGGAAAGAGACAAGATTGGGACTCAACAGATTTGGTTGGGTTTTAAAAAGCTGCTAGTTATCAGAACCTGGGCTTCTTAAACCACTGGTGTCCTTATGCAGAAATAGAAATGACTCTAATGTCTGCCTCTGAGAAGTCCCAGCCTTCCCCTCTCCTCCACGAGGCCAGTAAGCGGCAGAGTTGGAACACCCAGCGGGTTGCATCTGCCAACCACCGGCCCTGCTGTCCTTCTCCCAGGGAGTTGTCTCTCAGGGAGAGTCTGGGGATATCCATGAGGCCTGATCTGAGCCTCGCAGCCTGCCTGGGTTTTCCAGGAGCCTCAACTCCCACCTTGCTTCCAGGTATGGGGTCAGACATTCCCTGTAGCAGAGCTATGCTTTATAAGTAATTTTTTAAAGTTACAATATATAGGCTTTACTGTTTGAAAGTGAAGTGTCTCATCTGGGGTAAATACAGGGTAAAAGGATCACCAAACATCTTGGAGGAAATGATAAAAAAAACAAGAAAAATAATTTTACATTTTCTCTCTCGTTACATTTTCCATTCACCAACTAAAATCTACTTTTTTTTTCCATGAAAGTTCACACTGGGTATGTTTCTATGAAGAGTCATTTCATGCAGCCCACACGTAAGATGACACTTTATTCAGTCAATCTGTTCTTAGGAACAATGTAAAAATATATATGTGGTGAGGTTAACAGTTTTCTTATTTGAACTTTGAACACCAAAGCTGACAGCCCCTCCCTCTTCAGATGTTTGAAATCCTTTATGTAAATGTTTAATTTAGATTTTTATACTAATAGAACATGTTTTATAATGTGACAAGATTTAAATATATCGGTTCCAAAATGTTTATTAAAGGAAAATAGTGTTTCTCTTCATGTTTGAAAAGGTTCTGAATATTAATACAAAATTGGGTCTTACTCATGGCATAAGTCTTATACTAATTTTTTTATCTCCAAGTTTCTCCTTTACCCCATTTCCCAGTTTTTGCATATGTTGGTAAAAAAGCATTACCCACTTTCCATAAATGATGATACCATCAAATTTTATTCTGACTTATAGTGTCATTTGAATTTTATTTTGATAGCTTGCTACTTATAAGAGTGGAAGGGAGACAAATATATTACCTAACATTTCAAACATTTCAATTAAGGCATCACGGAATTATCACTCAGCATTTATATTCCTTGAATTCATATAATTTAGAAAAAATATATATCTCTTATTTCTGTCTAACTTCACCCACCAAAACAGCTAATCCAAAGACAAAAATTAAATAGTTTTTTAATAGCAAGAGAACAAAACCATAGCAATATGACAGGGTGTGGACACTGTCTCACAAATACTTCTTGTGCATAAAATAAAAACCAGTTCTATGTCTGGTCTTTTATCAAGGTCTAACTTTTCCATAGTTGATTTTTTAAATCTTTTAACTGTTTGCTAAGTGATATGAATTTTTTTGGCCTGTGCATTACACAAACATGCTATCCAAAACACTTTTTCTGGCATGTATCAAGAGCCATAAAAAATATTCATTGTTGGATCCAGAAATTCCACACTTAGAAAGATATTCTAAAGAAACAATTTAAAATGTGGGCAAAGCTATAGCCAGAAAACTTATCACTGCATTACTTAAAATAGTAAAAAATGAAAACAAGCTCAATACTAAGACAGGCATGATTAAGTAAATTATAGTAACCTACTTGATAGAATTCTTTTTATAGCAATTGAGAATGATAAAAGACAATATAAAAGCAAGGAACATGATTGTTACAATTTTTATTTAAATAATTTTTACTATAAAATAGTTTTTTGTTCAATTAAAGAAAATCTGAAAAAATAAAGAGAATAGAAAAAAGAAATATTATCCAGTGGAAAAAACAGAATACACACTTGTATCTGTGATATGATTACAATTACTTTTTTTTTTTTAAGAAGCAGAGCAAAAATATTAGAATGTTGTCTTGGGTTTCTTCTTTTCTTTCTTTATCAAACTGTATCTAATATAATTTATAATGAAAAAATATATTTAAAAAATAAAGCACCACCTTCTTATAGACAAAATTTCTTGTCTGGTTTACAGAGGCGCCTCATGCCTAGTCCCATCCTGTGATTTTTTTTTTTCTTTTTACTGTGTGTATTAAACATTGATTTTACTCTCAGTATCTCTCCCACAGCTACTCCTCAGCCAATAGCTCATGGCATTTGATACACGGGAGGCATTTCTTGTTTTAAAGATGGGTAAACTAAGTTCTGAAACAAGTTAGTTATTTATTTAACTTCCCCCAAATAATTCCATAGAATATCTAGAATGAAAATAGATCCTTGATTCATTTTTTTCCCTGACCTTTGATTTAAAAAAAAAAATCCAAGTCCCTGCAAATTGCTGTCACAAAGTTTACTTATGCAAAGTTGAACAAATTGAATCAAGACATGGGACAAGGAGGTTAAACCTAGGACACCTTCACTGGGAGCATTCTTCCATTCTTGGTACCCAGAGGATCCTGTGAAGAGTGGAAATCAAAGGACTGCTCCATGGTCTTGCAAGATTGGTAGGTACTCTGACTTTATAGATGAGAAACTGAGGCTGCGAGAGTTGAGCCAATTTGTTCAAGGTCACAGGGCTAGTAACTGGCAGAACAGAGATAGATACCACAAATGACCATCGACAAAAAGCGTAGACGCTCTCCCCTCCTGATAGCATTGCTGTGAGGATCAAATGATGCAAACATCACAGAAATGTATGCTGGAAATGGAGGCATCACCCCTCCTCAGGATCACCCATTTTTCCTATGCCTCCCACAAATAGAACAGAGATGGTAACTGTAAAGCTTTGTGAAAAAAACAAGAGACTGGTAATATCCTGTTACAATTTTCTTTTTTAAAATGTCTCAAATCTTTTGTTGTAAGGAAATTCTGATCTATGAGATGCTGCTTGAAATAAATGAGCCACTGGCCAGAGCTTGGAAATGTTTGCCATATGAAGAAGGTCATTTGTTATTTGGCATCTGTAGATACATTATTATTGTTATTTAATAATAATTAGTAAATTACTGACAAAATTAGTAAATTTAACATCCTCTTTTGTGAAAACCAGTATTTATAGATAATTATGCCCCAAGCCTACATTCTGCTTATCATTATATCCAGCTCCAAAGGAATATTTGGGGGGAGGGATTCTTCCTAGATTTAAAAAAGTGTACTTTTCGGGGGCGGGGGCTTACTCTCCTCACTCTCCGTTTAGTGGTAAATGAGAGGGAGTCTGGAGTAGTGGGAAGTCAGGTTCATTCTATCATCACTTCCAGTCCTGGCTCTGTGCTGCCCCTTGGTAAATTTCTTAACCTTTCTGGGTGCCCCTCTTCTTACCTTTCTCCTCTGTCCCCCCTAAGCGTGAGAATCACTTTCCAACACTATGCACCTGACAGATAACCTGATCTCAATGGCTGAATATTTTTAATGTGTATTTATTTATTTGAATTAGTAATACATCCACATGGCTCATAACATAAAGTATGTAAAGGGGAATTCGGTGCCATTCCCCTCCCACCTGCTCCTTTCTGGGTGTCCCTGTCCCAGTCCCCAGTTTTATTTTGCAAACTCAGAGGCTGTGAAGGGCAAAAAAAAATATAAAACAAAAACAAAACCCAAGATGACTAGATTTACTCTGAATGAACGGGATTTATTCTAAGGTGATTATTTGTCCCCTTCAAAGTCTCCACATGTTTTCTGAGACTTCAAACAGCGACACTAAACTACTAACTAATCACAGCACAAGAAATTTTGACTTTGAACTTGCTAATGTGCAAAGGAAATGGTTCAGCCATTTCTCTAGAACTTGGCTGATAATAAATTTTCTATGGTCCCATTTATCATGAAAAAAATTTTGTTTGGTCTTTTTTTTTTGCTGTTGCATAAGATAGAAGGAAAAAAAGATGTGTTTTCTACTGCTTTAAGATTTTTATACCTTAGGCCAGAACAAAGCACACAAATAAAAACTTTAACAAAATGACCTTAATTTCCCTCGGCTAATTCAATATTTGTAGTCCTTCTGATTGAGATTGCTTACCTCTGCATTTATTTGTAAAGAGTATGTTAAGCAAATGAACAGTGGTGTAAGGAGGACAGTCACACAATTAAGATGCGTGTATGGTCCCGCACCTGGCACATAGTAGGTGTGCAGTCATTGCTGTATAAAACGTCTAAATTATTAAAGCATGCTTGAAGCACGGCAATAGTAGTCAAATATTTTCCACAAACCTTTAGACTTACAATGCAAATTAAAAATCATTTTTAAAAAGCATTCTCTAAGGACTTTTTTTGCATGACAACTTTGGATTAATCTAAAAAATAGCAAGTTATTTTGCAAGAACTGAGGAACACCACTCCCTTCTCCCGGTATCTGACACTGGAAATTTATTGTGCAGGAAGTAGTGATCAAAATCTAACTCAATTCATTTAGGAAAGTAAGGTAATTATAACGATATCCATCCCCCTTAAGGAAAGGGTTTAGGCTTTAAGTACACACCACAGGCCACACTCTATGGATCATGACATACAGTCCAGCGTTGGAGGTCGCTGCATTTGTTTATTTATGGGTGAGGTTTTAATTTTTCCTATTCTACTACAATTAATTAGTGAATTAGTGCCATTCATTCATTTACTCAGTCCACAGACATTTGCTACGAGCCCACCAGGACACAAGGCTGTAGATCCACCCCTACCCTCGTGGAACACACAATCCCAGCGAAGAATGACTTTTTAATAATCAGCAGGGTAGTGCTTTTATGGAGCTTTACCGCTCGCGTCCCGACTAGGTGCCTGGGTTGACCTCAGGCGGTGGCGGAGCCCGTGCCTGGGGTACGGCTCTCCCTGGCTTGCCCCGGCAGGGCGGGGTCAGCCGAGCAGCCGCCGTCGCTGCCCCCGCGCGCTCCCTTCCGCGCGGCCTTTAATTTCGCAGCTCCGACCACCGGAAATTAGCCGCCGGCCGAGCGGACCCGGCCCAGCGCGGCTGAGCGCTACGTGGGGAGGGCGCGCCCGCCAGCCCAGTCGGGCGCCCGCGGGACGCGCCGCCTGCGCCCTCTCGGCCGGGGGCTCGGCGCTCGCCCACCTCTTCCAAATTTAACCATTACCTAAATCCGAAGGGAAATGAGCAAACCTCTGGGATTGGGTGTCAAGGTATTTTCAGCCTTGTTGGGCGTATTTATCCCGAAGTGTTTCCACAACAAGCTATTTCGGGGCCGCGGGGCAGGTTTCGCTCTGCGGACGCCGCGGCCACTCGCCGGGCTCCAGGCCGGCGGCACCGCTGGCGGGTGATTCACGGCCCCGACCCGGGGGCGGCGCAGCCCAAGCAGGCAGCGGGGTTGTGGGGGGTGTCCCGGACCAGATGGGCGGGGAGGCTTCCTCGGAGCTGGGCGCTCCCACCCCCTGCGCTCCAGTCAATCTGTGTCCTGAATCTGTGACTTCTTCTCGCTGCGGAAGTCTCCCAGGAGCCAAGAATAGTTTTTTCTTTCGAGTCATTTCTAGTGCCTGGGTGTTTGGGCCCTCCGGGTCTCCCCATCTCCCGCCGTCCCGCAGAGAAAAAACGGGGAGGGCCGCAGGGGAGGGCGGCTAGAAAAGCCAGGCCCCCGTACGCCTCCTATACCCTTGCGCAAAGGGGGAGCGCGCCCGCCGCCCGACTGGGGCTTGGGGGGCAGGTCTGACAGGGCTAAGCGAGCTACTCTTTAACGCTCAGGAAGTGAAGCTTGTGGTTTTGGGGGCTGAGCTCGGAAGATTAAAAAAGGAGAGAGAGAGAGAGAGACAGCGAGACAGCGCGGTCTCTCCCGAAAGCAACTCAGTTTGAAAACTCTCGGAGCGCGATACCCGCGCCCTGACCCCGCAGGTAGGTCCGCTGCGCCTCCCTCCCTAGCGGGGGCGGACGCAGGAACTGGCGGGACACCGGCACTGCGGGGGCGACCAGAGGGCGCTGCCGGTTCCCACCCGCTGCCGGCCGCAGTTCGGGAACCAAAAGAGCTCTATCCTCTCGGTCCCCGCGCGACCCGCACGGAGGGGCTGGGGATCTGGCTCAGGGGGCGTACGCCAGGCGGTTTGGTGGTTCTGCAGAGGAGCGGGATCCACCGGGAAGGTAACATCTGGTGGGGAGGCGGCGGCATTTGGGCTCAGGAGGCTGCCCGGTCTGCGCCTCCAGCTCCCGCCTTCCCAGGCCCTGACCGTGAAGAGAGGCCCGGCTGGCCCGCGTGCGCCGAGGAGGCCGCCCCGCCCCCGGGCGCCAGCTGCTGCGAGAGGTCGCCTTCCCACGCGATCAGCCCTTGGTCCTACCACCCCTCTACCCATTCCACCCTCCCAGGAACGGACAGAGCCAGCCAGGATGAAAAGGAGGCGCAGGGCTGTGGCCTGAGTCGGGAGGTCGCTTCCGTGCCAGTCAGTCCAGACTCAGCGGTGGCGGGGACAGCTCACCACCCCCTGCATTCCCGCCCCTGTCCCGCTCCGCGCCAACGCAGACCCAAACCGCAGCAGGGCCCTCGGGACATTTTCGCCCCATTTTCCTTTTCCTCCGAGTTTTCATGGTTGTTTAAGAAATTGGTTTTGGATTTGTGGTGTCTAAGTATACAGCCGACGGAGCAGCTCACGCCGGGGCGCAGGGAAAACTGAATCGGCAGTGCTTCGCCCTACGGCAGCCGAGCGCCTCGAGGCCTCCTGAAGCCCCGACCCTTAGGGGCCGGCCCGGGTACGGGCGGGCAACACCCTCAATCCTAGGGGCCTTCTGGCGTTTAGGACACGGGAAACGTCACTTGAGACTCAGCTATATGTCCCAGCTGTCTTTTCTCTCAAGCCTGTCCATTCCTCCTCCGGGGAAGGGGACACAGTGGGACGTGGAGCGAGAACTCGTGTTGATTCCGGAGCGCCAACCGGCAGACTTAGACTCTGTCCTGCATCTTGCTCTGGGAGCCGCACGGTACCTGGCAGAATAAGTCGCGCGAAGCTCAAAGATGAGGGGTCCTTCCCGGACCCGGGATCCCCAGGGCCCTTGTTTCTGAAATAACCAAGACAACCGAGAGCTGCGGTGCACGAAGAGCCTGCAGCTCGCACTTGAACCCGTCCCCCATCGCCTTCACCCTGAGAGAAAGGCAGATTCGTTTTCCCCAAACCTCGTAGCCCGCCAGGTCCCGCCCCCGGAGCGAGCCCCAGGAAAGGCCGTAGGCGCTGCCCCGCCTCCCCGCCGGGCTCAGGTTTCGACCCCGGGATTAGGTGAACTGATTGGGGGGTTAATGAGAGCGGCGTAGCGGGCAGCTAGCTCCCTCCCAGACCCGCGCCCCGATCCCGACTCTCTAGCTGCTGCCAGAGCAGCTTGCGCTCTCCCGCGTCTTCTAAACGGTTGGTTCTCTGCGGACTCCAGCACACCGCGCGTTTCACAGCCGTAGCGCGCGAACCCGGCTCGACTTCCCCAGGGCAAGGCTTTTGGTGAGCAGAACGGAAAGTGCTTTTTCCCGGGACTTTGTTTCCGAGGTTAGGTCTCCATGGTCTGGTGTGTTTTGCGCCGACCCCTGCCTGTTCCCTCCGCACCCGCGTCTCCGGGCCAATTTATTCCCCGCGTGGGGTACAAGTGAGGGGCGATCAAGATCACCGGGAAGCGAGTTCTTCCCGGGGCCTTGATTGGTCCTCTGCCACCTGCTTCCCTACCTTCCTGCTTTGTTTCTCCGGCCTTTGCTTCCCCCAGTCCTTCTGATGCAGTTCCCCCGATCCCGCCCCTCAATCAGCCGGAGGCATCTCTCCCCTGACCCCCTTTCACTACAGTCTGTAGCCGGCTCTTGGAGGGCTTGGTTCTTTGCCTCAACCCGGTCCGCGACCGTCGACACATTCCGCTCTCCCCCGCCCTAAATTGGTCCGCGCGTCTACGCCTTTCTCCCCAGCCCAAGAGCGGATCCAGACAGGCAGTGTGTGGTCGAGTTGGGGTAACTGGCCCGTTGGGGACGGGCTCTAGGAGAGTTTGATTACCAAAACGAGTTTTGCTAGGGAAGGGGAGGGGCCGAGGGGCGTGGGCAGGGCAGAAGGAAGAGGCCTGAGTCTGAGCCCGGGGACGGGTTTTACCGCTGAGCGGCGGCGGCTGGCTTGCGCCACCTGTCCGAGTGCCACCTGGTGAGCGCGGCGCAGCGGGGCCAAGCCCCTCCTCCCGCGGGCCTTCCTCCCTCCTCCCTGGCCCGAACTCTGTCTACTCCGCTGCCCAGTCCCGGGTCTCGAAGCGTGCTGACCCGCGTTTCCACCCTGTTCTCCTATCGCAGGTCTCCGCCTGTCTGGGGCTTACGGTGGGCTGACGGAGGCTCCAGGGACCCTTGGAGCAGAGTGGGGATCGCGCCCGACCACCATGCCGCGTTCGTTCCTGGTTAAGAGCAAAAAGGCTCACAGTTACCACCAGCCGCGCTCCCCGGGACCCGACTATTCCCTCCGCCTGGAGAATGTACTGGCGCCAGGCGGAGCAGGTGCGGGGCGTGCGCGGGCCGGGCGGGGCCGCTCCCGGGGCCATAGACTCTGTGTCCGCCACACCATCCCCCAGGAACCGGGAAGGGCGGTCCCGAAGCCCCTTTGCTGCCTTTTTTGTTACCTACATTTCAGGTTCCTTCCGGGCTTGTCGCCTAGGTGCCAAGGCCTCTCTGCTCCCGCCCTTGGATCCGGGAGGGTTCCGGCCGGGTCTGGGGAGAGCTGAGGGAGCCCAGGTGCCACGGTCTGGGGGGCACCGCTTCAGAACCATCGGGCCCATCCAAACCCAACCTGAGCCCCTATCCTGCCTCCTCTCCGCAGACAGCACCTCGAGCACAGGAGGGGCGAAGGCGGAGCCCCGGGGCCGTTTGTCCCCCGAGTCTCAGCTGACCGAAGCCCCCGACAGAGCCTCCACGTCCCCCGGCAGCTGTGAAGGCAGCGTCTGCGATCGGAGCTCGGAGTTTGAGGACTTCTGGAGGCCTCCGTCGCCTTCTGTGTCTCCAGGTAGGGACCCGTTGGGAGCTCTGGGGCCCGGGCGGCAGAGACCCAGCGGTGAGGAATGAACCGGAGCGGCTTTGGGCACAGAAATGCCAAATGGATGGCGGAGAGTCTTTCCGAGAGGAGGGAGCTTGTTCTTGGGCCCCGCGGGGAGGCATCGGCTTTTCTGGGACAGGGACAGCCTGCTCGCGGGGTCGGCTGCTTGGATCCCAGGCAGTGCTGGGATCCCAGAATCCAGACCCCCGAGTCTCAAACGGAGACCTGGGCAGTCTGAGAGAAAAGTGTCGTTGCCTTTAAAAATTAAGCTCGCTGCCGCGGCGTTGGGCCTGGCAGAGCTGGGCGCCAAGCGGGAGGGACCGGTCCGGGACGAAAATCTCGGCCACCCGCTAGGTCTTCGCAGGCTCGGATTGGGGGCCTATTTCATTTTTCGTTCTACCAGGTTGGCCTGGCTTTGGGGACCAGCCCGTTGGTTTCATTTCCAGCCAGCAATCGAGCTTCGCGCAAACCGACTACACGTTGGGTGGGAGCGAGTCTCGGGTTCCGGCGTTGGGGAATGGAGAGCGCAGAACAGCGGGATTCTGCCAAGGGCCGGTTATTTCCAGATTTAGCTTACTAGTTTTAAAAGATACCCCCAACCCCGTCCCAAACTCAGTGCGTCGACTTGGCTAAAGAGAGTGCGTCTGGGAGCCGGCGACCCGAGGGTTCTTCTTGGCTGTGCAGGACACCGCCGCGCAAGGACTGGGCACCGCCGGAATCTCCGACGGAAACTCGAAATGCAGCTTCTCATTGAAGCGGCTAGCCTGGACTGGAGTCTGCGGTGTGTGTGAACAGATTTGTAAATCCGTATGCATTTAGGGAAAAGTATATATTGGTATTTGGTTTTAGCAAAATTCGCATGGGTCGGGGTGCAGAAGGCCGCGAATTCGGAAAGCTGTTTGGCAGGTGGTGACTAAACCTTACATTGTAAATCATTCCTCTAAGAAATTCGTGGGAATTTTTTTTTCCCTCTGTCAAATTATGACAGGACTGGGAATAGGGAGTATTTAGCAAGCCCGAGCCCCCTTCCCACTGGCCCTGCATTGGGTATTTAATAACTTTGAGAAATGTTAACGCCTTCCCGTTTTTTGATTTTTGTTTTTTCCCAGACAGATATGTCTCGGATAGGCCGGGCCGCATTTTATTGGTCCTCACTGCCTCCCTCCCTCCCGACTCCGGGAAAGAAAAAGGACGGAGTAGGAACACGTAGGGGCCGGGAGAGCGCCGGAGCTGGGCCCTCTGCCCACAGGCTCCGTCCAGGGCCGGAACGGCCGCCGCTTTCTCCTCCCGCGCAGCTCCGCTCTGCTCGGAGCATTTTTGAAGAGTGGCGCGTCTTTCTCTATGGGGCCGCCAGATGTGCTGGTCCAGCCAGAAAAGTTTCTGTGTGCTGCCTTGTCGCCTCCAGTGTCCTCGAGGCCCCAGGGACCCGGCCGGCGTTTGAACCTGGGGGCTTCCCTGGCACGCAGCGAGAGGCCTGGCGCACCGAGTGCTGCACAAGGGCTGGGTGCCTGGCACTTCGCAGACACACCGACTGGCCGACACCGCCGGGTCTCAGGCCTGACCTAACCGGACGCCCTCTTGTTCCTCCACAGCCTCGGAGAAGTCGGTGTGCCCCTCGCTGGACGAAGTTCAGCCCTTCCCCCTGCCCTTCAAGCCGTACTCGTGGAGCGGTCTGGCGGGTTCCGACCTGCGGCACCTGGTGCAGAGCTACAGGCCGTGCGCGGCCCTGGAGCGCGGCGCCGGCCTGGGCCTCTTCTGCGAGCGCGCCCCGGAGCCAGGCCACCCCGCGGCGCTGTACGGCCGGGACCGGGCTGCTGGCGGCGCGGGGGCCGGGGCACCCGGGGGAGGCAGCGCAGGAGGCGGAGCTGCCGGCGGCGCGGGCCTGGGGCTCTACCGCGACTTTGGGCCCGCGGCGGCAGGACTGTATGAGAGGCCGGCGACCGGCGGACTGTACCCGGAGAGCGGCCACGGGCTGCACGGCGACAAGGGCACCGGCGTCAAGGTGGAGTCGGAGCTGCTGTGCACCCGCCTTCTAATGGGCGGCGGCGCCTACAAGTGCATCAAGTGCAGCAAGGTGAGGCTCCCTCGCGCCTGGCTTTAGCGGTCCCGCGCCCCCGCCCCCGGCCCGCGCCCAGCCAGCGTCCGCGCCCCTCGGCCCCTCTCAGCGGCCCTCTCCCCGGCCCCACCCGCCTCAGGTGTTCTCCACACCGCACGGGCTCGAGGTGCACGTGCGCAGGTCCCACAGCGGCACGAGACCCTTTGCGTGCGAGATATGCGGCAAGACCTTCGGGCACGCGGTGAGCCTGGAGCAGCACAAAGCCGTGCACTCGCAGGTAAGCGCGGGACGCACGGCCGCGCGCCGCCCTGCTCAGGTTTTCGCGTTCCGGCATCTTCTGCTTATTTGTGCAGCACCGACCGCTCTCCGCCTGGCACCTTTCTCCTTGGACTTGCCCCGACTGCCCCCAGTCTCCTCTGCCACGTCCCCTTGCTCAGACGTAGGCGTGCAGGGAAAGGTGCGTGGTTGCCGGCTCAGGACTCGAGGCAGCCCTGGAGTTTGGTATCACATCATTGTGAGACTCCAGAATGTGATCCCCATCATTACTTTGGGTTTGAGAAGGGCTTGTATGCACTCTTGCAGCGGATATGTCAGGTTTATTAGCGCTGTTTCTTGGCCTCTTTCTTTTCACCAAATGGCCGTCACTTAATCTGCATTGACCCCTCCTGACTGAAGAAGAGGAATCTCAGCTCATTTAGAGCATCCAGTATTTGTCCCTCTGTTCTTTCAGTTATTCACTTATAAATATTTGTTGCTCAACTTCCAGGTGCTAGGTACATGAGAATCCAGTAACACACCAGGTCCCTGACAGGATACCCTCACAGAGATTACAGTTTAGCTGAGAGACAGAGGCTACGTAGATAAGCAAATAAGTTCACAAGTAACTATGACAGAAGAATGCTTACTTACAGAGACCTATTTACTAAAAAGAGTATTCTCCCGTCTCAACATCCACACTGGCTGGGGGGAGGGGGGAGGAGCCTCTCAAGTGACTGAGGTCTAAGCCTTCTGTTGAGGAGGGTGGAGAAGTGTTTGTAAATTGGTGTCAAAAAAGCAGGGTGGGGATACGTTTTGGCCAAGGGATGTGGAAGTTTGTGGCTGAAAAGTGTTTGGGTTGAAAAAGTGTTAAAGGGGTAGAAGATATGGGTGGGAAGGGTGGAGGTTGGAAATAAATGGGAGGAGAGAGGATAATGGGGCAGGCTATGGGGAAGGGGAGTCTGAAGGAAGGGAGAGCCCTAGCTTTGGGGATTTTGGTGTCAGGTTGGTGGTGAGGAGAATGGCAGCCTAGACCATTGCAATAGTAATCACCTCTTTCTCTCTGCAGGAACGGAGCTTTGACTGTAAGATCTGTGGCAAGAGCTTCAAGAGGTCATCTACACTGTCCACACACCTGCTCATCCACTCAGACACCCGGCCCTACCCCTGTCAGTACTGTGGCAAGAGGTTCCACCAGAAATCAGACATGAAGAAACACACCTTCATCCACACTGGTGAGCTGAAGGCCCTTGGCTTGTGGGAAACACCTGTTGAGGGGTGGAAAGGGGGGCTGGAGGTCATTGTTTTTCTCCCTGAGGCCAACATAATTCACCTTCTTTATGATATTCTTGCCCCAGAATGAGTGGTGGAAATGGCCTTCCAGATGGAGTTAATCACTGCATGTGTGTTAAAAAAAAACAAAACAAGAGGCACAGATTCTCTTAGGTTCATTTACATACGTGGTTCTCCCCAGAGAGGCTTTGATTGGGGGTTATATCTGAAGAACCACTCAGCAGGTCAGCTGCAAGTTTTCTATCCTTGCAAAGAATATTTTCCTCTAGTTTAGCAGCTGCTCCAACTGCTGCCTGCTCTAGGTGAAATATGAAGCTCCAGGGTCCTCTCAGAGTGTTGCTCTAAATGTTTATCTAGAGATTGAGACTTTCTCTAGGGCTACCACCCAGCCTTTTGGGGGAGGGTCTTATGTGTGACCTCTTGGCTACATTTTTAGGAGTCTGACAGCTTATTCTGACAGAGCAAGGGAAAAAATGGTAACTATTACTAGGCTTTTTCTGCTAAGCACTTTTAAAATGCATTATCTCATTTTATGCTCACAACAACTCAGGGAGGTAGAGACTACTCCTTATCCCCATTTTAGAGATGAGGAAAGTGAGGCACCCACCCAGGGTCATATTGCTAGCAAGTGGCAAAGCCAGGACTTGAATTCAGGTCTGTCTGCTCTCAAATGTCTATCCTGTTGACCAGTGTTTATTATATTCTATTTTCAAAGCCAAGGGGATTGGTGGATACAGAAAGCTTCTATTCACTTATTGCCCTTTTCAAAATATCAGCCAGTTTGTCATAACAATGATAAGCCTTTACCCATTATGATGCTTTATAATGTACAAAGTGCTTTCAAATCTATCTCTTCATTTGATTCTTACTGCCGTCCCATATAGTAGAAGGAGCTGCTCTTACCATCCTGAAACTCAGAGAGATGGAATGATTTACCAAAGGTCAGACTGAGAGTAAATCATAGGGCTGTGGAATGCTCTGGCTTCCAATCCTGAACTCTTTCTCTAATGTTTTGATTGTGTGTAGGTGGCAGGTTTAATGCCAGGAGCACTCTCTTTAATAGTCAACAAGACATTTACACAAGATCCAGAATTTTATTTTATTTTAGAAGATGAATACTGACTTAAAACAAATTGCACTGTGTTCCAAACAATCACCGTTGATGTTTACAAATATGCTTGGGCAGTGTAGATGCCCCCATCAGAAAACCTAGAAAAATATCCTACTTTAATCATGCTCTCTTGCCTGAAATTTCCATGCAACTCGCTCCTTTTGAGTAAAGGTATTCAAGACGCTCACCAAAATGCAACTAGGATCTTGACTGAATGAAACATTAAGCCCTTATCAAACATTTACATTATAGCTAGAATTCGTTTCTCAGATTTATTTGACCCTAAGGGATAGGATAAGTTTTGATGATTGGTTCCTTATCAAGGAAACCTGAAGCACAAAGATAGAAAGGGGTACAGCAAGAGGAACAGAGGGTTCCTCAAAAACAGACTTAATCTATTTTGCATTTTTTCCAAGGCCAAACCCTGACTATAATGCCATGCTGAGGCTATTTGGAAAATCATGCTACTTTCCCAAATGTTAAACAGCATATGAATTGGGGGGAAAACAAACCCTTTTCTGTAACTTATTTAAAGGTACTTTATTTTATTTATTTAATTTTGGCTGCGTTGGGTCTTCGTTGCTGTGGATGGGCTTTCTCTAGTTGCAGCGAGCGGAGGCTGCTCTTTGTAGCGGTGTGTGGGCTTCTCATTGCGGTGGCTTCTCTTGTTGCAGAGCACGGGCTCTAGGCACCCGGGCTTCAGGAGTTGTGGCTCTCGGGCTCTGGAGCGCAGGCTCAGTAGTTGTGGCGCACGGGCTTAGTTGCTCCGCGGCATGTGGGATCTTCCCGCACCAGGACTTGAACCCGTGTCCCCTGCATTAGCAGGTGGATTCTTAACCACTGCGCCACCAGGGAAGCCTATCTGCTATTTATTAATATATGGTGAAGAGTTGCTGGTATATAAAGAATCCTGTGATTAACCTCGTAAAAAAGAGAGTAAAATCAAGATAGAAAAGGATCAGCTGCCTTAAGAAATACTTTGTGACCCAGATGTGGATTTTTTTTAAAATAAGACTTCTAGAAATGCCCATGCTTTCAAATACATCCTGTTGTCCTCCAAGAGCAAGAAAGAAGACAGGCTCACTGGTCCATACAAACCAACACCCACTTGGAAACTCAGATTTGAAAACTTCCTCTCAATTAGAGCAGAGTCACGTGGTTTGAAAGACAGCACCCCGGCCCCTTGCGCTGAACATCTGCTGTGGGAGCTCTCTACTTCTAAAGCCAAGGGAGTCCTCCCAGGGCGGATTCAGCTGTGTGTCTGGGGAGGGCACGTGGCCTTTGTTGTTTCCGTTTAGCAGGAAACGGTTTGGGGCCTCTGGCTGGGAACCCCCACCCGGAGAGTCTCCCTTTCACCTGGTGCACCCCTGGCTTCCCGGGACTTGCACTGCCACACACGGCACCCTCCAAGCTGCTCAGAGGCCCTAGACTGTGGTGCAGCCAGCCGCTGCCAAGAGCTTGCGGGTCACAGTGAGTCCCCTCTAGCTCTATCATAGACTCATGCTTCCTCCCCTCCCCCTTCCATCTCTGTAGGTGAGAAGCCCCACAAGTGCCAGGTGTGTGGCAAGGCATTCAGCCAGAGCTCCAACCTCATCACCCACAGCCGCAAGCACACAGGCTTCAAGCCCTTCGGCTGCGACCTGTGTGGAAAGGGCTTCCAGAGGAAGGTGGACCTCAGGCGGCACCGGGAGACGCAGCATGGGCTCAAGTGAGCGCCTTGGCTGGCTGCAGGCGCAGTTACGCAGGCAACACTACGGAGGGCAGCCTTCCCACTTGCCACCAGCCACTTCCGCAGATCCCACCAGGGTGATCCCCCTTCCCTTTTCTCCCTGGAGCCACCAGAGGGGATAAGTTACCTTTTGAAATTTCAGCCTGGAGTGGGAACCAAATGACTGCCTGGGTATGGGACTCACCCAATAGGCTCCTCTACATCTGAGGACTCCAAGTGGAGAGGCAATCAGATAAAATACCGGGCCTCACAGTCCTTCCTATTCCCAGCCCTGTTCCACAGATAGGAAGGTCCTTCAGGTTTCTTCCCTCCTCCTCTTGACCTACCCCAGATACTTGTGTGGAATAGGAGGAATCATCATTTACAAGGTAAACATATCAATGTTTTTATCTGGAATGAAGAATGAGTGTTATTTTATTGTTTTCCTTCTGGGGAGTTTTTTGACCCCTTTTTTGTTGGGTGCTGCCTATAAAGGTTGGAGGAATTGTTTCTTCCACTTGGAGACTGGTTCAGAAACTGATTTGGGAAAGGAATTTCATACTTTTGAAATTACAAGATACACTGTGGCTCCTGCCCCAAGAAGGAGCAGAAGAAAAGTCGGCTTGGTGAGAAGAGATTAGATGTCCTCCCTCCAGGAGGCCTGTGAAGGCTTCTTCAGAAGAGGTGGAAGCACAGAGCAATGCCTTTGGACAAGATTGTCATCCATTCATTCAGCAAATGTCTATAGACCACCAGTTACCATGGTTTCAGGCCCTATGCTAGGTACTGGGGAGCCAGGGAGTAAAGTCTCTGTCTGCCTCTGCCCCGCAACTCCAAGTAGCTGGGTCTATTCTCCCTCCCCACACAAAGGAATTCTGAGAAGGTAAAACAGAATCTTGAAACTTCCCTTCTGACTGTTTGGATTTTATCAAACGTAAATGAAAAATAGCTGAAGAGATACTTCAAAGATTTTTGTGTATATTCAGTTTTTTTATTGTTAAGCTGATATTTTTAAGATGTCTAAGCTAGCAGGCACGTGAAGGCTCTGTCTTCAACTCTTTGAACCCTCCATGCGTACCACAGAGGAAAAAAAAAGTGGTGTTTTTACTATGATGAAGTTTGTAAATGTTTTTAGATCTGGAGTGCATTATGTTTGTTAATACATATTTATTAGAGAGGTGTTTTAAGTTAATAAAGTATTAAGACTCTTACATATTGCTTTTCATTTAGGCAGGGAATTTGGGAAAGAACTTTGTTTTGGCCTCTAGGGGCAGTTGGCACTGAAGGAAACTGGAGCAGAGTATAAAAGTAAAGCAGACAAGCCAACATCCAGAAGAGAGTAAAATCCAATTGCTCTGGTTTTCATGAGCTTTTTTCTTTTCTTCTGTGCCTGAGCGCCTTCTTTCTTAGCAGAAGAACTAGGGATACAAAAGTAAGTTCCTACCTTGCCAAGTCTCTGATGTCCTACATGTATATGGGCTTTTTATTCTGAGAGGTTCAGGTTTTTTGTTTTTGTTTTTAAACAGGCCAGAAGGCTCCCAGATGAATAAAGGCGTTACGAGCCTTAGGTCTAGAGACTGAGTCTTAGTCACGACTCTGTCACCAACATACCATGTGACTTGGGCAAATCCTTTGACCTTCCTGATACTGGTTTCCTTTACCATAAAATGAAGATATGGTTCTATCATCACAATCCAAACCTGACTACTTTGATTCTCTGGAGACAGAGGGGAAAGAAAATATCTGAGACTGATTAGCTGCCTCACCTAAGGCAAGTTATAAATCTGAAGACTGATGAGGGGCAGTAAAATTGGCATCTGGGTTATTTCTGGCTCTATCCCACCTTTGGGAATAAATCAGTCCTTTAAAAGAATGAAACCAGAATAAGGTCCTGGCCTAAATCCCAACTACCTGTACTCTTTCTAATACCCAGCCAAGGTATTGCACAGCCCATGGTGACCATCAGGAGCTTGTCCATTTCTGTTCAAATCAATTTCACCCATATTGACTTAGCGCCGAGTCTGTGCCTGGCACTGTTCTAGGTGCTAGGGATACAGCAGTGAACACAGTGTCCTGTGGAGCTTTATATATTTGGTCACTGCTGAATCTTCAGCTCCCAGAACAACGCCTGGCACACAGTAGGAGATCAATAAATATTTGCTGAGGTGGTAAGTGAATAAGCAGAGAAAATAAACTCCTGCTTCATCCTGGCTGGCTCTGCTCTCTCCAGCACAGAGGGAAGAGAAATTGCTTGAGGGCCAAGGAAGCAAATAGAACACATAGGACTCTCCCTGGCTTTGAGCATGCTTTTCTCCGGTCTCTCCAAATCTCGGTGTTTGGCTATCCTCACTTGGTTTTCAACACCATGTCTTTACATGTCAGTTTACTCTCATTCAAAATTGAAATTTGTTCACTCTATAAGGCAGTTTAAGATAATTTTCCAGAACTGTTGGGTGAACAGTTGCAGCATCCAGGAAGCTCTTTCTAGTGTCCTGGGAAACAAAGTTCCCAGTGAATAAAGATCACAAAACGACCTTCTCACAGGATTCACTGTGCACATTGGTTGATTATTTCCAACTTGGTTTGAAAAGTAAAGAAGTTACATTGGGGGGTAAGTAGAACTGATTGAAATCTAGCTGGCTGCCCTGTCCTGCTCTACCCTTGTGACTTTTAGAACTTTGGTCCATTTTCATAATTCCTATTTATGCTATAAATGTGGAATTTTAATTTTGATGTTAATAGTGTGCTTTTTTTTGGAAAAAAAAATATCCTGATATCCTCAGTTCAGAATCAAAACAAATTACTGCGCCTGTTACCGTGTGAAATTTGAAGATTGCAAATATCTCTCTTAATGTTATTACTTGACTCCATTAAAAATACATGTGAATATTCCATGTCACATTATTCATGAGGCAGGCCCTATGCCTTTTGTCCACTGGAGTAACAGTAGAAAGGGTAACAAGAGACAC
Source organism: Monodon monoceros (assembly GCF_005190385.1). Lineage (NCBI taxonomy): Eukaryota > Metazoa > Chordata > Mammalia > Artiodactyla > Monodontidae > Monodon > Monodon monoceros. The sequence goes on from NW_021703774.1 coordinate 100,165,742, forward strand.
CAGAGCACACCTTTGTTTCTTTCACTAAATTTTTAATAACACCTCCAGCTAGCCAGTTGGTGAAGCTCAGCTCTTGCATAAAAGTGGAAAAGCACAGCTATCTCAGAGAAGACCAACTCTTTCAGTAGCTAATTTGAGTTTGCGTTCATCTACACCACAGATGATTAAATTACCTATCAAGTGTGCCGAGCTATCAGGATTCAGGCCACGTAAAAGGTGAAATTCATCTGATTGATTTGAGACACGAATGGAACAATTGAGCTTTAAAAGCCCCGCCTTAATTAAAGGCATAGCAAAGTATCACTGGGTGAGTTCTTGAGTGCCATTGCCCTTGAAAATTTGGTGTCGATAGTGATTTTTTTTTTTTCTATTGAAGTGTCGATAGTGATTTGACCTGTGTCATTTTGTTGTGTGCCTGCTTGTTTAACCTGATCATTTAACAGAAAGAAATGAATTGAGAGGAAGGCCGAAAAGGACTTGACTACTTTTTACTGTGCATTTCTAGAGCACTATTTAAATCTCTGCTGCTATATGATTTCTAAAGTAACAACTTTTCAGGAAGTACATAATACACTTGTTCCTTAACGTTTATTCAACATTTCATTCATTGAGTCAATTTTTTTTTTTTAAAAAAAGGAATTTCATCCCAAACCCTTCTAGCTTCCAAGCTTATGTTAACTTTTTAGTGCTCATTTCCAGTCTACCCACGTGTGTGTATGTTTATGTATTTTTTACCCTGCTATCAATTTATGTCTAGATAGCTCTTATTTATTGATTGATAGTGTGGACACATGTTTGCTTAAAATGGAAATATTTATGTTTCACAATGAGAATTTTGACCATTTTATGGTTAAATTTTATTGAAATCTTAGTAGTTATTAGGGATTTTATCATCCATTAAGATGAAGTCTATTCTGAAGTTTTATTTTAAAGTTATTCACTTTTTAACTGAAACATATCAAGCATATGGGAAATTAAAAAGACTAATACAATAAACGTCAGTTTACCCATTGCTCTGCCATATTTACTTCAGACTTTATTTTTAAAATAAAATATTACAGACATGGTTGACTAACTTCTGGAATATGTTTATCCCTTTCCTGTCTCATCAGAGGCATCCACTATACCAAAACTGGCACACTATCATCACCGTGAATATTTTTATACCTTTCCTTATACATATTCTCATAAACAACATGTAATACTGTTTAGCATATTTTAACTTAATATAAATGGTGTCATAGTGTATATATCCTTCTGCACCTTGCTTTTTTTCCCTCAATACTTTGTTTTTTGAGATTTATCCACGTTGGTACATGCATTTTTGTTCAGTTATTTTAACTGCTGCATATAGAATTCATTGTATGAATACTTGGTGACTAATTATGTATTCTCCTGTTGGGAGAGTTTTGGATATTTCCAGTTTTTGTCGTCACAAACAATTCTGATGCAAGCAACCTTTTACATAACTTTGTGAAAGAGATTCTTCAGGGTATGTTCTTGGGAATGGGAATGCTGGATATTACCAAATTGCTCTCCAAAGTTGTACCAATTTACATTCCCATCAAGAGTATGAGAGAATTCCTGTTGCTCCACATCTTACCAACACTTGGTATTGTCAGACTTTAAAAATGTTTGCCAATCAGGTGGATGTAAAATGTTAATGTAATTTGCATTTCCTGATTCCTAGTGAGGTTAAGAATCTTTTCATAAGTTTATTGGCCTGACAGGTTTCCTTTTCTGTGAAATGCCTATTCATGTACTTGGCCCATTTTTTTGATTGGGTTTCTTGCTTTTTATCAATGAATTTTTCTATTGGGTTGCTTGCTTTTTATCAATGAATTTTTCTGTGTTCTCACTACTCACTGTTTTGTTAGTTAAATATGTTGCACACATCTCCCAGTCTGTAGCTTGCCTTTTCATTTTGGTTGAAGAGGATTTGTTTGTTTTTGTTTTTGTGTTAATGTATTAAAATATATTTGTCTTTTCCCTAATGGTTTATGCTTTTTATGTCTGAATTAAGAAACCCTTCCCTAATTGGTGATCATAAGCTTATCCCCTATACTTTCTTCTAAAAGCATTAAAATGCTTACTTATAACATTAGCTTTTTTTTTTTTTTTTTTAGTTGGCTGAGTTGGGTCTTTGTTGCTGCGCGCGGGCTTTCGCTAGTTGCCGCGAGCGGGGGCTACTCTTCTTTGAGTGCGCAGGCTTCTCAGTGCGGTGGCTTCTCTTGTTGCGGAGCACGGGCTCTAGGCGTGCGGGCTTCAGCAGCTGTGGCTCGCGGGCTGTAGAGTGCAGGCTCAGTAGTTGTGGTACATGGGCTTAGTTGCTCCGCGATATGTGGGATCTTCCTGGACCAGGGCTCGAAGCCGTGTCCCCTGCATTGGCAGGCGGATTCTTAACTGCTACCCCGGCTTTTTTTTTTTTAAATTTATTTATTTTATTTTATTTATTTTATTTTTGGCTGCATTGTGTCTCCCTTGCTCTGTACAGGATTTTCTCTGGTTGCGGTGAGTGGGGGTTACTGTTTGTGGTGGGAAGCCCAACATTAGCTTTTTAATCCACTTATATGTGTATGATATGAAATAGGATCTGATTAAACATTTTTTTCCTACATGGATAACCAATTACTCCAACATTATTTATAGCAAATTACATCCTTTTCCCTCTGATTTTTTTTTTTTTTTTTCTGTACGAGGGCCTCTCACTGTTGTGGCCTCTCGCGTTGCAGAGCACAGGCTCCGGACGCACAGGCTCAGCGGCCATGGCTCACGGGCCCAGCCGCTCCGCGGCATGTGGGATCCTCCTGGACCAGGGGAAGAACCCGTGTCCCCTGCATCAGCAGGCGGACTCTCAACCACTGCGCCACCAGGGAAGCCCCTCCCTCTGATTTTAATGCCATTTTGCCATCATATGTCAAGTTTCTATTTCTGTATAGTTCTGCTTCTGGGCTTCCTGATCTGTTCCATTGGTCATTTTGTCGATCTCTAAGCCAAAGCTGTAGTGTCTCAATTAAACTTGTAATAAACTCTTAGTAGCTGGTAGGGAAGGCTTTCCTTTGACCTATTTCGTCCTCTTCAGGAATATCTTGGCTACCCTTGGTCCTTTGCTCTTGCTTGTGAAAAACTCTGTTGGAATTTTTATTTGTACTGCACTTATTATTTAATTGGGATGAACTGAAATCATTTTGATATTGATTCTTCCCATCCATCAATATGGTATATTGCTCATTTATTAAGGTCTTCTGTTATGTCTTTCAATAACACTTTATAATTTGGGGCATAATTTTCTGTCTTTTTTTTTGTTCACTGCTCTCATAGTTCTTTTTTTAAAATTGCATTCTCTGGGCTTCCCTGGTGGCGCAAGTGCCTGCCGATGCAGGGGACACGGGTTCGTGCCCCAATCCGGGAAGATCCCACATGCCGCGGAGTGGCTAGGCCTGTGAGCCATGGCCGCTGAGCCTGCGCGTCCGGAGCCTGTGCTCCTGTGGAGAGGCCACAACAGTGAGAGGCCCAAGTACCGCAAAAAAAAAAAAAAAAAAAATTGCATTTTCTAACTGCCTGCTGCTGGTGTATGGGAGCAAAATTATTATTTTTGTATGTTGATCTTGTATTTTGCAACTTTGCTGAAACTTCAGTTTGTTGCAGATTATTTTAGATTTTCAGTGTAAGGTAATCATAAAATATGCAAATGAACAGTGGTCTTTCTAATGTACTCTTCTTACTGCGGTAGCTAACACTGTATTAAATAGGGGCATAATAGTAGGCATCCTTGTCTTATTCCTAATTTCCTGGGAAATGCTTTTAATTTTTCACATTTTAGTATGATTTGAGGGGTAGGTTTTGGTAGATAACTTGAAATATCAGGTTAAGAATTTCTATTACTATTTGATAAGAATTTCTGTTTGTGTTCATGAGTATTTAATTTTATTGTATGATTTTTAGACATCTGTTGAGAAATGTGTGTTATTTACTTTCTAAATCTTATGGCTCTTGTTCTTTAACTTGTCAATGTGGCAAATGACTTTCTGGGTTTTCTAATGGTAAATTATCCTTGCATTGCTGGGGGGAACAAACCCCAACTTGGTCATTTTGAAAAACTACATTGCTGATTTGGTTTGCTGAACTTTACGGGGGATTTTTGCGTTTATGCTTATTAGTGAAATTGGCTTATAATCTTTCTTTTTTATACTGTCCATATGTAGTTTTGATATCAAGGGTTAACTTCACTCAGAATGAATAGGGTAGCATTTCCTCTTTTTCTGTTTTCTGGAACAATTTGTGAAAGATTGAGATTAGGTGTTCTTTGAGTATTTGATAGAACTCGTCTGGGCCTTTTTTTTTTTGGAAAGGGAAGGGGAGGGTATACTTTAAGCTTTAGTGACTATAAGTCTATTTAGTTTTTCACTTTCTTCCTAAATCGGCTGTAATAGATTATATATTTCAGGAGGTGTTTTGTTTCTTCTAAGTTTTCAAATTAATTGTCACAGTATTTAAAAATCATTATGAAATACTATGAAAAATCATAGTATTCTCTGATTTAAAAAAAAATCCCTACTGTACCCATAATTACATTCAGTATTTCATTGTAATATTGTTACTTGTGCCTTTATTTTTTTCTTGATCAATTTTGCCAAAGGTCTCTATTTTATTAGTTTTTGCAGCATGTTTTCATTTATTTCTACATCTTAGCTAAAAAGATTTCTTACTTGACAGATGTATTATTTAGAAGTGCATTTAAAATTTCTAATCATGCTTTTTCAGTAATTTTTTATGAATTATAATTTAATTACATTTTGATCAGAGAACATGACCTGCATGATATTAATTCTCTTGATATTATTTGTTGAGATTTATTTTGTAGCCTTATCCATGGTCAATTTTTATAGATAATGTATGCTTGAAAAGAATGTATGATTGCTGATGACGGTGTAGTTATGCCAACTTTCCTTTTGTTGGTCTTTATGTTTATATGATTTACCTTTTAAAAGTCTTTCAGACATGAGTAAAATATAATTTCCAATCGAAGTCTTAATTTCTGATACTGTTTGTGTGTGTGTGTGTGTGTGTGTGTGTATTAAAGCATCTGATATTTTGATCACACACACACACTTGAGAGAAAAAAGTACTCAATTACTCTGTCCAAAAGACTATATATTGCTTTACTCTGCCAGTTCATTTTCTGGTATTTGAGGAAGGATCCTAATTTGCAAGGTTTTTAAAGCCTCAATTTTTTGTAACTGTAGAGGAGAAACAGCAGGAAGTTAGACTTGCTTCTTGATGTTAGTTCTACAAACTTCATTGAGAATTTTTTTATTTTTGGTAAATTAGGAAGCATAGTTTCAATTCTGTCTTTTAGCATAAATTAGACAATTTCCTAGGTTGCCCTTTCTGAGAAGTAGAACTGATTGACGTGCCTCTGTAAGATTTTGCTGCAATGGCAATTCCTCAGTTGTTCTTAGGGTAAGAAAGGCTGACTGCATATCTCCTATCTGCTGACTTTTGGAAGAGTCAGGAACCACCCTTTCATTACCTTTCGGTAGACTTGTCTATATCTTATCTCTTGGACATACCTTCCCAGAGATTTCACACAAACTTGACTTCCTCTTTCCTTGTACCGAAACTACCATTCACAGGACTCTAATAAACAAGGGTGACAAGTTCTTAACCCAGCTGAGGGAGTCCTACCACAGTATCATATTTTTGCACGCCATCTTTCTGATTTATCTTTGTGTGGTCACTGGTTATATCACATGTTTAGGCACTAAAGAACATATAAAATTAAAAAATGTAAATGTAGAATCAGATGAACTCCAAAACTTTTTCAATCCAAAGGTTCTCTGATTTTAAGTTTTTTTTTTCTAAGAGTTTATCTAAAATAACAACTATAGAGACATGTTTCAGGTATGTCCAACTAAGTCCTTTCACTCAGAAGAGAGTTAATATCATGAAGCTATGGAAAAGAGATCCAGATCACTCCATTTCACCAGTTGCCCGGGGATGGAAGCTTTGTGACTAGCTATTTCATCTGATAATCTCTCTCCATCTGGTAATCTGTCTCTCCATCTGTAGTTCAGAGAAGACAGGAATAGACAATTCTAGTCAGTAGATGGTTATAAGTTTGTGTCAATGGACTGTGGTTCTGTGTTTGTACCATGTATAGATTATTACATTAAAAATCAGATTAGGGCTTCCCTGGTGGCGCAGTGGTTGAGAGTCCGCCTGCCAATGCAGGGGACATGGGTTCATGCCCCGGTCTGAGAAGATCCCACATGCCGCGGAGTGGCTAGGCCCGTGAGCCATGGCCGCTGAGCCTGTGCGTCCGGAGCCTGTGCTCTGCAACGGGAGAGGCCACAACAGTGAGAGGCCCGCGTATCGCAAAAAAAAAAATCAGATTATAGCAAAGTCATACAATATTAAACCTTTACTTAATTTTATTTGATGATTCACAGTTCAAGCTTCAGGTGATTATTAGGTGTGTAGCAGTACTGATCAAGGTAGAGTTCTCTGGCTGACAGACTGCTGGGCACATGTGCTCTTATTAGGCACTTGAAATAGTGGACAGTAGATTAGGAGACACATTGTAGTCCAAGCACTAGTGCCAGAGTGTTAGCTGATCCCAGGGCACTCACAAACTTATACTTTGTGCATTGCTAAGGATCCCCTTGTGTCTTCATGGAGATTTATTTTTCACTTTCACTCTTGGACCAAGACTGGGAGGTTCTAGGTATGGCAAGTGGGTATGAAGTTTCCTAGGGAATCTTCTCTGTATTTGCTTGGAGAGATATAATAGTTTAGTGAAAAACAGCATTGAATTGGGAGTCAGAAGGTCAGACGTATAGTCTCTGTATCAGTCAGGGTTCTCCAGAGAAACAGAACCTATATATATATATATATATATATATATATATATATATATATATACACACACAGAATTGACTTACATGATTAGGGAGGCTGAAAAGTCCTAAGATCAGCAGTCAGCAAGCTGGAGATCCAGGAAAACCTGTGGTGTAGTTCCCAGTCTGATTACAAAAGCCTGAGAACCAGGAGAGTTGATGGTATAAGTTCCAGTCCAAGAGCAGGAGAAGGCCAGTGTCCTAGCACATGCCGTCATGCTGGCAAAGTTCCCTCTGAGCCTTTTGGCTCAATTCAGTTGGTTTGGTCTTCAATTGATTGGGTAAGACCTACGTACAGTAGGAAGGAAAATCTGCTATACTCAGTCTACCAATTCAAATGTTAATCTCATCCAAAAACACCCTCACGGACAACCCAGAGTAATGTTTGATCAAATGTCTGGGTGCCCCATGGCCCAGTTAAGTTGACACTTAAAATTAACCATCACAGTCTCCAAACTGTCAGTGTATTTGTCATAGTAAAGAGCACTAGTTGTGTAACAAATCCAAAATCTCAGTGGCTTATACAATAAAGCTTATTTCTTACACACGTCACATTTGGTTTGGGTGTGTTCGGGTTGCTGCCTTCACAGGTGATTGAGAGATCTCAGCTCTTTCTATCTATCTAGCCAGTCTTAGCCAGAGCCCTAACCAGCTTTTAAACTTGAGCTTATCCCCTCTCTGAGCCTATTTCTTTCCTTGTAAAGTGAGGAGGATGGACTAAACGTTCTCTAAGGGACTTTCCAGCTCTGACCATCTAAGTTCTATAATTCTATCAAAACCCTGGCTGGGCCCTGTAAACACTCAGCTTGGAGATGGTCTCTCCCAGTCCAAGAGGGAAGAACAGTGCTCAGTGTGCCCCCAAGGATTTTCTGGTCTATACCTGCAGCCTCTGGGAAGTTTATTCACTTCCTAAAGTTCCCGAGATTCAAGATAACCCCCTCTCTCAGGGTATAGCCTTACCCTAGGTCATGGTGCCAGCCCCCTCTTACCCAGTATTTGTGCAAATACTAATGTGACCATGAAACTTCCTCCTTATCGCCTCTTACAATTCTCATGCTGTGAAAAGTGATGACCACTTGGGCTCCTTCCCTAAGATTCTAGAGTACCAACAGAGAGGGGCGAAGGCTATGTACACCTCAGCCCCAGATAGCCTAAAAGAGGGTTTCACCAAAAGACTGGGCTGTGTCAGAATGATTGTGTTCACAAGTTTTTTTTTTTTCCTGCACTTTCTGATGATTTTTAATTTATTTGCTTATTATCTGACTCCCCATTGGATTTTAAACTCCACAAAGTCTGAGATCCTGTCTACTTTATTTACTACTGCATCTCCAGGGCCTATAATGGTGCCTGGCATAAATTAAACATTTTTGAATGAATAAATATTACTGAAAATTTTTTAATTTAGTCTAAATTCGGCGCAATAGGATTTCTTGGGGAAATTATGTTAGTAATACATCCATATATTTGCCTACTTAGTAATGTTTTAATCTTACCTAAGTTTACTGTTAACACTAGTAATTTTAGAATAGTGAGCAAGAGACCAATAACAGACTATCCCTCATGGTTTAACCTAAACTTGGGGGTTCAGAAACGTTAAAACAGGGTGTAAGTGCTGTTTCTCCAGGCCAGGAAGCATATGCTGTCAGCATTCAGTTGAGCTGCACTTTCTCCACAAAGAAGACTATGTGCCAAATTGTCCTTACTTTGGACAATGGTCAGTTTCAGAGTATGAGCATGCATTTCTAACCTAGAGAGCGTAGCTGTCTCTTTTTAGTCGCATGAAGTATAGAAATTAGCTCTACTTCTTATTTGTGTATCAAATAAAATCTAGTTGTCCTGCAGCTCTTCTTGTCCCTGAAGAAAAGGTGTGACTGAGCTCTCCTTAGCTTATGCTTTCAGTTTCACTGTGATCATTGTCTCTTTATTCACCACCCCACCTTACAAATTAAACACAATTTGTAAGATGAGTCTGCAAACAAAAGGAGCAAAAATATCATATCATATAAGTCAAGAGTCTAGTGTGGAGTAGGAACTCAATAAATGGCCCTACTGTTGTTAATATTTGTATCATTATTGATACCTTCTCATAGTAGTAACTGCCACTTATTAAGACTTTATTCTGTGCTAAGAACTGTGCTAAGTGTGCTGCATGCATTTTCTCATTTAATCCTAACAATATTCCTATGAAATATTTTATTAGTCAAGGCTCTCCAGAGAAACAGAACTAGGCAGTCTGTCTGGCTCTCAAGGCTGATCTCAGGTTATTTGCACCCTTCTTTGGGGACAGGTCATGTCACTGAGTTTATTTCTCAATTAGAACATGACAAGTTTTTTTTAAAAAAATATTTATTTATTTATTGGTTGCATCAGGTCTTAGTTGCGGCATGTGGGATCTTTTGTTGCGATGCACAGTCTCTTCACTGAGGCGTGCAGGCTCTCTAGTTGTGGCGCGCGGGCTTAGTTGCCCTGAGGCATGTGAGATTCTAGTTCCCCAACCAGGGATCAAACCAGCGTGCCCTGCATTGCAAGATGGATTCTTAACCACTGGGCCACCAGGGAAGTCCCATTTTAAAATTTTTTAAAATTTTTTTTAAATTTTATTTATTTGGCTGCACTGGGTCTTAGTTGTGGCACTCGGGATCTTTGCTGCAGCATGCAGGCTTCTTGGTTGTGGCATGTGGACTTAGCTGTGGCATGCATGCGGGATCTAGTTCCCCAACTAGGGGTCGAACCCAAGCCCCCCGCATTGGGAGCATGGAGTCTTAGCCACAGGGCCACCAGGGAAGTCCCGAATATGACAAGTTTTTATTCTAGAAACCCTAATAATTTATTATTAAATCACATACATTCAATTAAGAGAAGTATATTTCTTCTTTCAAACAATTCACAAGGGTATTTAAGAAATCAGCCACTCATTGTGGAGGGCTGCAATTTATAGACCGACTCTCTCAAGCCTGAAACCGTTCCATTGCCTGATGTCCTTTGACGCTATCACCCAAGTTGTTTTCACCTGCCTGATGGAGATCAGACTTCTCTGTGACCTTGAATAAGTACAATTGTATAAGAGACCTGATCCAGAAATTTACTGATGTCCAGAGGGAAAGCTATACTCTCTTTTTTCACTAACTTACTGATTCTAGAATTAGAAAGGCAAATATATTCTCTGGCAGCATTTGGGAAGTGGGATTACACATACCATCTTTGATTTTGGACAGAATCTCCTCACAGATATTGAATATTCTCTTTTTTTATTGCTATGGAACTCACCAAATTTCCAATTCATTAAAAAAATTTTATTATATAATATTTGCTATATACAGAAGAATATATGTAATGAAAGTGTAAGCTGTGAGTATAGTAGTAAAACTGAACAACTGCGATTCCAGCCCAAGCTTAAAAATGAGAACTTTATCAATACCCATTGACTCTACCTGTATACTCCTGCCCTGGCCCATTTCTCTCAGCATCACTCTTTATTACTTCTTTTATTCGTATACTTTTCTTGGTAAGACTAGAAAGACTTGAAACATTTTGTGACTTGGAAAAAAAATCAGTTCTAGTTCTCTCCACAAACTTAGAAATAATAAGCATGATTTCCATGGCAGGCACACCCCCTCCCCAAACCCTTGCTTCCCGTACACTTAAATATAGGCTACAATTATTACTTCTCTATTTAGAGATTATTGTGGTTTCAGTTTTCATTGTATCCTTGTGGGTTTTTTCTGTGTTGGTTGCCATTATAAATGTCTCTTTTATTCCCCCATGTGGTCACTTTCTTAAAAACCTTGTTTAGCACATCTTCAATGGAGTGTGGTTTGACTGCATATCTGCCAGCGTCTAGGATATTCAGATACTTTTATTCCATTCCAAGTATAGAAAACATGCAATGATAATTTAGGCTCTGTGAACTGTGAGGGCGGGGAAGAGAACATGCATCTCTTAAATGCCTATAATGTGTCAAGTTTTTTGCCAGTCTTTTCCCAATTCAAAATTCTTATTAGGTAATTGTCATTATGTGTATATGACAGATGAGAAAACTGAAACTCAGAGAAGCAATTGCCCAGGGTCACACAGGTACTAAGTGGTAGAGCCAATATTTGAATCCAAGTCTTCTGTGGGTATGATGGGTGAGGGAGACAGTCCAGCCTAATGAAAATCAGGCAATCTCATTCCTAGATATCTGCCCCCCTCCTTTCTTGTGGAAATGGTAACGCCAATCCTATTCATTCACTTCACAGGGACTTTGTGGGGCTTAGTACACGAATCCTTAGAATTTCAGAGGATAGATACTATAGCCATCAAAGACATTGTTTATGTTAGTTTCTGGGGGTCAGGCAGTGAGTGGACATTTAGTTCTGGACCATCATTTACGGAGACCAGGAAAGCTGAACACCTCTAATGCAGACATGATCCCCAAATTCAGGTCACCCCTGTGCTCACCGATTTCCATATACCAAATCTGCTCACACAGATTGATTTGTGTATCTGCCCCTCCTACTCCTCCAAGTCGTCTCACCAAAATGATACAAAGACAGGACCCTGGGGAAGAAGGCCCAGAAGCAAGACTCCTAGCACACAAACTCAACAATAAGCTCACAAATAGTTTCATAATATTTTAAAATAGTATACATTTTATATCAATAAGTATAAAAATAGGTTAGCTTATCATACTAAGGTATAGCCAGCAAGGAAACAACTTTTTTTTTTTTTGCGGTACGCGGGCCTCTCACTGTTGTGGACTCTCCCGTTGCGGAGCACAGGCTCCGGACGTGCAGGCTCAGCAGCCATGGCTCACGGGCCCAGCCGCTCCACGGCATGTGGGATCTTCCCGGAATGGGGCACGAACCCGTGTCCCCTGCATCGGCAGGCGGACTCTCAACCACTGCGCCACCAGGGAAGCCCAGGAAACACAGAATGATGGTCACAGCTTTGGGAACATTTCACGAATGAAAAAGCTTGTGTATAATCAGTGGCACCCACTAATGCCATTCCTGATTCTGTTCCTTTGGTCAAAGGATCTGAATATCTAAAAATGATGATTCTCCTCCAGCTTCTCTCTGCCTCTGGTATTGGGTTGTTTTTCATCAACAACCTGCTGATTGGTCTTAGCAACAAGGAACAGTGTGTGCGTGTTAGCATTCTGAAGGTGGTTTGCAGATTTACTCCCACTGAGTTGATAAACTTCCTCCTTCTTAACGGTTTTCTAGCCTCCAATCCTAATCATTGCCTTCTTTACAAATTCTCCACATATGTTGCTCAGGAAGCACAAGTAGTTGCAAACCACAGAGGTTGGTTCTCACCAACTGCTGAATTCAACCTGTAGAAAACTGGACAAAGCACAGCCAACCCTTTCAGGAGCCTAGAGCAACTCCAAAGTGAAGAAAGTGAACTCAAGTTGTATTGTGTAAATTGCACCCCCGAACAGTCTCAGGAAGTATCACAGCTTCCTGATTGCAAACACAGATAAAGCTGAAGGCCACAGCTGCTAAGGACAAAAGCCACCAACCCAAAAAATGAAGAAAAATGACATCTAAAGGCTGCGGTTGTGAGAAAGTCCCACTAGATATATCATGGTCTAAAAGAGAATTCAGATAATGGGTTTTGTGTCTCATGCAAATAAAGATCACCTGGCGCTTTGGAATTGTAGAGAAATGGGGAGATCTGAGAGTTCTGACTAGTAATGTTATGAAGTCAGTTTCTGCATGAGCATTTCACTGAAGAGCATTTTGAATCTGATGAAGAAGAATGTCAGGGCTATGGGTTGAGATGACGGGAGCCTATGAGTTGGGACACTAAAATGGAAAATCTAACCCCTTAAAATCTCTTCTCTGCTCAACTTGCTTTCAGTGCCTGCTGTTAAATATAAAAGTCACTGTGTGCTCTCAGTACTAAGAAAAAAGACTCTGGGAACTCCCTGGCTGTCCAGTGGTTAGGACTCTGTGCTTCCACTGCAGGGGGCACGGGTTCTATCCCTGGTGGGGGAACTATGATCCCACACACACACAAAAAGACTCAGCAGCTTGAAAAGGAGATCAGGATTGATTGCAAAGGGCAGAGTTTAGATTCCTTTGCTGACTGGTTGTGTGACTTTGGACAATTTAATCCTAGTTGCTTCATCTGTTAAATGCAAAGAATAGTATCTACTTGTAGCGTTATTGTGAGAATTGGGGATTATACATGTAAAAATACCTGAACCAGAGCAGGCATTCAATACATAATGGTAGTTATACTGCTATTGTTAACCGATGGCTGTGAAATTTTTCATGTAGCACCCAATTTGAAACACAACAGGGCTGGAAACTTCCATTTCTGGTAGTATTATGGGAACAACCCTCCAGATGGAGGCAACTAAAATTCTGGGTAAAATATTTTAAAATAATTGTAGATACATCCAAAGTAAGGAATCTGTTGATTTCAAAACCAGTAGTGAAAGTAGGAAATCTGGTCAGGAAACAAGTGCCAAGCTGGCTATCACCCTGAGGCTTTTTTCAAACTCCAGAGGGTCGTTCCTCCTTGATGCCTGCATGAAGCAGAGCATGGAATTGGGAGTTAAAGCCTGGGCTGACGAAGGTGGAGAGTCTAATAGAAAACCTACCCTATTACACCCTCAGTGCAAGGGTGAATAAGAAATCACACTGCACAGGTAGGGGCTTCCCTGGTGGCGCAGTGATTAAAGTCCGCCTGCCGATGCAGGGGACACGGGTTCGTGCCCCGGTCTGGGAAGATCCCACATGCCGCGGAGCGGCTGGGCCCGTGGGCCATGGCCGCTGAGCCTGCGCATCCGGAGCCTGTGCTCCGCAACGCGAGAGGCCACAATAGCGGGAAAAAGAAATCACACTGCACAGGCGATAATGAAGAAACGCCTATTTTCACCTTGGTGTTGGTGGAAGGGGCAGAAATCTTCCTCAAGAATTCATGAATCATGTTGGTCCTCACATGTATTTTCTGTCAGGATTCACTTTCATTTAAATGCTGAATTTTAGGTTAAAATTTTAATCTGACTATAGTCCCAGATTGGTAGCGTTCCAGGCAACTGATAGAAACTAATGGAAATTTCTCTGGAGGAACCTAACTTTAATTCAGATCTCAAAGAATTCCTGCCTGTTGAGTTCTAAGGAAAATTTTTAATTTTATTTTTTTATTAAATTATAATTAACATACAATATTATATGAGTTTCAGGCATATAACATAGTGATTCGATATTTTTATACATTATGAAATGTTCACCACAATAAGTCTAGTTACCATCTGTCAGGATACAAAGTTGTTATAATATTATTGACTATATTCCCTATGCTGTGTATTACATCCCTGTGACTTATTTATTTTATAGCTAGCATTTTTTATTCATGATTCTTTGTTTAAGTAATTTATTTATTTATTTTGGCTGCATTGGGTCTTAGTTGAAGGCACACGGGATCTTCGTTGAGGCATGCGGGATCTTTCTGTTGTGGTATGTGGGCTCTTCGTTGCGGCACTCAGGCTTCTCTCTAGTTGTGGCATGCGAGCTTCTCTCTAGTTGTGGCATGCAAGTTTTCTCTTCTCTAGTTGTGGCTGGTGGGCTCCAGAGCGCACAAGCTCAGTAGTTGTGGCACATGGGCTTAGTTACCCCACGGCATGTGGGATCTTAGTTCCCCAACCAGGGATTGAACCTGTGTACCCTGCATTGGAAGGCAGATTCTTTACCACTGGACCACCAGGGAAGCCCCTAGAATTTTTTAAATTGAAATACAGTTGATTTACAATGTCATGCCAATCTCTGCCGTACAGCACAGTGACTCAGTTATACACATATAGACATTCTTTTTTTATATATTCTTTTCCATTATGGTTTATCCCGGGAGATTGGATATAGTTCCCTGTGCTATACAGTAGGACCTTGTTTTTTATCCATTCTAAATGTAATAGTTTGCGTCTTCCAACCCTAAACTCCCAGTCCATCCCTCTCCCTTCCCCCCCGCCCCTTGGCAACCACAAGTCAGATCTCTCTGTGAGTCTGTTTCTGTTTTGTAGATAGGTTCATTTGTGCCATATTTTAAATTCCACATATAAGTAATATCATATGATATTTGTCTTCTCTTTCTGACTTACTTTATTTAGTATGATAGTCTCTTTTTGTTTTATTTATTTATTTACTTTATTTCTTTTTTGGCTGCTGTGGGTCTTCATTGCTGTACACGGGCTTTCTCTTCATTGCTGTGCATTGCTGTGCATAGGCTGCTGTGTGCAGCGGAGCAGGGGCTACTCTCTGATGTAGTGCCTGGGCTTCTCACTGAGGTGGCTTCTTTTGTTGCAGAGCACAGGTTCTAGGTGCGCAGGCTTTAGTAGTCGTGGCACATAGGCTCAGTAGTTGTAGCTCGTGGGCTCTAGAGCACAGGCTCAGCAGTTATGGCATAGGGGCTTAGCTGTTCCGTGGCATGTGGGATCTTCCCAGACCAGGGATCAAACCTGTTTCTCCTGCATTGGTAGGCGAATTCTCAACCACTGCGCCACCAGGGAAGCCCCAGTATGATAGTCTCTGGTTGCATCCATGTTGCTTCAAATTGCATTATTTTGTTCTTCTTATGGCTGAGTAGTATTCCATTGTATATATGTACCACATCTTTATCCATTCATCTGTTGATGGACATTTAGGTTGTTTCCATGTTTTGGCTATTGTGAATAGCGCTGCTATGAACATAGGGGTGCATGTGTCTTTTTCAGTTATAGTTTTGTCTGGGTATATGCCCAGGACTGGGATTGCTGGACCATATGGTAATTCTATTTTTACTTTTCTGAAGAACCTCCATATTGTTTTCCATAGTGGTAGCACCAACTTACATTCCTACGAACAGTGTAGAATAGTTCCCTTTTCTCCACACCATCTCCAGTATTTGTTATTTGTCTACTTTTTTTTTTTTTTTTTTGCAGTACGCGGGCCTCTCACTGTTGTGGCCTCTCCCATTGCGGAGCACAGGCTCTATTCTGAAAGAGCCAATATTGCCAAAGCAGTCCTGAGGGAAAAAAACAAAGCAGGAGGCATAACTCTCCCAGACTTCAGACAATACAAAGCTACAGTAATCAAAACAGTGTGGTATTGGTACAGAAACAGACACACGGCTCAATGGAACAGAATAGAGAGCCCAGAAATAAACCCGCACACCTACAGTCAATTAATCTTCCACAAAGGAGGCAAGAATATAAAATGGGAAAAAGACAGTCTCTTCAGCAAGTGGTTCTGGGAAAGTTGGACAGCTGCATGTAAATCAATGAAATTAGAACACACCCTCACACCATGTACAAAAATAAACTCAAAATGACTTAAAGACTTAAACATAAGACATGACACCATAAAACTCCTAGAAGAGGGCATAGGCAAAACATTCTCTGACATAAATCATACCAGTGTTTTCTTAGTTCAGTCTCTCAAGGCAATAGAAATAAAAACAAAAATAAACAAATGGGACCTAATTAACCTTGCAAGCTTTTGCACAGCAAAGGAAATCATTATAAAAAAAAAAGAAAAGACAATCTATGGAATGGGAGAAAGTATTTGCAAACAATGTGACCGACAAGGACTTAATCTCCAAAATATACAACAGCTCATACAGCTCAACAACAACAAAAAACAAACAACCCAATCAAAAAATGGGTAGAAGATCTTAATAGACATTTCTCCAAAGAAGACATACAGATGGCCAGTAGGTACATGAAAAGATGCTCAGCATCACTAATCATTAGAGAAATGCAAATCAAAACTACAATGAGGTACTGCAATTTTTTTTTAAATCACAAGACAAACATTGAAAACAAGACACCATGAATGAGAACCATCAGAAACAAATTTCAGCAAATATAGACCAACAGATGTTCCAGATGTTGGAATTATTGACACAAAAAAGGAAATATCTATGTTTAATATATTTAAAGAAATTAAATGAATGTTTGAAATTATGAGCAGAGAATAATGACAATAAAGAATGACCAAGCAGATTTGAAAGCAAATAGAACTTCTAGAAATAAAAAGGGAACAAAGAACAGATGGGATAAATAGAAAACAAATAGCAAGATGTTAGACTCTAACTCAACCATATCAATAATCCCATTATATATAAACGTAAATGGTTTAAACCAGTGCTGTCCAATACAGCAGCTACTAACCACATGTGGCTGTTGAGCACTTAAAATGCAACTTGTGTGTGACTGAGGAACTGATTTTTAAATTTTAATTAATTTAAATTTAAACAGGCATATGTGGCTGGTGGCTACTGTATTGGGCAGCACAGTTCCAAACATTCCAATTAAAAGACAGAGATTATCTGAGCAGATGAGAAAGCAAGATCTAATTACATGCTGCCTACAAAAAAGATCTATTTTAAATATAGACACAAATAGGTTAAAAGTAAGAGAATAGAAGGAGACGTATCATGATAAAACTAATTAAAAGAAAGCCGGTGAACCTGTATTAATGTCAGACCAAACTGATTTCAGAGCAAAAATTACCAGAGATAAAGAGATTCATTTCACGGGGACAGAGGGAACAATTCCTCAAGAAAATGTCACAGTCCTAAATACTATGCAACTAAATACAGAGCTTCAAAATATATGAAGCAAAAACTAAGAAAACTGCAGAGAAAAAAGATATATACACAATTACAGTCAGATTTTTCAACTCTACTCTCTAAATAATTGGTAGAACAAATAGACATAAGCAACAGTATCAATAAACTTGATCAACTGACATATATAGAACATTCTATCCAACAAGAACAGAATACATATTCTTTTTTTTTTTAAATTAATTTATTTTTGGCTGTGTTGGGTCGTCACTGCGTGTGGGCTTTCTCTAGCTGTGGCGAACAGAAGCTACTCTTTGTTGCGGTGCACGGGCTTCTCATTGCAGTGCCTTCCCTTGTTGCGGAGCATGGGGTCTAGGTGCACAGGCTTCAGTAGTTGTGGCTTCTAGGCTTCTAGAGCGCAGGCTCAGTGGTTGTGGTGCACGGGCTTAGTTGCTCCGTGGCATGTGGGATCTTCCCGGGCCAGGGACAGAACCCATGTCCCCTGCATTGGCAGGTGGATTCTTAACCCCTGTGCCACCAGGGAAGTCCCTACATATTCTTTTAAGGTACACACAGAGGACTTCATATTCTTTTAAGGTACACATAGAGGACTTCCCTGGTGGCACAGGGGTTAAGAATCCACCTGCCAATGCAGGGGACACGAGTTTGGTCTCTGGTCCAGGAAGGTTCCCACATGCCGCAGAGCAACTAAGCCCGTGCGCCACAACCACTGAGCCTGTGCTCTAGAGCCACAACTACTGAAGCCCGAGCACCTAGAGCCTATGCTCTACAACAAGAGAAGCCACTGCAATGAGAAGCCCATGCACCACAACAAAGAGTAGCCTCTGCTCACCGCAGCTAGAGAAAGCCCGCGTGCAGCAACGAAGGCCCAATGCAGCCAAAAATAAATAAATAAAAATAAATTTCTAAAAAAAAAAATTAAACTACATTAAAAAATAATAATAAAAATAAAGTACACATAGAGGGACTTCCCTGGTGGTCCAGTGGGTAAGGCAAGACTCCATGCTCCCAATGCAGGGGCCCAGGTTCGATCCCTGGTCGGGGAACTAGATCCCACATGCATGCAGCAACTAAGAGTCCACATGCCACAACTAAGAAGCCCACGTGCTGCAACAAAGATCCCATGTGCTGCAACTAAGACCTGGAGCAGCCTAAATAAATAAATATTAAAAAAAAATAAAGTACACATAGAACACATACTCTTTTTAAAGTGAAAAGAAAAAAAGATTATTTACCAAGATAGACCATATTCTGAGCCACAGAAGAAATACTAATATATTTAAAGTTACTTAAATATGCAAAGTTTATTTCTGATCATAATGGAATTAAATTAGAAATCAATTACAGAAAGATATCTTGAAATATCCAAACATTTAAAAACTAAATATCAAACGTCTGATTATCACATGAGTCAAAGAGGAAATCAAAAGGGAATTTAGAAAGTATTTTGAACTGATAAAAATAAAAATACACTTATCAAAATCTGTGGGATTCAGCAAACAGTGCTTAGAGGGAAATTTAGAGCACTGAATACCTATATTAGAAAAGAAGAAAAATCTTTATTACCCCAGCTTCCACCTTAAGAAACTAGAAAAGGAAGAAAAAAATTATACCTAAGGTAAGGAGGAGAAAGGCAATAAAAAGATAAGACCAGAAATCAATGAAAGGAAAACAGAAATAATAAACCTCTAGCTAGATTTATGAGGCAACTTATGAAGTTGCCATAAGAATGAGAAAGGTGACATCACTACAGATGCTACAGATATCAAAGGATAATAAGGAAATTATGAATTTTATTTTTTATTATTTTTAATTGAAGTATAGTTGATTTACAATGTTGTGCAATTTTATGTCAATAAATTCAACAACTTACAAGTGGATAAATTCATTGAAAGACACAATCTGCCAAACTTCACTCAAGAAGAAATAGATGACTTGAATTAGCCCTATATCTACTTAAGAGCTTGAACTTAAGCCTTCCCACAAAGAAAACTACTCCTGACTGGCTTCACTGGTAAATTCTACTAAATATTTATGGAAGAAATAATACAAATTCTATAAAAGCTCTTCCAGATAAGTGCAGAGGAGGGAATACTTATCACATACTATGAAGCCAGTATTACCCTGATACCGAAACCAAAGAAAGACATTATAAGGAAACTGCTGACCAATATCCCTCATGAACATAGATGCAAAAATTCATAACAGTTTTAGTCAACCAAATCCAAAAATACATAAAAAGTATAATACATCATAACCAGGAGAGTTTTATTCCAGGAACACAAGCTTAGTTTAACATTTAAAAATTAACTGATATAATTCACCATACTGACAGACTAAAAACCAGAAAAACCATATGCTTATCTCAATAGAGGCAGAAGAAGCATTTTTCCTGATAAAAATTCTAAGCAAACTAGTAATAGAAAAGACTTTCTTGACCTAATAAAGGATATTATAGAAAATCTACAGCTAACATCATACTTAATGGTGAAAAACTGAAAATTCTTTCCCCCTAAGATCAGTAACAAGGCATGCATGTGTGTTCTCACCATTTCTATTCAATATTGTACTGGCAGTTCTAGCCAATGCAATAAGTCAAGAAAAAAAATTAAAGGTACACAGATTGGGAAGGAAGAAGAAAAACAAAAACTACATTTGCTGACATGATGATTATCTTTGTAGATAATCCTATGGATTCTACGAAAAGAATGTACTAGAACTAATAGGCAAATTTAGCATGAGCTCAGGATACATGGTCATAGTGCAAAAATCAATTGTATTTCCATATATAAGCAGTGAAAAATTAGAAATTAAAATTATAAAAGCAATACCATTTACAATAGCATAAAAATATGAAATAGAAATAAATTTGACAAAAGATGTACAATAACTATATAATGATAACTAGAAAACATTGGTGAAAGGAATTAAAGAAGACCTAGAAAGATGGAGAGATATATCATGTTCATGGAACAAAAGACCTGAGATTGTTAAAGCATCAATCCTCCCCAAATTGATTTACTATCCCAGTTAAAATCCCAACAGGTTTTAAAAAAATAAATTGATGACCTGATTCTGAAATTTATATAGAAACGAAAAAGACTTAGAATAACTAAAACAACTTTGAAAAGAAAGCAGACAAAACCAGAAAACAAAAATAAAATTGGAGTACTTACACTACTGGATATCAAAACTTATTATAAAACTACAGTAGTTAGGACAGTATGGTATTGATGTAAAGATAGAAAAATTAATATAACAGAATAGTCAAGAAAGAGTCGAAGGCATATAAGGTAACTTGATTTTCAACAAAGGTACCAAGGTAATTCAATGGGGGGAAAGAATAATCTTTTCAACAAATGGTATTGGAACAATTGAGTAGCCATATGGAAAAGTATCAACCTTGATTCTGCATCCTACCAATTAAAAATTAACTCAATGTATCATTGACCAAAACATATAGAATTAAAACTATAAAATTTCTAGGTATAAATGTACAAGACAATGTTACTTACCTGGGCTTTGTCAAAGAGTTTTTTTTTCTGTTTTGTTATATTCATTCATTTGTTTTAAATTTTAGGAGTTTTGTCAAAGATCTTTTTAAAATATGACACAAAAATCATAACTATAATAGAAAACATCAATAACATATTTCATCAAAATTTAAAACTTTTTCTCTTTGAAGGACACCGTTAAAAAATTAAAAGGCAAACTACAGACTGGGAAAAGATATTTGCAAAATATATCTATGACACAATTCTTATATCTAAAATATGTAAAGAATTATTATAATTCAATAATAACAGAACAAACCAATTTAAAAGTAGGCAAAACATTTAAACAGACATTTCACCAAAGAAGATGTATGGATGGCAAATAAGCACATGAAAAGATGCTCAGCATCATTAATCATTAGATAATTCAAATTAAAACCACTTCAAATCAAAAGTGTGATACAATTACATATCTACTAGAATAGCTACAAGCAAAAAGCCTCATAATACCACAAGGATGTGGAGAACTGGAACTCTCATTGATTGCTGGTGGGAATGTAAAATGGTACAAACCACTTTGGAATACCCTTTGGCGGTGTCTTAAAAAAAGTTAAACATATGCATATGATATAATTCAGCTATTCCATTCCTAAATATTTACCTAAGAAATGAAAGCACATGTCCATAACAAGGTGTACATGAATGTTCATAACAACTTTATTTGTAGTAGCCAAGACTGGAAATATCCAACAAGTGACAAGATAAATAGTGTTATAGCTGTACAATGGAGTACTACGCAGAAATAAAAACAACAACAACAATAACAATTGACAATCCTAACAACATGGACAAATTCAGAATAATTTTGTTGAGTGAAAGAAATCAGACACCAAAAAAGAAGTCATGTTGGCGGCGACGGTGGCGGTGAGCGGCGTCAGAGCTTGAAGCGGGGGCTGACGTCTTCTGGCGGGTGGCGGTGTTGGAGACGAGAGCTTGGTTAGCCGGTATTGCTTCTGTCCCAGGAACCCAACGGAGAGTGAGGGAATGAGGGTCGCTTTCAGGGGCTGCTGCCTTCCACGTACGCGTCGTCGGGAGGAGCGCAGCCCGGACTCTCCTGCAACCCCTCCAGCTCCCTTTTCCGCACGCCTCGAGGCAGCGGCGGCAACCGAGACAGCGTCTCACCTTCCCCGACCCCTTCCCCTTGTCTCCCCGACCCGAGAGGGCCCGGTCTCCGCCCCACCCCCGTCCGTCCGCCCGCTACGCCGCCGCCATGTCTGCGCAGGCCCAGATGCGCGCGATGCTGGACCAGTTGATGGGCACCTCCCGGGATGACTAAGAGGATTTACCAATGAACCCATGTTTACAAGTCCACGATATTATTTAGCTGAAATGACTGGATTTTCACTGCTGTGTTGGGCCAGAAGGCCCTGGAGGTGGCAACCGCCTGTGTGCCACTGAAAATCGTGCCAATGCCTGGCATACTGCATAAATGGAAGCAGGGTACAGCGAGATACTACTCATCAACGAATCAAATTCAGTGATGACAGAGTATGCAAGAGTCACCTTCTGAATTGTTGCCCCCATGATGTCCTGTCTGGAACTAGAATAGATCTTGGAGAATGTCTGAAAGTCCATGACCTGGCTTTAAGAGCAGATTATGAAATTGCATCCAAAGAACAAGATTTTTTCTTTGAACTCGATGCTATGGATCATCTGCAGTCATTCATTGCAGATTGTGATCGAAGAACAGAAGTGGCTAAGAAAAGATTAGCAGAAACTCAGGAAGAGATTAGTGCTGAAGTTGCAGCAAAGGCAGAACGTATTCATGAGTTAAATGAAATCGGTAAATTGTTGGCTAAGGTGGAATAGCTAGGAGCTGAAGGGAATGTGGAGGAATCCCAGAAAGTAATGGATGAAGTAGAGAAAGCACGGGCAAAGAAAAGAGAAGCAGAGGAAGTTTATCGGAATTCTATGCCAGCTTCCAGTTTCCAGCAGCAGAAACTTCGAGTCTGTGAAGTTTGCTCTGCCTATTTAGGTCTTCATGATAATGACAGACGACTGGCTGATCATTTTGGGGGTAAACTGCACCTGGGATTTATTGAAATAAGAGAGAAGCTTGAAGAATTAAAGAGAGTTGTAGCTAAGAAGCAGGAGAAAAGAAACCAGGAACACCTGAGAAGAAGAGAAGAAAGGGAGAGAGAAGAAAGGGAGAAGCTGAGGAGGTCTCGATCACATAGCAAGAATCCTTGGTCCAGAGAGTATCGCAGACATAGGTCTTGCTCCATGTCACGGGAATTGAAAAGGAGAACTCGATCCAAATCCCGGGAGAAACGCCATCGCCACAGGTCCCGCTCCAGCAGCCGTAGTCGCAGCCGCAGCCACCAGAGAAGTGGGCACAGTCTAGAGACAGGAGCAGAGAGCGATCCAGGAGGAGATCCTCAAAAGAGAGATTCAGAGAACAAGACTTAGCATCACGTGACAGAGACAGGAATTCAAGAGACAGATCACCTCGTGACAGAGATCAAAAAGATAGAAGCGGTCCTATGAGAGCGCTAATGGCAGATCAGAAGACAGGAGGAGCTCTGAAGAGCGTGAAGCAGGGGAGGTATAATTAGCTGTGTACATATCCTCAATCCTTAAGCTTCCTCTGGAGTTACATACTATTGTTTAGTTTACAGCTGTTCAGGGTGACACAGTGAGCAGTTCCAGACACCTATCCAGCTAGGCTAGGTGTATAGCATCTAACTTGATCTGAACTTGTTTTCTTTGATGAAGCCTAAAACTACATCCATAGTTTCTGGTGAACTTGTAATACACTTCTGAAAGTACAGTTTTATATAATAAGATGCTGATGTCTTTATTCTTTCTAGTAGGAGTGATAGTGAATGAATTGTGTTACTTGCTTTGGGATTTTTTTGAACATTTGTAAAATGCTGTCTTCCTTTCTCGTCCAAAAAACAGCAACTTTGGGAATTTCTTTTTAATCCTTCTTCCTTTGACTCTGTATCCCCTGATACCTCTACCCTCTAATTGTAAGAGAAAGGGGTGCAGGGAAGCAATATAACTTCTGTTCTAAGGTTCTATTCCCATTATAAATTACTAGCTGATTGCAGTTCAGAACATTTATACTGGAATGTGTGCTGGAGAAATTTAAAATACTGGTAGTTTTGTTTGTCTAATGGTGCCTACTTTAGAGTGGGAAGTTGAACAGTTGTTGCATTACATGCTTTGCTTTTTTATTGAAATTTTGAAATCAAACATGTCTTGATTTTTCTGTTCTATTGAATAGCTATGTTCAGGATGTTTTGAGATGGGGGTGGGGGCAGGGACTCTTTCATAAGCACTTTTTGTTTTATTTTATGTGTGTGGAGTATAAAGATTACACCCTTATTGTAAAAAATAATAAAATGAAAATCACCACCACCATCAAAAAAAAAAAGTCATGTTGTATAAATCCATATGTGTAAAATTCTAGAAAATGCAAATTAATCTATAAGATAGAAAGCAAATCAATGATTGTTTGACAAGGGGTAGTGGTAGGGAAGAACTAGAGAAAAGAATTACAGAGTGGCATAAGGAAACTTTCAGGGATGAAGGATTTATTTATTATACTGGTCGTGGTGATGATTTCATGAGTATATGCATATGTCCAAATTTAACAAAGTGTACACTTTGAATATGTACAGTTTATTGTATGTTGATTATGCCTCAATAAAGCTGTACCAAAACCCCTCAATGCATTAAAAAGAGGTCAGACATAGCTGAAGAAAGAATTAGAAAACTGGATCTGAAGATATTATCCACATGTATTAGATTGAGATAAAAAGAGGAACATATTATAAAGAGACTAAGGCTAGTGTAAAGGTCCAAAAAACAAGAGTTCCAGGAAAATATAATAAGAATGCAAAAGAGCTGCTATTTCTTAGATCCAGGAAACCCAGTGAATTTCAATGAGCATGTATTAAAAAAAAGTCTCCCCTAGACACATCATAGTGAAATCATAGTGAAACAGCAGAATACAAAAAAGTTGAAAGAGAGAAAGAGAGAGAGAGATCTTAAAGTAGCCAGAGAGAAAAAGAAAGTCACCTATAAAATGAGCAATTAGGGACTTCCCTTGTGGTCCAGTGGTTAAGACACCACGCTCTCAATGCAGGGGGCCCAGGTTCGATCCCTGGTTGGGGAAGTAAGATCCCACATACCGCAACTAAGCAGGCATGCTGCAACTACTGAGCCTTTGTGCTCTAGAGCCCGCGCGTCGCAACTAGAGAAGCCTGCGCACTGCACCGAGGAGTCCGCACACTGCAATGAAGAGCCAGCACAGCCATAATACATAATAAATTAATTAATTTAAAAAAATGAGCAATTACACTCATAATTCACTTTGTAAGAGCAACTACAGAAGAGAATACATTGTAAGAATTTCTTCATTGTGCTGAGAGAAGATAGCTATCAACCTAGAAGTCCATGTCCAGTGAAGCTTTATTTCAAGAAAAGGTATTATACAAAGAATATTTCTAGAAAACCAAAACAGAGAAAAGAAATAAAAACAGCCCTCCCTGCTCCCAATAACCTGAGAGAATGTATCACACAAAGACCCTCACTAAAGGAGATCCTAAAGGATGTACTTTAGCAGAATAAAAAATGAAAAGCCTGAGGTGCAAAAAGGACCACTGAATAAACATATTGGTAAATATGAGGTCATATCTCAGCAAATATGGACTATGGAAAAACATACTATTACAGTGTCTAATTTTTGGAGGGGAAATAGAATAAAAATACTGGGGGACTTTCCTGGTGGTCCAGCGGTTAAGACTCCAAGCTCCCAATGAAGGGGCACAGGTTCGATCCCTGGTCGCAGAACTAAGATCTGGCATGCCACATGGCACAGCCAAAAAACAAAACAAAACAAAGCAAAAACAAAAATACTGGGCTTGTAGTAGAATTAAAATTGTCCAAAGTCCTTGATTATTTAGAGGTAAAGACAGTTACTTCAGACTTTAAGTCAGCATGCTAAACCAGCTAGTGTAATCACTGAAATAATAAACAGTGCACATATGCTTTCCAAACAATTAGAGGGAAATGGAAGTAGAAAAAAAAAATCAATTCAAGAAGGGGCAAAGTAAGAAAGAGAAAAAAAGGAACAGATAGTAACAGGATCTAGAGCATTTAGAATGGTGCCTGACGTTATCATTTTAATAATAATTATTCTTTTATTAAAGAATAAGATATACTTATTATATAATATAATAATTTGTTGTTATTATTATAACTGTTATTTCTGTGTTGATAAACCTCTCTGTGGCATTCAAGACAAGGACCCTTTAACAAGCATGTTCTACTAGTTCTCATAGTTCCTTGATGTTAACAAGTCAATAATACTAATTAAAAGACAGTAATCTGTAGGGATTTAAAAGCTCTATGATTCTCAAGGTTTATAACCTTAGGCCAGTCATTTCCTCATCTATAAAATAAGGCAGTCGGAGGGGTTGGAAGGCAAGTTCAAATTGGATGGTTCTGTATTTTTAAATCCTCATTAACCTAAAGAACTAGGAAATCTCCTGACTCAGACCAAAAACAAACAAACAAACAAAAGGGGGGGAGAGTGTTCAGAAATAGTTTATTTGGGTGAGTGGCCATTTCACAACACTCATAACAGACACAAGAAGTTCGGTCCCCACAGAGTAGGAAGCAGTAGGTCTTTTTACCCCATACCAGAACCTGACAAGCTTGGAGGCCACTGACCAGGGACAAAGGAAAGCCCCCACTCAGAAGAGACTTGTCAAAGTTACCCTTCCTGGCCAGGATGGAAGGGATTCCAGAGGCTCTCAGAGGAGCCAGCAGGCTCAGAGCTCTGCACCAAAGCACTGGGGTTGGGCTGCCAGACAGCAAGAAGCTATCAAACAAACCCACTCTCCTTACCCCTAATTACAAAAGACTTTTCAAATGCACCCCTGTCGTCTGAAAGACTTGATTGTTGAACTTCTTGAATCCCCCTACCTGTTATCCTCCTAATTCACAGATGCAAATGCCTACCCTTTATGCATTTTACATACACTGTGATATGATGATGCCCTTCAGATCTAGGTGTTGCCAAGGGAACTCAGGTATCAAAGATAACTGGCTCAGCTTCCAAAGATAAACCGGGCCTGTGTGATGGATGCTGAGGGAGGAGGGCAGAGAGCCTCTTGGGAACTTCCCTTTAATTTAGGTGTGGTGTGATTCCTTCTGTTCCCAAGAATCGTTTTATCTAATCTGCCTTGAAACTGCTCCACTGACTGACTGCTTTATCACTAAAAAATCTACTGAACTAAAGCTCCTCCTTTGCAGCTTTTGAAGATGGAATCTGCCCTGCCTGAAAGCAGTGTCATAAGCAAAATAGTATGTGTACAAGGATGTTCACCAGAGCACTGTTTAAAATTGTGGAATATCAGTAAAAACCCATCAGCAGAGTTGTGGGCAATATATTGTAAAGCTAGGAATTCGACATGTAGCAAAGCAAGTCACTGAGTGGTATATAAAGTATGATTCCATTGTGATAAAAATCAATGGTAACAATAATAATTTTAGTATATGTAGGGACAAAATTGGAGAAATGTGGGCCAAAATGTTAACAGTGATACTTGGGGATGGGGTGAAGTGGGATGGAATTTGGGAGATTTCGCTGGATGTGTTGTGTTTACAATGTTTCAATTTTATATAACTTTATATTCCTTTTGGATCAAAACAAGAGAAGAAGTGAGGGAGGAAGGAAAGAAAGGCAGTGTTAGAAACATTTCATTCCCTGGACCCCTGGGTCTTGATGTTGTACCCTCTCATTAGCCAAGATGAGGATTGGTGCTGAGTTGCATTCATGGTCAAATGCTTTTTCCTCAAGACAGAGACACTCTATTTCCATAGCTGCAGATTTTATTCCACAGCACGCAACAGCCAGCAGCTTATTGCCTTCACTCATTTGCAATGGTTCTGTTCTCAATGGGACATGTTGTACCAGTAGGCATTTATATATTACAATACTTGTAGTATTTGACCACTGAGTTTGAAATTTATTTATTTATATATCACTTTTGGTTAAATTGATAAAGTCATTTATTTCTATTTTAGAGTTTACTTTTTAAAAAAGTACTCAATTTATGAGGATATTTATTGCAACAGAAAGAATGGAGAATTTCAAGGTGCTGAGATTAAAATCTGATGTAGGGGCTTCCCTGGTGGCGCCGTGGTTAAGAATCCTCCTGCAGGGGACATGGGTTCGAGCCCTGGTCCGGGAAGATCCCACATGCCATGGAGCAGCGAAGCCTGAGAGCCACAATTACTGAGCCTGTGCGCCATAACTACTGAAGCCCACGTCTACAGCCTGTGCTTTACAACAAGAGAAGCCATCGCAATGAGAAGCCTGTGCATCACAATGAAGAGTAGCCCCCGCTCACTGCAACTAGAGAAAGCCTGTGTGCAGCAATGAAGACCCAATGCAGCCAAAAAAAATAATAAATAAAATAAATTTATAAAATCTGATGTAGACTACCCATTCAAAATTTTAAGGTTCCTATGGCTCTTTAAATTTTAAACATGTCTATACATGCACAACTGGAAATTCTGACCCCAAATATTGCCTCAGTTTACTGGATGTTTCCAGGAAAAATATATGTTCTTTTACTTCATGTCTAGAGACCCAGTCTAACAAAACTTGGCATATTTTCATAGGTTTTTTTTGTTTGCAATTTATTTCATTCATTCACTCATTCAATACATATCTATTATTATCAACATTAAAAAAGAATAGCATACACTTAATAGGTATATACTCATTTCTGGTAGTTAACACAAGCTAACATTTAATTCCCATTTATTACCTGCTGCTTTTAATGCCTTCTTTTTGCCTGGCATTGGAGAGGATACAAAGATGACCTGGACCCTGAAGGTATACAGATGATCCAAATATGGCTCTGTGCTCAAAAGGAGGGTCAGCTACTAGGTTATGCAGTTGCTAGACCGAAAAAATGACTTCCCACCAAGGAAATCGAGAAAGCTTCATGAGAGAGATGGCATTACATTTGAGTCTTTAAGCAAAGGATTTGGTTATCTGGAAAAGAGGGAGGAAGGACATTCCAGATAAGGCAGAGATGGGAATGTGCAGGCTCCTGGGTGTACTGGGGCTCAGGTTTGGGGTACATGAAGAGGAGACACAGGAAAGAAGGCTAGAGGGGCAGATGCCAAGAGTATTCCACTAATGAGGGCCAGTGAATCATTTATCCCAACATCTTCATTTTACAGATGAAGGCACTAAAGCCCACAGAGGAAGGAAGTCTCCTCAGTTATTCAGTAGTAGGGATGGAATTAAACCTCAAGCTCTCTTGGTTCCCACATTTGTGCTTCCAGTTAGCCTGGGACAGATCAAGGAGTGCCTAGAATGGTAGGCTAAAGCTTGATGGTCATCTCAACGCAGAGGGGAGTCGCTGAAAGTTTTGAGGAAGATGTGAGTAGCAAAGGTGAGACAGGGGCTAAGACGATTTGAAGGTTTCTAGGCTAAGAGACTGGGAATCTGGAAATTATATTTTGGTAACTCTAATTTCATATCACAGGGTTTCTGTTAACACAGAATTAGATCTAGAAAAACAGTGCTTAGTTCAATTTAAAACAATCAGTTGATCCCCCCCAAAATCAGTTGTTTGATTGAATGTAAAGTAACTATTTGATTGAATGTAACCTCTTTTAAAAAGTCATGTCTTTAGACACAGATTCTAGTTTAAGAGTATGTTAAGGATGGTTGGAGAAAGTGGGTCCAATCTGTAATGGGTGTCAGGTACTCAATATGCCTCCTCTGATTATTTGTCTCTTCCCTTGAGAGGTGAAGACTATCACTTGAGTCCACACCACCATATACCTTGTATTCTCTTTACATTTGAAAAATAAATCAAATATTGACTCCTTTTTTGGAATTCTTTACTAGAGGCTTATTTTAGTTACATTTAAATTTTACTTTCCTCACTAGCAGCATCTCCTAGCACCACATAGGATAGCAACAGAGATCAATAAAAGAGGTTACCTTTGGCCACAGACACACAAAGCCTCCCAGTCAGTAGCAGGAATCTCATTCCCCTCACCTGTAGAATTACAGGCCAGAGATGCACCTCACGATCACTGACGCTCTCAAGGGGAGGCAAAGAGCAGAGTCAGGCTGTCTGGGTTTCAATTCCAGCTCCGCCACTCGTGAGTCGTGAGATCTTGGGCAAGTCATACAATGTTTCTGTAGCTGATTCTCATCTGTAAAATGGAGCTAGCTAATGATAACTCATCCCAGGTCTGTGCTGGCTGTGAGAATTGCTAGGCAATGGGCCAGTGTAGTTGACCACGGCGGCAGGCATGTTGAAAGCATCTTTTCAATGTTAAGCTATATGAACTGGCTCACCCGCACCTCAGGACAGACAAACCGCTCAGAAAACAGCATTTCTGATAGGAGTTGTTGGTTCCCAAATAGTAGCACGGTGCCCTTGTTTTAGATGAACTCTAGAACTGAAAATATAACGAAACCACTTCACAGTTTATGTCTCCAGGGTCAGTTGTTTTGAGAGCATTACTAAGAGCCTTTAAGGAAGATGTAATTCCCACATCTTTGATTCATGTAAAACTATCCGCCCCAAACCAAAACTTTCTCTCTCTCTCCCCCCCCCCCCCCCCCCCCAGTCTGGCCTGCTTCCCAGCTGTTCACATTCCCTCCGGGATTGTCAGAAGCTCCCCTTGCTTCGTAGGAGCCAAAGGAAAGTAAACATCTCGGTCAGGCAGGCACCCCACCCACCATTTTATTTTCTTAAATCACTCCTTTAGCTAATATTTCTGTGACAGACACGCGACGCATCTGGCTCCAACCAAATATTTTCAGTCACTCGGATTCCAAGGTAAATATTTGCCAGTTCGATTGCAGTAACATTGGTAGCTTCAAGCGGGTCGCCATCAATCAACTTTCCATCAGGGCCCGCGTAGCCTTAAGGGTGTAGCGGCCCCGCCCTTTCCCGTGAGCCCCCGCGCGGCCCCTGCCCCGCCCTTCCTGTCCTGCGTGCTTGAGGCCGGATCCCTTCTGAGGCCTGTGCAGGCGAAGCGCAGGGAGGAAGGGTGGTCGGTGTGCTGAGTTGCTTCCTTCTCAGAGATCGTTTCTTTTTCAGGAGGTGTTGCTTTTTACCTACACTCCACGACTTGTCGAAGGGTGTTGGTTGTGGCCATTTGGAATTGTCGAGACACACCAGAGAAGGGTTAGGAAGTCTTTGAGGATGCGTGGTAACAGACGTGATTTGAGGTGGAAGGGCCGGGGAGATGCCTCCTAAAGCCTGTTGCTATTACTTAAATTGCTGCCTTAAGAGACTCTTAACATGGGCCCAAGGCATTTGAGCTAAATGAATAAACTGGGCTTTGTGCCTTATCAAGTCATTTGCACTTAAGTGAGAAGCCTTTTCTTAAAGAGGGGCATTTTATGCAGGAAGAATAATAAAGGAGGAATGAGGAGACAGGAAAATGGGGGGGAGGGGCGGGTAGGGTGGGTCTGTATTAGAAGCAAACTTCCTGCCTTATTCTGTGGCTGGGCTTCCTAATCTTTTGGGGGTCCTTTTGAGACTCAGTGAAAGGTAAGGACCCTTTGCTGTGTGGTCGCTGTGTTCATCCCAGGGGGTTCCCCCAGAAGTTGGGGAGGGGGGCTTTTCCTTCCATCCCTGTGGCAAAGGGTGGCCCTGCTCTGCCCTGCTCCCGCCCCAGGGCAGCGTCTCCTGCCTGAGCCCGCCCTGCGCAGGAGCCTGCCTGAGAGCACACCCTCGCCCGTCCTTGTGTTGCCAACTTATTAACAACAAATAAACCAATTAAATGGGAACGAAATCTTTTCCCCAGGAAATGATATGTGAACACAGTATTTTGCCTATAATCTGAGGAGATTCGTGGATCCCCAGAACCTATCCACATACTCCCTTGGGGGAGCTGTCCACCCCAGGTCAGGAAACCTTAGATTTTAGGTATAGCATGCTCTGGGCCTGAGGACAGGGACATTCCTTGTCTTGCCCAGGGGCCGGTCTAGGGTGCAGAAAAGTAAGGCATTCCCCATGGGCACGAAATTTAAGCGGGGGTGGGGGGGGCGGCATCAAAAAGGTCAGAAATAAAGATAAATAATGTTTTAATGCAATATGATAATCAAATGTGCAAACTATGGCTATGGCTTGTCACCTTCTTTTGTAAACAAAATTTTATTGGAACCAGGGTTCCAATAGGATGAGATGGGTGAGGCACGTTTGCACAAGTGCAGGGTCCAATTCTGTCTTTATTTAAAATTTTGATATTGTGCTAAACCCCATCCTCTGGCTGCCATCCAGTTTTCTTTCCACCTCACCATAATGAGATAAGATGCCTAACTTCCTGTTTCCCTCCAGAGAATTTCCTATAAGTACTTTGAATATTCTCTCATAATGGTTTCTCCAACTCCTGTGTTTTGCTAGTTTCCTCATTATGATGCTGCTCCCCAAACAGCTCTGGAATTCACCCACTTCTGAGGGATTGGGAGCCAGAATTCTTCATCAGTGTCTTATCCTCAAGATCTTCCCTCTCCCAACCCCATCTTGGATGATTTAACTTCTATGGGGATTTTTTTTTTTTAACTGCCACAAGGTATATAATCTTCGAAAGTGAATTTCCTCCTTGTTTCTTTTGAAAGATATTTTTAAACATGGAGAGAACAAGTGATGTATAACAACTCTATCAGGTAGGTACTGTTATTATTCCTGTTTTACTGATGAAGAAACTGGGGCACAAAAAGTTTCAGTAACTTGCCCAATGTCTCCCAGCTAAGTAACAGAACCAGGACTCAAATCCAGGCATCCTGACTCCAGGGTCTGTGCTTTTAAACAGCACAGTGTCGTGGCCTCTCTTGTAGACCATTTCACCTCAGGTTGAACAGTTCCTGTAATGGGGAGCTTCTTGGGGATCTCCAGTCTGTTGGTGGGCAGCTTCATTAGTTAGAATGTCTTCTTCTTCTTTTTTAAAAAATATTTATTTATTTGGTTGTTCCAGGTCTTAGTTGCAGCAGGCAGGCTCCTTAGTTGCAGCATGCATGTGGGATCTAGTTTCCTGGCCAGGGATCGAACCGGGCCCCCTGCATTGGGAACGCAGAGTCTTAACCACTGTGCCATCAGGGAAGTCCCCTAGAATGTCTTCTTTTTATTTGTTGGTATAAGCTATAGGCAGTTGTCCAAAATGGTTTTCTATTGTCTAAATAAGAAGAAAGGTAAAAAGGAGAGTGAGGACCACAAAGAATAAAATCCCTCAGTCTACCCTACTTCCACCAAACATTCCTGACCCACTTCCAGTTCTGTGGGCTTCCTAAAAAGACACAAAGTTCCCTCTTTCAGTTTTGTGTCTTTTTTTTCCACATATTTATTGGAGTATAAATGCTTTACAATGTAGTGTTAATTTCTGCTGTACAACAAAGTGAATCAGTTATATGTATACATATATCCTCATATCTCCTCCCTCTTGCCTCCCTCCCACCCTCCCTATCCCACCCCTCTAGGTGGTCACAAAGCACCGAGCTGATCTCCCTGTGCTATGCTGCTGCTTCCCATTAGCTATCTATTTTACATTTGGTAGTGTATATGTGTCAATGCTACTCTCTCACTTCATCCCAGCTTCCTCCCACCCCACCTGTGCCCTCAAGTCCATTCTCTATGTCTGTGTCTTTATTCCTGCCCTGCCACTAGATTCATCAGTACTGCTTTTTAAAATTCCATGTATATGCATTAGCATATGGTATTTGTTTTTCTCTTTCTGACTTACTTCACTCTATATGACAGATTCTAGGTCCATCCACCTCACTACAAATAACTCAATTTCGTTCCTTTTTACGGCTGAGTAATATTCCATTATATATATGTGCCACATCTTCTTTATCCATTCATCTGTTGATGGACATTTAGGTTGCTTCCATGTCCTGGCTATAGTAAATAGTGTTGCAGTGAACATTGCGGCACATGTTATCTTTTTGAGTTATGGTTTTCTCAGGGTATATGCCCAGTAGTGGGACTGCTGGGTCACATGGTAGTTCTATTTTTAGTTTTTTAAGGAACCTCCATACTGTTCTCCATAGTGGCCGTATCAATTTACATTCCCACCAACAGTGCAGGAGGGTTCCCTTTTCTCCACACCCTCTCCAGCATTTATTGTTTCTAGATTTTTTGATGATGGCCGTTCTGACTGGTGTGAGGTGATACCACATTGTGGTTTTTTTTTTTTTGCGGTGCGTGGGCCTCTCACTGTTGTGGCCTCTCCCGTTGCGGAGCACAGGCTCCGGATACGCAGGCTCAGTGGCCATGGCTCCCGGGCCCAGCTGCTCCGCGGCATGTGGGATCTTCCCGGACTGGGGCACAAACCCACGTCCCCTGCATTGGCAGGCGGACTCTCAACCACTGCGCCACCAGGGAAGCCCCTCATTGTGGTTTTGATTTGCATTTCTCTAATGATTAGTGATCTTGAGCATCTTTCCATGTATTTGTTGGCCATCTGTATGTCTTCTTTGGAGAAATGTCTATTTAAGTCTTCTGCCCATTTTTGGATTGGGTTGGTTGTTTTTGTGATATCGAGCTGCATGTATATTTTGGAGATTAATCCTTTGTCAGTTGCTTCGTTTGCAAATATTTTCAGTTTTGTGTCTTTTGAAAGTAAATCCCCACCCTATGTGTTTATACATTGTTCCAGGAAAGATTTAAGGTGACTCACGTGGATTATAAAATACAATTAAGTAGGGCTTCCCTGGTTGCGCAGTGGTTGAGAGTCCGCCTGCCGATGCAGGGGACGTGGGTTCGTGCCCCAGTCCGGGAGGATCCCACATGCCGCGGAGCGGCTGGGCCCGTGAGCCATGGCCACTGAGCCTGTGCGTTGCGCGTCCGGAGCCTGTGCTCCGCAACGGGAGAGGCTACAACAGTGAGAGGCCTGCGTACCGCAAAAAAAAACCCAAAACCAAAATCAAAAAAAACAATTAAGTAGCATAAGTTAAAAGTGTATGACAGGATCCAGCAATTTCACTTTTAGGTATTCGTGCTTCAGAAATAATTACAGGAGCTTACAAGGATAAATATTCAAGGGTTTTTGTTGTATCATTTTTGTAATTGTGCAAAAAATTGTAGGCAATTTAAATGTACATCAGTGAGGAAATGACTAAATAAATAATAAATAATGAAGTATCTTTACTTTGAAATACTTTGTAACTTAAAATAAAAGGTAGTTCTTCATGTACTAACAAGGAAAGATGTTAGTAAGTGTGGAATTTAAAAAGTAATTTTTAAAACTATATTTGTAAAAAGAATATTTTTATATGGTGTGCATTGAAAAAGGTTTGGAAGCATATACTCCAAATTATTAACCATGGTTACCCCCAGCGGTAGAAGCAGTGATAGGAAAGGGTGAGAGAACTTACAGTCAATCAAGATCACCCCATTATATTTTAGGCTCAAAAGGCAAGGGTCTTTTGAGCACCATGGCTCAGGTCCAACACACCCTGAGTGTTCAACTAATGTTTGATGAATTGACTAAGAAGCTGCATCTTATCTTCAGTATATATTGGTAGTTTAAAGTTTATTGCTGACACAGTAAATAATCATCTGAAAAAAAAATTCCAAATCAGCCTCTGCCAAAAAAGTATCAAAATTGCTTCTCTGCTATTCAG
Organism: Monodon monoceros; assembly: GCF_005190385.1. Taxonomy (NCBI): domain Eukaryota; kingdom Metazoa; phylum Chordata; class Mammalia; order Artiodactyla; family Monodontidae; genus Monodon; species Monodon monoceros. Next base: position 100,201,381 of record NW_021703774.1, read on the forward strand.
ACTACTTTTAACTATTTTATGCATAGTGTTAAACTCCATGTTTGCTCTGGAGAAAATCATTATTGACATTTTAAAAATTGGTGCTTGATGAAATATTTTATCACCTTCACTGTTATCCCAGTGGAGGTACAGCAGTTTAAAAAAAGAAACACCTTTTTCTCATTTCAGAAGTTCATTATGTGGAAAATAAGAAAAAAGTGTAAAGAAAAAAACACAAAACCTGTAATCCCAAACCCTAAAGGTAACTGCTATGAACCTTTAAATGTAACTTTCCCATCTTTTTTGTATGTTCAGCACTTTTTAAAATAGAATTTTTACTGCGATAAAAAATATATAACATAAAATATACCATTTTAACCATTTTTAAGTGTACAATTCAGTAGTATTAAGTACATTCACATTATTGTACATCCATCATGACTTTCCAACACCAGAACTTTTTCATCATCCCAAACCAAAACTCTGTATCTATTAAACAATAACTCCCCATTCTTCTTTCCCCCAGATCCTGACAACCATTAGTCTACCTTCTGTCTCTGTGAATATAACTAGTTACCTCATATAAGTGAAATCATGCAATATTTGTCCTTTTGTTTCTGGCTTATTTCACTTAGCACTATGTTTTTAAGATTCATCCATGTTGTAGCATATATCAGAATTTCATTATTTTAAGGCTGAACAAAAACCCATTGTATATATGTACATTTTGTTTATTCATTCATCCATCAAGGGACATTTGGGTTATTTCCACCTTTTGGCTATTGTGAATAATGTTACTATGAACATTGGTGTAAAAATATGTTTGAATTCCTGATTTCAATTATTTTGGGTATATACCCAGAAATGGCATTGCTGGATCATATGCTAATTCTATGATTAATTTCTTATGGACCACTACACTGTTTTTCACAGCAGCTGCACCATTTTACATTCCCACTAGCACAAGGTTCCAAATTTCTTCATATCCTTGCCAGCACTTGTTATTTACCTTAAAAAAAAAAAATCTCCATCCTAATGGGTGTGAAGTGAAATCTCACTGTGGCTTTGATTTGCATTACCCTAGTGATATTGAACACCTTTTTGTGTGTCTGTTGGCCATTAGTATATGTTCTTTGGAGAAATGTCTATTCCCATCCTTTGTCCACTTTTTAATTGCGTTATATTTGTAGTTGCATTGTAGGAGTTTTTGTATACTCTTAATATCAATCCCTTATCAGATATATGATTTGCAAATGTTTTCTCCCATTCGGTAATGTGCCTTTTCTTTCTATTGATAGTGTGCTTTGCACAAAAGTTTTTAATTTTAAAGAAGTCCAGTTTATCTATTTTTTTCTTTTTTTGTCTATGCTTTTGGTGTCATATCCAAGAAAATCCAATGTTATGAAACTTTTCCGTGTGTTTTCTTCTGTGAGTTTTATAGTTTTTCAGGTCTCACCATTAGGTTTTTGATCCGTTTTGAGTTAATTTTTGTGTATGGTGTAACGTAGGAGTCCAATTTCAATCTTTTGCATGTGGATATCCAGTTTTATGGGCACCATTTGTTGAAAAGACTTTCCTTTCCCTATGAGTAGTGCTTTTCTGATGCCAGACTTATTCTGGCTGGAGGCCAGACTGCTTCTCTGAGGTTTCCTCACCCTCACAGGTATGTGCTCAAGGGATTGTAAAGTTATTTAACTGTGAACAAAATGAAGACATGATGAACTCAAATCTAGTACTGAATCATGGTGGTTCAGCAGAGCCTAGTGAAAGCAATTGTTCAAATATTGACTATAGAGAGCCTTGCTGGAACCTCAGTTAAGCCAGTTTCATTTGTTGTGAAATGGGGATGATGAGAAGAAGAATCCAAACAATGGCATAAATGCTGGAATATTATTATGGCTAATAGTCCTTATTGTGGTTAATGTTTATGAGGAGAGTACTAAGTACTGCTGTGTGTTAAATGTTTTACATGTATTATCTCACTTAATACTCAAAACAGTCTTATGAAGTAGGTGCTATCATTTTCACCACTTTAACCATCCCTGAGCTTCTTTTGTTGTCTATAAAATGAAGAAAATTATATCTACCTTGCAGAACTGTTGTATTAAATGAGAATAGTAAATGTAAGGGGCCTAGCAAAGACTATGTACATAGTAGATGCTTAACGGATGGTAGCTCCTTTCCTTCAGTCCAGGAAGTGACTCCAGTAAACTCAAACTACATAATATGAGGATTCTGCTTGGTTTCTAACAATCTTGAATTTCCTGATACTGCCCCTTCAAGGTGAATAGTAATGATTATACTGTCAGATAGGAAAGTCTGATACCATTTATTTATGAGACAGGGATATCTTGTAATCACCTACCTGTAAGGCCAAAGCAGAGACTATTTATTATCAGACACTAGGACAACTTCTGCAGTCACTCGTCTGTGAAGTGAACAAGCACCAGCAGTCTTGGAAACAGCTGGCTATGTGTTTTGGTCCAGTGTGTTAGTGATCTTTTAACACTTCATCATTTTGGGTGATAAAGTGCCATTTCCTTAAACCCTTTTTCATTTTATTACCTTTACTCATTTCCTTTATTTATTTTTTAAAATAATGATTACAGTGAAGAGACTGCCTGAGACCAAACTAGAAGAGGCAAGCAGGGCTTATATAAGCCAATATATTAGTATAGTCCTTAGTGGGTGTACTTATTCTGGGTCAGATTTTCTGGATATTATTTGGACATTCATTGGATTTCTCTTTAGCTGTAGCTAATAAATTAACTGACAGTGGGGTCAATTCCTGCTCCTCAGTGGCAGCTGGCCACTTGGAGCCTCTTTACAATCCCTTCACTTATTGCTAATTGATTTCCTAATTCCCCACAGCAGCTGTTATAAGTAAACCTCTTCCACTCTCCTCCATCCCCTTAATCTTCTCCCTGCTCTCCATACACTGAGCGGCAGGTGATTGTGCCTCTGTGATCAGTTCTCTTTCCCACTGCCTTTGGGTCCTCTGTCATCTTCTCCTCATCTCCCTGGAGCTCTTATCCCCAAGTCCCCCCCTTATCTTTCAGGACCTGGCTCCTTCATTTACTCCCTCTCTCCTAGCTTCAGTCTCTCCTCTTCTTTTTCCTTCACTCATGAACAAGCTCAAATATTCCTCAACCTATAGAAGCCTAACCATATTTCCCTTGAAGTTAATTTATTTCTCCTTTCATTACTGGCAAGTTCTTAACTTTTTCCCTCATTATAAAAGTAACGTAGTAGAAAAATTGGGAAGTAGAAATAATGGAACATATTTTGAACACTCATAATCACAGTTCTGGAAGTAATCACCAGTGTTAACATTTGGGTTTCTATCCTTCCAATATTATTTCTATGCACTTATAATATTAATTTATTTCAACATCAAGAGCATTCTGGATATTCTATTTTGTAAGTTGACACTTTTCTTCTGTCAGTAAATATTCTACATGATTTTTAATTATTGCATTAAAATTTCCATTGTATGGATGCATTGTAATTTAGCCATTTTAAACCACAATCATAAGGTTATTTCCAACTGTTTGCTATAATTAACATTATAGTACAACCTTTGCAAATAAATCTTTTCACATATTCCCGATTATTTCTTTAGTATAAATTTCTGAAGGGAAGTTCCTGAGTGCATATTTTATTGCAAAATATAAACATTTTTGAAAGAGTAGCCTACTATCATCCCTTCAACTTTTAACTCCCATTCATTAAATTCCAAGCAGTCCTGGCCCTTCCACCATCACTGAAGCTGCTCTGTCAGAGGTTAAGGTCAACATCGATTACTAATCACAAGTCTTCCCAGGCTTTATCTGGCCTAATCTCTTTGCAGCAACTGCCACTTTCTGTGCTTTTCTTTTAAACATGTTTTTTCCTACTATTTTATCTGAGTCCTTTGACTTCTCTGGTAACACATTTTCAGACTCTTTCCTGGTTCCTTTTCTTCTGCCTGATCTTTTACTTATTCTCTCCTCTTGCTCTAGATTTTCAACTGTTGAGTTCATGCCACTGCCACATAGATCTCACCATAAATTTGACCTGATTTGGGGTCTGCTGGCCTCTCCATCCTCGCATCTCACCACTCTTCCCTGACAGCTTCCTCTCCCCATCCATATATGCCCCAGTCGTTCTGAACTAATTGCATTTACTATGCCTTTGATGCTGCTGTGCTTAGAAATTCCTTCTCCCCTTCTTCACTTGATGAAGTTCTACTTATCCTTCAAAATTCACCTCTTTTAGGAAGCTCCTTGACAACCCCCCACTTCCACTCTTTTATGCCTCTTTGCCCCTTGGCCTGGCTGACTAGGGTGACCCTTCTCTATACTCTCATGTTTGTGTTTCCTTCCTTGTACTGTGTTATAACTGCCTGTCTCCTCCTTTAAGCTGTGAGCTCCTGGAGGGCAGGAATTGTGACTTTGAGAATTGTATCCCCAGAGCATAGCATGGTACTTGTTGTCGAGTAGAGACTTGTAGGAAACATCTTCCATCCCTTAATCAAATCATACTCTGATCTTCCTCTGGGGACCTCTCCACTGCCTTACTCTTGAGCCATAGGTTTGGATGGGACTGACCTATTCCCTGTTGAAGGGGTAGGTCCTTATTGGCCATATTACCCAATTATAGCAAATGACAAGAAAACTTTTTTTTTTTTTTGAGAAGAAAAGCTTTCTTTTAGTTCTGTAACAGCTGCTAGAAGATGTGTTTCTCTTCCCCTACATGTTGTATCATAAAGATTTAAGGTAGAATTGTTTACCCATTTTGCTAGCATGAAGGACTGCCTGGAGCTGCCTGCAGGCTGTGTGGAAGATGAAGCTGGCATCCTGGAAGACAGAGCAGAGACACAGAGTGAGTCAGCATATGTATGTATTATTATTATTATTTAATTTAACAGTCATGTGTGTTATGTTTCTTACGTGCCAGGTGCTGTTCTACGTGCTTTATAAATATTAACTCATTTAATCAGCATGTCAATCTTACGAAATAGGTATATTATTATCCTTATTTAACGGTAGAGAAAAACAATATACAGAAAGACTAGATAATTTGCCTGAGTTAACACAACTCATAAGTAGGGATTTGAAGCTGGGCTTAGTCACCAGTCTTATGCTGTCCCTCATTGGACACAAGCACCAAAGAAGGGCTTAAAGAGCAGGGCTTTCTCTGAAGTCAAACATCTATTCAGTGTGATATCCTTTCTTCATTGTGTTTGAAATCTACATGACTGTAGGTCCTGCAGTTGGATGCAGAGTGAGGGAGTCACTCAGGCGGGCTTATGCTTTCTTGCCCATGGCTAATTAACACACAGCCTGTGATTTCTGAGCAAGCTTTTTACATCAGAAAATGGTCCCTGCTCAGAAAAAGCTAAGCAAGAGTCTGTCTCTTCATGTGGCTTATTGGATCATGGAATATGAGAGTTGGAAGGAGCTCTTAAAGGTAATCCCCTCTGATCCTCTAAGTTACTGATGGGAAAACTGAGGTCCATTGAGGAACTATGGCTTGCTCAGGATCAAAGAGAAAATTAGAGATGCACCAGGACTGGTGCCTTTCCCAGGTGTGTTATGCGTGCTGTACTCATGGTTTGTAGCCCTTTCCATCTGAGGAGACTTTATAGAACTCAAAATGTAACAGGCCAGACTGAGAGAGTGTAGTGACAAGGTTTGGGTCCTGCACTGTTGGAACTAGAAAGCAAAGGGCAAAGGTCAGCTCAGATACAGCCATAAGCAGGACAGAGGCTCCATTGCCTGACCTTCCTATCTAGGATCATTCTGAGTGGCACCTCCCAGGAAACCCAGATATCTTGATGGGCATGTCAGGGTCACTTTTTTTCTTTTTGCCTTACGCGGGCCTCTCACTGTTGTGGCCTCTCCCATTGCGGAGCACAGGCTCCGGACGCGCAGGCCCAGCGACCACGGCTCACGGGCCCAGCCGCTCTGCGGCATGCGGGATCCTCCCAGACCAGGGCACGAACCCGCGTCCCCTGCATCGGCAGGCAGACTCTCAACCACTGCACCACCAGGGAAGCCCCAGGGTCACTTTTGAGTCTTCACCTTCCTTGACCTCTCAGAACTGTTTGACACCATTATTCATTCCCTTTTCCAAACTGTTTTTCCTCTAAGGCACCATGACCTCTTGATTTTCTTCCTACTCTTCTAGCTGTTCCATCTCTGATACCTTCATGAGTTCTTTCTCCACCTGATTTTAAGGCTGGTGTCCATCCCAGACGCTCTCTTTTTCTCCCTTGCCATACTCTTCCTGGGGATAGATAGCCATCATCTGTCCCCATAGTTTTAATGATTTACATGCTGGTGTTTCTCAACATCATTTCTCCTACCTGTCTGTCTTTCTGTAAATGTCAGACCCGTATATTCAGGTCACCAGCTGGGCAGCTACACTTGGATAGGAGATAAGATAGGGGCTAAAGAATAAGAGAAAGGATCCAAGAGTGGGAAAACAAGCCTGGTGGCATCAAAGGAAGGATAGGAACTGATTTATGAAGGATCATATCTAGTACCTCACATATGTTATCTTATTTAATCTTCTCAACAGTACTATTCCCTATTTTACAGATGAGAAAATTGAGGATTAGGGTGTAAAGAACCTTTCCCAAAGGTCACACAGTGAGTGAGGAGCAGAGCTGAGCTTCAAACCCAGTTTTGTGTGACTTCAAAGTTGAAGCTTTTACAGACTGTGCATATCTGTGATCAAGTAGGTATTGTATAGTCAACACCTGCCATTTCCCTAGACCCTTCAGGAGTACCTGGAAAAAGTCTGTGTCCAACAGCTTCTGAACAGAGACACCTAAAGGCCGTCAGCCTCCGGGGAGATATGAGTGACAGACCTAGTGTCCAGATATTCAGACATGGTAAGCCTTTTTACTTGCAAAGGCCCTGAAAGGGGTGCTAAGGCTCTACAGTTCCTGCTAGAGGGAGTTAGTCTCCCAGGCTTCCCAGAGGAGGCCAACAAAGGCTTTGAGAAGTCTCACCCAGCCCAGCCCTCCCCAGATCTCCCTCAGGCAGCTATGACTCTCCTTGGACTCCTCCTGGCCCCTCCCCAGTCCAGATTAGCCCTGATTACTTTGTCATTTCAGGACCTGCCAGCCAGAGCACATCTATGGGGCAGAGTTATCTCTGGAGGCTCAGGAGTCTGGGGCCCCAGCCCTTTGGTATCTGAGTTTTAGGTGCTTCTTGGCAGTTGTGAGCACCTTGAGATTGGGGAGCACAGGCTCTGGACGCACAGGCTCAGCGGCCATGGCTCACGGGCCCAGCCGCTCCACGGCATGTGGGATCTTCCTGGACCGGGGCATGAACCTGTGTCCCCTGCATCAGCAGGCGGTTGGTCCCCATTTTTACTCTTTGTTTACTTTCAACTTTTTCAGAACCTTGAGCAAGAAAGAGGGGTGCTATTCATAGAGAACTTCTTGGAGCCCCAATATAATCTTTGCAGATACACATACAGACACATATATACACATGATCTTGGGGTCGTTTTAATGTACTCTTTGCATCATAGTTGCTTATTTTTTAAAAAAATACAAATTAATATTTTCCCAGATACTTTATTTCTCTATGGCTTTTGTTTATGGTATGAAAGTTGTAAACATTTATATGGTTAAAATAATCTTTCATCTTTTTTAGAGTCTCCAGGTTTTCGGTCTTTGTTAGGAAGGTCTCCCCTATCTTCAGTTTATAATATAGTCTCCAAAGTTTTCTTGCAATATTTTTTTCACTGTTTTACTTTTATTTTTTTATCTGTCTGGAATTCTTTTTTTTTGTATAATGTATAAGATTAGAATCCCTTTTTACTTCCTCCCACATGGATAATCAATTGTGCCAGCATCATTTATTAAATAGTCTGTTCTCTTCCTACCAAATTGAACTTCCACGTGTATCATGTGCTAACTTTTTTTTTTCCCCCTCTGCATGGCTTGTGGGATCTTAGTTCCCTGACCAGGGATTGATCCCTGGCCCTCAGCGGTGAAAATGAGGAGTCCTAACCACTGGACTACCAGGAGATTCCCATGTTTACTTTTCATAAATACTGCTATTGATTGTGGATTTTCTATTTTTTTTTTTTTTACTGACCTGTTTTTCTGTTTCTGTTTGACTCTGTATGTTCTGGTGAGGCAAAACCCTTTAACTTTTCTTCTTTTCACAATTTTCTTAGCTATTTTCAGTCATTTATTCTTCACATGAATTTGAAGATAATTTTATAAAATTCAATTAAATACATTGTTTATATTCTAATTGGAACTAATTCAATGTATATATTAATAATTTGAGGAAACTGAAATTTTTACTTAGTTCTTCTGCTCCAAAAACATAGTATAATTTTCCATCATCCAGATGTCATTTTATATATTCCAATACATTTACTTCATTTAAGTCCTGTCTCCTTATTATGTAGATCTCTAAGAGTGTTATAATTTTGGTTGCTTAAATGTAATACTTTCCTTATTTCGTTTGCTACTATTTTCCAATAGAATAAAGTTATGATTTTTTCTTTTTTTTCTGTACGCGGGCCTCTCACTGTTGTGGCCTCTCCCGTTGCAGAGCACAGGCTCTGGACACGCAGGCTCAGCGGCCATGGCTCACGGGCCCAGCCGCTCCGCGGCATGTGGGATCTTCCTGGACCGGGGCATGAACCCGTGTCCCCTGCATCGGCAGGCGGACTCTCAACCACTGCGCCACCAGGGAAGCCCAAGTTATGAATTTTTTAATGTTTATTTTATATCCAGCTGCCTACCAAAGAATGTAAGGTCACTTAGTGAGACTGAGGAAGAGGAGGGAGTTGAATGTGTTGGGGTCTGTGGGGTATAGGGCTAGCTTGGCCTGGAGCCTGAGGGTATCAGGAAAGAAAGCAGACCAAGGACAAGAAGAAGAATTGATTGTGTGTTCAGGGCACTGTGTTAAGTTCAGTTCTACTGTGAGCAGCTGTGAGTAACGGAGACCTTTAAAAAACAGTGGATTAAGCAGAGTAACATTTATTTCTCTCTTACATAGAAGAAGTCTACTGTAGGCAATTCAGGCTCTAGAGTACTCAGAAACCCAGACTGCTTTCTGCTGTCCTTCAGATATGGCCCTCATCATTATGGTCCAAGATGAACTCCAGGCATCGCATTAATGTTTCAAGCAGGAGGATGAGGGACGAGGAGGAAGAGACAAAGGGCACATCCCAGGTGTATCTTAAAGAAATTTCCCAGAAGCTGCTAAACAATAATTCCTATTGGTCAGAACTAAGTTATATATAACCATGTCTAGCTCCAAGGACTGTTGGAGAATATTTTTATTCAAGATCAAAATTCTAAAGATTATAAAGATTTTTATCTAAATCAAGATTCTAAGATGGTGATAATAGACATATTGGAATTGACAACCAGCCGTGTCTGGTGCAGGCATATTTGTGGGGATGTGGGGCATATGATTTTCTTCTGTAGCTCTCAGCTGTCGGCACAGAAGGAGAAAGAGAAGGTGAATGGCACGTGGTGCAGAGGACTGGGCTGGGGTTGGGGGGCAGCAGAAGAATAGGGGTGCCAGGCATGGAGGGTGTGGGCGAGAGAATAGTTTAAGCTTGGTTCGAAAGGAGAGAAGGCCGTTTGAGGATGATGGACTGGGAGAAAGAGGAGGTATCAAACAGATATACAGCTAGAGGGTTGGGAGCCTGAGCCAGCGAATGGCATATCTGGCAGTGACGAGATGAACAGTGTGTCTGTGGCAGCAGGTGATGGACGTGGGAGACCAGGATGACTTGATGCAAAGGGTAAGGCATGGCATCGGAGGGTCATCCCCCTGCACGCTGAACTACTCCAGGACGATGGTGGGAGCAGGGAGACAGAGGAACACAGGCAAGCTGGTGCAGCCAGACAGTGTGAGCCCCAGGGGAGTTATGCTAGTGGGGAGCAATGGTCTTGCACACGGGGGTGTGAGGACACTGGCCCCACCATCTGGCTTCATCTGCTGACTCAGGCAGATAAACATGTATGAGAGAGCAGAGTCATCACTGAGGATGGCTGCAGGAGGTGCCTGTGACCAGGTCTCAGTGAGGTCCAAGAAGGGAAGAGAGCCTTCTGTGAGGACGTGAAGGATGAAGGGCATTGATTTGCCATGGAATAAGGAGTCCAGTGGGCACAGAGGAAAGCTTTGCAGGGAAGAGGGGCAGCTGGCATTTGGGAGAAGAGACATAGAAGAGTGTGAGGTTGAGAATGCCAGAGAGAAAAAAGGAGAAAGCTTACATGTTAGACAGTGACTTAAGTCTACAAGATGTAACATCTAGGCATGGGGGGTCCACGCAGATCTCTGGGGTCAGGTTGCCTTGTGGAACACCCAAGCTGTGGCTCCATAGAGACTCCGGCTGGTGCGGGGCTGCTGACAGCGGGCCAACCCACAGATAGGCTCTGGGTGGTCAGAGGCCATACCAGGAATTTCCAAAGACCTACATGTAGAGCAGTTGCAGTCCAAAGAGATCCTTTCCTTCCTTGGAAGCTTCCCTTGCCTAGCTTCTAGGGCTCCCAGGATGAAGTCTGAGCTCAGAAACAGCCATCACTCACCCTGTCAGCTGCTAGAGACAGCCCTGTCTGCCCAACAATGCTGGGAATCCTGCTCTTCTAACATCCATTTTGATTTAAAATCTTTTATGTTTGAGATAAACTTTTCTCTGTTGACAGTGGGCTGTGTTTGACCTATTCAATAGGTGTGGGACTTCTGGCTTATGGTAAATCCTGATTGGAAAACAATATCAACACATTTCCTTGTAAATGTATAAATATATATAGATGTTGGCTGTTCCCCTCCCCACCACCAACACACAGCATAGAAGCAATTTGAAGCAATTTGGACGTGCTCAGCATCTGGCCCTCATAAAAGGCCTTGAGTGAGTCATGATTTTGCACCAACAGAGAGGGCTTGTCTTGCTTGTGGAGAGAATTGTGTTTACCTCCCATCCCCATCCTGCCCATGAGCCTCTCTATTGCTTTATGATGATCAGTCTGATTTGTGTGCAAAGAGACTGGTGAGATAAGAATTCAGGGAAGGGGAGCAAGAAGAGGAGGAGGATCCAGACAGTTACATATTTAAGGTGAAACTACCAGTTTTAGGAAGTTTACTGTTTTTGCTTTTGAGGAGCAAGCCAAAAAAAAAAAAAAGCAGTGGAAAGAGCCTCATTTTGTGAGTTAGGGGATGGCCTCTATTCCTAATGTAGGCCACTCAATATCTTGGAGCCTCAGTTTGCTCATCTGACAAGAGGGACCAGTAATGGGTACCCTATCCAGTTGAGAGAGAAAAGGACAGCTCTTGCTTGAGTTGTGGAGTGAGCACCTTAAATATGCCATTTCATTTAATACCCAAGACAATCCCATGAAGGAGTAGGCATTAAACCTTTCTTCAGCTGAAGGAACTGAGACATGGAAAGGCTAAGTGGTTTGTCCAAGGTCACTCAGCATGTCAGAACTCAAACCTACATCTGTCTGGCTCCAAATCCTGTGTTCTTTTCATTACTTCATGCTGACACTTAAGTCAAAGGACACATCCCAGTCTCCCCCTGGGAAGGGGAAAAGCACAAGATTGCTTCCCTGCTCCAAGGCTTGAAGTGTCCCTGTGTCTTTTGTCCTCACAGAAGTTCCAGCCAATCCGAGTTCTATTTCCTCAGGGCCCTGCTGTCTGCTGTGGGAGCAGGTGGGTTGTTAATCTGATAAACGGCTTCCTGCTAAGGTGGGAGGGTGAGCTGAAGATCTGCTGAATTGCCCTCCAGAGTGGCAGGTGGGAGACTCCAGTGCCTTTGCCCATGGAATTGCTCTAGGACTATGATCTGAAAGGATGAGGGCTTTGGGGTTGGTCAGCTCTAGGTAGGAGTCCTGGCTCTGCCTCTTGCTAACAGTATGACCTTAAGTTGTCTCACCTTCAGTTTCCTCATCAGTAAAATGTGGATAAGAGCTCACTGAAGGGGGGATGTTGTTGTGACTATTAAATGAGCTAATGTGGGAAATGTGCCTAGCACCTGTGTTGTACATTGTACACAACCGAGTAAAAGGCAGCTGTTGTCTCCATGAGGGGAGTGAGCAGACCTCCAGGAGAGCTGTTTCTGTATCGAGTAGTTTTTGTGTCCCCTCCCCCAAATCCACAACAAAGTCAATCATTTATTCATTTGTTCAGAAAATGTGTTCCAAACACTCACCGTGCCAGTGGCTGGGGCAAACATATACAAGACAGGCAGTGTCCTTGCCCATATGGAGCTCACAGTTGAGCTGGAACCACGTGGCAGAGAAATATCTAGTACAGTCATAGAGGGGGCAGAATCTGGGAATCTAATCCTCACCAGTGGGGTCTGTCAGAGTCAGGCCTTCTCTCCAGGTGTAACAGATTCTTATTATGGAGTGGTGGAGCACACCCCTTCCTTGGTGGAGACAGGAAAGACTGGGCTGCCAGACTGCTGAGAGGAGGGGGTGGGGGGTGTCCAAGGTGGACCTCGGGGAGCTTCCTATCTGGTGTTGGCAAAAACCCACCACCTTTGGCAGAGACAGACTGATGCCAAAAAAAAATAAAAGGTATAATTTATTTGCTATCTGAGACATTTATAGAGTGTTAGGAGTTGCCATATTTGCCAGGGACAGTAAATGTGCCAGGGACCTGTTCCAGCTCCCAGCCCACTGACTCACAGGTCACCTTGATGTTGGGCAGATCCGTGAGTGCTCTGGGCCTTTCCTGGGAGGCAGTAAGATGGATGCCTGGGTCCAGGCATGGAACTTGGCGAAAGGGCTCATTGTTAGTCTGCTTGGTAGGAAGTCTAAGGTACAGCCGTCCTGGAGATTAGGTAGGGTGTAGGCACAGAGTTCACCCCTCTGGGCTTTCCAGGATCTTCCATGATTCAGCCCCTTCCCATCCCGTTCTACCCCATTATCCTTGTTCCTCAACAGTCAACACCTACACCAAGCTAGCAACTCATGAGTCTCCAAGCACATAGAAAGTCAGTCCCACTTCATTGATTTGTTTGCAGTTGGATCCCTACTGCTTCGCTTCTTAGCCATAGCTAGATCATCTCTCAAGCCCAGCTCTCATTCTCCCTCCTCCAGAAAGCTTTCCTTAACTTCTTCTACATCACATGCTGACCTTTCTCCTTGTGGATCTCCCCATTTTAGTGACTATTCATTAATTATCTCGTTCATTAATTTATTCAATGCATTGGCAAGTCTTGCCCATTCTCTATGAAAAATACTTCCCCAATCCATCTAGTTCTCTCCATCTCTACTGCTCCCACCCTAGTCACCTCTTGCTTGGATTACTAAATACCCTTGTAACTGGTCTCCTTGCTTTTGCTCTGCTTCTTCCCAACCTTTCCATACTCTGTGGAGCATCCAACAATCTTTTGTAAAGGTAAATTAGCTCCTGTCACTCCCCTGCTTACAATCTTCTAGTAGCTACCCAAACTCCTCACCACAGCTCACAAGGCTCTGCTAATCTGGCACTTGAGTGCCTTCCCAGCCTTTTCTCATCCTGTCATTCCTCTTGCTCATTCCACTTCAGGCACCTCAGCCTTCTCTCTGTTCCCCCAAAAGGCCAAACCACTACCACTCCCTCAAGATCTTTGCACTTTCTGGGCCTTCTGTCTAGAATGTTCTCAGTTCCTCAATGTCTGCCTCCTCCTCATCTCTCAGCATTCTGTTCGACTGTGGTCTCCTTAGTGAGATATTTCCCGACCACCCTATCTAAAGTAGTTCCTGCCCTCCTCAAGTCACACTTTATCTCATTACACTATTTCCTTTATATCATTAACATTTTCTGAACTTACCTGTTTTCTTTATATTGTCTGCTTCTTTCCAGTGGAGAGGAAGACAATACCTGCCTTGTTCACTGCTCTATCCTCAGAGTTTAGAATAGTGCTTAACACATACAAAACCAAAAAATATTGTTTAAAAATTTATTATGTGGGTATTAAATATCTTCTTTGTGTAAAGCACTGAAAATCAATAATTACTACCACTGATTAGAGATACAAATGCCTATCCTTAAAACAGGGTTTCTTAAAGGTGGTCCACAAACTGGTGATCTATCAATGAGTTTGCAAGTGATTTGATGGTTTTAGAGGAAAAACTGATGGAACAATTTTGTTCACATACACTTAACTAATCTAAAATGAAAGGTTAGTTAAGATTTCCACAGAAAGTCTATTACTTTCTTTTTTTTTAAATTAATTTATTTATGGCTGTGTTGGGTCTTCATTTCTGTGCGAGGGCTTTCTCTAGTTGTGGCAAGTGGGGGCCACTCTTCATCGTGGTGCGTGGGCCTCTCACTATTGAGGCCTCTCTTGTGACGGAGCACAGGCCTCAGACGCGCAGACTCAGTAATTGTGGCTCACGGGCCCAGTTGCTCCATGGCATGTGGGATCTTCCCAGACCAGGGCTTGAACCCGTTCCCCTGCATTGGCAGGCAGATTCTCAACCACTGCGCCACCAGGGAATCCCTATTACTTTCTTAATAATTGTTTCATCATATTCACTGCAAGGACTGCATTGGTCAGTTCATCATAGCTAATTTCAGTTATCAATTATAGATTATTTTAGATAATGTGTTTCATATCAGGACAGTGTTAAAATTCTTAATTGTAAAAATCTACATTTTTGTTGTTACTGTTGTGTTGCATTAAATTTCTCATGATTCCAAAGTAGTTCATTAAAGAGTAAAATGAATGATGAAGATAATATTATCAATAGTGCAATACAGGATAACTCTGTAAGTATAAATATTGAATACGGCTCTAGTATGAATATACACCATGAATCTGTATGAGCTAGGACAAAATAATTTATAGGAGTGTTGATTTGGCACAGTAGCTGAAAATGAGAAGTTCAAATAAGAAATGTAGTGCTGAATGTTTGAAAAGTGGACTTTATTGTAATGGTCCCTAAGGATATTGTTCCTATAGGACTTTGTCCTATAGTGGCACAAAGCCATCAAATTCTGACACAATTTTTTTTTTTTTTGGCTACTCCACGTGCCTTGCAGGATCTCAGTTCCCCACCCAGAGACTGAACCTGGGCCATGGCAGTGAAAGCCCGGAATCCTAACTGCTAGGCTGCCAGGGAACTCCCCACAATTTTAAAACAAAGTATGGTTATGTCTCTGGCAAAGCAAATTATATTTTCCAGAGTAAGTATAGGAAACTGATTAATTTTGTCAGTAAAGGTAGGGAGGAGACCAAAACTACAAAAATATTGTTCAAAGTTGTACTTCTTAGAGCAAAATCATATACAAGTCATATTGCTGTGAAGACACCTGAATAACCAGCTTAAGCTGAGCTAATGATAAGTATTGGGCTTGGAGAGAAAGCAGAACAAGCTTTGGGCACAATTATTTTTATCAAGAGATCCTTCTGAAAGTAAGTAAAGAAAACAGTTAGATGTGGAACCTGACTTATGGCTCAAGTCAGTCCTCACTGATTTGACTATATAGACACTTTGGTGAAAAGTTGAAAACAATTTTTATCCTTCTCACTGTTTTGGGATAATTATTAATTTGAAAAGTATTATGTTTTGTTTATAATTTTAAAAATTGAAGTGGGTTTTCAACTAAATGTGGTAGACTGAACACATGTGTTTACTTTCCACTACTTCCTCAAAATTGTTAGTAAACGGATTTTTAAAAAAGCACAAGTGGACTTCTGCTTTAATCTATGATGGAGTAATAGGGGCCACATTTACCCTGCCACTGGAAACAATTAGAAACTGTACAAAATGTATGAAACACCTGTTTTCTGATGTTGGACTAGAGGTAGTACAGGACTGTGATCCCTAAGGGAAGAGAGACAAATGAGGTGAGCTCTATCATCACTTAGGCTTTTACCTGGAAGTACATTTTGGATCAAGTAAAGTATGCATATTATAAACCCCAGAGCAACCACACGCACACACAAAAAAACAAAAAAGACAAAAACCCAGAGAGCTATAGCTAATAAATCAGTATTGGAGATAAATTGGAGTACTAAAAATACTCAGTACAAAATGAGACAAGCAAAAAGAGAAAAATGATAGGACAAAATATGAAGATGGTAGACTTAAGCCCAACCATATTAATAATTGTTATCAAATATAAAGGTTCTTAACACCCCAATTATAAGGCAGAGATAGACCAACTGGATTAAAAAGCAAAACCCAACTATGCACTTTCTAGAGGGAATCTAAATATAAATACACAGGTAGATTAAAAGTAAAAGGATGGAAAAGTAATACCACGCAAACACCAATCATAAAAAAGCTAGCATGGGCTTCCCTGGTGGCGCAGTGGTTGGGAGTCTGCCTGCCGGTGCAGGGGACATGGGTTTGAGTCCTGGTCTGGGAGGATCCCACATGCCATGGAGCAACTAAGCCCGTGAGCCACAACTACTGAGCCTGTGCGTCTGGAGCCTGTGCTCCGGAATGGGAGAGGCCGTGATAGTGAGAGGCCCGCGCAGCGCGATGAAGAGTGGCCCCCGCTCACCGCAACTGGAGAAAGCCCTTGCACAGAAACGAAGACCCAACACAGCATAAATAAATAAATAAATAAATAAGCTAGCATGACTATATTAATATCAAAGGGTGTCTTAGAACAAGAAATTTCATATGGGATAAAGAAGGTCATTTCATAGTAGTTGAGAGTACAATTCATCAGGAGGACATAAACATTCTAAATGTGTGTACATCCAATTACAGAGCTTCAAAATACATGGCAACAAAAATTAATAAATTAACAAACCCACTATTATTGTTAGAGATTTCAACATTCCTTCTTCAGTAACTAACAGGACAAACAGACAATATCAGTAGGGATATGGAAGATATTAATAATACTATCAACCAACATGACCTAATTGACATTTATAGACTCATATTATGAGTCATAGAACATAGTCTCAATAAATAGTCATAGAACAAGTCATAGAACAAGTCTCAATAAATGTAAAACAATTAAAATCATACAGAGTATGTTTTCTAATAAGAATGAAATTAAATTAAAAATCAATAACAAAGAGATTTGGTAAAAACAGTGCACCTTTAAATAATGTAATGGTCAAATTAGAAATCATAAAGGAAACTTTAGAATATTTTGAATAAAGGTGAAGAAAGTGTTCAGAATTCATGGGATACAGCTAAGGCAGTGCTCAGAAGATAATTAATAGCTTAGAAAAGAAGAAAGTTCTCCACAGTGATTGAGGCTTTTACCTTAAGAAGCTAGGAGAAGAGGAGCAATTTGAGTCCAAAGGAAGTAGAAGGAAGGAAAAAATAAAGATCAGAAAACAGAAAAATAGAGGGCTTCCCTCATGGCGCAGTGGTTAAGAATCCGCCTGCCAATGCAGGGGACACGGGTTTGAGCCCTGGTCTGGGAAGATCCCACATGCCGTGGAGCAACTAAGCCCGTGCGCCACAACAACTGAGCCTGCGCTCTGGAGTCCGTGAGACACAACTACTGAGCCCATGTGCTGCAACTACTGAAGTCCACGCTCCTGGAGCCCGTGCTCTGCAACAAGAGAAGCCACTGCAATGAGAAGCCTGCACACTGCAATGCTCGCTTCAACTAGAGAAAGCCCGCACGCAGCAATGAAGACCCAAGGCAGCAAAAAATAAAAAAAAAAAAAAAAAAAGAAAAATAGAGAAAATCAATGAAATGAAAGATTTAGGTTTTTTAAATCAATAAAGTTGACAACATCTAAATAGATCAAGGAAAAAAAGACATAAATTATCAGTATCTGGGAAAAGATAAAACACTACTAAAATCCTACATTAATTAAGGGGATAATAAAAAGATATTATGAATAACTGCAAATACATTTGAAAACTTAGATGAAATGGAAAAATTCCTTGCAAGACACAATTTTCCAATAGTGACTTAAGAAGAAACATTTCTGAATATCCATATGTCAGTAAAAGTGATTAAAGTCATATTAAGACATGTTTTCACAAAGAAAATTCCTAGGCCCAGATGGTATTATTGGTGAATTATGTCAAACATTTAAGGAAGCGATAATACCAGTCCTTTAGCCCTGAAGAACTTTCAGAAAATAGAATTGGATAGTATACTTTCCAGTTCATTTTATGAGGCTGGTATTAAACCAGACAAAGACACTACAAAAAAAAATTATAAACCAATATCCATCAGGAACAGGGAAAAATCCTTAAACTATTAGCAAAATGAATGCAGCAATATACTAACAGGTAAATATGTCATGATTCAGTAGGGTTTATCCCAGGAATGCAAGGTTAATTTAACATTTAAATATCAATAATTGGGGGCTTCCCTGGTGGTGCAGTGGTTAAGAATCCACCTGCCAGTGCAGGGGACATGGGTTCGATCCCTGCTCCAGGAAGATCCCACATGCTGCGGAGCAGCTAGGCCCGTGAGCCACAACTACTGAGCCATGGCTCTAGAGCCTGCGAGCCACAACTACTGAGCCTGTGTGCTGCAACTACTGAAGCCCACGCACCTGGAGCCTGTGCTCCGCAACGGGAAGCCACTGCAATAAGACTGCACACCACAACAAAGAGTAGCCCCCACTTGCTGCAGCTAGAGGAAGCTCATGCACAGCAATGAAGACCCAACAGATCCAAAAATAAATAAAATAAATTTTTTTAAAAAAATCAATAAGTGTAATTTACAACATTAAAAGTGAAGATATATCTTTATAGATATGCATTGAAAGCCTTTGGCAAAATTCAACACCCATTTATGAAAACCTTCCAGTAAACTACGAGTGCCAGGGAACTTCTTCAACTTGATAAAGGCCTTCCATGAAAACCTACATCTTTTTTTTTTTTTTCAGTTTTTAAAATTTTTTTTTTTTTTTTTGCGGTACTCAGGCCTCTCACTGTTGTGGCCTCTCCCGTTGCGGAGCACAGGCTCCGGACGCGCAGGCTCAGCAGCTATGGCTCACGCGCCCAGCCGCTCCGCAGCATGTGGGATCTTCCCGGACCGGGGCACGAACCCGTGTCCCCTGCATCGGCAGGCGGACTCTCAACCACTGCGCCACCAGGGAAGCCCCAGTTTTTAAAATTTTTAAAAATTTATTTTTAATTAATTTTTATTGGAGGATAGTTGCTTCACAATGTTGTGTTAGCTTCTACTGCACAGCAGAATGAATCAGCCATATACATACACATATCCCCTCCCTTTTGGATCTCCCTCCCATTTAGGACACCACAGTACATTAAGTAGAGTTCCCTGTGCTATACAGTATGTTTCCCTCAGTTGTCTATCTTATGCACAGTATCAGTAGTGTATATGTGTCAATCCCAACTCCCCAATCCCTCCCATCTGAAAACCTACATCTTATTCTTAACAGTGAAAGACTATTTTCCCTCTAAGATGTAAGGATGTCTGCTTTCACCACTTTTTTGTTCACCACTTATTTTTTTAATATTGTTGTGAAGGTCCTAGCCAGGGCGATAAGGCAAGACATACAGATGTAAAATAATACAAGAAGTAAAATAATATTTATTTGCAGATGACATGATTGGGTATGTGGAAAATCCTAAAATTCTACAGAAAAGCTACTAGAACTAATAAGTAGGTTGGCAAGTTCACAGGATAAGGTCAATATATAAAAATTCTTTTTCTCTATACCAGCAATGAACAATTGGAAATGCAATTTAAAAAATACTACTTACTATAATAGCATAAAAAACACCTGAGGTGGGGGCAGTTGTGTGTATGTGGGGGGGGGGGGCATATGGGAACTCTCTGTACTTGGATTTTGCCATGAACCTAAAACTGCTCTAAAAAATAAAGTTTATTTTTAAAAAAACACACGTGAAGTACTCGGGGACATAGCTTACAAGATTTCTGTGAGACTTGTACACTAAAAAGTACAAAACATTGCTAAGATAAATGAAAGGAGACCTAAATAAATGGAGAGGTATGCCATGTTCATGAATTGGAAGACTTAATATTGTTGAGATATCAGTTTCTCCAAATTGACCTGTAGATTCAATGCAATCACAGTCAAGCTGATTCTAAAATTTATAGGGTAATGCAGAAAACCTAGAATGGCCAAAACAATTTTGAAAAGAGCAAAGTTAGAAGGAAGTCTTACACAACTTAATTTGAAGATGTACTATAAAGTTACAGTTATCAAGACATTCTAGGTATTGGCATAAGGATAGATATATGGGTCAATAGAAGATAATAGAGAGTCCAGATATAGACCCAAACACATATAGTCAATTGATTTTTGACAAAGCGTCTGAGGTATTTCAATGGGGAAAAGGAAAATCTTTTCAAGTACTGGATCAACGGGATAGCTATATGGAAATAAAGAACCTTATCCCTTACCTCACACCATGCACAAAAAGTAACTGAAATGGATCCAGACCTAAAAAGAAAAGCTAAAATTGTAAAGCTTCTAGAAGAGAAAAATTTCACAACTTTGGAGTAGGCAAGGATTTCTTCAGTAGGACACAAAAAACACAAATGAAAAGATAATTGAAATTTAACTTCATCAAAATTTAAAGAACCCGGGCGAACTAGCCCAAGAAAGAAGCAAATATAATTACAGAGATGATGAAAGGAGCTCCTAAGATATGGCTGTGCAGCAGAACTAGAGTCATCCAGTCTAGATTGGAGCAGAAAGGCTCTGGGAAAGGTGAGTTCAAGGGATTGATAAACTTTTGATGTGTTTAAGTAGAAGGAGTGGAGATGACCAGGATGGAGAGTTCGGTGATAGATTAGTGGAAGATGCATAGAAAGTAAGAAAAGTAATAAGACCAGTATTAATTCTTGTTACTATTTGTATAAGGAGGAAAGAGAAAGCATACTGCAGGGCTTGCCTGTAATAGCATTACAGATGTTAATAATGTAAACATTGAATATTAATCTAATTAGAAATGATATTGAAAGGATGGAAGAGGGAAAATGTGGAGTGTCACAGGTATGTGGTGGTTTCCAGTAGTGGTAAAAGAGACTTAAGTCCTTATCTTCTATAAGCATATTAGTTGAATATATAGAGTGGGAAGGGCAGGGAAGGGAATGAAGAGGGTGGCTGTTTTTCATAATAAGTCTTGTAGAGTTTTTTGAGTTGTTGAACTATGTGCATATGAACATGATTTGAAGCCTGGTACTGCCACTCACTAGCTGTGTGACCTTGGCAAGTCACTTAACCTCTCTGTTGCTTGGTTACATATTTTGCTGCAAATTGGTGTAATAATGTGCTTTCCTCAGAAAGCTCTTTTTAGAGTGAACTAATTTAATCTATGTAAAATACTTGGACTAGTGTCCAGTACAAAGTAAGTGCTGTGAGTTACTGTTATAATTATGTATAGGCATTACTTTGAAAAGTATTAAAATGAAAATAAAAACAAAAATTGTGCTGAATCTTAAAAGGTTTTACCTAATATTGGTGGCCTTTATGTATTTACCTAATATTGGTGGTCTCTATGTCTTTATGTCCCATTAAATCAATAACCCTGTAAGGAATATATTTTATTATTCTCCATTAAAAATTTATTCATTTATTTAGGCCATGCCAGGTCTTAGTTGTGGCACGCAGACCCATAGTTGCGGCACGTGGGATTTAGTTCCCTGACCAGGGATTAGAACCCGGGCCCCCTGCATTGGGAGCACAGAGTCTTACCCACTGGACCACCAGGGAAGTCCCTAGTCTCCATTTTTAAATAAGTTGAGGCTCAGGGAAGTTAAACACCTGCCCAAGATCAACCAGCTAGTTATTGCCAATTCCCTTAATGTCAGGATTTCAGTTGGGCCAATCTGGCCACAGATCCTAGCCTTTTCCCATTTGCCTCCTGTGCTCATGGTTTACTGAATGTTTCACAGCCCAAGCTAGATCATAAGCTCCCGTGGGAAGTGAGGGAGTGAGCAGGGTGTAGTCCTACATGCCTAGTGGAGAAATTGCACAGGGCATCATGGAAGACACTCAGTGAGTAGTTCCTGATGGGAAGGCCTGGCCCATGGTAAGTACTGAACAAATATTTGTTGAATGAATGAATGAGTGTGCAGGGTTCTGAAGCCCTGGGAAGATGTTAAGATGCTCCCCAGGAATGCAGGCTGAGGGGGGTGGGAAGTGAGGAAACAGCTTCAGGGGAGACTCTAAAAGCTCCACACTGCTTTTCAGGCCTGTCCACCCCCATCCCAGGGCCTGGAGCTGAACAAGCTGAAGACTGAGTGTGACTGCATTTACCCAGCCAGTGAATTCCATATATTCCTAAAAAATTAACCCAGAAACCTTCACAGATCCTCATATTAATGCTAACTTATTTCTCCCCCCCACCCCAAATGGCCCAGAACCCTACTTGTGTAGATATCCTTGCTTCTGTCACCAACATGAGCAAGCTGGCTTTCTTGGTGTGTCACTTTCCACAAAACAACTCAAGGCTTTAATCACAGAGAAAACAAAGTTGTGATAGGTGTGTTTGCTGGTTTTATTGAGTTGAACCTCACAGAAATGGGTTAGAAAGATCTTAAGTACTAGTACTCTCCCACTTAGTGAATATTCCTTTTCTGTCCTAGAGGCCTTACCCTGAGAAACTTCTTTTATTTTTAAAGCTGTACATATTTTAAATTTATTTATTTATTTATTTACTTTTGGCTGTGTTGGGTCTTCGTTGCTGTGCGCGGGCTTTCTCTAGTTGCGGTGAGCGGGGGCTACTCTTCATTGCGGTGCGCGGGCTTCTCTTGTGAGCACAGGCTCTAGGCACACAGGCTTCAGTAGTTGTGGCACGTGGGCTCCAGGTGCGTGGGCTTCAGTAGTTGTGGCGCACGGGCTTAGTTGCTCTGAGGCATGTGGGATCTTCCCGGACCAGGGATCGAACCCCTGGGCCCTGCACTGGCAGGCGGATTCTTAACCACTGCGCCACCAGGGAAGTCCCGCCTGAGAAACTTCTAATGCAACTGAGTTGCTTTCCCAAACTCTAGAAAGCCAAGGGCTGCTCGGTGGCCCCATGATCTTTTTACCTCTACTCAAGCCTGGAGGAGGCTTCAAACAAAAATTTCTGAGCCTTAAAACCAAATTGTTCTGACTCAAACCCAAACCCAGTCCACAAGTTCAGCTCTCCTGTGGCAATGACCCTTGTTCTGCAACGGAAGTGGGGGCGGAGGTGGAGGAATCTCAGTTTAGCTCACTCAGACAGGGTGGCTGCCCTGATACCAGGTGGGTTTTGATCGAAAGAGTCCTGTTTTGAGTTCCTCTCTCTCTTCAAAGCTCATTGGGCTTTTTTGTTGCCATAGACTAGGAGTTTGAGACCTCGTTTCTAGCAATCAAGACTAGGAGTTTGAGACCTCGTTTCTAGCAATCACTCTGCTAAAAGTCGCTTGAACTCGTGTCAGGTAACCGCTCTGGGTCTTAGTTTGTGCTTTTTTATGGTAAGGGATTTAGACCAGCCCAGTGATTTTCAAACTCTTTCCCCTAGTTGCAAGACTCTTTGTACAAAGGAAATCTGTCTGGATGCCCAATACGGAAAAGAGGTAGAACTGCTTGACTTGAAAGTGGACTGTCTCCCCCATCATGTGGTCATACTGAATGTGGTTTTAAAATTGTTTTAATTTTTTTCCCCAAAGATGGATAATATGTTAATAGGACAATGGGAGAAAGACAAGAAAGAGGTAATGATGTGGGAGGGAGGGAGTTAACAGATCATTGGCTATGCTTCCATATAAAAAATGGAGATAAAAGGTTTTTTTTTTATAATTTTATTTTTGGACATTAGATTTTTTTCGTTCAATAGACAGCCTCAAGCATACAGATTTTTCCTTTATTGAATTAGTGACTTATGATAAATTTCCAGGCATGGACACAAATGGTAATGACTATGGATAAATGTTAATATTTCACAAGGGGCTATTTACCACAAACATATGAGTACAGTGGTTTCCCACAACTTGCCGCCAATGAACAATAGCATTTTATAAATTTATTTATTTATTTATTTATTTTTGGCTGCATTGGGTCTTCATTACTGCGCACGGGCTTTCTCTAGTTGCAGAGAGCGGGAGCTACTCTTTGTTGCGGTGCACGGGCTTCTCATTGCAGTGGCTTCTCTTGTTGCGGAGCACGGGCTCTAAGTGTGGGCTTCAGTAGTTGTGGCACATGGGCTCAGTAGTTGTGGCTCGTGGGCTCCAGAGTGCAGGCTCAGTAGTTATGGCGCATGGGCCTAGTTGCTCTGTAGCATGTGGGATCTTCCTGGACCAGGGCTCGAACCCGTGTCCCTTGCATTGGCAGGCGGATTCTTAACCACTGTGCCACCAGGGAAGTCCCGATAAAAGGCATTATAGAAGATATTAGTACATGGTTTCTCTGAAATGTCTTACAAATTATGACATGAAATTATATTGTTGTACGTAGGCCAACTCAAAAGAATAACATTATAGTACCTTAAGTGGACACTGTCTTGGCTGTATGACCGTAGTAAGTCAGGATGGTCACCCAGGGACCTGGCTTTTCCTGCTCATCTAAATGATAACAGCTTTCATTACTACAACACTTCATTTTATGCTATCTTATTTCTGTGATAGGCCCTGTGAGCTTGGTTGGGTCAAGGGTCACCCAGAAAAAAACCAGCTTCCACTTTCTTTAATTATGCAAACTAGAGCTAGGTGACTGAGATCTTGCCTTTGGTCTGCAAGACATAGGGAGTTTTGCAAGCCCTAGGGGAGTGCAGAATTTCCTGAAGATGTTGCAAGGTGGCTGGCTTTCTTCTGAAGTCATGCAGTATTCTCCTTTGCTTTAGTTATGACTGCACGGGTGCTGAGAAGCAAACTGAAAACTAGAACCTTGGAGCGGGCTTTTCTCCACAGGCCCCCCAGAGGCGAGGCCAGCTCATTTAGAGGGAAGGGCTTGGTGCCACTGCTTCCAGCTAAAGTACTGTGATCCAATTCCACCTCCTGGTTCCTTCACTGGTAATCAGTTTTCCGAAACACAAGTATTTTTGCTGAAGGTAGGAGACACAAAGCTTGAAAATTTAGAGAAGAGAGCTAGAAGGCTGAGATGTTACAAAAGTTCCTATTTTGCTAGTTTAATTTGGAAAAGGACACACGAATTCCCAAAGAAAACGAGCTTTATTGCAGAAGAACAAATTTCATCAGGGTATTTCATCAGCAATCACACTGGGCATCCCTATACAGTCATTGCCCCTTATCTCTTAGCTCCAGGTTGTGCTGCAGTGAGTGGAGAACCTGGACATCAGAGGACCCGGGAGCCAGTCCCAACCTCACTCAGGCTTTTCTAGGCACATTTCAGATGAAAGTCACCCCTGCTCCCTACCCTACCCTCACCCCGGAAGAGGTGGCCTTCCAGATATCCTTCTTCTTTTTCTGCCAGGGCTTATAATGTAAAGCTATTAAACATTTTCAAACTTCACAATGGTATCACCTTGAGTCTAGGTAAATCTTTAAAGAATTGACCCTATTCCCTAATGAGTAGGAAGATTACCTGGCTTTTGGACATGACCATAAGCAGAAGATGCTAAATAATACCTTAAAGAGACTCCACTAAATATACTAAGCCTGATGGGGATTTTAAGTGTTTGAGAATCTGAAGGGAATGGAATTATTCAAAGGACAAGATTTAGAAAAAGGTCACCATTCTCTGAATATAACAGCATATGAGTTGCTGAAGTATTTAAATAGAAAGTGAAACTGAATCATACTGTTTACTTTTCAGAGTAAAAGCTATTGAGAATTCAAATCTTCTTCCCTGAAAGAGCAACAGGGTTTTTGTAAAATATTTCTTCCCATTCTTTGAAATTTGGAGTTTATATTAAAACCTGGGGGTTATGCTTTATTGAAGGCAACACTTTACTTCAATAATGAAGAATGCCACGTGGTCAGGGAGTGGTGTCCTGGAGAGAAGACAGTGTAGGCTCTGAGGTGGCAGAGCACATGACTGAACCACAGATTGGGTCAGACACCAGAGGCCTAGGGAAGCAGCTGCTTAATCTTGTATAGGTTGAGAGCTTAGTAAATGGCAATATCAGTGTTTAGAGGGATCTCGCGATACCTTTGAGCGTTAGCTTAGGTGAGCTGGAGCTCAGTGTATAGCAAGGGCCTAGAGAGTTTATAGGAAAAGTTAGGGAAAGAATGGATACACAAGGGGAAAAAAAGGATCTTTCTCAAGAAAATTAATTTTGTAGGTTTTTCATTTGTAGGGTGGTTTGGTCACTTTCCCTCCTATGTGCTTGAAAATACATTACTGCCCCAATAAATTTCTAGTCCATTTAGCCTGCTCCAAACCCCAGTTAACCCCCTCTTCTTAATCAGAGTTTTCTCCAAATTCGGATATCTGTGTCTTGAAAAGAACACACCCTGGGT
Source organism: Monodon monoceros (assembly GCF_005190385.1). Taxonomy (NCBI): domain Eukaryota; kingdom Metazoa; phylum Chordata; class Mammalia; order Artiodactyla; family Monodontidae; genus Monodon; species Monodon monoceros. The sequence goes on from NW_021703774.1 coordinate 100,227,648, forward strand.
CTTACCTGCCTCTGGGACTTTCTTCTTGAAGCTGCCCCTGCCTGGGCCATTCCTCCCCCTTCCTATCTCTGACTTCTATCTCCATTTCATAGCTCCCCATCCATCCTTCCATGCCTTCCCAAATGTCCCCTCCTATCTCTGACCACCACAGCATACCCTGTGCTTTTTAGGTGGTATGAGCATATAATTTAATGTCTAAATTAGAATACTTTTGGAAGTAAAAGGGGGTACTTGTAATTAATAATGATGCAGAGCTTACAGTTATATACTAGGGACAATCTCAGGCAAACCAGGATGGATGCTCCATTTCAGGGCATTTACTGTAGTCTTGCCTCTCCCATAGGCAGGCTGAAGATTCTGAGGGCAATGACTGTCTCATCTTTGCATCCCTTCTCATGTCTATATATATATATATATATATATATATATATATATATATAATTTATTTATTTTTGGCTGCGTTGGGTCTTCGTTGCTGCATGCGGGCTTTCTCTAGTTGTGAATGGGCGTTACTCTTTGTTGCGGTGCGTGGGCTTCTCATTGTGGTGGCTTCTCGTTGCGGAGCACGGGCTCTAGGTGCATGGGCTTCAGTAGTTGTGGCATGCGGGCTCAGTAGTTGTGGCTTGTGGGCTCTAGAGTGCAGGCTCAGTAGTTGTGGCGCATGGGCTTAGTTGCTCCTCGGCATGGGGGATCTTCCTGGTCCAGGGATTGAACCCTTGTCCCCTGCATTAACAGGCGGATTCTTAACCACTGTGCCACCAGGGAAGCCCAGTTAGTATACTTTTTAAAAAATAAACTTTTTATTTTGAAATAATTTTAGATTTACAGAAAGTGGCAAAGGTAGTACAGAGTTCCGTATATCCCTCACCCAATTTCCCCCCATCGTTTACATTTTGCATTTCCATGATACATTTGTTAAAACTAAGAAACTGCATTGGTTTATTACTGTTAATTAAACTTCAGACTTTATTTGGATTTCACCAGTTTTTCCATTAATGTCCTCTTTCTGTTCTGGTCCAGACCAGGATACCATACTGCATTTGGTTTACATGTCTCCCCTAGTCTGTGACAATTTTTCAGCCTTCCCTTTTCATGACAGTCTTGAGGGGTACTGGCAAAGTTTCCTGCAGAAATGTCCCCCAAACTTGATTTGTCTGTTTTCTCATGGTTAGACTGACGTTATGGGTTTGGGGGAAATACACCACAGAGGTGAAGTGCCCTTTTCATCATACGTATCAGGCGATCACTGGGGATGTGAACCTTCATCACTTGGGGAATGTGTTTTTCCTTTCCCTATTTTGTTCACTAGGAACAAGTCACTAAGTTTAATCTCCTCTCAAAGGGTGGAAGAACCTCTAACTCTACCTTCTGGAAGGGATAGTATCTACATATATTTTTATTCATTTATTTATTTCAAAACTGATTATTTTCTGGCAACCTTATCTCTGTTTTCTGTTTAACAGCCTGTGGAAGAACAGCTTAAGACCACCCAGTGGTTTTTCCCACCCATTCAGTGTCCTGAGCAGTGGGAGCTGCAGGCCAGCCTTCAGTGGCAGGCTGAGCACTCCAGTGTTCTGCAGATAGGCACAGAGGGCACTTGCTTGCCTTCAGGCCAGCCTGTTACCTCAGGTTGAGCAGCAGTAAAGTCAGAAGCTGAAGCAGTTCATTCGCTTGGAAATCCTCCACAGTCACAGCCTTTTTAGCACACCCTGCTCTTCCTTTTCAGTCCTTTCAGGATCTCTGTATAAGTAGAATCACATATGATCTCTCATGGGTGTTCATAGAAGCCTGCACAGAACTTCCTGGACCAGCCTCCACCATATCAGACCCACTGAGTGAGCTTCCTTGTCACTGCAGGGGATGACAGTGTCCACATAGCAAAAAGGGAGACTCTGAGTTACACAGAGTGATGGTAGGTTAACATAGAGGCTGTTTGTCAGCCCTGGGGTGATATCCACCAGAAGAACGAGGCTTCTGGAAGGCTGTCTGGATCTGATTAGGGAAGGTTCCAGGAGTGAAGCACCAAGCAACAGGAGTCGTTCCAGTGGCAGCAGCAAACTTCAGCAGAGGCTGCTGGCCAGTATCCCTGGAGGATGACACTGACATCAACCAGGTTTTTCATGGCAACAATGGCATGAACTGCCAGTGGAAGCTTCTCCTGAGTCCTCTTTAGATTTATGATATAGATGCCATCATTTTTCCTTTGGTAGATGAAATGTTCCACTTGGAACTCAAGGTTGGTCCCACCTAAGTGGGTTCCCGCTGCAAGTAATTTGAGGACATCCTCCTCTTTCATTTGCAGGACATCAAGAACTGTGGACGTCATGAAAATTCCCCTTTGTTACAGGAACAGAGGACAATGCCATATGGATCCCTTTCTGGGTAGTGCAGAAGGGCTCTACATATATCACTTGGAGTGCTTCTGTAAGGAAGATGTGTCTCTTCTACCTCATTTATTTTTCAATCACTTATATCAGTATGTGTATTTATTTTATACTTTGGGTCATAATTCCGTACTATATTGTTATTTATTTTATTGCTGAAATTGTCACGGCCTTGGCCAGTGGGTGCTTTCAGGTTGGTTCCTGTGTCCCTTTGACATAGTTCATTTTGGTTTTTGAGCACTAGCTTAAACTTATGGTACTATAAGGTGCTCCAGACTTGTATTTTCTCTGCCCCAGCCCTAGAACTAGCTATTTTCCCAAGGATCTCTGGTTCCTTTTATGACATTTAGTTCCTTTAATGACATTTAGAAATCAAGATCTAGCACAGTTCTCTGAGCTAAACTGAAGTCCGCTCAAGTCCTTCCAAGTTAACATAAACCTGGCAGGAGTGTGAGGGAGGCAGATGCAGCACCCAGAAAAGCTGCTGGCTCCACAGTGACCTTGTGGCAGAAGCAGTAGTGGTCCACTTGGGCATCAGTCCATTTGGCTTCCTAATGTTTCTAGTGAGCTACTGGCCCTTCACCTGAGGTCCTAGACCTGCAGGGTGTGGAAGATAACTAAAGAGGTGTTTCTGGGCACAGGGAGGGGAGCAGTGGGATACTGCAGCTTCTTCCCCTCTTTATCCTGGAGAGTTGTCACTAATAGGTCAGAGGGAGGGGCCCTGTCATCTATGATTTTTTAAAAATTTATTAATTAAAAAAATTGAGGCATATATGATATTTGTTTTGCAATTTGAGGTTTGAGTTAACACACTTATAAAAATAGTGTAGTTGTGTTTAAATGCATAGAAAAATGTGTTCATAAACCATAGTATTCCAGCGGAGTCATAATTCATTATTTTGCAGAGTATAAAGTAAGTTCTCATAAATAATATAGAGAGCAAATTAAATTATTTAGAAATGTGAAATGTTAATTCACTTTATTTTTAATTGTAGTTTATTTATAATATTGGTTTCAGGTGTACAACATATTGATTCAATATTTTTATAGATTAATTATACTCCATTTAAAGTTATAAAATAATGGCTGTATTTCCCTGTGCTGTACAATATGTCCTTGTAGCTTATTTTATACATAGTAGTAGTTTGTACCAGTTAATCCCCTGCCATTACCTTGCTCCTCCTGCCTTCCCTCTCCCCACTGGTAACCACTAGTTTGTTCTCTATATCTGTGGGTCTGTTTCTTTTGTTACATACATTTGTTTTATTTTTTAGATTCCACATGTGATAACATACAGTATTTGTATTTCTCTGACTTATTTCACTAAGCATAATACTCTATAGGTCCATCCACTTCATTACAAATTGAAGAATTTCATTATATTTTATGGATGAGTAATACTCCATTGTATATATACACACCATATCTTTTTTATGCGTTCGTCTGTTGATGAACACTTAGGTTGCTTGGCTATTGTAAATAATGCTCCTATGAACATTGGGGTGCGTGTATCTTTTCAAATTAGTGTTTTCATTCTCCTCGGATATATACTCAGGAGTGGAATTACAGGATCCTATGGCATTTCTATTTTCAGTTTTTTGGGAAACCTCCATACTGTTTTCCATAGCGGCTGCATCAATTTACATTCCCACCAACAGTGTACAAGGGTTCCCTTTTCTCAACATCCTTACCAACATTTGTTATTTGTAGACTTTTTGATGATAGCCATTCTGACAGGTGTGAGGTGATACCTTATTGTGGTTTTGGTTTGCATTTCTCTGATTATTAATGATGTGGAGTATCCTTTCATGTGCCTGTCGGCCATCTGTATGTCTCTGTAAAAATGTCTCTTCAGAGCCTCTGCCCATTTTAAAATAATTTTTTTTTTTTTGCTACTGAGTTGTATGACAACTTAATATATTTTGGATATTAATCCCATATCTGATATATGATTTGCAAATATTTTCTCCCATTCAGTATGTTGTCCTTTCATTTTGTTGATCGTTTCCTTTATTGTGCCAAAGCTTTTAAGTTTAATTAGGTCCCATTTATTTTTGCTTTTGTTTCCTTTGCCTTATGAGACACATCCAAAAAAAATTGCTATGATTTATGTCAGAGTGTCTATCTATGATTTCTTCTAGGAGCTTTATGGTTTCAGGTCTTACATTTAGGACTTTAACCCATGTTGAGCTTATTTTTGTATATGGTGTGAGAAAATGTTCTAATTTCATTCTTTTACATGTAGCTGTCCAGTTTTCCCAGCACCACTTATTGAAGACATTGTCTTTTCTCCATTGTATATTCTTGCCTCCTTTGTTGCAGATTAAGTGAACATAGGTATGTAGGTTTATTCCTGGGATCTCTATGCTGTTCCATTGATCTATGTGTCTTTTTCTGTGCCAGTACCATACTGTGTTTTTCTTTTTTTAACGTCTTTATTGGAGTATAATTGCTTTACAATGGTGTGTTAGTTTCTGCTTTATAACAAAGTGAATCAGCTATACATATACATAGGAATAATCTCCTATGTATAGCCCCATATCTCCTCCCTCTTGTGTCTCCCTCCCACCCTCCCTATCCACCCCTCTAGGTGGACACAAAGCACCAAGCTAATCTCCCTGTGCCATGCGGCTGCTTCCCACTAGCTATTTTACATTTGGTAGTGTACATGCCACTCTCTTTGTCCCAGTCAACCCTTCCCATTCCCCGTGTCCTCAAGTCCATTCTCTATGTCTGCATCTTTATTTCTGTGCTGCCCCTAGGTACTTCAGAAACTTTTTTTTAGATTCCATATATATGTGTTAGCATGTGGTATTTGTTTTTCTCTTTCTGACTTACTTCACACTGTATGACAGACTCTAGGTCCATCCACCTCACTACAGATAACTCAATTTCATTTCTTTTTATGGCTGAGTAATATTCCATTGTATATATTTGCCACATCTTCTTTATCCATTCATCTGTCGATGGACACTTAGGTTGCTTCCATGTCCTGGCTACTGTAAATAGAGCTGCAGTGAACACTGTGGTACATGACTCTTTTTGAATTATGGTTTTCTCAGGGTATATGCCCAGTAGTGGGATTGCTGGGTCATATGGTAGTTCTGTTTTTAGCTTTTTAAGGAACTTCCATACTGTTCTCCATAGTACTGTATCAATTTACATTCCCACCAACAGTGCAAGAGGGTTCCCTTTTCTCAACACCCTCTCCAGCACTTATTGTTTGTAGATTTTTTGATGATGGCCGTTATGAGGTGATACCTCATTGTAGTTTTGATTTGCATTTCTATAATGATTAGGGATGTTGAGCATCCTTTCATGTGTTTGTTGGCAATCTGTATATTTTCTTTGCAGAAATATCTATTTAGGTCTTCTGCCCATTTTTGGATTGGGTTTTTTTTTTGATATTGAGCTGCATGAGTTGCTTATAAATTTTGGAGATTAATCCTTTGTCAGTTGCTTCATTTGCAAATATTTTCTCCCATTCTGAGGGTTGTCTTTTCGTCTTGTTTATGGTTTCCTTTGCTGTGCAAAAGCTTTGAAGTTTCATTAGGTCCCATTTGTTTTTATTTCCATTTCTGTAGGAGGTGGGTCAAAAGGATCTTGCTGTGATTTAGGTCATAGAGTGTCGTACGTATGTTTTCCTCTAAGAGTTTTATAGTTTCTGGCCTTACATTTATGTCTTTAATCCATTTTGAGTTTATTTTTGTGTATGGCATTAGGGAGTGTTCTAATTTCATTCTTTTACATGCAGCTGTCCAGTTTTCCCAGCACCACTTATTGAAGAGGCTGTCTTTTCTCTATTGTATATTCTTGCCTCCTTTATCAAAAATAAGGTGACCGTATGTGCGTGGGTTTATCTCTGGGCTTTCTATCCTGTTCCATTGATCTACATTTCTGCTTTTGTGCCAGTACCATACTGTCTTGATTACTGTAGCTTTGTAGTGTGGTCTGAAGTCAAGGAGCCTGATTCCTCCAGCTCCTTTTTTCTTTCTCAAGATTGCTTTGGCTGTTCGGAGTCTTTTGTGTTTCCATACAAATTGTGAAATTTTTTGTTCTAGTTTGGTGAAAAATGCCATTGGTAGTTTGATAGGGATTGCATTGAATCTGTAGATTGCTTTGGGTAGTATAGTAATTTTCACAATGTTGAATCTTCCAATCCAAGAACATTGTATATCTCTCCATCTATTTGTGTCATCATCAATTTCTTTCATCAGTGTCTCATAGTTTTTCTGCATACAGGTCTTTTGTATCCTTAGGTAGGTTTATTCCTAGGTATTTTATTCTTTTTGTTGCAGTGGTAAATGGGAGTGTTTCCTTAATTTCTCTTTCAGATTTTTCATCATTAGTGTATAGGAATGCAAGAGATTTCTGTGCATTAACTTTGTATCCTGCTACTTTACCAAATTCATTGATTAGCTCTAGTAGTTTTCTGGTAGCATCTTTAGGATTCTCTATGTATAGTATCATGTCATCTGCAAACAGTGACAGGTTTACTGCTGCTTGTCCAATTTGGATTCCTTTTATTTTTAATTTTTTTAATTCCTTTATTCCCTTTTTCTTTTCTGATTGCTGTGGCTAAAACTTCCAAAACTTTGTTGAATAAGAGTGGTGAGAGTGGACAACCTTGTCTTGTTCCTGATCTTAGATGAAATGGTTTCAGTTTTTCACCATGGAGAATGATGTTGGCTGTGGGTTTGTCATATATGGCCTTTATTATGTTGAGGTAAGTTCCCTGTATGCCTACTTTCTGGAGGGTTTTTATCGTAAATGGGTGTTGAAATTTGTCAAAAGCTCTTTTGGCATCTTTTGAGATGATCATATGGTTTTTCTCTTTCAGTTTGTTAAGATGGTTTATCACATTGATTTGCGTATATTGAAGAATCCTTGCATTCCTGGGGAAAACCCCACTTGATCATGGTGTATGATCCGTTTAATGTGCTGTTGGATTCTGTTTGCTAGTATTTTGTTGAGGATTTTTGCATTTATGTTCATCAGTGATATTGGCCTGTAGTTTTCTTTCTTTATGACATCTTTGGTTTTGGTATCAGGGTGATGGTGGCCTCGTAGAATGAGTTTGGGAGTGTTCCTCCCTCTGCTATATTTTGGAAGAGTTTGAGAAGGATAGGTGTTAGCTCTTCTCTAAATGTTTGGTAGAATTCGCCTGTGAAGCCATCTGGTCCTGGGCTTTTGTTTGTTGGAAGATTTTTAATCACAGTCTCAATTTCAGTGTTTGTGATTGGTCTGATTATATTTTGTTTCTTCCTGGTTCCGTCTCAGAAGGTTGTGCTTTTCTAAGAATTTGTCCATTTCTTCCAGGTTGTCCATTTTATTGGCATATAGTTGCTTGTAGTAATCTCTCATGATCCTTTGTTTTTCGGCAGTGTCAGTTGTTACTTCTCCTTTTTCATTTCTAATTTTATTAATTTGAGTCTTCTCCCTTTTTTTCTGGATGAGTCTGGCTAATGGTTTATGAATTTTGTCTATCTTCACAAAGAACCAGCTTTTAGTTTTATTGATCTTTGCTATTGTTTCCTTCATTTCTTTTTCACTTATTTCTGATCTGATCTTTATGATTTCCTTCCTTCTGCTGACGTTGGGGTTTTTTTGTTCTTCTTTCTTTAATTGCTTTAGGTGTAAGGTGTTTCTTTAGGTAGGATTGTATTCCTATAAACGTCCCTCTTAGAACTCCTTTTGCTGCATCCCATACGTTTTGGGTCCTTGTGTTTTCATTGTCATTTGTTTCTAGGTATTTTTTGATTTCCTCTTTGATTTCTTCAGTGATCTCTTGGTTATTTAGTAATGCACTGTTTAGCCTGCATGTGTTTTTATTTTTTACAGATTTTTTCCTGTAATTGATATCTAGTCTCATAGTGTTGTGGTCGGGAAAGATACTTGATACGATTTCAATTTTCTTAAATTTACCAAGGCTTGATTTGTGACCCAAGATATGATGTATCCTGCAGAATGTTCCATGAACACTTGAGAAGAAAGTGTATTCTGTTGTTTTTGGATGGAATGTCATATAAATATCAATTAAGTCCATCTTGTTTAATGCATCATTTAAAGCTTGTGTTTCCTTATTTATTTTCATTTTGGATGACCTGTCCATTGGTGAAAGTGGGGTGTTAAAGTTCCCTACTATGATTGTGTTACTGTCGATTTCCCCTTTTATGGCTGTTAGCATTTCCCTTATCCATTGAGGTGCTCCTATGTTGGGTGCCTAAATATTTACCATTGTTATATCTTCTTCTTGGATTGATCCCTTCATCATTATGTAGTGTCCTTCTTTGTCTCTTGTAATAGTCTTTATTTTAAAGTCTATTTTGTCTGATATGAGAATTGCAACTCCAGCTTTCTTTTGATTTCCATTTGCATGGAATATGTTTTTCCATCCCCTCACTTTCAGTCTGTATGTGTCCCTAGGTCTGAAGTGGGTCTCTTGTAAACAGCATATATACAGGTCTTGTTTTTGTATCCATTCAGCCAGTCTATGTCTTTTGGTTGGAGCATTTAATCCATTTGCATTTAAGGTAATTATAGATATGTATGTTCTTATTACCATTTTCTCAATTGTTTTGGGTTTGTTATTGTAGGTCTTTTCCTTCTCTGTGTTTCCTGCATACAGAAATTCCTTTAGCATTTGTTATAAAGCTGGTGTGGTGGTGAATTCTCTTAGCTTTTGCTTGTCTGTAAAGGTTTTAATTTCTGTGTCAAATCTGAATGAGATCCTTGTTGCGTATAGTAATCTTGGTTGTTAGTTTTTCTCTTTTATCACTTTAAATATGTCCTGCCACTCTCTTGTGGCTTACAGAGTTTCTGCTGAAAGTTTAGCTGTTAACCTTATGGGGATTCCCTTGTATGTTATTTGTTTTTCCCTTGCTGCTTTTAATATTTTTTCTTTGTATTTAATTTTTGATAGTTTGATTAATATGTGTTTTGGTGTGTTTCTCCTTGGATTTATCCTGTATGGGACTCTCTGTGCTTCCTGGACTTGACTGACTCTTTCCCATATTAGAGAAGTTTTCAACTATAATCTCTTTAAATATTTTCTCAGTCCCTTTCTTTTTCTGGGACCCCTATAATTTGAATGTTGGTGCATTTAATGTTGTCCCAGAGGTCTCTGAGACTGTCCTCAATTCTTTTCATTCTTTAATTCTGCTCTGTGGTAGTTATTTCCACTATTTTATCTTCCAGCTCTCTTATCCGTTATTCTTCCTCAGATATCCTGCTATTAATTCCTTCTAGACAATTTTTAATTTCATTTATTATGTTGTTCATCATTTGTTCTTTAGTTCTTCTAGGTCCTTGTTAAACGTTTCTTGTATTTCCTCCATTCTATTTCCAAGATTTTGGATCATCTTTACTATTGTTACTCTGAATTCTTTTTCAGGTAGATTGCCTATTTCCTCTTCATTTGTTTGGTCTGGTGGGTTTTTACCTTGATCCTTCATCTGCTCTGTGTTTCTGTGTCTTCTCATTTTGCTTAACTTACTGTGTTTGGGGTCTCCTTTTTGCAGGCTGCAGGTTCGTAGTTCCCGTTGTTTTTGGTGTCTGCCCCCAGTGGCTAAGGTTGGTTCAGTGGGTTGTGTAGGCTTCCTGGTGGAGGGGACTGATGCTTGTGTTATGGTGGATGAGGCTGGATCTCGTCTTTCTGGTGGGCAGGACCACATCCAGTGGTGTGTTTTGGGGTATCTGTGACCTTTTTATGATTTCAGGCAGCCTCTCTGCTAATGGGTGGGATTGTGTTCCTCTCTTGCTAGTTGTTTGGCATGGAGTGTCCAGCAGTGTAGGTTGCTGGTTGTTGAGTGGAGCGGGGTCTTAGCATTGAGATGGAAATCTCTGGGAGAGCTTTCGCTGTTTGATACTATGTGGAGCTGGGAGGTCTCTGTTGGTCCAACGTCCTGAACTTGGCTCTCCCACCTCAGAGGCACAGGCCTGACACCCGGCTGGAGCACCAAGACTCTGTCAGCCACATGACTTTTGGGAAGTCTGGGGTCTTCTGCCAGCGTTCAGTAGGTGTTCTGTAGGAGTTGTTCCACATGTAGATGTATTTCTGATGTATTTGTAGGGAGGAAGGTGATCTCCACGTCTTACTCCTCTGCCATCTTGAAGGTCTACCATACTGTTTTGACTACTGTAGCTTTGTAGTATAGTCTGCAGTCAGGGAGTGTGATACTTCCAGCTTTGTTCGTTTTTCTCAAAATTACTTTGGCTATTTGGGGTGTTCTGTGGTTTTATATAAATTTTAGGATTATTCTAGTTGTGTGAAAACTGTCATGGGTATTTTGATAATTGCATTAAATTTGTAGATTAATTTGGGTAGAATGGAGATTTTAACTATTAATTTTTCCGATCCATGAACATGGGCTATCTTTTCATTTATTTGTATTGTCTTCAATTTCCTTCATCAGTATCTTATGGTTTCTAGAGTATAGGTCGTTCACCTCCTTGGTTAAGTTTATTCATAGGTATTTTATTCTTTTTGATACACTTGTAAATGAAACTGTTTTCTGGAATTCTCTGACAGTTCATTATTAGTGTATATAGAAAGGTAACAGATTTCTGTATGTTAATCTTGTATCCTGCAGCTTTACTGAATTCATTTATTACTTTTAATAGTTTTTTGGTGGATACTTTAGGGTTTTCTGTATATAGTATCACACCATCTACAAAACAGTGACAGTTTTACTTCTACCCTTACAATCTGGATGCCTTTTATTTCATTTTCTTGTCAGTTGGACTTTCAATACTGTGTTAAATAGAAGTGGTGAGAGTAGGTATCTTTGTCTTGTTCTTGATTTTAGAGGAAAAGTTAGTTTTTCAGTGTTGAGTATGCTGTTAGCTGTCGGTTTGTCACAAATGGCCTTTCTTATATTGAGATGTGTTCTCTCTATACCAACAATGATGAGAGAATTTATCATTAATGGATGTTGAATTTTGTCAAATGCTTTTTCTGCATTATTGAGATGATCGTGTGATTTTTATCCTTCCTTTTGTTAATGTGGTGTATCACACTGACTGTGGATACTGAACCATCCTTTCATCTCTGGGATAAACCCCACTTGATCATGGAGTATGATCCTTTTTATATATTGTTGGATTTAGTTTGCTAATATTTTGTTGAGGATTTTTGCATCTATATTCATCAGAGATACTGGCCTGTAATTTTCCTTTTGTTTAGTGTCTTCGGTTTTGGCATCAGGGTAATGGTGGTCTTATAGAATGAAATTGGGAGTGTTCCCTCTCCTTCAATTTTTTGGAATAGTTTGAGGATAGGTATTAACTTTTCTTTTTATGTTTGGTAGAACTCCCCTGTGAAATTGGTCCTGGATTTTAGTTTGGTGCAAGTTTTTTTTTGGTTACAAATTCAACTTCACTAGTAGTGACTGTTCTGTCCATACTGTTTCTTTTTGATTCAGTTTTGGAAGGGTGTATGTTTCCCAAAATTTGTCCATTTCTTCTGGTTTGTCCCATTTATTGGGATATAATTGTATGTGAGGTAAAATTGACATTTAAAATTATATTAGTTTCAGGTGTATAACATGATTTGATATTTGTATATGCTGCAAAATGATCATCACAGTAAGTATAGTTAACATCCATTACCATATCATTCTTGTAATGAGAGCTTTCAAGATCTACTCTTAACAACTTTCAAATATGCAATACAGTATTAACTATAGTCACCATGCTTTACATTGCATCTCCATGACATATTTTATAACTGGAAATTTGTACCTTTCAATCCCTTTCACCCATTTTGCCCACCCCCAACACCCTGCCTCTGGCAACCACCAATCTGTTCTCTGCACCTATGAGCTTATTTTTTAAAATAGATTGCATCTATGACCTTTTTTAAAAAAACAGATTCCACTTATAAGTGAGATCATACAGTATTTGTCTTTCTCTATCTGACTTATTTTACTTAGCATAATGCTCACAAGTTCCATCCATATTGTCACAAATGGCAAGATTCTCTTATTTTTCATGTCTGAATAATATTCCATTGCATAATATATATACTACATCTCGTTTACCTATTCATCCATCAATGGGCACTTTGGTTGTTTCCATATTTTGGCTATTATAAATAAAGCTGCAATGAACATAGAAGTGCATGTATCTTTTTGAATTAGTGTTTTCATTTTGGGGGATAAATAGCCAGAAGTGGATTTGCTGGATCATATGGTAGTTCTACTTTTAATTTTTTGAGGAACTGCCATACTGTTTTCATAGTGGCCGCACCAATTTACATTCCCACCAAAACACCACAAGGGTTCCCTTTTCTCCACATTCTTGCCTACACTTGTTACTTGTCTTTTTTTTTTTTTTGCGGGACGTGGGCCTCTCAGTGTTGTGGCCTCTCCTGTTGCGGAGCACAGGCTCTGGACGCGCAGGCTCAGCGGCCATGGCTCACGGGCCCAGCTGCTCTGCGGCATGTGGGATCCTCCTGGACCAGGCACGAACCCATCCCCTGCATCGGCAGGCAGACTCTCAACCACTGCGCCACCAGGGAAGCCCCGTTACTTGTCTTTTTGATAACAGCCATTCTAACAGGTATGAGGTGGTATTTCATTGTGGTTTTGATTTGCATTTCTCTGATTAGTGATGAGCGTCTTTCCATGTGCCTGTTGGCTGGCCATCTGTATGTCTTCTTTGTAAAAAGTGTCTCTTTAGATCCTCTGCCCATTTTTAAATGATTTTTTTTTTTTTTGCTGTTGAGTTGTATGACTTTATATATTTTGGATATTAACCCCTTATCAGATATATGATTTGCAAATATTTTCTCCCAGTCAGTAGGTTGCATTTTCATTTTGTTGATGGTTTTCTTTGCTGCACAGAAGCTTTTTAGTTTGATGTAGTCCCATTTATTTTTGGTTTGTCAAATCCAAAATATTGCCAAGACTGATGTCAGGGGCTCACTGCCTGTGTTTTCTTCTAGGAGTTTTATGGTTTCAGGTCTTATGTCCAAGTCTTTAATCCATTTTAATTTTTGTGTAAGATGTAGATAGTGGTCCAGTTTTCCCAAAACTATTTATTGAAGAGACAGTTCTTTCCCCATTTGTATATTCTTGGCTCCTTTGTTGTAAATTAACTGACCATATATATGCATGGGTTTATATCTAGGCTTTCTGTTCTGTTGCATTGATCTACATGTCTGCTTTTGTGCCAGTACCACACTGTTTTGATTACTATAGCTTTATAATGTAGTTTGATATCAGGGGTGTAATGTCTCTGGCTTTGTTCTTTTTCAAGATTGATTTTGCTATTCGGGGTCTTCTGTAGTTCCATAGAAATTTTAGGATTATTAGTTCTATGAAAAATGCCATTGGAATTTGATATGGAGTGCACTGAATCTGTAGATTGCTTTGGTAGTATGGAATTATTTCTAATAGCTTTATTAAGATGTAATTTATATACATTACATTCAACCTGTTTTGAGTGCACAAATACTTTTAAAGTTTATAAAACTGTGCAAAAACCACAATTGTAGAACAGTTTCATCACCCCAAAGAGATCCCTGTGGCCATTTGCAGATGATCTCCACTCCCATGTAACTACCAATTTAGAATCATCTGTTTTACATATTTTCCTTTTCTGTCATTTCATTATAAATGGAATCATACCTTATATGGCTTATGTGTCAGACTTCTTTTACCTAGCATGATGTTTCTGAGGTTCATCCATGTAGTAGCATATATCAGTATATTCTATTTTACGAATTCTTTGTTTACCCATTTGCAGTTGATGGCCATTTGGATTGTTTCCACTTTTTCACTAGTATGATCATGTTATGAACATGCACCTACAAGTCTTTGTGAACAGTTTTCATTTCTCTTAGGATGGAACATTGAATGGAATTGCTGGGTCATATGGTAAACTTTTTTTTTTTTTTTTTTTGCAGTACACAGGCCTCTCACTGTTGTGGCCTCTCCCGTTGTGGAGCACAGGCTCCGGACACGCAGGCTCAGTGGCCATAGCCCACAGGCCCAGCTGCTCCGCAGCATGTGGGATCCTCCCAGACCGGGGCACGAACCCGCGTCCCCTGCATCGGCAGGTGGACTCTCAACCACTGCGCCACCAGGGGAGCCCTTAACTTTTTAAGAAACTGCCAGATCACTTTCCAAAGTGGCTGAATCATTTTACATTTCCACCAGCAGTGTATTAGGGCTCCAGTTTCTCCACATCCTCAAGAACACTATCTTTGTCTTTATTATAGTCATCTAGTGGCTGTGAAGTGGTATCTAATTTTGGTTTTAACTTGCATTTCCCTAATGACTAGTGACGTTGAGCATCTTTTCATATGCCAAGCCATTTGGATATCTTCTTTCTGAAATGTCTATTCACATTTCTGCCCACTTAAAAATTGAGTTGCCGTATTTTTGAGTTTTAAGAATATGTAATCTGGATGTCATTTATAAAGTATGATTTGAAAATATTTTATCCCAGTCTGTGGTATGTCAATTTGTTTTCTTAATGTTTTTCTTTTTCTATTATGTAAGTTTCAGATGTACATTGCTCAGGTCCACTTTATAGCATAGCCAGCTTCTTTAAAAGAATAAAGACTAGACTTCCAAAAGGTTTCATCTTAAATTGTATTTATTTTTATAATTTATTTATTTTTGGCTGTGTTGGGTCTTCATTGCTGCCTGCGGGCTTTCTCTAGTTGTGGTGAGCAGGGGCTACTCTTCTTTGTGGTGCATGGGCTTACTGCGGTGGCTTCTTTTGTTGTGGAGCACAGGCTCTAGGCAATCGGGCTTCAGTAGTTGTGGCATGCGGGCTCTAGTGCACAGGCTCAGTAGTTGTGGTGCACAGGCTTAGTTGCTCCGCAGGATCTTAGTTGCTCCGTGTGGGATCTCCCTGGGCCAGGGCTTGAACCTGTGCCCCCTGCATTGGCAGGTGGATTCTTAACCACAGCACCACCAGGGAAGCCTTAAATTGTATTTATTGACCTAATTCTTCACTGTTCTTTAGAATCCAGAGTTCGACTATGAGGCTAAAATGGGACTTTTCTCAATTTTCTGGTCAACTGATATGATGGCTGTAATAATCCAGAAGAAATAGGTCATTATATTTTCTTGAAGTTTCAACTTAAGATTTCAGCTTTCATTTTCAAATAAGTAGAAATACTATATCTTCTATCTAGGATGCAAGGACTTGGTTATCCTTGTTGGAATAACGGTTCTCCTCTATCTGGTGAAGTCACTCTGTCCGGTGGTGACTGATAAGTAGCTCTAACTGTACAATTATTGTGGCTAGAATTCCAGAAATGGTCAATGTAAGTTCATCTATTTGGTCTTCACGGATTACCTGTGAAACAAAAAAGGACACCTGAATAAGACACCTAAAATATTTTTACCAGTTTTGGGGAACACTGTGTTGTCTCCCCAATATACATTCCATTTTCCCCTATTATGTAGCAACAGTGGGTTGGGTAGAATAAACCCAGCTTCATATTCAGCTTGAGGGGTAGGCCCTGATAGGTCTAGGTCAATTAGAAAATCCTCTTCTCTCTCCTCCATTCCTTGCTAGAATGACATGGATTAGTTCAGAAGTGCCCTCAATTAGTGTGAAAAGTTTAAGACTCTCAGTAGGACAGTGAGGTATGCTGTAAAGCTGGGAACTACTGAATGATTCTGCCATCTGTAGTAGACAGCTTCTAAAATGACACCCAATGAACTCTGCCTTCTGGTATTCATCCCCTTATATAATCCACTCACCTTCAATGTGGGCTGAGTCCAGTGATTAGTTTCTAACTAGTCATGGAATACAGAAAAAGTGATGGATGTTACTTCTGAGATTAGTTACAAAAAGACTGTGGCTTTCATCTTGGGTTTCATCTCACTTGCTCACTCTGAGGGAAGCAACATGCCAAGCAGCGAGGCACACTCTGGAGTGGCCCATGTAGCAAAGAACTGAGAGAGGTCTCTAGGCAACAGAGAATGAGGAACTGAGGCCCCGAATTCAACAGCCTGTGAGGAACTAAATCCTGCCAATAACCACATGAGTGAGCTTGGAAGGGAATCTTCCTCCAGCTGAGCCTTCAGATGACATTGCAGCCCTGTCAGAGAGCTTAACTGCAACCTCATGAGAGACTCTGAGGCAGAGGCCCTAAGCCAAATTGTGCCCAGATTCCCGACTCACAGAAACTGAGATTAAAAAAAGAGTTTGTTTTAAGCCACTAAATTTTACAGTAATTTTTAAGCTGCAAAAGATAATTAATATACTAGCATAAGAAAAGCTAGTTTGAGCTGGGGTTTTTTTTTTTTTCTTCCCTGTTATTTGTAACTGAAAGCATATTAACATATCCTAGCTATTAGTAATCTAATCTTGAAAAGGGTAGGCCATATTATACACAAATAATTTTGTGAACTTATGGTTTACAAATATCATACAAACAACAACCAAAAAAACCCATCTACCTATTCACAACCATCTCCATTTCTCATATGGAAAATTATGTAATAAGGCCTCATTCATTCAGTGTCCCTTTTAATACTGACAAAGTCCGGGCAAAGATTTACCTTTGATTACTTACACAAATGAACAATGTAAAAAAAACAATGATCACAGGGCAATTGTTAAGTCCACTTAAAACATCTATTGTTTAGGGAATTCTCTGGCAGTCCAGTGGTTAGGACTCGGTGCTTTCACTGCTGCAGCGTGGGTTTGATCCTTAAAAGTACTTTAAAGAAATGAAATTGAGTTATTTGTAGTGAGGTGGACGGACCTAGAGACTGTCATACACAGTGAAGTAAGTCAAAAAGAGAAAAATACCATATGCTAACACATATATATGGAATATAAAAAAAAAAAGTGGTTCTGAAGAAACTAGGGGCAGGACAGGAATAAAGATGCAGATGTAGAGAATGGACTTGAGGACACGGGGAAGGGGAAGGGTAAGCTGGGACAAAGTGAGAGAGTGGCATGGACATATATACACTACCAAATGTGAAATAGATAGCTAGTGGGAAGTAGCCGCATGGCACAGGGAGATCAGCTCGGTGCTTTGTGACCACCTAGAGGGGTGGGATAGGGAGGGTGGGAGGGAGACGCAAGAGGGAGGAGATATGGAGATATATGTATATGTATAGCGCAGAAACTAACACACCATTGTAAAGCATTTATACTCCAATAAATATGTTAAAAAATGATGAACTGCATAAAAAAAGACTAATTTGAACTTTCAGCTTTAAAACAAAAAGTACTTTAACACCATTTGTTTATATACAAGCATTAACTATGCTAATTAAAAATGGTTCTTAATTGATACCTATTCATTAAAGCAGGTCTGGAAGGACCTCTGGTTAGGCAGGCACTCTTTGTTCTCAGTCTATCTGGAAAAGCAACCGTTCAACCAATGGAGATAGGGTGTCGTGAACCCTGAGGGGTATGATTAATTCAGTCTTCTGTACCTGAAGGTCAATAAAACAAAAAAACTCCAAACTTACTGTATTCTTAGAAGGGCCTTTGGACTGGTGCTTCCACAGGCCAACCTGAGCACACTGCCTAAGTAAAAGCCTTTATTTTACAGGGTCCTCAGGGGAGCAGGGTTGCATGAAAAGGTCACTAGGTATAAGTCTGGAGGCAGTTACAGTGCTAATTCCTTATTTTCTATTCTCTAGCAGGTTCAATAAAGTGATGATGGCATTCTTTCTTGCCTGCCAAATATGGCTCTCAAATATCCTTGTCATATATTTACAGATTTACTTGAAGAGCTGTTTTTTTTAAAACAAATATTCAAATAATAAAATGTAAAATGATATAGGTCAGTAGTGTACTTCTGGGAAGGAGACAGGACTGGAGGCAGAAGTGAGGGGGGAATTTTGCTTTTTTTTTATTTTTGCAGTACGCAGGCCTCTCACTGTTGTGGCCTCTCCCGCTGCAGAGCACAGGCTCCAGAAGCGCAAGCTCATCAGTCACAGCTCACGGGCCCAGCCGCTCCGCGGCATGTGGGATCCTCCTGGACCGGGGCACAAACCCGTGTCCCCTGTATCGGCAGGCGGACTCCCAACCACTGCACCACCAAGGAAGCCTGGAAATTTTGCTTTTTAAAATTATACATGCAATTCTGTACTGTTTAATTTTTACAACAAGCTTGTATTGCTTTTATAATTTAAAAAATAATTGAAAGTTAAAAAAGAGGAAATCCTCCTTAAGAGGATCGCATTTGTAGTTCAGAATGAATTTGTTAATCATAACATTAAATCAATACCTATCTGAGCACTTCAGAGTATGTGAAGTAAGAAGTAAAGGGAGGAAGAGATGGAAAGTTGTGATTAAGGCAGAATCAGGGAGGGGACATTCTGATGGGCAGTTTTTTTTTTTTTTGAGGGGGGTAGTTCTTAAAAAGAAGCAAAAACTTGGGATAGTAGAAGAGGGCTTATGTATCTGGGAGCAAGGTCAGGATTCAACAAAGCCAGACTTGAAAATTCACCTGTTTATCTGCACATGAGATGACTAAGGTATTGGCTGGGCTAAGGAGGGAAGTAGGATGAGGATATTCTCAAAGATCACTGCAGCAGTTTGGTTGAAGTAAACTGCTACTTGCTGGGAAGAAACATCAGATGGGACATGCAGGATGGGATGGTCTAGATTTGAGTATGAAGCTGATAGCAGCGAGTTTCCTGGATTGCAAGAAACAGAACTAACTGTGGTAGCCTATAAAGGAAAAAAAACAAAGATGGGGCATGAAGTAACAAGAGTGGACAGGAAATGACTGGAGCAGCTGAGAACTAAGTGATATTGTGTTCTACCATAGCAAGCTGAAGTCATCTGGAGGTCTCTACTTGATTTTTAAAATGTCCAATTTGAAAACAGAATCCAAACAGGCAACAAATGAAAAAAAAACAAAAACCAACAACAAACTGAAGTAAAACACAAAGAAACTCACCACTGTGGTTAACAGCTGGTTCTAAATATGATGGTTAAACTTTCAAGGTCTTCATTCTTTAAGTGTAATTCTTCAAGCAGGGTGGTCACAAACTGTGTAAACATTACATTTTCCTGAGAATGCTTCTGAATGCCAAGAATTGAGGTCAGTCTGAAACACCAAAAATATTAAATATATCCATGAAATTGGAAGGACTAAGGGGCTCCAGTCTCTAACATGGCAGAGGGGATTTTTGTAAGGATAATGAAGTCTATCTGATTTAACAAAATTCCCAGAGAGAGAAGGCTTTACTAAAGCTGAAGAGAAATCTTAGGAAAAGACTGAAAAATCAAACGTATTGTTACATAAGGAAAGAAGCCTAAAAGCCTTAATCCAAAACATGTTCTTCATTATGCCAACAAAAACTACCAAAATTCTGCCCAGAAAAGAAAATTAATGAAGTCTTTCCACATGGTGAAAGGAGGTTGTGTAGAGAAGCTTAGAGGTGAGAACTGCTTTTAAAAAAAAATTTCTATCAACTGTTTAGATTATATCACCTGAAAAAAAAAGATAATGAACAAGATTACCTTTTGGATGAAACCTTAACATTTTTATTTTTGTAACACTAAACACATGAATTACATCTTAAAAGGCACTTAATACAAACTTCACAAGGAACACAATGCTTTCTTCTCTAACCATTTCCAGTAAATATCCCTAAAGACTGATTACATATAATAGATTTTTTTTTTTACATTTATTTATTTACTTTTGGCTGTGTTTGATCTTCGTTGCCACGTGCCGGCTTTCTCTAGTTGTGGCGAGCGGGGCTACTCTTTGCTGCGGTGTGCGGGCTTCTCATTGCGGTGGCTTCTCTTGTTGTGGAGCATGGGCTCTAGGTGCATGGGCTTCAGTAGTTGTGGCACATGGGCTCAGCAGTTGTGGCCCGTGGGCTCTAGAGCACAGGCTCAGTAGTTGTGGCGCACAGGCTTAGCTGCTCCGCAGCATGTGGGATCTTCCCGGACCGGGGCACGAACCCGTGCCCCCGGCATCGGCAGGCGGACTCTCAACCACTGCGCCACCAAGAAAGCCCATAATAGATTCTTAAAAGTAATTTTCACTGAATGTGATTAGTAAACATGATTTTTAAAAAGTGAACAATATCTAATCACAAACTGTGCAGACCATTCCTTTTCATAAGTTTTTGTATCTCCAGAGAGCATGCTTCACAGAGCCTTTGCAAGAACATTCTGGAAAGGTTTTTGGAAGAAAATTCTTTTTTCCCCGAATAGTCTATACTTCCCACACAAACCTCTTACATATGCTTATTTAACCTTGGTCATTGCCAGTGGGCACATCAAATATAAATAAAATAACCCTGATTTAAATCAATAATGCTCAAGAAATCAGAGCAGAACAATTCCACAGTAGTGAGTGTGGAATGAGAAATGTTATTTTCTGAGACAGATTTCTTCCTTGCTTATTAGCCATCTCATACAGAAAACAGAAATAAAAGGAAAATTTTGTTAGAATTGTCCAAAGATGCCCTAGACTCTGAGGAGGTGGTAGATTCTCTATATTCCTGAAGGTATTTTAGCAAGAATTGGAGACTAGGTAACTCTAATAGTCCAGTGAAATCTAGAGTTCTACCCAAGAAAACCACTTATTCCTCCCCACCTCTCCTCTATTTCTTTACAGCTAGCGGATGGAGTACCAGGTTCTCATATGAGCTTTGTCTGCAAGTATTCTCCAAAGGTATTTTATACTTGAAAATAGGACTAAGTCTTATTTAGGATTAAGTCTTCTAATGCCAAGCTCAAGCTGGGTACTTGGGTGAAATTATAGGCAGTTGTGGCCAGCTTTTCCTGAGGCATTTTCCTGTGGAGAAAGTGGAACCCAGAAGTCAACTCTGTTGGCTTTTCTCATACTTAGGTGATGTCAACATTAAAACATCAAGTTGCTGCTTCCCCACAGTAAGACCAAAGATGCTGGGGATGGGATAGCACTGGCTAAAAACAAGAAGTCAGAGCAGTCAGATCAGATGTCAGCTCCACAGAAATCTAGTTTTTGTGTGTTTTTTAATTTTATTTTTTTATACAGCAGGTTCTTATTAGTCATCCATTTTATACACATCAGTGTATACATGTCAATCCCAATCGCCCAGTTCAGCCCCCCCACCCCCCCGCCACTTTCCCCCCTTAGTGTCCATACGTTTGTTCTCTACTTCTGTGTGTCAACTTCTGCCCTGCAAACCAGTTCATCTGTACCATTTTTCTAGGTTCCAGCTACATGCATTAATGTACGATACTTTTCTCTTTCTGACTTACTTCAGAAAGAGAAAAACAACTGTCAGACTCTGTAAGATAGTCTCTAGATCCATCCACGTCTCAACAAATGACTCAATTTTGTTCCTTTTTTATGGCTGAGTAATATTCCATTGTATATATGTACCACATCTTCTTTATCCATTCATCTGTCGATGGGCATGTAGGTCGCTTCCATGACCTGGCCACTGTAAAAAGTGCTGCAATGAACATTGGGGTGCATGTGTCTTTTTTTTTTTTTTTTCGGTATGCGGGCCTCTCACTGTTGTGGCCTCTCCCGTTGCAGAGCACAGGCTCTGGACGTGCAGGCTCAGCGGCCATGGCTCACGGGCCCAGTCGCTCCGCGCCATGTGGGATCCTCCCGGACTGGGGCACGAACCCATGTCCCCTGCATCAGCAGTCGGACTGTCAACCACTGCGCCACCAGGGAAGCCCCACATGTGTCTTTTTGAATTATGGTTTTCTCTGGGTATATGCCCAGTAATGGGATTGCTGGATCATATGGTAATTCTATTTTTAGTTTTTTAAAGAACCTCCATACTGTTCTCCATAGTGGCTGTATCAACTTACATTCCCACCAACAGTGCAAGAGGGTTCCCTTTTCTCCACACCCTCTCCAGCATTTGTTGTTTGTAGATTTTCTGATGATGCCCATTCTAACTGGTGTGAGGTGATACCTCATTGTAGTTTTGTTTTGCATTTCTTTAATAATTAGTGATGTTGAGTAGGTTTTCATGTGCTTCTTGGCCATCTGTATGTCTTCTTTGGAGAAATGTCTATTTAGGTCTTCTGCCCATTTTTGGATTGGGTTGTTTGTTTTTTTAATATTGAGCTGCATGAGCTGTTTATATATTTTGGAGATTAATCCTTTGTTGATTCGTTTGCAAATATTTTTTCCCATTCTGAGGGTTGTCTTTTCGTCTTGTTTATGGTTTCCTTTGCTGTGCAAAAGCTTTGAAGTTTCATTAGGTCCCATTTGTTTATTTTTGTTTTTATTTCCATTACTCTAGGAGGTGGGTGAAAAGAGATCTTGCTGTGATTTATGTCAAAGAGTGTTCTTCCTATGTTTTCCTCTAAGAGTTTTATAGTGTCTGGTCTTACATTTAGGTCTCTAATCCATTTTGAGTCGATTTTTGTGTATGGTGTTAGGGAGTGTTCTAATTTCATTCTTTTACATGTAGCCGTCCAGTTTTCCCAGCACCACTTATTGAAGAGACTGTCTTTTCTCCATTGTATATCCTTGCCTCCTTTGTCATAGATTAGTTGACCACAGGTGCATGGGTTTATCTCTGGGCTTTCTATCTTGTTCCATTGATCTATGTTTCTGTTTTTGTGCCAGTACCATATTGTCTTGACTACTGTAGCTTTATAGTATAGTCTGAAGTCAGGGAGTCTGATTCCTCCAGCTCCGTTTTTTTCCCTCAAGAGTGCTCTGGCTATTTAGGGTCTTTTGTGTCTCCATACAAATTTTAAGATTTTTTGTTCTAGTTCCATAAAAAACGCCATTGGTAATTTGATAGGGATTGCATTGAATCTGTAGATTGCTTTGGGTAGTATAGTCATTTTCACAATATTGATTCTTCCAATCCAAGAACATGGTATATCTCTCCATCTGTTGGTATCATCCTTAATTTCTTTCATCAGTGTTTTACAGTTTTCTGCATACAGGTCTTTTGTCTCCCTAGGTAGGTTTATTCCTAGGTATTTTATTCTTTTTGTTGCAGTGGTAAATGGGAGTGTTTCCTTAACTTCTCTTTCAGATTTTTTATCATTAGTGTATAGGAATGCAAGAGATTTCTGTGCATTAATTTTGTATCCTGCAACTTTACCAAATTCGTTGATTAGCTCTAGTAGTTTTCTGGTGGCATCTTTAGGATTCTCTATGTATAGTATCATGTCATCTGCAAACAGTGACAGTTTTACTTCTTCTTTTCCAATTTGTATTTATTTCTTTTTCTTCAGATCAGCTGTCAGCTCCATAGAAAACTAGTTTTTGTGTTTTTTAAAAATGGTAATTATATGACATATCCAAAACAATTTCTCCGATTATCAAGGAGACTACTGTTTGGCTCATATATGAAAACAAAGTTTTCTCAATTACTTCTCAAAGTGCCATTAATATGTTTAAAACTTAACCCTCAAATTAGAAATAAATGGTGACTACTAGATTTCTCAACCTGTGTGCCTAATGAAAGCAGAAAATTAAAAGCATTATAAAAAGTTTGTAAGAGAATTGTTCTATGAATTACCCTAGGTAGAAAATATTTTGGGGGACTTCCCTGGGGGCGCAGTGTTTAAGAATCCACCTGCCAATGGAGGGGGCATGGGTTTGAGCCCTGGTCCGGTAAGATCCCACATGCGGCGGAGCAACTAAGCCTGTGCACCACAACTACTGAGCCTGTGCCCTAGAGCCCGTAAACCATGACTACTGAGCCTGCCTGCGTGCTGCAACTACTGAAGCCTGAGTACCTGGAGACTGTGCTCCGAAACAAGAGAAGCCACTGCAATGAGAAGCATGTGCACCGCAACAAAGAGTAGCCCCCACTCCCTGCAACTAGAGAAAAGCCCACGTGAAGCAACAAAGACCCAACACAGCCAAAACTAAATAAATAAATTCATAAAAAAAAAAATGGTTTGGGAATAGTGATACTTCTCTAGCAAACTTATAAAGCTAACATTATTCTATAATAACTTTATTGTAAGATATGTTCAAATTTACCCAAAAGTTTTGTTCACAAAGAAAAATTAGGGTTAATGAGAAACTTTAGCTAGGAGTGAAAAGAAAAAGGAAAGCAACAATGCAATCTCGCTCGTGAGCCCATGACAAATACTGTGAATCAATAATTCTTTTCTTAATGAGCTTGGACCTGTTTTGAGACTACTCAAAATAGGGCTCTGAGCAACCACTTGTTATGATTTCTGGCAAGTTGAATATCAAAGCCTTAGGGTCTATCTATAAAATAGGGCTAATAATACTTAAGTTCCTTATAAGTTATTATTACAAAAGTCAAGTAGGATACTGTAAACAGGTTTTTAAAAGATCAATTATAATAATGATTTTAATACCAGTTACCATGTGCTACCT
Source organism: Monodon monoceros (assembly GCF_005190385.1). Taxonomy (NCBI): domain Eukaryota; kingdom Metazoa; phylum Chordata; class Mammalia; order Artiodactyla; family Monodontidae; genus Monodon; species Monodon monoceros. The sequence goes on from NW_021703774.1 coordinate 100,252,317, forward strand.
TGGAGTTTTACTATGTATTTGTTCTAAGCATGAATTATCTCCTTTAACTGCACAATGATGCTGGGGGATATAGTACTGTTCCCATTTTATGAGGAGTGAAAGGCACAAAAAATCCAAGTGCCTTCCCCAAGGTCACAAAGATAGTAAGCGGCAGGTCAGGCCTTTGAACCCAGGCAGCTTATCTCAAAAAGCCCATGCTCTTGGCTAATACGCAAGCTTTCATACTTTGTAGGCTATAGCTTTCATTCTTTGTAGAACACTACATAAATTTAATCTTTAATCTATAGAACACTATATAAATTTAATCTTTACTTGCCTGATTGATGTATACTGTGCCCTCAATGAACATGCAGAAGAGACAGAATTTTTTTTTTTTTTTTTTTTTGTGGTACGCGAGCCTCTCACCGTTGTGGCCTCTCCCATTGCGGAGCACAGGCTCCGGACGCGCAGGCTCCGCGGCCGCTGCCACGGCTCACGGGTCCAGCGCTCCGCGGCTCACGGGGCCCAGCGCTCCGCGGCATGTGGGATCTTCCTGGACCGGAGCACGAACCCGCGTCCCCTGCATCGGCAGGCGGACTCTCAACTACTGCACCACCAGGGAAGCCCGAAACAGAATGTTTTAAATTTGCTTTTGAGAACTACAGGACTACAAATATAAAAATAGCTAGTAGCTGGCAGGCAGAAGGAAATGCTAACAGAGAAATCACGCAAGGTCTGGTGTCTGTTAGGAGACAGGAATAGCAGTTTGGGACCTGGGGGTTTCTGCAGCAAGTCATCAAGCAGATAGACAGCAATCCTTAGGCATCTGGAGCCAGGATTTCCTGACTGCTCTTAACACTTGAGCCCTAAGAGTTGTTGCATAATTATACTCCTGGAAAGTTAGCCAATGAGATTTCCTTTAACCTTACTTATTCCCTTGTGTTTCTCCTTCAATCTTTAACTGAAAAGACTTCTTCCCCACCCCCCAGTCCCTAACACAGAATGTAATGATCATAAGAAATAAGTTAGCTTTCTAAAAATTTTAAGTTGACTTAAATCCTTTTTGGAATAAGCTGAGGTATAAATAAATAAATACTCTAATAGTTCCTGTGCACCTCTAACCATTAGTAATCCAGTGGATTACTTTTGGGGAGTCATGTAAAAATTGTGTTTTTCCTTTTAACATATCCTCCCTAGAAACCAGGCTAATACAAAATAAAAAGGATGGTTTTGACAAGCTATAAAGTCATAATATGTCAAGAAAGATGCTAAACCCTGAAAATATAATAATTTTATGAATGATTCTTTCAAAAGAATTATGATTTGCTTTTATCTCCAAAGTAATTTACATTTAAAGTTGAATAAGGGCTATATATAATCTTTGTTTTCCAGATTCCTTGACTCATCTACCTTAACATGTTTTATTACTTAATAGCAACTGCCTACCTGCCCACTCTACCAGACTGACTGCTTACTGGACATCTGCTGAATTTCCATGTCATCTCTGTAGCAAGAGGCTTCTGTGCCTATTTGCACAGATGAATCTGAGGCAAGATTGTAACTTTTTATCAGACTGTTATGGTTTTTGTCAATGGTAAGAGTTGGCTGTTGCCACTGCCAAAGATGCTACTAATAAACTGCAAGGATTCTTTTTAGGGTACATGCCACCCTAATGATAGGTATCATCGGCTGAATGGGGTGTGTGGACCTATCTGGGGTGTGAGGAGCACTACACTGAGCTTGGAGACAGGGTTCTGTGCAGAATCTGCTTTTGTTAGCAGTGACCATGGAAGAGGGCTTTGGAAAGCACAAAGCACTAAGCAACATAGTCTACGTGTGCTTAGAACCAGGCCCAAGGACAAATGAACAAAGACTTATTACTGGAACTATTCTTTACATGGTCAATTATGGTCTCTTAATTGCCACTCTGAAAGCCTCGTCTTAGTTCTTTTTCCGGCTGACTGCAGTACTTGATGTCCTCAATCACTTCCTCCTTTCCTAGAATTCTCCTTCTTTGGCTTTTCAGGAACTGTCACAGTTCTCCTCCTCCTACTGAATCTTTATGATCTCTCTTGTTGGCATTTCTTTTTTTTATCAGCCCATTAATAATGATAGGTCTTACCTATGGTTTCATATTGACCCTCTTCTGCACTACATCCCATCTCATGGCTCTGATTATCAATGATTCAAATCTTTAACTTCTCTCTTGGGATTTTTCTCCACTTGGACGTCCAAAAGGTACCTCAAATACATTATGTTCAACCCTGAAATTCTGAGCTTTCATTTTCATCAAAACCTTCTAGTATTAGAAACCTCAGTCATCTTTAAATCTTAACCCTTAATGTTCTTTGTTCAGTCAGTTACCAAGTCCTGCTGATTCTCCTCTGAGGTGCTTCTTGAATCCATTTCATCTCCCCCACTCTCACTGTCCCTGTCCTAATTCAGATGCATCATCTCCTGCTTGGACTACAGCTATAGCCTAAGTGGTCTCCCACTCCAGTCCAGTCTCCACATTGCCACCACAATCCTCTCTCACAGATCTGATTAAGTCACTCTCTTGCTTTAATAACTACTTATAGGAGGAATCAAATTTCTTTGGGCCTTTTATTTTCCTTGTTTCTATCACATGAATATTTTCATAAATATTTCAAATAATATGAAAGTATATATTGTTGGCTGTATATATTTTTCGCACCAAGCAGAAAGGTGGAAGACTGGGATCACATTTTACTCATCCATCTTGTATTCCTCAAAGGCTTGTTCTCTTAATACATAATTTGGTGAATGATTATAGAACTGAAACTGCTGCTACCCCATACTAACACTTCTCAGTGTACTACAACAGGTCCTGGACAAACTATGGTCTGTGGGCCAAATCTGGCTTGCTGCTTTTGTAAATAATTTACTTTTGTAAATAAACTGAAAAACAGCCATGCCCATTTATTTATGTATTCTACAGCTGCTTTTGTGCTACAACAGCAGAGTCGAGTAGTTGGGACTGTAGGGCCAGCAAAGCTGAAAATATTTATAATTTGGCGCTTTACAGAAAGTTTGCCAACTCTTATACTAGAAGATTATTATGTACCAACTTTAATTTAAAGTGAATAACTCAGCCACTAATATAATGTTTTATATAAGTCTGATGATGGGAGTTATTAAAATAGGAGATGAGAAATCCAAAGGAACCACTTGGCTCTAGGATACTCAAAGTCTGGTCTGTGAAAGATCTCCTGTATACTGAATCACTTCAGTATGGAAGAGGCTTAACAAAACCAACAATATCTCATAAAATCTACCAGGTGGAGAGAGAACTTTCCCTGGCTCACTCCACTCCAGCCAAACTGACCAGCCTTGCCTCAATTATGCCAGGGTTTAGTTTGTCCTCACTTAAGGGCTGGCTGTTTTCTTTCCTGGGGGTGCTCTTCCCCCAGATCTCTACATGGTGGACTCCTTCATGTAATTCAGTTTTGTTTAAATGTCACCTCTCCCACCTGAAATCTATCCTCACTTTTGCCCTCTCTACCTACCTACTTTGTTTTTCATAGTCGTTACTATTGTTTAGTTCTATTTTTTGTTTGCTTGTTTACTGCCTATTTCTCATCCAAAAGAAGGTGAATGTCACGAGCACAATGACTCGTGTAGTCACTGCATTCACTGTATCCCTCATGCCTGGCACATTGTAAATGATCACTAATTACTTGTTGAATGAAGAAATAGCTTAAGAGGTCACTAATTTATTGTGCTTACTGAAATACTTTTTCTTCTGCATAAAATATTCCTCCTTTCATATTTAGAGGAAGGAAGGGAGGAAACATTTTCTTGACGACTTCTGTTCGCACATAGTGGCATCCTCCTGCTAGAATATTTCAGAATATCCATCAGTGAGGTGAGATGAGCTTTAAATTCATCAGGTAGGCCAAGCACTAAATCAAGACCTATCACTTGTTCCTGCATTTCCCCTCCTCCCTTCCATGTGTCCTGAAACTCAGTGTTGGCCAAGAGTGTCACTAAGTGTTGGCTTAGTGTCACTGAGCAGGCTTGGTTTGTCGCTTAATTCACTCCAGTCCTGTAGAGGAAACTGTGGAGCAAGGGGCTGGCCTTTGAGTGGTTGCTTGGTGCCTTCCTCTGGAGCAAAAGTACTTTAGCCTCACAGGTTAAATGTGAAAGGAAAGAAATTCCTTTCACTCTAAAGGAGATGACACTTGGCCAAAAGGAAGAGCACTTTTGGATTTCTACAATCCAGCTAATACAGGTCTTTATTTCTGTGTATTTCTGGCTGTTACTACTGTTTTTGAATGGGGTGTGTTCTTATTCTTTCTAGATCAATGAAAGTAACAATGTAGCCACAAAATGAGGACTCAGTTGTTTTTGGAATCTATACTCCCTTTTAGTCTCCTCCCATTTAAGAAAAGAGACTCAAGATCCTTTCTTGATGTAGTGATTGGGACCCTTTACACAAGACAGTTAATAAACTACCTCCATGATCATGAAGGAGGGAGATTCTATACGTCTATGTGTAGCATGCTGCAACGGCTAACGCATTTTAAATCCTGGACATTGTTCCTCATATATAATCTAAATGGCCCTTGCAGAATTTTGGGGGGGCCCCCTCTTAAAAGTTATTCCTTCATATTCTTGAAAATGGTTCTCAATTCCAAGTCCTTTTAATCTTTCCTAATAGATGCCATCTAACTGTTCCTTATTCAGATTGGTGTTATTCCCTATGTCCCCCACTTCTAGCTTCTCATTTTCCTAAAATGCAATGTCCCAGAATATAAATATTTTTCAAATTCATTACTTCAAAACATAGAACAATATACCTTCAGAGAAAGATATCATGATGTAAAATCTTTCACATCTAAGTTATCTTTGAAGTACAATCTCAGAATCTTATTAACCTTCTCCCCTTTTTTGTTAGAGTCCCTAGGCTCCTCCTTTTCTTTTAATCCTTTACCTGTGTATGCTAATCATTTACCTGTTTAACCTTTTAATTAAAGAACAACTTCCACCCTATTATATATGGAAAGGGACTCAAACCTCTGTTCCAGTCCTACAACTTCTAATAGTGAATATCAAAGAAAACTACAATAAACTGGGCCCAAATAACTACTCTACTTAAATAATATAGTAATATACCACAGTTGGTATTTAACAATGTGCTTTATATAGGAAATACCTTTAAAATAATCAACAGAAATTGTGATTAGCAGTAAGAACAAAATATTTTTATGTTTCAATTTATTTCCTTCGTGTACTTTTAAATATGAATAAAAACCTCTAAAGGTGACACTAGAAGGATGGTTTACCACAAAAAGTCTGTATGCTGGAGAATATGATTTGACAAAAACGACATAACTTGCAAATGTATAAATCACAAACAAGAGAGGAAAGTTCTCATGAAAACTCCACTGATTCAAATCTCTATTCTGAAAAGAAAGGCAGCCTTCTATAACCAGTTCTTTACCATATGGTAAATGGCATGATGACAAAAGCAAAAAAAGCCAAGTGTCAAACTGCATCTTATTGATAAGACCTTTATTTAGCTGACTGCTGCACATATGCTACACATCAAAAGGAGAGATTGGAAGTCAGGTTAGGACAGGTACCCTCCATTTGTTATTACTGAGCTATCAAACAACATCTGGTTAACAGGAATTATTATACACAGAATTAAGAGGAGTTTCAAAGTTTGACAACTGAAACAAGATATTTTTAATTAAAAGTGGCCTTTTTATAAATCTTTTTATCCAAGGATTTAGAGCTGTACAAACTCTTGATTAAGGGTCAGAAGAAAGTTACCTATGATTTTGTGAGTCACTGGTTTGTTTCACATTAACAGAGAAAGCTATATAAAGAGTTAAAGTTATGGTTTACTGAAGAAGTGGAGCTAAACAACTGATGGGTCTCTAGGTTATCCATCTCCTGTAGTGCATTAAAAGTCAGTAATGAACTTGGATATTTAAATGGTCTTCCCATTGTGGTCGGTATTGCTTTGATCACTGCATTCATTCCCATTGGGGAATATACAGTGCAACTCTTGTAACACTGGAAATCACGGCATGGTCTGATTTATCCTTTCCTGAATAATCTGGGTAATATGGGTGAAGATCACATCAGGCATTTGCCTTAAATGATATAGCACAGACATCCCTTAACCTGTCCGTCAACACTAAGCAGCAGTAACTCTTAGAGTTTCCTAAGGGTTTATTACTGATTTCCAAACTTGCACAATCAAACTGGTAGGCTGCTGTAAAATGACACTGAACAACACTCCTCATATTCAATATAATCTTAAGTGAAGAAAATGCTGTGAGAATGTCTATGTGAATAAATGTCACCAGAAAGCATGCTTCTCTATGGTTTGGGGTTGGAGGAAAGGATAGGAAGTGAAAAGCCACACTTTTCTTTTTCTGTACCTGTCAGATTTGAGAAATTACTGGGTTCCTACAGAGTTCTGTTGCAGTAGGGAAACCTGTTCTGCTGATTACCACACATAAAGGTGATGAATATGCAGACCGCTAAAAGATAATGCTGGGCTTAAAAGAAATTTTTTTAACACTCACTCTCTCATCCTTCAGAAGTTAGGGCTGGGAAGGAGGAGTATTTCTGTTAAAAAGAAGTATTTTCAATGTTTACATGCACAGGCACTATGCTTGTTACTTTACCAGTGAAAACAGAACAGATATTACAAGACCTGACACTTCAGGGGCTTAGAATCAAACAAAACCAAAAGTCTTCCAGGATAGATGAGGCATCTTTATTAATATTGGCCTGAGTAACTGAAAAATCTGAAAGATGAGGTTTAACTGCACAGTCTTCTTTGATGAGGCTATACCACTTAATTTCCTCAAGTGTGATTTAGTCTCAACAACCCAGCTAGTTTCCTTTTGACAGCTGAAGTATCAGAGGCTTTGGACAGGGTAAGGGATTTATCCAGGATCACACTGGTTAAGAACAGTGCTAAAAATGGACACCTTTATCACAAGGGTATCTTGCTTATCTATGAAATCTGATATTCCTTCATGCACTGCAGTAACAATTGTCACTTTACCCATACTCTGTATTCTTCAAAAAAATGAGTTGGGATTTTCCCTCCTTCTCTACATGAATAAGTACTAAATGATAACCTCTGTGAAAATATACACTCAAAACTGAAACAAAGGAGAGCTGTGACCAGTAAGTAACCCAAAGGGTCAAAATGTCATCTATTTTCAGAAATTTGAGGGCTCACACAAACCCAAGCAATTTTTCTAAAACGTCTCTTTCAGATATAAAAAAAATTTTAGTGTAAACTTTCAAAAGGGATTTCATCTGTATATTCAGGGCTCATATTTAATATAACTCTTTTCCCACCTTGCGCGTTTCTTACTGGGGAGAAGGCAGAAGAAGATTCAACTCTGTCAGTGATTCTCTAAAAATATTTGTCTAATCTGTGGCCCCTGGCCTCCTCCCTGAAGTAACACAATAGCCCCGGGGGCACAGGGAAAGAACCAAAAAAGTCAACCTGTGGAAGAGCTTTTCCTTTTCCATAAAATAACATGGACTGGGCCACGTGCAGAGATAACTCCTTCATGGCATTTTCCTAAGCTGCTCTTGATGTTGTTTTTCAGTAAAGAGTAAACAGTTTGACAAGGAAACAAATGCCAGGAGGTCAGAGATCAGTTTAAAATTCAGATACTTTAAAATGGGTGATGGGTGGCTTTCTAAATTAGAGCAAATTGTTTCCTTTGAAGAACACCAGTTCTCTTTCCCAGTTACTCCTTTTGTGGCAGGATCTCAACCACTGAGTCAAACATAAGAAGCTACACTGATTTCCAAGTTCGTAAAAAGAAATTTTTCTTTATGAAACTAACTTGTTGATCTTCAACCTTTCTGTGAAGTTACAGCAAGTGTTAACTCCAAGGTGAGACACCAGTGACTTTCTTAAGGTCACGTAGTCAGTAAGAGATGAGCAAATAACCCCAGAAGTACTCCCACGGGTCTACGCTTCTAACCACTATACCACACAAGCTCACATGTCTGATTCATTTTAAGAACTGAGTAGACCTTATGATTTCAAAGGCCCACTTTTATATGCTCTTCAAATAATTTTTGAAATCTGTCATTACAAAATAAAAGATGCTAATGAAAACGGACAATTCTATTGTTTCTAATTAATTCATCCTTTCTGTGACAGCCAAGAAGCATCTTCCAACATCATCAACTAATGAAGACTTTAGAAGAAGGCTAAGACATGCCTCTCAGCAAGCAAATCCTGGCAGACATAGTTAAATTAACTGATTTAGCATATCTTTATCTAGCACATTAATAATTGCACTAGAATTAAGGATAGTGGTTGTCAATTCTGTCTGCACAAATTACAGTTGGGGAACTTAAAAATACATATGTCCAGCCTCCACCCTAGAACAGTCAATCAAAATCTTTGGATCAGGTATTTGTAATTTTTATTTTATTTATTTTTGGCCACACGGCGAGGCTTGCAGGTTGTTAGTTCCCCAACCAGGGACTGAACCCACACCCTCGGCAGTGAAAGAGTGGGGTCCTGACCACTGGACCGCCAGGGAATTCCCAAGTATTAGTAATTTTTAAAAGCTCCCTATGTGATTCTAATGGACAACCAGTGTTTAGAACCACTGTTAAAATTTTGAATTGAGATAATCTGTGCAGTTCTGATCATTTGTTATACTTGTTAACTATACTGCTGGACAAAACTGAATAGCAAAGGAAATGAGATCTCTATATAAATACCTATGTAACAAAGCAGAAGGTAATACAGTCCAAAAGAAAGGTCTCACCTATAGAAATTTGTACAAGGAAGATATTATTTGTACCTCGGGGGGAGGTTAAGAAAGACTTCTAAGGAGGTAGTGACATTTGAAGTGGGTCTTGAATGCTAGGACCGAGGAACATGAAAAGTAAAGGCATTTTAAGCAGAGTCCACAAACATACAAGCTAACAGAGATGCCTGTAGGGGAAAAGAGTCAGTAGATACAATGTAAGGACACAAAAGAGAAATAAGTTGGGTAGGCAGGTTGGGGCCACTTTAGGAAGGCCTTGAATTTCAAGCAAAATTACATGATAGGAAATGGGGTATTAGAAGGTTTCTGAACAAAGGCCTGCCCTGATCAGAACTGAGCTTTAGTGAGATTACTCTGGTAGCTGGAGGAAGGATGGACTAGTTGAGGAAAGAGACACATGGCAAGAGACGTGTTTAAGAAGGCTATAATTGCAGCAGTCTACGCAAGTAATGAAAGCCTGATGTGGGTTGGTAGCAGTGGGAAAGGAGAAGAAGGAAGGCTTTAGCAATTGATTAAATATGGGAGATAAAGGCAAAGGAAGCACCAAAGCCAAGTCAAACTTCAATTCTGGGTAATTAGGAAGATGGAAATGCCACCAAAGGAAAAGAAAGGGAAGATCAGCTCAGTCTCAGATTTCTGAGTGTGAATTGCTTGAGGGATATCAAATGGAGATGCTCCCCCACCCCCATAAAATTTTGGTTTGCAACCTAGGAGAGATGTCAGAGCTGAAGACACAACTTTGCAGGGAGGGACAAAAGAAACATTTCATTAGGACAACCAATTTTCTTCCTAAGATAACTCCATTACCCTTTACCAATCATATCTGTCCTGATTTCTTAAACTAATCTTTCACCAGCACTCCTCTGAATCTCTTGCATCCTTGTCTTAGCTTTCCTATTTGTCAAAACTACAACTAAGTAGTGCTACAACCTGCTTTCTCCACACCTACAACAGGATGGCTGAAAACTACTGGAGGACAGGAAAGTGGCAGGAAGAAGGGAACTTCGAAGATTGATATAACTACAAACCCATGATCTCTGGCTTCAGCTGGGTAACTTGTCAATTTTCTCTGGCACTTGGTTAGGTCCTTTTCCGATACTCTCAATGACTGTTACCTCTTTTTTTCACGCCCTACTCAACCATCATCTCTTCACTCTTAGAATACATCATATCTTACTTGAAGTTGTCAGGCGTAATTTAAAAATCTCTCTTCTAGGGACTTCCCTGGTGATGCAGTGGGTCAGAATCCGCCTGCCAATGCAGGGGACACGGATTTGAGCCCTGGTCTGGGAAGATCCCCACATGCCACGGAGCAACTAAGCCTGTGCACCACAACTACTGAAGCCCGCGTGCCTAGAACCCATGCTCCGCAACAAGAGGAGCCACCGCAATGAGAAGACCGCTCACCACAACGAAGAGTAGCCCCCGCTCGCTGCAACTAGAGAAAGCCTGCGCGTAGCAACGAAGACCCAACACAGCCATACATACATACGTAAATAAATATCTCCCTTCTACTTACAAACTTACCTATAGCCACATTACTCTTCATTTATTTTCTTCCTGCCCCAGAAGATGTATCTCTCTCCTGTTCAAGCTACTGCTGCCTGTAACCATGATCCCACTTCTTTGTACCTCCTCTGGGACCCTGTTCCACCATGCATGTCTACCCCCCCAACCCTGCCCTCAGCTTCAGATTCTTTTTTTTTTTTAACTGGCTCCTTCTCCATACCCTACAAACATGCACTTGTCTCTTTTCTCCCAAACAAATTGTCGCAGTTCAATTTCTTTCCTACTCTTATCATCAGTTTTCTCAAAAGAGAAACCTCCATTTGCTGACTCCACTTCCTCATGTTAACCTGGGATACTGGGATTCATATAGTCCTTCAAATTACATAAAAAGGTTTCTTTTTTTTTTTCTTCCAAATGTGTATTTTTTTTTCCTTTGGGGAAAGAATACATAACTTTATTCCTACTTTCAACGTATAACCATATCTCTCAATCTGTAATGTGAGCTGTAGAGGATTAGTGGCATTTAGTTTTACACAGTTTGAGGAATTCTGGAGCATGTGAAAGTTGTATAAGTGTTAGTGTTTTGGATGAGCAACATACTTCTCTGCACTGAAACCACAGGAATACTAGTTATAACCTGGCAGTTGCATTATTCTTAAAAAACATTTTTGCAGTGTGGCTGATTTGTCACTCATTGAAATTAGAAACCTCCATGTGACAAACAACATCATAATGTGGGGCCTGAAAAACTCATTGGAAAGAAAATCAGTAAATAAATAAAACTGTGAAATTGTACAGACAATTCAGTTACTGGAATGTGATTTCACCTCCACAGAAATTACAGGTGTTCAAGCAGTTTGTAGCAGTTTCCTGAGTACTTCTGCTCCAATGGAATTTTCAGTATTAAGCTCTATGTATTTTGATATGTTGTGTCTTTTAAGGCAGAGTATACCTAAGCTGTACTAAAATGACAAAGAGCCAACTCTCAGACTGCTCACTGAAAGCGGACATGGGACGACACAAACAGCAATAGTGAGAACTAGATAACAGCAAGCCTCGTTTTACCCTTTGGCCTTTATAATCTGCTCTAAAACTTTGTAAAAATATTTAAACCAGGAGTAAATCGGAAGTATTTTAGTTTTGCCTTCAGGAACTATATGACTTTACTGTTAACTAGAACTATCAGAATGAGAAAAGTCAGAGGCAGGAAAAATATTAAAAAGGTGTTAAGTCTCTATAATACACAATCTAAATGGAAGTGTTTAAAGACAACAGAAAAAACACACTAGGTGATTTGGTTCTTGAATTTAACAAGCACTCAATATGCCTAGGAATAATAATTTTTTTCCTTATAATTTTCATGCAAGTTTGCAAGACTAGTTAATAAAATACATTCAGTAAGACTAGTTAAAGGAAGAGTTTGCCTCTAGAGTGAAATTTTCCATTAAGACCCATTAATATTTGATAAATGCTTCCAATTCAACGAACAAATACCAACATGTAAAGCATTTAAAGAATTCTCCAGAATTGTGTCTGTGATGCATCAGATAAATAAAAGATTTAGTGCCATATCTACATACTCGGTGATTAACTGCTCTATAACCAATTCTTCTATTTATCAGTCCACAGAATATGAAAGAGTAAGTCCATGGAAATCAGAGAAGAGCAGTATTTGAAATATAGTTTTAAAATCAAAGACACATTAAAAAAAATTAAAATGCTTACTAATTTTATAATTATATGAATTAAAAGATAATTTCCCAGTTACATCTAGTTTTGTTTTTCATTAATTTTATTAAAGATTTTATAAATATCTTTTTGCAAAAAAGCAATGCTAGATTTGGTTAAAAGCAGCAATTCTTTTTAGGCTAGTCACATCCTTATCAGACAATATCCACCCTGGAAAATATGAATCATTACCAAGACAAAGGTTACTGTCCTTTTTACTCATGATAGTAAGCAACTATTTGTTTTTTCCTGTGCAATTTCACCAGTGTTACCAATTCTGTTTTGAAGTTCGTAACACCAACAATAATTTATCCAAGTTTTTCCTGTCCATTCATTCATTTGATTTATTCTACAAATATTCACTTAGTGCTTATTAAATGCCAGATTGAGTGCCAGATTTAGGGAGACAAAAGTAATCTAGACAATGTCCTTGGCTGCATGGAGATTATGTTTTGGTAAGAAAACAGTTTCAAATTTGCCTAACTTACTGTAGACATTTTCCTGGTTTAGTACTGTTTACACACTGTCCAAACACAATTTTTGGATGAATGGAAAGTCTCTTATTCTCATGTAGAAACTGTGTGTGTGTGTGTATGTATGTGTGTATATATGTGTGTATTTTTTTGTGAAGTACATGTATATGTCCCTAAGACTGATTTGTGGATTATAAAAGATGAGAAGGCAGGTAAAAATCATAAATCTGAAAAAAAAAAAGTTAGACACCAGAATTAAACACAGTAGCTATACAGGTCAAACTTAGAAATGCTGCCCTAAATTAATTCTAAAGCAGATCACTAACCTGTGGTGGAGGGGGATAAACTAGAACAACTAATGAAATGATAACACTAATACGAGTTTTTGAAAGGAGAAACATACAAGATTTGGTCCATTCACTTTTGAAATTAAGTACAGGAGGCAAAATGTTACCAAACAACTCTGACATTCAAGGCAAGGAGAGAGAAACATGTGGGGGAAGGTGGGTAAGGGAGGTGGGTGACAGGGATCAGGGAAGAAAAAATAATCGGCAAATATGCCTTTGGTGACATTCCCAGTTTCTTCATGGAACACATCCCATCAGTTACACTGTCTTTTCAGTACTCCCAAGCCTGCCTGTCTGACATCTCCTTCCCCTTTGCTGCCAACATGCTCAAGCCTCCACTATCCTGAGAATCTTCTGAAGATTTACTATGTCCTATTGGATTATAAGCCCTCTCTTCTTTTCTCTTATGCCAACCATATGAAGAGTGGTCAACATTTGCTATGTCTAGTATCTTCACAACTGTCTACTAGAGCAGCCTTTGCAATCTGGTCTCCACTATCATTCTACGGAAACTGCTTCCTTGAAGGTCACCCACAACTGTGGCTGCCCAAACCATAGCCTTTGTTCAGTCCTTGTCTTTGTTCAGCAGAGGATAACTGCCTGGTTCTCAGGAAGGTAGTTACCACCTCTTTCTTGAACCTCAAACCAGCTTTGGATTCCCTGACAGTGTTCTGATTGTATACACACCTTTCTAAGGTACACTGGGCGGTGGCAAGTGCACACATTTTGAAATCAAAATCCCAGCTATGACCTTGGACAAAGTGCTTGTCTTCCCATGGTCTGTTTCTTTCTCTGGGAAGTGGGACACTACCACTGACCTCACTGAATTGTGAGGATCAAATGAAATAATGTAGGTAAAGAGTCTAGCATGTTTGAGTTGGTGTTCCAAAAAACAAATGTTTGTTCCTCCCCTTTCTGCCTTTTTTTGTATTCCTCAGGCAACCTTGGCATAGATGCAGCTATTCCACAGATTCTCTCTTTCCTCTGCACTTAATACCCTCTACCTCTGCCTCTCACCCATCTCAATAATGACTCTAAAATCTGAGTCTATGATTTTTCTTACCATTCTTTAGCTTCAATTCCACATTTTCAACTGCTACTGGGGAACCACCCAAGGATAATCTGCCTTAACCTTAAATCTCCCTGAACAGGAACAGTCTCAGTGCTTGGAGAACAGGTATTAAACCAAATGCAGTATATCCTTCAATTAGTTCCTCATACTCTCTTCCCTAAAAGAACCACTATTTTTCCCAGTTATGTCTTAATTTTGTGAAATCATGTTTGGCTCCTCTTACCCCCACTGCTAAACTTTGTAGATTCTGGTGCTGCAATGTCTCTCATCATCTGTCTCTCCCATTTCATTTTCACTGTACTCATTTCAGTTCACTGCCTCAGTGCTCGCTGGGTAACTAGGCTGTTACTAGGGGAGGCCTTGAGAAAATCAATTTCATAAATGCTGTGGGCAAGAGCCAGAATGCAAGGGATTAATGAAAAGCACGGGAATCACTGACAGCAGACTAGCTCTTCAAGAAGTTTGACAAATGAAAGGATGATAGTCTGGGGGGGTCAGTGAAGTTACGGACAAAGGATAGGTTTGTTTTTTTTTTCTGTTTTGTTTTTTAAACTTTAAAGATGAATAAGCACTTGAAGGCAGGAGGGAAGGAGTCAACAAAAAGCTAGAAATGATAGCTTCCTAAATAATCATTCATTCATTGCCAGGTATTTATTGTAAATCTATGATGTTCTAGGCACGATGTTGAAGTGCTGGGTATATAATGGTGAGTAAAATCAGACATAGAACCTGCCCCTAAAATCTTCAAGTTGAGTGAGACAGACATTAATCAAGTAATCATACAATTAAATATAAAACTGAAAACAGGGCAAGTGCTAGGAAAGATAAGTACATGGTGTTATGATAGCGTATTATAAAGATACTTGATCTAGTCAGGGAAGTCCACGAAACATTTCTTGAGGAAGAAACACTTCCTCAAGTTCTGAGAGATGAAAGGGGAATTAACCAAAGGAAGAGGGGAGGGAAGAACATTTTGGATATAGGGAACATCCTGTGTCCTATGCTGAGGGAGAGTATGATGAGAAGGGCTGGAAAGAAGGTCAGAGTGGTAGGAATGGGAGAACAAGGTAGGGTAATGTGAGATGAGGCTGGAGAAGGGGCTGGACGACGCAGGGCCATGTAGGCCACAATAAGAGCAACTGGAAGCCTTCGAAGGACTGGCACAAGGTGGAAGACAGGATCAGATGTGACTCCAGCAAGACTGATCTTCCTAAAACACTGGCTTCATGATGGTACTCTCTGCTCAAAACTTAAATGACTTTCACTGTCCACTAAAATAACTTTCCTTGCCATTAAAAGGTTCTATCTCTACAATACACCCAACTTCCCAACCACTCTTTCCAGTTATCTTATACTCTTCACTACATCTCTTCTTGCTTTTTTCATTACACAGGTACTTCCTAGAATGCTTGCATCCTTTCATTTCTATTTCTTGAAACGGTTTCTATCTTTTGGGCCTATCACAAATCCCACTTCTGTGAAACCTTTTTTGATCTCCCTAGTAGAGCTCTTTTGCTTCTCTGAACACCCAAACAGTTTGTGTTTCTTTCTTGCCATTTAATAATACATTCAACTTTTTACTGTAGTCACCTGTGCACATATCTATCTCCCCCTTTCCTCAACCCCCAGTAGTCTTCCAGGGCAGGATCTTTGTTTAATCTCTGTATCCCCCACAAGGCCTAAGATACAGTCTTACCCATAGCAGCTGCTCAATAAACATTTGTTGGTTATTTTAAAGTCAGATTTCTAATATTTGAAAACTTTTCCATTATTGTATAGTCAGCCTCTACACTGATTTACAGTTATGATGCTACAGCAAAGTGTGAGTCTCATCCTTTCCTGGTATAATGTGGGCTCTACTTACGCTGGTTTTAGTGGCTTGATATTAAAAACATTAAAAAAAAGTGCAAATAAACTCTTTAGAAGGAAAATCAGGGCTACAGGCAAGGTAGCTTATCATTCCTATAGCTAACAATCTATTATCTCCAAGACGAAACTCAGATTACTCCAACATACCTAGTTCAAAGAAGTTATATCAATGAATGGTTGGGATCTTTTCATCAATAAAAGAAAAAAAAAGTTATTCTAGAACTACTTTAAAAATTTTCCTTGGGGCTTCCCTGGTGGTGCAGTGGTTAAGAATCTGCCTGCCAATGCAGGAGACACAGGTTTGAGCCCTGGTCCGGGAAGATCCCACATGCTTCAGAGCAACTAAGCCCGTGTGCCACAACTGCTGAGCCTGCGCTCTAGAGCCCGTGTGCTACAACTACTGAAGCCTGCACGCCTAGAGCCCGTGCTCCGCAACGAGAAGCCACCGCAATGAGAAGCCTGCGCGCTGCAACGAAGAGTAGCCCCCACTCACCGCAACTAGAGAAAGCCCATGTGCAGCAACAAGGACCCAATGCAGCCAAAAATAAATAAAATAAATTTTTAAAAAATTTCCTTAAATGTGATCTGAACAAAGAATCAGAAATTCTGACATAAAATATCAGGTTTCTAGATGTCCCTATTTGTTGATAAGACTTATTCCCAGAATAAAATGTAAAGAATAATATGGAAAAAAAAAAAAAAAGAAAAAGAAGAAAAAAAAGAATAATATGGAAGCGGGGGAGAAAAGGTCCATGGTTATAGTGAGGATTCTGTAAGAAAATGAGTTCTAAAACATAGTTTTACATTAAAAAAATCAACTTACACATTTTACTTTGCTCTTCATCACCTTTAATATTTATATTGCTGAGGTACTAAATCACTTCACTGTTTCCTTAAATATCCAGGGCAGGTCCCTCATCTTTGATGTGGAGAGCAATATAATGTCAGGTAGGTCTGTAGTAGAAAGAGAGTTAAGGAATCTTCGGGGGTGTTCATCCCATTTACTTAAATGAGTACTGTGTAATCTTTCCACAGAAAGAATGGCTAGCAATATTATCAACGTATTTCTTTGCCAAGCTTAAGGACTAAGATACCAAACAAACTAGTAACACTTGGGCAGTGTCACCATGGCTATCAGCACAATTACATTGTTTCCTATGCTAAATATACTCATCTCCACTGTCTCCTTCAGTAGCCTTTGACATACTGCATTAAAACTGTTTCTTACTTATAACATCTCATCGTTGAATTCACACTGCCAAGTGGATTTAACCAGGACTTAGTCCCCTCTTACTGCCAACAAGACAAAAAATGCACAATGAGGTTAAGAAATTTGTGCAAGGCACACTGCTAGTGCAAGGGAAAATCCAGAATGAGACTCAACTTAAGGTTTTAAGAGACCCTTGCATAGTTAAAGGTGGTCTTTGGGTTAAGGGAGTTACACTTACTAAAAATATCATAACAATGCTTAATAATAATTTACATAAATTTAATTTTATCCTAGGCACAAATCTAAAGTCCCCAAATTTGAAAAAACCCAGAGGCATATGAAGCTATTACTATTAAGGACTTCTAAAAGAAAAACAAAGTAGACAAGAACATACCATGAAGAAGTATGTCATCATGAGCTTTCTATTTCAGAACTATTGTCTAAAAAACTGAGATAAAAACTTTGATAAAAACTTTGATTATATAAAAGACCATGACAGCCAAATAAAATAAAATGTTTTTCTTATAACAGATGGTTTGTGTTCTGATAATGTTTGCATTTAATGCTTTAGGATTACCTATTAATAAGGAAGCAGGGATGCTTTCCATTGATATTTCTAATTGAAAAGAAACAAGTTCTTTGTAATTCACTTGATAGCGATATATTACACATAGGTTTGTTTAAAGGGCTGGGCTGTAGTGACTTTAAACTTTATATCTAGATCCTGTTTGTGACAGCTCTATAGAGCAGCTTTGGAGATGTGTGTTGGAAAAACTTTTCTTCATAACTACTGCTATGTAACAATTCTCTCAACATAGTGGCTCCAACTTTTTCAGTGCTCTAAGACAGAAATGGGACCAACCAGTGGTGTCCACACACAATGATTATCATACGCTTACGGTGCAGAACCCTGAGGCTAGGGATAACAGTGCCCTTACGCCTCATGCTTCCTGGCTTCTCCTGACCTGTGCTCTCAGTGCACTCAGTCAGGATGTGAAGATATCAAAAGTACACAGGGAGACTGACTCCTCAAGTCGAGGCTGTGACTGGTAAGGGCTAAGCGCTGCCTGATACTAGCTGTCACCGCTGCTGTTACTGTGCTGCTTGGGAAGGGGAAGCCGGGGAGCACATCTTTTTGCTGAGGATCCTTGGTGACTTTAATATGTATTCTGGCCCGAGGTTGGGGACTCGTAGCTACCTATGGATTAAAAAACCAATATTATAAAATTGCCAAAAATATGAGGAATTCTGAGGGAAAAAAAATCACTGAAGAAAGCAGTCTTTGGTTAAAAATTTACACAAGTATTATTTTTCCTTTAGAAAATATCTGGGTTCCCACACAGCCTGCTGACTGAGGATAAAGTTACTTCAATTAAAAAATATTTTATTTTTCTTAGATAAACTCTCAGCAATAAGTATAGGGGGCTTAGAAATAATCTAATTATTATTTAACCCTCAGTAAGTAAGTACTTTACTTAAACTTCACAATGACAAGGGTATTGTGATAGTAAATATTAGATAAACAAATCCAAGATTTACACAAGCAAAAAACAAACCAAAACAGGAATTTTATGGATATTGAGGAATCCAAAATAAATACCTCTAGTTATGGTTCAGACATTTAATTTATATGGTCTCATATTCAACACTATGATCTTTTTTTTTTTGTGAGGGGGCTCATAGGTACTCATTTTGCATACATAGTAGAAATTCCTAGAACATAAAAAATTGATGTTACAGGTCCATGAAGGCCTAAATTTAATACGAACAAGCATATTTAAAGTTTGGAAAAACTGCAAACATAAGCCTGGTGGGACTACTGGGTGTAAGGCAAGAAGAGATGACCTTTGAAGTTCAATCTATGGAGTGCCAGTGGAAATTTAAAACAGTGCAGCCACTGTGGAAAACAGTCTGGCAGTTCCTCAAAAGGTTAAACAGAGTTAGCACATGACCCACTAATTCCACTTCTAGGTATATACCTAAGAGAACCGAAAACTTACGTTCACATAAAAACTTGTTAACAAATGTTCATGAGAGCCAAAGAGTGGAAACAACCCAGATGTCCATCAGCTGATGAATGGATAAACGAAATGTGGTATATCCATACAATGGAATATTACTCAACCATAATAAGGAATTAAGTACTGTTACATGCTACAACATGAATGAACCTTGAATACATTAAGTGAGAGGAGCCAGATACAAAAGGCCACATATTATATGATTCCATTTATATGAAATGTTCAGAATAGGTAAATCCATAGAGATAGAAAGTAGATTAGTGGTTGCCAGGGGATGGAGGAAGGGGAAACTGGGACTAAGCTAATAGATATGAGGTTTCTTTTGGGGGTGATGAAAATGTTCTGGAATCAGACAGTGGTGATAGTTGCACAAAATAGTGAATATACTAAAAACCAGTGAATTATACATTTTAAAATGGTGAATTTTAAGTTATAGGAATTATATCTCAATAAAATTCAATTAAGTATAAAAAATTCCATAATTATAAGGAAACAAAAATTATTTCAGTTATCTATTATGGTCGCAAATACTGAGAACTAAATTGGGAATGTTAAGAGAAAGGCTTTGGAATACTTCTGAGAACCAATAAATTTCTAAGGAACCATCTCTTCATTTTCATGGTGTGCTCACATATTTCTCTAAGGAAATTAGTGATGGGCGTGCTATAACAAACAATCTGCTGAGGCAAAAAGCCTTGGTCACATCTTTCCATTCATGTCTAGTGCCCTAGGGAAGTGACTCTCCTGAGTGTCTATCTTTATGATGGTTACCTAAAGTGGCTGCCCACGTCCAGTGAAGGCTTTTGTTTAGTGATCATGGTCAAGTTGAGCTTATTTAAATACCATTTCCCAGAACTTACATGCTACTCCTGGAACGACGGGAATACTCAAAGCTTTTAGGGGGAATGAACTATTGCATGGTCTCTGTCTAGGAAGTGGGCCACAGTTCACTGAAAACAGTTCAGATAAATAAAATGAAAGCAGACATTTTTGGAGATGATCTTGAAAGCTTTCCATTAGAGAACATCAAGGGCATAAAACTAGGAATAGCATGTATCCATGTTAGACTACAAGTCACTTTCTACCCTCCATTCTTTCTAAGTAGCACAAAGTAAGTAAGTATTTACCTACTTACTCCTTCATTAGATAACCAAATCATTCCCATGGAACACAGTACACACCTCTCCCTGGCTATCCACAAAGAGACTCTGGACTCCCATGCTAAAATTAACCATAGATCATCACAATACATAAGCAGTGGGCTTTTTACAAAGGTTCCACATTAAACTTGGGTGAAAAAGTTACATTTTAAATACACGAAGTTATTGTATTTCTGGCCTGTGTGCTGCACATAGAACTCCGGCCAGTCAGTTTGCTTCTCCATAGCCTTCTATATGGCTTCTCTTTGGCTGCCAGCCTTGGTCTGGACCCTTCCCTAGATTTCTCAGCTTTAGGTCAACATCTGCATAGTCCCCACTCGTGTTACAGGCTCAAGTATAATGACAGAGGTCAAAGAACACTGGGAAGACTAAGGGCAAAGGGAAGAGGGAAAGGAGGATAAGGACCGAGCTGAGGCGGGTGTCCTACAGCTATAAAATCTCAAAATACCAGTCAAAATATCCTCAGAGAAACTTCCCTGAAAACCATGACCATGATAAAAAGTGATCCTTCAGTTTCTGTTTTCCTATACAGAAGGGTAGGTAAGGGTAGATGAAAATTATGAGGAATATAAAAACAAATATATGATATACTATGAGGAGGCATCAGAAAACACACTTTAATGTAATTTATTGTGCTTTCTAATTTGATGTATAAACACATCAAAATATATAAATACATTAAAAGCTTTACACAGTAGAGCATACAGGTACTAAAATATTTACAGCAGACTATATATATTCATATACATTTTTATGAAAAATCATGCATCAAGACTGTAGAAAGAGCCTAATATCTTTATTAGAGCATATTTATGTGAGAAAATCAGATTTGATTTTGTATTATTTCAACATATAGTATGTAATCATAAAGTATAAGGTTCAACAAAAACAAAAACTTACTATAGCCAGGAGTTTAAGCAATAACACCAACTACCAGGTTACTTTATTGCATTTCTAATCCGTTACTAAAAGCAAAAACAAACAAAAACAGTGTTATCACTATTATAGATGTCCTTCTATGTGTAAGGAGTTCTTGAGAACTTACCTTTGTTAATTATAACATTTATTAAATAAAAATGAGAGGAGTAAAGGAACATTAATTCCTTCACTGTTAAATAAATGTATACTGGGACTTCCCTGGTGGCGCAGTGGTTAAGAATCTGCCTGCCAATGCAGGGGACATGGGTTCCAGCCCTGGTCCAGGAAGACCCCACATGCTGCAGAGCAACTAAGCCCGTGCGCCACAACTACTGAGCTTGAGCTCTAGAGCCCGCGTGCCACAACTACTGAAGACCGTGAGCCACAACTACTGAAGCCTGTGCACCTAGAGCCTGTGCTCCGCAACAAGAGAAGCCACTGCAATGAGAAGCCCGCGCACCGCAATGAAGAGGAGCCCCTGCTTGCTGCAACTAGAGAAAGCCTGTGTGCAGCAAGGAAGACCCAACGCAGCTTAAAAAAAAAAAAAATGTATACTGCTTAAGCTTTGAAAGGTCTTTCAGTGTGCTCTTGGTAACTATTTAGGGTCTGAATGCATAGTATAAATATCAATAAATGTGCGGTCACACTGGCCATCCAAGTCCTATGGAATTAGTGAGAAATCTAAATGAAGTGTGAATGGGTCATATTGTATTTTTATATATAGATGCACTGAGTGTGGAAAGATCAAGTGAACCAATTTGATTTGATGAATTTCTTTCTGAGATTATATGGGTATAAAATTCCCATCAGTATACACTGATAAATTACACATTATGGTTCAAATTTTTAAAATGTTAATACATCTGTGAAAGTGCAAGGGAAGTTACTAGGAAAAGATGATTTGCTACAGAGACTCCACCTTATCTACTTTTAAGAATACAGATGTGAAAATTCAAGACCCAGATTTCTTTCATCTGGACTATCATGTTTTGCTCAAAATGTTGATTTTTCCCTCTAACAAGAGCTAGACTTGAGCCATTTATTTTACTAATAAAATTATATATGTGTATATGTATCCTTTTCTAAATGTTCTCATGAGGAATTTTGAAAACACCTTTCATGCATTAAACAAATGCTAATAACAAAACTTTGCAATATTCATATACAAAGAACAGTACCATTGTTATAATAATACTGAACATATTATCTTACTATATTCATCTTCAGTGTCTACAACTGCCATTCAGAACCGTTTTCCTAGCTATAAAGATTTATAAGAAGTCCACTTTTTAATATGAATTCCAGAAATGTCTACAATGACTAAAAAAATTCCATTGGCAATCTGAGAGTAGATACAACAAAGATTTTCTGAATCATAGGATAATTATTAAAAAAAAGGTAATCCCATGTATGCCTACGTTCAATCTTAGTGGCGATAAATCAAAAAGCTGAATGAGGGGTTACTGTTCTACAAATACATGTGAGTGTTTACCTCCTTTCTCTTCATATGCACATACCTCTTTGAGTGTCTAAAGTCTCCATATTTTTCACTGGGTTTAAGGTTCTTTATCTAATGCTGGCCCTCATGCCTGCTTTTTCTTTCCCCAGTAACAAAATATCTTCCCTAAAAAGTAACTGTGAACTCTAAGTGGGAGGAAAGAGGGGTGCAAATATAAAGTATAATTATACTTTACAGAAGCCAATGGGATTAGCTTTAACATAATGGATATGTATTTTAATTTTATCCCCATCTCATATAGTAACATTTATTCTAAAAGGTTGAAAAAAAGGACAGGCTGAGAAGGAAAGGGTCTATCAGTTGAGTCACAGATTCCCTGGGGGGCAGAAATATGAAAAGCTAAAGGGGATTTCTGAGAAATGAGGAAATAAGAAATAAAATAATATGGGGACAGGAGACAGAAGTCTTAGGATCAGATGACCAAACAATAAGGAGATTCAGCTAGGGAAGATAAAGAATGTTCAAAGAGGGCTTATTGCAAAAGTTACAGAAAATTATGAGAAAACAAGATTTGAAAGGCAAAACCCAAGAGGTACCAGCTAACTTGGTGTCTATAGTGACCAAAGATTTTAAAAGAAGCCAAAAGGGCCCTAACTGGAAAGGTTTTTAGTTGTCAAGGGATCAAAAGGACCAAAGACTAGGAGAAGGATGGGTAGATCTAACTGTAGGGCTTGGGGAAATAATGAAAGAGAAGGATTCAAGGTGAATGACAAAAGGAAACAGTGTTGACTGCTACAACCTTAAGACTGACTGCACAATGTGAAATATGCAATACGTCTAAGATGTGTGCAGTTTCGTTTCTTGAATTCAATTAAGTTACTAGTTTTATGGGTCACTGACCCTTGAAATACCTACACTACATCCAAAGTTAGGCAAGTCAAATAAAAGGACTAGCAAAGTTTTCAGTATTTTGGGCCTCATGGGTGCCTCTATTAAAATCAAATACTAGAGGTATACTTTTGTATGGACTAAACTTAGGAGATTTTGATGGTAGACTTTTAAATTTCATTTTCCATACTTTTTTCTGTTGTTGTTTCTTGCTATACATTTTGGAGAAGGTGAGGCAATAGTCTGATACAAAAAGAAGTAGGACCTGACGTGTCCTCAGTAAGCAGCTGCTCATTAAGATAATACTTCCAGTTACTGGCTTAGAAAGCAAGATTCTGAGATTACTGCTGAGCCTGGGCCTCTGACTTGTCAACCAAAAAAGCTACTTCCCCTTTAGTATAATGAACTACAGAAGTACAGTTAAACAGTTATCTACGAGGGTTTATTAGCAGGCATAGGATATGGTGGGTGAGCAGAGATACTGATATTTTTTTTTGCCAGTGACCAAAATATTTACAAATTTCATAAACTGGAAAGAACTTTCTAAAAAATTAAGACCTGTTTCACAAATTACCAATTCAACTGGAACACTGAATAGCAGAAATGACAAAAGATTTG
The DNA here is from genome assembly GCF_005190385.1 of Monodon monoceros. Classification (NCBI taxonomy): domain Eukaryota; kingdom Metazoa; phylum Chordata; class Mammalia; order Artiodactyla; family Monodontidae; genus Monodon; species Monodon monoceros. The sequence goes on from NW_021703774.1 coordinate 100,276,366, forward strand.
TTCTTATGGTTGATAAAAAATTTATGTCAGGGCATTCAAGTAAAGTTATTTTCTGTGTTCTGATTTGACGAATCATGTAAGCTGTATCTCGTTGGGTGACACGGATGCTGGCTCACTGAAGCCTACTCTAATGCCTCCCAGCACAGCCTTCTGTGGGACAGTGAGGCCAGAATAACATGTCAGACTGAAGTAACATCAAAGAAAGAAAAGTAGGGCTGGAGATGCTATGAGGTTGGCTCATAACACTTCTTGACCTGTGAGTGTCCAGTAAGTATTCAATGTCCTATGGGCTTCAATGACCTAACAAGTACCAAGTAGCAACAGTAATGCAGTAATGAATGGTCTTCAAAAGAAGACTTTTGCAATTCAAGCTGAAAAACACTACACTTGCTAGATGGTTTTAACTCTATTGAAAGCCTTAGACACCACTAGTGATTTCTTAAAAGGTGAATGAGTATTAAATGTTTTATATATGCTTGTGTAGTATCTACTTTAGTTCCTTTAAATCTGTTTGATTTTAAAGATGTACATTAATTTGGAAAACAAAACTTTTCTGATGGTATCACTGATAAAAATGCTGATGAAAAATGAAATAGCATTAGCTATATTGCTAAAAATACAGATGTAAAATAATGAGGCCATTCAACATTAATAAAATGTACTGTTAAAAATGAAATTAAGGGGGCTTCCCTGGTGGCGCAATGGTTGAGAGTCCGCCTGCCGATGCAGGGGACACGGGTTCGTGCCCCGGTCCGGGAAGATCCCACAGGTCGCGGAGCAGCTGGGCCCGTGAGCCATGGCCGCTGAGCCTGCGCGTCCAGAGCCTGTGCTCCGCAACGGGAGAGGCCACAACAGTGAGAGGCCTGCGTACCGCAAAAAAACAAAAAAAAACAACTACAAGAAATTAAGGGACTAGCCTGTATATATCATATCCCACATGGAGATGTTCTTCCCTTTCAAATGATTACAAATAATATTTGAGAAGAAAAATGCCCTTAGAAGAAAAGATAGTAAAAAATATAAAGAGAATGATTACAACTCATCAAAATATACCATATCACTTTACATGAAAGTTATTTTATCATATAGGAAAGGAAAATAGGCACAAAATAGAGGTACAATATTTTCCAAGAAAGTTTAGAAAATCAATGAATAACTGTTTTCCCCTAATCAAAATTCTTCATATTTAGTATTTAGAGTTAAAAATATGAAAGAGTACTTACAATGACAGCAACACCAAAGCAATTAAGGTCCACTCTGCAGGTTTATGTATAATATTTCTGTTTGTTAATCTGAAAGACAGTAAGATAAAATTTACCCAAAGATTGTTAAATACATAACCCTTCTATTTTTAGATATAATCAGATTTATGATATCATGAAAGAGCACTATTTTTAAATTCTTGTTATATTTGATAGAACAGAGTTAATAGTATAATAATGTGGCTTGATATTCAGTATCTAATAATGGCCATCTCAAAAGGAAGTGTTCTAGTCCCACTTTTATATATTTATAACAATACTATTAGACAAGATGGTGATATAAGAACAATATGGGAAACTGAATTGTATGGTTTATTAAAATACATACACAAACACATACACCTCCCTGTAACCATATCCTCTATGTTTTTCCCTAATCAAATGTTTTACTAAAGCTGACAAGGTAAGCAATTTCTGATTTTAATTTTAATTCACCTTTTGTACCTTTCTACCTTGTGCTAGGTTGGCAGCAGGCAATTAAGGGATGTCATAATCCATAATTTACAGAAATGAGAGTTGACTTAATAAATTATAATACTAGGTCTTTATTCAAGAAAACTTAAGTTTTAAAAAATCAGAAGTAAATTCTATCACTTAGCAGTTGATGACAATAAAATACATTGTAGTCATCTTATTTCTCAGAAAGCATTTTAAAAATATCATTTATAAATCAATAAAAAAACAGCCAACAACATCTGATAAAGGACTGTTACCCAAAATATCAAAGAAATCTTAAAACTTAATAGGAAAACAAACTGCCCAATTAAAAATTGGGTCCAAGACTTCAACAGACACCTCACTAGAGAAGATATACAGATGGCAAATAAGCATATGAAAGGATGCTCCACATCATATGTCATCAGGGAGATGGAAATTAAAACAATGAGATATACCACACTATTAGAATGGCCAATATCCTGACCATCAACAAAACCAAATGCTGGCAAGGATGTGAAGTAAGAGGAACACTCATTCATTGCTGGTGGGAAAAAAAAAATGGCACAGCAATTTTGGATGACACTCTGGTATTTCTCACAAAACTAAACATAGTCCTATCATATAATCCAGCAATCACACTCCTTGGTATTTATTTACCCAAAGGAGTCGAAAACTTATGCCCACACAAAAACCTGCACATGAATGTTTATAGCAGCTCTACTAATATAACTGTCAAAAACTGGGAAGCAACCAAGATACTCTTCAGTAGGTAAATGGATAAACTGTGGTACATCCGGACACTAGAATATTATTCAGCCCTAAAAAGAAATGAGCTAGTGGGACTTCCTTGGTGGTCTAGCGGTTAAGAATCTGCCTTCTGATGCAGGGGACGTGGGCTTGATCCCTGGTTGGGGAACTAAGATCCCAAATGTCGCGGGGCAACTAAGCCCATGTGCCGCAACTACTGAGCCTGCGCTCCACAACTAGAGAGAAGCCCATGTGATGCAACGAAAGATCCCGCATGCCGCAACAAAGATCCCGAGTGCTGAAACTAAGACTCGATGCAGCCAAATAAATAACACCACAAAAAAAAAGGGCTATCAAGCCATGAAAAGACATAGAGGTATTTTAAATGCATATTATTTAAGTGAAATTTAAATGCATATTATTTAAGCGAAAGAAGCCAGTCTGAAAAGGCCACAAACTGTATGATTCCAAGTATATGACATTATGGAAAAGGTAAAATTATGGAGGTACTAAAAAGATCAGGGACTTCCCTAGTGGTCCAGTGGTTAAGATTCTGAGCTCCCAGAGCAGGGGGCCTGGGTTCGATCCCTGGTCAAGGAACTAGAACTGGCATGCCGCAACTAAGAGCCCTCATGCCTCAACTAAAAGATCCCGCATGCGGCAACTAAAGATCCCGCATGCGGCAACTAAAGATCCCGCATGCGGCAATGAAGATCCTGCACGTGGCAACTAAGACCCGGTGCAGCCAAATAGCTAGCTAGCTAAATAAATAAATAAATAAATATTTAAAGAGATCAGTGGTTGCCAGGAGTTGTGGGGTGAGGGAGGATAGATGAATAGGTGGAGTGCAGAGGATTTTTAGGTCAGTGAAAATACTCTGTTACTATAATAATGGATAGATGTCATTATACATTTGTCCAAACCCACAGAATGCACAACACCAAGAGTTAATGATGTCATTAACATAGGTGCATCAATTATAGCAAATGTATGACTCTGGTGGGGGATGGTTTTAACGGGGAAGGCTACGTGTGTGGGGGAAGGGGGCATAAGGAAAATCTCTGTACCTTTCTCCCAATTTTGCTATGAACCTAAAACTGCTTTTAAATAAAGTCTATGGAAAAAAAAACAGCCAATAAATAAATTAGCAAAGGACATGAGCAGGCAATTTACAGACGAGGAAAGCTGAATGGCCAGTAAACATTTGAAAAGGAGCTCAATCTCACTATTAATCCGGGAAATTAATATAAAAATTCACTCCATTACATTGGCAAAAATAAAAGATTAACAATACCAAGGGTTGGTGAGGACATGAAGAAATATTACTTTTTTTTTTTTTTTTTTTTGCGGTACTCGGGCCTCTCACTGTTGTGGCGGAGCACAGGCTCCAGATGCGCAGGCTCAGCGGCCATGGCTCATGGGCCCAGCCGCTCAGTGGCATGTGGGATCCTCCCGGACTGGGGCACGAACCCGTGTCCCCTGCATCAGCAGGCGGACTCTCAACCACTGTGCCACCAGGGAAGCCCAGAAATACTACTTTTAACACACTGTTGATGTGAGTAATCAAACCATTTAGCAATATCTAATAATACTGAAAATGCATATGAATAACTTATAAATATAAACCTTAAACTCTCTCACTATGCATAAGGAAATGTATATGAAGATGTTTGATGTGACACTGCTTATAATAGAAAATATAATAAATCGTGGCATTTTTATAGAATACTAAATAGCTGTTAAAAAGAATGAACTTACACATTTTGCTCATCATAATTTGAATGAAAGCAAGTATGGTATGACATTATTTATAAAAATCAAGAACAGACAATATTCATATTTATGGACACAAATATACGTACTAAAAGTATAAAAACAAAGACTGGAAAGATATACACGAAATTCACAGTACTGGTTGCTTCTGGGAGGAAAGGAGAATGGATTGGGGAAGAGGACAAAGAGGACTTCATGTTTTAGGTCTTTTGCATTGGTGATTCCATCTGCCTGAATGATAAGTTTTCTTACGTCACCTTTGCAGTAGGGTCTACCTGGGCCACACTATTAGTAAGTGCAACTCCCTCCACCTCCCAGCCCCAAACTCTTGACTTTCCTTATCCTGCTATATATTTTTCTTTATCCTCGTACCACTTACCACCTTCTAACATACGGTTATTGTTTATTTTGTTTTGCCTGGGCTGAGGGCAGGAATCTTTGTGTTCTTCACATATTTATTCCAAGTGCCCAGAATAAGAGTCAGAAGAGATTCAATTAATTTTTTCTGAATGAATGAATTAACTTATAACATTTTATTTATTTTATTGAAAAAGATATGTCTTAATAGATTTGATTAATTCTGAGTGGAGATGTGTATCTTTGTTACATTACTCTCAATTTTTTCCATAGTTAAAATGTCTACAAATGTTTCCATAGTTAAAAGTCTATATGATATAAAAAGCAAGTACAGTATAGTGGTTAAAGAGTCTGACAGATATGGGTTCAATATTCAGATCTGTCATTAGTAGTGTTTTATGTTGGACACATTCAATGGCTGTAAAACTTTTTTTTTTTTTAATTTAGTAAAATGGGGACAATAGTACTACCTACCTCACAGGGTTCTTGTGAGGATTAAACGTACAAACGACGTCCATGTTGCCAAATCCAATGGACATTTCTCAGTTCCCACCTTAATATACCAGGAGCATTTGACACAGTTGATCAATCCCTTCTCCTTGGTACACTTTCTACACTTGGTTTCCCCTCGCCTGATTCCCCTCCCCTCTCACTGGCACTCCTTCTGAGATTTTGGATCACGCCTTCTGAGATTTTGGATCACCCCAGGGCCTCTGCCCTTGTGTCTCTGCTCTCCTCTATATGTGCTCATTCCCTTGGTGATGTCATCCAATCTCATAGTTTTAAATATTAGATAACTATGTGCTCACAACTCTTAAATTTATTATCTCTAGCCTGTACCTCTTCCTTGAATTACAGACTTCTATATCTAATGATCTACCTTCATTTCCACTTGAATGTCTAATAGGCATCTCAAAACTTCAGTATAGCCAAAATTGATTTCCTTATCTTCCCCCGCAAACTGGGTCCTCTTGCAGGTATCTCCATCTCAGTAAATGGCTACCCAATCCTTCTAGAATCCAGCTGCTCAAGCCAAAAATTTTGTGGGTAACCTCGACTCTCTTCATATCCCATGTCAAATCAGTCATCAAATCCTGATGGTTCTATTTTCAAAATAAAATCTTATCACTTTTTATTACCTCCACTACTTTCACCTTGGTCAACATAATTTCTTGCCTAGATTATGGAAACAATATCCTAAACAACATCTAAACGGTCTTCCTGCCTCTGACCATCTACTATACTTCTCAAATCAGCAGACAGAGTGATACTGCTAAAAATATATGTCAGATCACATCCTTCCCGTATTCAGAATCCACAAACTGCTTTCCATCTCACTCAGAGTAAAAGTCAAAGAATGACCATGGCTCCAAGGACTATATAACTATACTATAGCCATTCCCTGCCCTTTACTTCTCTGACCATATCTCTTTGTACCTTTGCCTCTGCTCATTTCTCCAGCCTCACCAGCATCCTTAATATTCTGTGAACATACCAGGCCTGCTTCTGCTTCAGGGCATTTGCACCTGTTGTTCCCTGTCTGATATATTTTCACAGATAGCAACATGGCTTGTTCCCTCACCAACTGTTAGGTCTTTATACAGATGGCACCTTCTCAATGAGGTCTTCCCTGACCAGCCTATTTAAAAATCACAACTTCCTCCTTAGTACCATTCCTTTTTCCCTGCTTCTGGAGAGAAAAGGAGGAGAATGAACTGGGAAAGGGAAAAAGGTATATCACCACATAATAACACACATATTGTCTTTAAAATTTTACATATCCTCTCCATTAGAATAGTTAATGAGAGAAGGAATTTTTTTAATTTTGTTCACTGTTTTATCTGTAGCAACTAAAACAGAATCTATCACATAACCAAAAAAGGCCAAAGAAGGGTAAGCATGTAAGAAAAAAAAATGTCAAGAACAGTTAAATAGAATTTCCTTTTCTATTGTATTCAAATCTCCCAAAGCCAAGACAAATTTAAGATTTCATGAATTTATTTACTCGTTCAGAAAAAAATCTAGTGAGTGCCTGCTCTATGCTACCATTTCAGGCATTGGGGAAAACACAAGGTCTCTGCTTTCACTTCAAAGTACTCTGCTTTCACTTCAAAGTACTTTAAGTGGCAGAACAGCAAAATTTTTACCTGCTATCATATTTCCCCTTTTGCTGAGCCAAAATAATTTCAAGCACAGATGCTAAATTATCATACTTAACTATTTTCTGAGTGATAATTCAAAAATTAAAACAGTAATATTTGATAGAAAACATTTTAAAAGCAGTTCCAAAATATAATTGGAAATTCAATACAGATTTAGAAAACATACAGAGTCATCACTGATGAAATTTAAAAAGGACTTGTGTGTCAAAATACAATTTTAATTCAAATCATATTTAGAAAAATATCTTGCTTCAACAATGACAACAGTGAATCATTACCAAGCAGCTTCTGATGGAACCACTATGACAGGTAAATCAATGTAACATTCCAGATAAATGACTAAGATGCAATTCAGTGGAAAGCACAGCTCTATTCACTGGGGAAAGATTCTTCAAAGAGCTGAAAAAGCTGCTTCATGTTTACTTCTAACAGGCTCTCAACTCTGGCTGAATATTAGGATCACCTGGGGGGCTTCTGAAAAACACTAATGTCTGAGCCCAACCCCAGCCAAATGAAACTCAATCTCTAGGGGTGGAGCCAGGCATCTGCAGTTGTTAAAAGCTCCCCCAGGTAATCCTGATGCACAACTGGCTTAAGAAACACTGTTCTACAAGTTCCTATTATTGGTTATCATTTCAAAGAGAAAGATATGGTTATTTATGTCAACTCTCCCACCATCAGTATTGATTGAAAAGATCTCCCAACACTAGTCACTGTCATCAATACGGCGTTTTCCCAGAGACTTCACCTAGAAGACCTAGCCTATGGTCACATACCTGTTAAAATTGTCCTGCCACAATCTGAAGACCCCAAAACGCATTATCTTACCAGAGGTATTTCTGTATTATAAGTAACAGACATTTTGCTAAAAGGCAGCAAAGTCAATTTAAGTAATTTTTATTAAAGCTATAGACTTTGACTTGCAGGTACTAAAGAGTAAATATTTTCAAAAATAACAACAACATTTTTATATATAGCATCCCCTACACCAAAACAAAGAAGAATTTTTTGGCTTATTTCTGCAGAAATTGTTGAATTTCAAACATATATAAAGATAGAACATAAAATCAACTCCCATACAGTCATCACAACTTTAACAATTATCAACTCCTGGTCAATCATGTTTCATCTATACAACCTCATATTCAACATCACCCTAACCTGGATAATTATGAAGCAAATCCCACACATCATATTGTTTCATCTAGGCTTTATTTTAATTTAGTGTAAATAATGCAGAAAGAACTTAAGTAAGAATGAAAAAACTTAAATAAGAATGACAGAAAAAGGTGATAAAATAACAGTTTATAAATACAAAAGGAAAGTGATATTTGAGTCTTCTCATTTCTGCAGTCTGTTGGCTACCTCTTACTAAACTAAAGAACACTGTGCCTCTTGTCTTGGCTAGCTTATGTGTCACAGAAGGCACAGGTAACAGAATCCTCTCAAGTAGAGTTCTTACTTGGGGTCTAGAGTGGTGATAAATGAAGTTACTTAAAAAAAAACCTTTAATACTAATAATTACTGAGACAACCAATAGATTCCTTTAAAAATTTTTTTTCAGGGGCTTCCCTGGTGGCACAGTGGTTAAGAATCCACCTGCCAATGCAGGGGACATGGCTTCGAGCCCTGGTCTGGGAAGATCCCGCATGCCACGGAGCTACTAAGCCCGTGTGCCATAACTACTGAGCCTGTGCTCTAGAGCCCGCGAGCCACAACTACTGAGCCCATGCGCCTACAGCCCGTGCTCCGCAACAAGAGAAGCCACCACAATGAGAAGCCTGCACACCGCAATAAAGTGTAGCCCCCGCTTGCCACAACTAGAGAAAGCCTGCACCCAGCAATGAAGACCCAATGCAGCCGAAGATAAATAAATAAATTTATAAAAAAAATTTTTTTCAGCTTTACTGAGGTATAATTGACACATAGTAATTATATATTTAAGGTACACAAGTTGATGTTTTGATATATGTATACAATGTGAAATGACCACCACAATCAAGTTAAATAACATTTCCATCACACAGAGTTACCATTTTCTTCCTTTCTTCCTTCCTTCCTTCCTTCCTCCCTCCCTCCCTCCCTCCCTCCCTCTCTGTCTCTCTTTCTTTCTATCTTTCTTTCTTTCTTTTTGGTGAGGCCACTTAAGATCTATCCTCTCAACTTAGATTTGGGGTCTAAACCTAACTACTAGTTGTGTGATTTGAGATTACTTAATCTCTCATCTCTCATCTGTAAAATGAGGACAATACCACTATTTTCTGGAAATTAAACGTGTAAAGTGCCAAGCACAGTCCGGCAGATAGTAAGTACTATATTGAATACACGTATTGACATGGACTAAACACTATTACCAGGGCTGCTTCAAAAGACCAAAATAACAAATAGCCTGGACAGTGAGTGGTTTCCAACCTGAAATACCTAAATTTCTAGGGCACATGAAAGTAATAATGTGGCAATCTTGCAGTTGTAGCCAAACATTTTTTTCCAATGGGTTTCCAGTAAGTTCTGAGAACCTCAGAATAGTTAAAAAAAAGAAAGAAAGAAAACATACAATTAGGTAGAAAAACAGCTTTAGAAAATATAGGCAGAGTAAGTTTAATCACTTGTTCATTTACCCCACTATTCTAAATGAGTGGGGTAAAAAATGAAGTACAAAATTCATATTTGTAGTTCAAGATCAAAGGCTTTATTCTAATATTTCATCTAATGTGTCTTTAGTGACTTTACCAGTTTGCTCAGAATGGTGATTAAATAAACACTGTCTGCAAGAAATTGAGTAACGAGTCTTTTAAAAATCAATGAAACAGAGTAGCACCTGGTCTTCATCTTCCCTCAGCTAACCTTTCTTTATATGATATTTACTTCCTAATAAATCCACACTGTACATATCTATTCAAACTTTATCATGAGTGTAGACAGTTGAAAAACACGTTTGTTTTCTTTTGGATGCATGGTTTTGTGACAGGTATACGACCTAGGCCTAAAAAAACAAGTGTCTCTCTCTTCCTAACTAAATAGAAATGCAAAGTTGTTCAGCTTTCGTCTTGGTATTTGGCCCAAACCCTCCTTTTAGCAAAGCATTTAGTCAGTCTTCCAAAGGCCTAGGCCAATCTGAGCATCATTTCTGGCATTCAATGATCTTGTAATTGCATAGTTACCATGACATCCAATGAGTGTAACAATGTCAGTAATTAGCACAATCATGTCATTCAGATTTATTGTTATTCCCTGAACATTCACTTTCAAATATAAACATTCTAGATGAAATGGAGTGAAAATGTTCTTATGTGCTTGTTTTATCAGTCAATATAAGAGTAAAATGCTGTAGTAATTAATGTTGCTTATGAAAACTTAATTTTATGCATAAAAGAATTAGTAAAAATTTTCAGTTATTTAGCAAAATGGATTGACAGTTAATACAAATATGTCATACATTAAATAGATAACTTCCTCAAGAACATTATATCTTGGAAAAAATGTTTATAAAAATTCAAATAATGTAAGACAAAATAATAGAGATTTATCATAATTCAGTCTTTGCAGAACTGTATAATGTATTACCATTCATAACATTAAAGAAAATAACATTTAAGAGCTGTATTTAAATTTCAGTTATTTACTTCCATTTAAGTCATAAATTTTTCAAGAAAACATCCTATTGGGGAATTCTTCACACCTTGTGATGATGAATTAAAAACAATGTTACCTCATAATACCATGGGATGGAAAAATACCTAAACTATGTAAATAAAGGATGGGCAATAATTCAAATATAATCTCTAATCAAAATAATTTTTAAGATGTTAAGACAAGCCTGTTAGAGAAAATTAGGGTACCCCAAACACATTTTGGTTAGTAAAACTTCACAGTAAACAACTCTACAAGAATGTCTTAATATAGTCTTAGGTCTATGAAGGCTGAAGATTCAAACATAAAGTGTTACAAACAATCCTTTTCAGTAGCTGAAGATGAAGAATTTTTGAGACATGCCTAAACTTTGAATCCTAGCTCCTAAACTTTGAATCCTAGCTCCTTGAATCCTAGCTCCTCAAATAAATTAAAATAATAATTTATTTGAAAACATTTTCCTGAATTACTTTGTGGCACACAAAAAGGTTAGTGATGTTTTCAAATGTGCTGGTATTACCTATGTACAATACAGGGACTGCAAGAGAAATCTAATTGCTGACAGTGCCAAGAAACTGTTCCTGTATTATAATTGTAAACTTTAAAAATCTTACTACTACTGTTGGCAATAAACTATAATAATAATTGATTTTTTGGATGAAATGATTCTTTTACCCTAGAAGTTCATCCTATGTTGGTGCTATCTGGCTTTAGCCACAGACAAATATTAATTTAACTTTGGGTCACTGGCATTGGGCCAAAATGCGTATTTGGTACACCTCTACTAATAACGTATTTAGAGGCCTATCTCTATGCTTCTTAGTAGAGAACCTCGTCTTAGCCTGTTGAATATTTTTACCTTGATAGTTGCAGAAAAATCCCAACTGCTCCACTTCGTAATTGATATTCTCTATTCTTCCTGTCCTTGTCTGATCACTTTAAGTCTGTTCCACACTACTCAAAGCTAAATTATCCACTGTTTTGCACTGCTCTCTGTGCTCACCTTGTCTTCTCACAGGAGTTCTTCCTCAAGGGTGGGCATTAGTCTTCTTCTGTATTGTCCATAGTGCTGGTCATCTGATATTTATTTACTAATTCACTAAAATCCAAGATGTCACTGACTAACCACCTTTGTGTCTCAGATATTCTCCTTCTTAATTTTAGGCTATTCCATAAATAAACTATCCCAAACTAAACATATCAAGGTTTGAGCAAATAAGGGGTTGCATTTAACAGAAGATATAAGCTGGAGGGGGAGGGACAAATTGGGAGATTGGGATTGACATATACACACTACTACATATAAAACAGATAACTAATAAGGACCTTCCTACTGTACAGCACAGGGATGGGAAAAGAACCTAAAAAAGAGTGGATATATGTATACGTATAACTGATTCACTTTGCTGTACACTTGAAACTAACACTGTAAATCAACTACAATAAAAATTAAACAAACAAAAACAAAAGAAAACAAAAGATATAAGTAATGTTTAGTGGAAGAGAAAATAAAACAGTATTTAGATTTAAGACAATGAAGGTAACTCATTTACTTTCTTCATGCCTTAGTCTACTATGGATTCTGCAAGGCAATTACATAAAGTCAAAATAACTGAGAAGGAAAATCCTAATATTAACACTAACCTGAAAGTTCGGACAAGATTTTTAAGTTGTGTGTAAACATCTCCTAATGTAATCTGAAGAGGCCCCATAAGTCCAGGCAATCTGAAAATAAAAAATTACATTTCCTTTAAAATATAATTATATAGATACATTTCTGGGGGTCTTGCCTAAGTCTGGATTTTCCATAGGGAAACACTGAGGTGGAGACAATTAAGCAAGGTTGTAACTGGTAAGAAGTCATAAAGAAATATTTCAAAATAACTCCACACTCTTATTTTGTAGCCTATGCTACAGAATGAGGCACTGAAATGCAAAAATATCATTTTGGCTGCCATCTATATTCTTGTCTCTAGTATTAACTTTTTATTTTCAAATATTAAATAAATGGAAAGAACACAGGCCAGAAGAACTGCCCTCCAAATGGTCCAATATGGGAGTGTGGCATATTTCTTATTACATCCTTATGGTAAGAGTAAACATTGGTACATTTCTAGAGAGCAATTTGACAACATATACTAATATTTTAAATGTGGACACTCTTTGACCCAATAGTTTTACTATGAAAAAATTTATCCTAAAGAAATAAACATAAAAAAGATGGTTATTGGAGAAATATTTTTAGTAGTGAAAAATGTCCATCAATAGGTGGTTAAATAAATTATGATATAACCAAATAATAAAATCTTTAAAATAATAATATAAATCTATATTTTTTAATGTGGAAAGATATTCATGATATGTTAAGTGAAAAATGCATATGTAGTATTGTTCCATTTTCATAAAAACATACATGTTATAATGCAATTGCATATCACACATAGTATATATCGAACATATGTCATTCTCTCTAGGTTTAGACTATACCAGAGGGAACCAAAGGGAATGAATATACACACACCAGCTATACCACATATATGTCAGGGATAAACATCAAAATATTAATAGTTACTGTTGAGTGGTGGGATTACAGGTGATTTTCGCTTCCTTATTTATATCACTTTCTACAGCCTAAATCTTCTGGAATAAGCATGTATTACTTTTTTAAAAAACTTATTATAAAAGTTTAAAACACGTTTCAAAATAGAGACAGTAACAATAACCCCATATTTCTATTCCCAGATTCAATCTCCCTATATTTTGTTACATTTGCTTCATTTTTCCTTCCTTTTTTTTTGCAGTATCTTAAAGTAAATCCCTGACATCATGTCATTTGACCCCTAAATTATTCCTCATTTATCTCTAAATACAAGTGCATTTTCGTATATAATAAAACCATCACACCTAACCAAATTAACAATTCCTTAATATCATCTAATACTTAGTGCATATTTCATGTTCTTTGATTCTCTAAAAGTTTTTTGTACAGTTGGTGCTACTTTTACAATGAGAAGAAACTCAACTGCTTTCATAAACAACCAACCAAAAAAATCCCTATGTCACTATAATTATTTTGTTTTCAGTGTTCTTTGTGCTTCTTCTTAAATTATTCCACCACTTCTCAAATTTAGTTCCTGCCCTAATATCGATAACTTGGTCTTCTAGCAGGGTTCCTTTTGGTATCTTCTGTTGTAGCCCAAACCCATAAGGAACAGAATTCCTTCAATGACATGCCTATGTGGCCTTAAATTTAAAACTGGGTACTTTCATTAGATAAAAAGTCTAGAAAACTATTTTCACATAAATCCCTACCTACTAAATTACATGCTAGTATAGTTAATCTATCCCAACTTTCAAAACCTTTGTAACTAAAATCAAGGACTGATATCTTCTTATCCTATGAATCAGACAGATGGGGTGACTTACACTGTTGTCTAAACTAATATTTAACAGAAACAAATGTACAAGTATGAAGAGCAGGTAAAAGACAAAACAGATTTATTATATATGAAGAGTCTAACACATAACAGGCATTCAATAAATATTAATTTAAACACTTATTTAACATGTAAAATTTAGAGAAGTAAGCTGTTCAAAATACTATGGCTTCTAGAAAATAGGCTTTTCTTATTTTTGAACTACTACAAAATTAAGACTTCTGCACGTGCACAGCACCTTAAATATTGACTGAAAACACCTTTCTGTCTTTTCTGCTGAAGAAAAAAAATGCTGGTTGAAAAGTTCAAGATAGCCGTCACACCTCTGAAAAAAAGATTTTCAAGCTCCTTTTGAAAGAGAAACCAAGATTGCAATTTTCAAATGTCATTTATGACTGGGCTAATTACAAGAACAGCAACTTCCACTACGGGAAGCTTAAAACTAAATTGCAAAATTCAAGTTGTTGAGTGTGAAACGGTTCTATGAATATGTATATAGAATAAGTCAATAAACTGTTAAACCTTTATAAAATCTTATTTACACGTGAAACTGATGTGGCACATTTACCACAAATCAGTATTTAAATGGGTCTAGCTCTGATATTTTTTTCCTGACTTCACTAGATTATTAAATGGGAGTGAGGCAGTTTGATTTTCTACTCCCATAATATCAACCTTCCTCTTTATTATGTGTCTCTATGTCTTCTACACAAAACAATTTCAATATTCTTTGGTAGGACATCTTAAAAATCTAAATTTCTCAGGTGACAAAATCCATGTAAACTTTACACATTACTTTTCTGTTCAAAATTCAAGGATTACACCAATAAGTTATGAACCCACACATACCAAATTAATTTAAATATTATAAACATGGAATGATAATTACATACTTACATTTTACTCAATTTTTCAAGTACGATGCGTTTTCTAATCTGGTTCTGAGAACTTGAATCTATCAGTGGAAAGGTGGGATCATGCTGAATCACATTTTCAAACAAAGCAAAATAAAATCATAAATTTACATTCTTTCTTTGATAAGAACAACAAACATTAAAACACAAAAAGTTTATACCTGTGGTATGGTAGAATAAAAATTAGACTTCAGAATTAGAATATTTAAATTTGAGTATCGGCTCAGTCAGTAGGCTGGTATGAACTTGCTTGAGCCACCTGCCCTCTTTTGAGAGCATTTTCTCATCTGTATAATAGGGATACTAATACCTTCTTTATTAAATGAGAAAATGTATATAAAAAGACTTCGTAAAATGCTAAATACTATATAAATATAGGAGATTAAAGGACTAAAATTATCAAATGCTATAAATGTATTATGGGAAATTCCACTTCTAGAAACGGCAGACAAGATAATTCAAACCACTTCTTCTGCTGAAAAACTGAAAAAACTGGGAAAAAACCCACGATTGTTTGAAAGCATCAGAGAGCTAATAAGGTAGTAAAGAATTATGGTCTGAGATTCTGGAGAAAGTAATTCCAGAGAAGGCACTGACTAATTCCAGAAGAGGCAATTTAGATAATGAGAACCTGAGCATCAGAGTTCAGGGCATGCCAAGAAGGAAGAGGTACTGTCAACCTACCCCAAACTTGAGACCAGGACTTAGAAGGACCATACTCCGGGAGTAAGAATGAAGAGGAAATGGACTGGCTCTTGCAGGAACTGAAGCCCAGCTTCAAATCATCTTAATCACTGATTGGATTAAAGTGATTTGGTGGGACTTCCCTGGTGATTCAGTGGGTAAGACTCTGCACTCCCAATGAAGGGGGCCCGGGTTCAAAACCTAGTCAGGGAACTAGACCAGCAAATCATCTGCCAGAAGCAAACACAAATCTGTTCTAGAGGAAGATAACATCAGCCTGGGTTTCAGGCTATCTCTAATTTTTATTATGCAATGTTTGCCACATAATAAAACAATAAGAAAACAAGACAATATGATCAAAATCTGAAACATTAGCTCACAGAAATCAGCCCCTAGGAAATCCATGTAATGAAGTTATCAACCTTATTTAGAATAACTATGCTGAATATATTCAAAGAAAAATAACAAGATGGAAAATTTTAGCAGAGAACTGGAAGCTATATAAAAAAACCAAACAAAACTCCTAGTAACTGAAAAAACAGAGTATTTAAAAGAACTCAATGGATAGATTTAATAACATAGTAGAAAAGACTGAAGAGAGAATACTGATTTGGAAGATATCCAGAATGAAGCACAGACACACACCCCTCTCCTCCCACCCCCCGGCTTGGGGTAATGCAAAGCACAAGAGAATATAAAAAACAGAAGATACAGTGAAAAAGACTAACGTATCTGCAATTGGAGTACCAGGTAGAGAGGAAAGGGAGAATGGGACAGAAGCAATACCTGAAGAGATAATAACTGAGAATATTCCAAAACTGATAAAAGAAATCAAGTCACAGATTTAAGTATACAACAGCCAAAAGAATAAATACAAATATAATCACACACAAAGCATTCTAAAATTGACGGTAACCAAAGACAAAAAAAAAATCTTAAAAGTAGCTAAAGGAAGAAACAGTATTTTCAAATAAGAGAAATAAATGGAAGCCAAAAAAAAATGAATATGTATTTTCAATGGGCTGCAAGAAAATAACTACTAATTTAGAATTAATTTAGAATTCAGTGTCCAGGAAAACATCTTTCAAAAGTGAAAGTAAAATAAAGAATGTCCTGACAAAACTGAGAAGATTCATCATTAGCAAACTGGCACTAATGGAAAAAAAAGGATATTCTTCAGGCCCAAGGCGAACGATCCCAGATGAAGGAATGGAGATGCAGGAAGGAATGAAGAACAGTAAAAGAGTAATTAATTGGATAAATCCAACTTAATACCGACTATAAACAATCTTGTAGGATTTAAAAATACAGAGACAATAAAAGTACACAACAACAGAGCACGTTAAGTCAAGATGGGGTAAATGGAATTAAAGTTTCTAAGGTACTAATTGTCCAGGAAGCAATAAAAGTATTAACTTATATTAGATTTTAATAAGACACAGATTCAGTTTTTAATCTTTAGGGAAACCAATTAATGATCAGTAAAAGAATGTATAAAAACTAGCTAACAGAGGGCAAAAAATGGAATAATGATATATGATCCAAAGAAAGCAAGAAAGGAGAGAAGAACACAGAACAGGTGGGACATGCAGAAAGCAACAAGTGAGATGCTAGAGTTAAACCCAAATATATCAATTGTGACACTAAATGTAAATGGACTAAATTCTCTACGTAACGGACAAAGATTATCAACCTAGATTTTTTTTTAAAAAAAGATAGTCCTTGAAAATACTAATAAAAGAATGAGAGTGTCAGGAAAGTAGATCTTGTAAAGCCAAAAATAAATAAATAAAATCAATGGAGAGCAAAGTCACTCCATATGCTAAGAGGTTAGATTTACCAGGAAGACATAATAATCTCACATTTGCACCCAAGATCATTGTCTCAAAATATTAAAAGTAAAATTCACAAAACTGAAAGGAAAAATAATCAATTTATAATTATGCTGAGAGATTTTGACCCACCTTGCCCATCTCTCTCAGTAACTTAAGGAATGAGCAAACAAACAAACAAAACAAAAAAGAAAGAAGGAAAAAAAGAAGAAAAAGAAAAATCAACAGTACTTTAATGTGCACACATTTCCCCAGAGAGAAACAATGAAATCTGACTGATACTCCCCACCGTAAACAAAAATCAATTCCAGATGAATTACAGATCTAAATGTTAAAGGAAAAACAAAGCTTCTAGAAGATGAAATAACCTGGGCTAAGTAAAGATTTCTTAAAGAAGTCACTAAAGGGAACCATTAGTAAACTGGACTCAAGACACCATTAATAAGAGTGAAAAGGCAAGTCTCAGAGTGGAAGATATTTGCAATACACAAAAATGGACTTGAATCCTGAATACATAAAGAATTCCTAATATTCCAATAGATAAATGGAAAAAAAGACTTGAACAGGCACTTCACAAAAGAGACTATCCAAATGGTTCATAAACAGATGAAACAGTACTCAACTCATTAATCATCAGAGAAATGTATTATAACCTAAAATCAGTACCATCGGAATAGTGAAAAGTAACAATATCAAGTATTGGTGAGAATGTGGAGTCATGTAAACTCTCATACAGTGATAGTAGAATATAAAATGGCTGAACCATTTTGGAAAACTGTTTAGCATTACCTAGTAGAGTTGCATATATGCATACACTCTGACCGAGAAATTCTAGTCCTAGGTACATACCCATCAGAAATGCATACACATTAAAAGAGAGACATACACAAGAAAAGTTCATAACAGCATAGTTCATAATAGCCCCAAACTGGAAAAAGCCTAAATGCTTATTAACATTAATAAATTGTGGTATATTTATATAATGGAATACTATGCAGCAATGAAAGAATGAACTACAACTATGTGCAACGCAAATGACTCATGAACATAATGCTGCACAAAATAAATTGGATACCAAAGAACATATACTGAGTGAATCCATTTACATTCAGTTCAAAATTGGGAAAATTAATCTATGCTATTATAGTCATTAATTTGGGAAAGAGGTAATGATTTGGAGGAGACATAGTGGGGCTTCTGGTTTACTCAAATTTCTTGGCCTGCGTAGTGATTACATTTGTGTGTTCACTTGTGATAATGCAATGAGCTGTACACTTACTATTTGTGTTACACTTCAATGAAAAAGTTTTTCTAATATATATTAAAAAAAATTTTTTTAACATCTTTATTGGAGTATAATTGCTTTACAATGTTGTGTTAGTTTCTGCAATGAAAAAGTTTTAGCAACAGAGAAGCAGTCAAATTTCAGGGATTACTTTTTCCTTCTTAAGGCTTATTAGCATAAAAACAATAAAACAAGTGCTATAGTAAAGTTATGCAGCTTAATGACAGAGAACAATGTTTCTCCAGGCTTCATATAAAGTTATGGATGCTGTCTAATAATCCAGTTGAAGTGATTTCAAATATAGTGTTGGGCTAGGTAACATTCTGTAGAAATATAAGAAATTTCTAAAGTTTTACTGTATTTCCACTTTCACACTCTTTTTAAATCTCCAAATGTGTTCTTAAATTTAGAGCCATATTTACTCAGAAAACAAACTCCTATGGTAAAAACAAGGTTATCACCTATTCCTCTTCATGCCAAATGACTTCCTTTCCCAAACTACACATCAACCAAAAATGGGTAATGGAAATACTGAAAGAACCTCATGAAATCTCAGCAGCGTAACATCAGTTTCTACATATAACTATTTACATATAACTGAGTACCAATTATATGTCAGGCACTGGGATAAATGCTTTATATGCATTATCTTTAAAACTCATAAAAATTGAGTAAGGGAAGCCATTTATAATCCCATTTACAGATAAGCAATCAGACTCAAGAGACTAAGTTTTCATACAGCTAGTAAATGACAGAGCAGATAATCAAATCTACGTTACCTGAATGTGCTCTTTCCATTTTCTCCTATGTCCACTATTTCCCCAATAAGTCTCCTTTACTAAATAATTTTCATTCATAATATTTTAAGTGAGCATGCTTGCCAAATATTATCCAAATATTTTACTATTCAATTAGTAAGTCTACTCCACTGCATACAGTCCCATTGGAAATAAAACACAAAGATACACACCCTCTGTAGAAATCTGAAAGCATACATACCAACGAAGAAAAAACAAGCCTTTTCAGAGAGTCTAGACATTATATGAAGAATTAGGTTTTTTTTTTTTTTTTTAAGAATTAGGTTTTAAAGAAAACTTTGTCCCACAATTGTAGGCTATTTCTACATTAGAGAAAAATGTTAAATATTGATGAAAATTTCCTGGGGCAAACTTTAACTTATTTGGAAAATAATAATGTCAATACTGGAGATGGCATTTTAAACCAAAGGACTGAAAGACTAAAGAAAATTCTGAAAATTAAAAAAAATTACTCCTTCAGTACTTTTCTTCCTGCTCCAAGATTTACTATGGTGAGTGTTCCACATGTTAGCAGTATGGAAAAATCATTATCATTAAGACATACCTCTTCCGAGTCTTGTGATTTGGTGGTTTCTTCATTCAAAACATATCGTCCTCTGTAAAACTCCCTGATCCTTAGATTTAATGTTTCAGTTTCTTTTTTCAAGTTCTCATAACTTGGCAGTGGTTTAATGGCTGTATCTGAGGCTCTAAACGGTAAAGACTCATCCAAGCTGTTCTGAGATTCCTGCAAGGCAGGGGAATGACTGTCTGGGTCACAGTTCACATCATCTTCATCAAGTTCTTCTTCCTTAACCAGAGGGGCTGAAGAGGGTTTCAGACATACAGAAGCATAATTCTGGCCATACAAAAACCTCAAAGTTTCTTCTGTCTTCCACTCAATCAAAGTCTCCTTCAGGGCTTTAAGTAAGTTTGCCTTTGCAACTTCAGGGCACACCTGCACTGAACTAGAAGCTGACCTAGAAACTTGGTTCGATTTGGCAAATTTCCTCTTAAAATGCTCAGCACTTTTCTTACTTATGCCTACAAGAGTTATTTTTGAACTACTGTATTTATTTTCAGAAATTTTTGAAGCTTCTAATTTTTCTTGCAGAGACCTATTTGAAGAAATCTGAGTATATACATTCTGTAAAGGAAGTTCACAAGCAGCAGCTTTCTCCTCACTGTCTAATCTGCAATTGCCTAACTGCTCAGTGACATCTATTACTGTCTGTTCTTTGCTTTCATGTTTGGAGTTAACCTTTTGACCAGCTTTCTTTTTCATTATGCTTTTTTTGTGCAGCTGTGGCCTTATACCCGTTGCACTTGGTCTGTTTCCTTGTAGAATGGAGGAAACAAAGTCTTGCTCATTATCACTGCTACTATCACTATGAGAGCCAGAAGAACTAGATTCATCATGCTTCTCAAAATGGCCAGGACTGTCAACATCTGATGTTTTAATGGCCTTACTGCATAACTGTATTTCTTCTCCAGAATGACCACTGTTGAGGGAAAGAAACAAAACAACTGTAACAGAAAAGCAACATGTTCCACAGTATTTATACTTTGTAACTTTCAAGGTAGAAACTTTTATTCCCTGGGCAAGGCCTTATTTATAGGCTTATATTTACCTAGACCTATATACACACACACATACACATTTCAGAAGAAAGTTATAATTCTATAATTTCTCTACATCTTATTTATTTGATATAAGTCTCTTTCCATCTTCTTCCCTTGTATTTTCTCTCCAATTATTTTAAAAGTGTTGTAAGAGTATAGCAAAAAAACAAAACAAAACAAAAACCAAACCACATACACACAAAAACAAAAACCCCACAAACCAACATTTGATAATTCCATCCTACTGAATTATTTTGATTTTTGCTTTCTCCATTTCTGTAACTGCTTTATATATCTTTTTTTAAAAAAGGATTCTTTTGAAAACTTCATTATTGGTTTCTCAAAAAAAATGAGAGGAACTGTTTAGATTTTGAAA
This sequence comes from Monodon monoceros, assembly GCF_005190385.1. Taxonomy (NCBI): domain Eukaryota; kingdom Metazoa; phylum Chordata; class Mammalia; order Artiodactyla; family Monodontidae; genus Monodon; species Monodon monoceros. Next base: position 100,297,683 of record NW_021703774.1, read on the forward strand.
CAAAAATAAAAAGAGACGTTTAAGCATTTTCCAATTCTGGCTGATAGTTATGCAGAAAATTCCACTGAATGAAAAATTCAAGAAAGTCACAGCAGAAAATAAAGTTGGCAAATCAACATTTATCAATGAAAGATACTTATACTTGAAAATCCCAGAGTTAAATCACAATGATAATAATAAGACAACAGTTTTCCCTTTGCCTATGTTCCTTTAATTTTCAGATTAGGTTTATAAAAGATTAAAAAATATGAAAGAGCAGAGACAAAGAGAGCTTTGTCTATACAAACTTGAGATAAATAAGGATAGGAGAGCAATTACCCTTAAGCAAATGCACATATAACAACTTTAAAAGATCAGGATGGCAAGGATTCTAGGTCAAGAAGCACCTGGAGGGTGGTGAAAGGGTATATGGGAACTCTCTACTTCTCACACAATTTTTCTGTAAACCTATTTTTTGTATTTTCTTGTAAACTTATCCCCCCCAAAGCCTATTACAATTTTTAAAAATAAAATGAAATAAAATAATTCAGCAATAAACAAAAAAGCATGCTTGGGGGAAGTGTAAAAGAAGAAGAAAAACAGTTGAAAATAAGGTTGTAGATGGGAATGGAGAAAAAAGATAAGTTCATTCAGTATTTTATACCATTTTTTAGTTAGAGTCTAGCCTACATAGCCACAGACTGTCTCTTGTATCTGAAGTAAGTACAATTCCAAAAAACTTAGAACAACTCAATTTTCATGTATACTTTCTCTTGGAATTGTATGGTAATTATATTTTTCTATACTATTTTGAAGCTGTAAGTTAAAGATTTATAGCGAATAATAAATATCTCTCACTTGTGCTCAATTCTATCTAACTAAGATAGTGACTAATAACTAGGAAAATTTATTCTGGAAGATAAAAGGATATGTTTTGAGAGATGATCATGGTTGGGCAAGCAATACCATGAGGAAAGTTTAGAAAAAAAATCACAACTTGGAATTTCTATTAATGCTTTAGACACTCTTTCAAATAATAAACTGATACATTAATGTTTTGATGTTCTATAAAACTATAAAAACCTTTCAACAAATGTAATTGGCACAATCTAGTTGACAAAGAAGCACAATATCTCAGATGGAAGCTGTGTTTGTGTCATATTTCAACAGGTTCAATTAGACTTCCTTGGTAGGAACAGCTGTACAGTAAATCATACAGATCAAACACATCATCTTACCATCACAAAAGAAAAAAAAGCTGTACAAGGCAAATATTTCTTTTTGTGGGCTAGAATGGGCACTTACATAATGCATCAGCACAGGAAGTCCAAGAGTTCATATCACCTGGTTTACTCTTAATGCTTCTATTAACAAGAATACATAGAAGGTAAGTGATACTGATTCAACCATACCTTTGTCCTTCCTGTAGCAGCTGAAAATCAGGACATCTGTGACAAAAACACAGAAGTAAAAAACTGAAAGCAATTGATATGTCAAACACTTTCAAGTGTTTATTATAACCACTTTGGATAGAAAATATAATTAAAAGGAAATAGTTCATATAAAGATTTTTTAAGAAAAACATTAAACCACAACATATTATAAAACTCATCCACAAGAAATATGAATTAATCTTTCTAATCCAAAATTTACTTATATTTCAGGACCAAGTTCAACTTCCACTAGCCCAATTAAGTTTTCCTTGACTAACCTACTAAAGTAAATCTCTCCCTTCTCTAAATTCCAGAGTCATCATTGTCTGTAGAGTTAATACACATTAATCATGTGCTCTTCTATGACCTAACACAGAAATTTTATCTAAATATCTTACTTTTCGTATGTTTAAGTCTAGTTTCTTAACTAGACTACAAGCTTGCTGAGGTCAGAGATTATTTATTCAATATTATAATTCTCCTGTTATTTCCTTTATATGGTCAATAAGACTTTTTGCCCTAATTTTGAGAAAGCAGTTGTATTGTAGCATGGATGTGAGGTATGTAGGTCAGGTGATTTAACTCTAGGGACAATTTTGCTATGCAATACCAGAAATCACATATGGCTGGGCATTAAAAAGGGGGAGGAAAAGGCTCTTCAAAAGCCAAATACAAAGAGGAACAAATATAATAGCAAATGAATCCAAGAGGACAGGAAAACTCTGTAAAGTGCTTCTGAAGTACTCAGAAAAAGTGGCTTCTAAAGACTACAAAACATGTTAAATAAAAGTAAATATTCAAAGAACTAAATAAATGGATCAATATTCTATGTGCACTGATAGAAAGATTCAATATTGTCAAGAGGTTAGTTCTTCTCAAATTGATCTGTGATTCAATGAAATCCCAATCAAAATCCCAACAAATTATTTTATGGATATTGACAAATTCATTCTAAAGTTTTTATGGAGAGGCAAAGACCCAAAATAGTTAACGTAATATTGAAGGAGAAGGACAAAGTTGGAGAATTGACACTACCTGACTTTAAGACTTACTATAAAGCTACAGTAATCAAGACAGTGCAGTGTGGCACTGGTGAAAGAAGAGACAAAAAAGATCATTGGAACAAAATAGAGAGACCAGAATAGACCCACAGGAATAGTCATGATCTCTGACAAAAGAACAAAGGCAACACAATGGAGAAAATATAGTCTTTTCAACAAGTGATGTTCCACATGCAAAAAAATTAATCTAGATACAGACCTTACACTCTTCACAAAAACTCAAAATGCATCACAGACTTAAAAAGTAAAATGCAAAACTATAAAACTCCTGGAAGAGGGACTTCCATGGTGGTCCAGTGGTTAGGACTCCATGCTTCCACTGCAGCACTGCAGGGGGCCCAGGTTTGATTCCTGGTTGGGGAACTAATACCCTGCATGCTGCTTGGTGTGGCCAATAAATAAATAAATAAATATTTTAAAACATCAACAACAAAACTCCAAGAAGATAATACAGGAGAAAACCTTGATGACTTTTTAGATACACACCAAAGGCATGATCCATGAAAAAAGAATTGATAAGTCAGACTTCATTAAAATTAAAAGTTTCTGTTCTGCGAAAAATACTGTCAACAGAATAAAAAGATAAGACACAGACTAGGAGAAAACATTTGCAAAACACATATCTGATAAAGGACTGTTATCCAAAATATCAAAGCACACTTAAAACTCAACAGTAAGAAAACAAGCAACTCAATTAAAAAGTGGGCCCAAGACCTTAACAGATACCTCACCAAAGAAGATAAACAGATGGTAAATAAGCATATGAAAAGATGCTCTACAACAGCAGTCCCCAACCTTTTTGGCACCAGGGACTGGTTTCATGGAAGTTAATTTTTCCACGGACCAGGATGGGGGGGTGGTTTTGGGATGATTCAAATGCATTACATTTATTGTGCATTTTATTTCTATTATTATTACACTGTAATATATAGTGAAATAATTATACAACTCACCATAATGCATAATCACTGGGAGCCCTGAGCTTGTCTTCACTTGCCACTCACTGATAGGGTTTTTTTTTTTTTTTTTTTTAAACTGATAGGGTTTTGATGAGAGTCTGCAAGCAACTGATTTATTACGGTCTCTGGGCAGTCAAACCTCTCTGCTAATGATAATCCGTATTTGCAGCTGCTCCCCAGCACTAGCTTCACCACCTCAGCTCCACCTCAGATCATCAGGCATTAGATTCTCATAAGGAGCGTGCAACCTAGATTCCTTGCATGTGTAGTTCACAGGAGGGTTCAAGCTCCTATGGGAATCTAATACCGCTGCTGATCTGACGGGAGGCAGAGCTCAAGAGGTAATGTGAGCGATGGGGAGTGGCTGTAAATACAGACGAAGCTTCGCTTGCTGGCTCGCCCAGCCACTGCTCACCTCCTGCTGTGTGGCCCAGTTCCTAACAGGCCACGGACCAGTATTGGTCTGTGGTCCAGGGGTTGGGGACCCCTGCTCTACAAAAGTCATCAAGTAAATGCAAATTAATACAACAAGATACCACTATACATCTATTAGAATAACCAAAATCCAGAACACTGACAAGATCAAAGGTTCTGAATGTTTGTGTCCCTTCACCCCCAAATTCATATGTTAAATCCTAATCCAGGGCTTCCCTGGTGGTGCAGTGGTTAAGGATCCGCCTGACAATGCAGGGGACACAGGCTCCAGCCCTGGTCCAGGAAGATCCCACATGCCGCGGAGCAACTAAGCCCGTGTGCCATAACTACTGAGCCTGCGATCTAGAGCCGGTGAGCCACAACTACTGAGCTTGTGTGCCACAACTACTGAAGCCTGGAGGCCTAGAGCCCGTGCTCTGCAACAAAAGAAGCCACTGCAACGAGAAGCCTGCACACCGCAATGAAGAGCAGCTCCCACTCGCCACAACTAGAGAAAGCCACGCGCAGCAACGAAGACCCAACGCAGCCATAAAAAAAAAAAAGAAAATCCTAACCCAATGTGATACTATTAGGAGATGGGGCCCTTGGGAGGTGATTAGGTCATGAGGGCAAATCTTTCCTGAACAGGATTAGCATCTTTATAAGAGAGGCCAGAGAGATCCCTTCCCATTCTACCATGTGAGGACATAACCAGAAGTCTTCAACCCAGAAGAGGTGTTCACCCAACCATACTGGCACCCTGACAGATTTAAAACTTCAGATTTAAAACCTCTATAGCTATGAGAAGAAATTCCTCTTGTTTTTAAGCTACCCAATCCATGCTATTTTGTTATAGCAGCCTGAACAGACTAAGACATGCACAAAAGACCTCACCAAAGAAGATATACAGCTGGCAAACAAGCATATGAAAAGATGCTCCACCTCATATATCATCAGAGAAATGCATATTAAAATAATAATGAGATATTACTACACACCTATTAGAACAGCCAAAATCCAGAGCCCTGACACCATCAAATGTTGGTGAGGATGTAAAGCAATAGAAACTCTCATTCAGTGCTGGTGGGAATGCAAAATGGTACAATCACTTTGGAAGACACCTTAGAGACGTCTTACAAAACTAAACATATTCTAACCATACAATCCAGAAATCATATGCCTTGGTACTTACCCAAAGGAATTGAAAACATGTCTATACAAAAACCTGTATGCTATGTTTACAGCAGCTCTATTCATATTTGCCAAAACTTGGAAGTAACCAAGATGTTCTTCACTAGGTAAAGGGATAAATACTAGGCACATTCAGACAATGAAATATTATTCAGTGCTAAAAAGCAATGAGATATCAAGCTATGAAAAGACAGGGAGAAACTTAAATGCTTTTTACTAAGTGACAGAATCCAGTTTGAAAAGCCTACATACTATAGGACTCCAACTATATGACATTCTGTAAAAGGTAGAACTATGGAGACAGAAAAAGATAAGGGGTTACAGAGGTTTGCGGGTAGGAGACGAATAGGTGGAGCATAGAGGATTTTTAGGGCTATAAAACTACTCTGTATGACACTGTAATGGTAGATTCAAGTCATTATACATTTGTCCAAACCCAAAACTGTACACTAAGAGTGAACCCTAATGTAAACCATGGATGTGGGTGGTAATGATGTGTCAATGCAGGCTCATCAATTGTAAGAAATGTACCATTTTGATGGGGGATGCTGATAATGGGGGAGGTTATGCATGTGTGTGGGCAGGGAGTTTATGGGAAATCTCTGAACCTTCCTCTCCATTTTGCCGTGAACCTAGAATTGCTCAAAAAACAAAGTCAACTGGGACTTCCCTGGTGGTGCAGTGGTTAAGACTCTGAGCTCCCAATGCAGAGGGCCCGGGTTTGATCCCTGGTCAGGGAACTATATCTCACATGCGTGCCACAACTGAGAGTTCCCATGCCGCAACTAAGGCACTGGCGAGCCACAACTAAGGAGCCTGTGAGCTGCAACTAAAGAGCCTGTGAGCCGCAACTAAGGAGCCCGTCTGCCACAACTAAGACCCAGCGCAACCAAATAAATTAATTTAAAAAAATAATAAGGGCTTCCCTGGTGGTGCAGTGGTTGAGAGTCCGCCTGCCGACGCAGGGGACACAGGTTTGTGCCCTGGTCTGGGAGGATCCCACATGCCGCGGAGCAGCTGGGCCCGTGAGCCATGGCCGCTGAGCCTGCGCATCTGGAGCCTGTGCTCCGCAACGGGAGAGGCCACAACAGTGAGAGGCCCGTGTACAGCAAAAAAATAAATAAATAAATAATAATAAAAGTAAAAAAACAAAGTCAATTAATAGAAAAAAATACAAGAACATAGGTGTGCACTAAAGAGAAGCTAAGGCACTGCACATAAATCCCATTTAAAGGGCAAAATAGGGCTGTAATGCAGGTCATATTGCAAAAATGTTTGATTAAAAAAAGTCAAGTTACAAACATTAAATGCTGGAGAGGGTGTGGAGAAAAGGGAACCCTCCTGTACTGTTGGTGGGAATGTAAATTGATACAGTCACTATGGAGAACAGTATGGAGGTTCCTTAAAAAACTAAAAATAGAACTACCATATGACCCAGCAATCCCACTACTGGGCATATACCGTGAGAAAACCATAATTCAAAAAGATACATGCATCCCAATGTTCAATGCAGCACTACTTACAACAGCCAGGACATGGAAGCAACCTAAATGTCCATCAACAGAGGAATGGATGAAGAAGATGTGGTGTATATATACCATGGAATACTACTCAGCCATAAAAAGGAACGAAATTGTGTCATTTGCAGAGATATGGATGGACCGAGAGACCATCATACAGAGTAAGTCAGAAAGAGAATAAATATCGTATATTAATGCATATATGTGGAATCTAGAAAAATGGTATAGATGATCTTATCTGCAAAGCAGAAATAGAGACACAGACATAGAGAACAAACATATGGACACCAAGGGGGGAGAAGGCGTGGAATGATTTGGGAGACTGGGATTGATATACGTACACTACTATGTATAAAACAGATAACTAATGAGAACCTATGCACAGGGAACTCTACTCAGTGCTCTGTGGTGACCTAAATGGGAAGGAAATCCAAAAGAGAGGGGATATATGTATATATATAGCTGATTCACTTTGCTGTGCAGCAGAAAGAATACAATATTGTAAAGCAACTATACTCCAATAAAAATTAATTTTAAAAAGTCAAGCTAAATGGATAGATGGAACCAGAAACCATTTGAGTTATGACATTTAAAGGCTACCAATCAAAAATATCAGTTGCAAGTATTTTTCTATATAATTAAACATCACAGCATCAATCATATAACTACTGCCTAGATAATCCATTCATCTTTTGTTCAGTCGCAAGCATACTAGGCACTGCAGGGAATGGATTTGTTGCCAATCCTCTCCTTAGCTATGGGAGGCACTGCTAACTGATCAAGGCATTCTTTCCCATTAAACATCTAAGTACCACACATCAGGAGGCCTACATCCCTGCTCTAGAGATTTCCCTGCAGTTCAGGAATTCCCCCAAAACCAATAATAAAAAAATTAGAAGAAAAAGACAAAATAAGGCAATAGGCAGTAAGTTCCCTGACAGTAAAAATTTGATCTATTTTTTCTTCTTCCTTAGTCCTTCAGCCAATCGAGGTGTGTCCTTTCCCAATCATCCAAATTATCCTGTTTACCCTCCTTCTTCCCACTCACGAAAACTCTAGTCACAGAAGCTACCTTGGTTTGGTGTTACTCAAAGAAAACAAATGACACTGCTTGGATGGTGACGAGCCTTGACTACTCCAGGGGGTATTTATAACTCCCATTAAGAGCTTTTTTAGCATACTAAATAATATGTAACGTTTACAACAGAGTGTTTTATTGCCTGTTGACTACTTCCTCCCACTTCCATTTGTAGTTCTCTCACTCTTCCTATCCCACTTCCCCGCCCAAGTCTTCCTGGCTAAAATGATCAAGGTTCAGTACCATGCAGCTGTCTGGTATTTGGTCTTACACCAGGATCTGAGTATCACTGTAGGGGAAAAAAAATATGTGTAGACACAGTGATTCTCAACTGGATTCTTACACTAACTCAATGGCTAACCTGCAAATGCATGGTATATTCCATCATTCAACAAATTCCTTCAAAAATAAAATTCTGAAGTATTATATGTATGGACTATGTTGGGTATGTTAAGTAATACAAAGAATAGGTTCCTATTTTTAAGGACATTACAATTTAGTAGGAGAAAAGCGCGTGTTCCAAGATATTTATAAATAATAATTCTCATAAGAATGATACAGCTACTACCACCATCCCACGTTACAGATAAAAAGACCGAGTACTGAAAGACTGACTAATGTGCCGAAAGTCACACAGCTAGTAAGTGGTAAAGCCAGGAATCACTGCCAGCCAGCATCGCTCATAAGAACTACACTCCTGCATCATATAATTCATGAGAGACAGATGAGCTGCTCCAGAAAATTAGAGAAGAAAGAAAAACTTCTGGCTGAGCCAATGAAGAAAGCTTCAGATTCAGCTGGGCGTATAAAGATCAATATAATTTGTATATAAAGACATTTGAGGCTAATCCTATGGATTTTACTCTGAGGTTTTACTCCACAAACCTCTCTCCCTTTTTTCTCTTTCCTTTCAGTAAACTACCATGCTTAAACTTAGCCCATCTCTTAAACAAACAAACACACAAAACAACCCTGTCCTTGAGCCATACAATCCCTCTCCCTTTCATCGTCAGACTTCTTTAAAGAAGTCTGCACTCATCATTTCCAATTCCGTATCTCCTATTCAGTCCTCAACCCTCTGCCTCCTGGAATCTGTAAGCATTACTCTACTGAAATGGCTCTTGCTAAGATCACCAATTACCAAAGGACTGCAAAATCTAAAGGATATTTTTCAGGATTTTTTTTTTCCTTTTTAAAGTACAGGAAAAAGAATTAGAATGAAAGGAGAGTTTGAAAGAGTAAGAAAATAGGAATAAACCATAAAGCAAGGCCTTGGTGAGAGGAGAACAGAAACGGTAACACAGAGGTACTACATTAGCAACGAGGAGGCAGAGAAATGAGAAAGCATATGAAGAAAATAATGTTGAAGGAGCTTCTGGTGGATGCCCTCAATCATTTCAGTTAAGTAGTAGGTTATATCTACTAGGAGTTGGGGGTGGGGTTCAAAGTTTAAGGACAGGAGAAAAGGTCTGAATGTATCATAGTCATTAAGAAACAAAGAATAAACACGTGAGGACACTGTTGAGACTAGACAGAATGAACTGGAACAGGGCCACAGGAATGCAAAGGGTGCAGGCTTTGGTGCCAGACAAATCTGCATTTAAATCCCAAATCCATATATATAAGCTAAGTGTTCTTGAGAGAGTCACTAAACCTCTCTAAGCCTCAGTTTCACCACCCATAAAATGGGTAACGGTACTTCCTCAGGGATGTTGTGAGGACTGAATTAAATGAGACAGCATATCGAAAGTGCTAATGATCTTATTTGAGAACTTTACCCAATAATCTTCAGCAACAGAAAAGAAGGATGACTGAAGCCTGGAAGGTGGACATAATAGAAGTTAAGGGAGAAAGAATCTGGGATCGTTTGAGAGGATGATATTACAACTGCTGACAGTGGAACTCAAGAAAACAAATTTAATGAGGGTCTGCCAACCTAGAAGAATAGAGCTGAGGTAGAGACAGGAGGTCAAAACGAGGTCACAAAGCACATTCAGGAGTGACAGATGCAGATGAGATAGAGGTTGTGGTCAGAGACGGGAAGCTCTTATTTCAAGATCTTGTTGGCAGAATGGTTCCAAATAAGAATGAGGTCCAAGCATGGCTGAATCAAGGGGTAATAAAAATGTAAACATTATTCTAAATCATGAATACAATTTAAGCAGTTTTATGAGAAATCTCCAGCAATACAACTTGATATTTTTTGAGAAAAACACTAAGAATTAAAAGAAAATTAAACCTCTAATGAAGGGGAAAATTAGCATATATTGATTGCTTATTATATGGTAAGTGAATTTTTTTTTTAATTGTGGTAAAATATACATTACATAAAATTGACCATTTAAACCATTTTTAGCTACAGTTCAGTGGTATCAAGTACATTTACACTGTTGTGCAACTATCACCATCTCCAGGACTTTTTCATCTTCCCATACTTTCTGCTACATGGTTATAATTTCATTTAATCTTCACGTAACTAACAACTTTATTTTTATAGATGAGGAAACTGAAGCTCTGAGGGGTTAACTGAGTTCCTAAGATCACTACACATATCGAGTAATAAATCTAGGATTTGAATTTAGGTCTTTCAAAGTCTAAGTTCTCTCTTTCTAACGTGATGCCTCTAATTAAAGCCAGAAAAAGGAACCCCAAAAGTTGCGAGGATACCATCTTTACTTATCCCCTTCCAAAAGAATTCAATATGCTTTACTATTTTCCTCTCCTTTGTTTCAGTTCTCTGACTTCACATAAAGAAAACTACGCTGAACATTGTTTCTAGATGCTTTATGAGTGACTTTAATACTCTCTGATTCCCAATCTGTAAAAGGGAAAATGGTACCTGACACTAAGATAAACCAAAAGTGAATTTAATGAGGTACTGGACAAGAGGTTCAATATAAAATTCAGTTTGTTTTTGCTATGAGCTGTTTTAGAAACAAGGCACCAAGTTACATTGCTCTTTCTTTTCTATCCTTTTTTAGATGAAATTCAAAAGCTTTTTCTTTGTTAAAACTACCATTTCTCATCAATGTTAAGTATCTTCCATTCCTTTCAAAGTTTACGTTGTCCTGAGACATTTAATTCAGATAAGCTCAATTTAAAAAATAAGTAACTATCTTAGTTAAATAATATCTTCAAGCTCTTCTTTATAAACATTTTCACATTATTTTCACTAAAGTACAAATTAGATGATTAACTGTAACTTTAGCAAAGTACATCTAAAACTAGAAATAGCATGCCAGAAGACCTTGGTGTGTGTGTATCACTTAGAATATGTGTATTATATATAAACCAACAGAAGCAGCAGGCTACAATTCCCCCCTGTGGTGGGAATTTTTCAAACACAATATGAAACATGTTAAAACCTGTTTCAGAAAGTTTTTATTCTGTCTACCAAGCAACACTATTCAGGAAGAGGTTACAGAAGTTGTTCTGCAGAGGTTTTTGGCTTCCGCACCTCTGAGATTATACTGTTTATTGCTAAGAAGCATGTGTGAAAATCCCCTACTCTGGGCCACATGATGGCGCTTTTAGCTCTGTCAGCATTAACCATTCACCCCAATTTCATCTTTTAAATCAAAATTTGAATCTAAACATTTGCCCTTCCTTCTCAGCTTTAACTCCTGATTTTTTAATGTTACAATTCAAGAAATTTCCCTCCTTCAACAACGTCAGAGCCTACAGTCAACCAAACAGGATTTATAAATGTAACTATATGACTACCTAAACAAGCATACCGTCTCAGAGGAACAAAACTGTATGTGGTCTGTTTCTGGCCACCAAGTGGGTGAAAAATTTCTAACTCACAACATGAGAAGCATCATACTGCGTCATGGTCAATGTTTTGTCTCTGACAGAGCATCAGGAGACGTTTTGTGTAAAGCATTGCTGTTATTCATGACATTAAAGATATACTCCAGATATTTTTACCTTAATAACGAAAATGAAGACCCTTTTTGACTCCAAAGCCTCAACAGAAGTATGGAGCTAGAATTCATGAATTTGTCTAACTTTTTCTTAAATTGATTTATAGGTTTTTACCAATGAGGTAGTGAGTTTATTATGGTACAAAATAGTATCTTATAAATTTACCTTATAGTAAATTTTACTATAGTTTTTAGTATTTTAGAATCTGGTGAATAAATTTATATTAGCTTACACAATAATGTAAGAAAAAACAAATTGAGTCAAATTGTCAAATTGAATATTCTATTTCCAAATGGTATGTAAGACCATGGTGTCCCTAAAGATGTAAACTTCAAGTTGTTCTGGACATACTATAAAATATACAATATTCTTGGTTGGGCTTCCCTGGTGGCGTAGTGGTTGAGAGTCCGCCTGCCAATGCAGGGGACACGGGTTCGTGCCCCGGTCTGGGAAGATCCCACATGCCGCGGAGCGGCTGGGCCCGTGAGCCATGGCCGCTGAGCCTGCGCGTCCGGAGCCTGTGCTCCGCAACGGGAGAGGCCACAACAGTGAGAGGCCCGCGTGCCGCAAAAAAAAAAAAAAAAAATCTTGGTTTTTCTTCATAATTTAAAAACTTTAATTCAATCCTTTATCAGTCTTTATCTTTTACAGACTGAAGAGTTCAAATTTATTTAGTCAGTAATTTGTATTCTAATACTGTATTCTGTACTCTTAAATGAGACAGACTTCTCTACAAGGTAGTATAAATTTCCCTAGGCTTATACTGATCATTTTAATTTTCATCATTTTTATCAATGAGACATTTCCTTATCTAGAAAACTTTTACTATAGCAGCACTGACTGACTTAGAATTGTAAAACATTAGAACTAAAGGGAACTAAGGTTAAATGCAACTTTCTACTTACAAATGAGGAAAGTAAGATTCAGCGCTGGTAACAGACTTTCTTACACTAAAACAACTAAAAATCTAAGCTAGATCCAACAAAACAGTGCTCTTAAAACTACAGATCGGGGGCTTCCCTGGTGGCACAGTGGTTAAGAATCCGCCTGCCAATGCAGGGGACATGGGTTCTATCCCTAGTCTGGGAAGATCCCACATGCCGTGGAGCAGCTAAGCCCAAGCGCCACAACTACTGAGCCTGCGCTCTAGAGCCTGTGAGCCACAACTACTGAGCCTGCATGCCACAACCACTGAAGCTGGTGCGCCTAGAGCTCGTGCTCCACAATAAGAAGCCTGCACACTGCAATGAAGAGCATCCCCCACTCGCCACAACTAGAGAAAGCCCACGTGCAGCAAAGAAGACCAAATGCAGCCAAACATAAAATAAATAAAATAAATTTATACAAATAAACAAACAAACAAAAACTACAGATCAGGACCAACCAATTAAGGGGGTTGCTACCAGCATTTCAAAAAAGCAACAGAGTAGAAAATATCAGAGGCTTTTCATGTAGTGAGGATAAAAACTGTTTCCTAAAACTTTTGCTTCAGTTCTATGTATGTGGTGGATAATGTAAAATGCGTTTATTACAGTGGTCAAAAATTTTGGAAATCATTCATGGATACAGAGAACAAACAAATGTCGATGAAATAGGTGAAGGGTTGATTAAGAGGTACAAACCTCCAGTTATAAAATAAAGAAGCCATAGAGATGTAAAGTACAGCATGAGGAATATGTTCAATAATATTGTAATAACTTTGTATGGAGACAGATGGTTAACAGACTTATTGTGGTGATCATTCCATAACGTATGGAAATGTCAAATCACCATGTCGTATACCTGAAACTAATATAATGTCAACTATATTTCAATTAAAGAAAGATTCTGGAAGTCATTACAATAAAATAACTAATTCTATGAGTGAATTTTAAAATTTATTCTTATTTTTAAATTATAATAAAAATAGTAATATTAATAAAATTATAACTTAATATTATGATGGGGATATAGCTTATTATTTATTACAACTCACTCTAAGCTAATAAAAATATCTCTGCATTAAATACTTAATGCTGCCATCTAAAAAAAAGCCATTTTTCCCTTTTAAAAGAAGATAGGTTATGAATGTTATACCCCATACTATATGTGAACAGACTTTCTTTAAAATACCACATTTCTGTAGAGCTTATATGTACAATAGCTAGACAAGCTTTTTAAACGAATACTGAATTCCAGAATTCTGATCATTAGCACACATAAAAATATCAAACATTCTCTGTGAAAACACAGTGACCTCTAGTGGATTAGATAAACTGACATAATCCTTGCCCCTAAGAATTTAGAAATTAAGGTAACACTGACGCATCCAGATATGAAAAATACTGACATGGTTATTATATACAGACAAGTATTATACATAAATAAGGGCTATAGTTACACTATGTACAATGTGACAACTGTATATTTATAGATTACTCACTGGTTACTTCCAATCAAGAGGAATATGATGAAAGAATCCTAGCCTTGTTCAGAATCTATCACTAGCTTAAGAAATACACTTAGTCTTTCTGAGCTTGTTTGATAATAAGGTTGGATTAAATTTTCTCTAAGGACCCTTTCAGTTCTTTCATTATGGTCCTCTCTTTAATTCATCTTATACACCAATGCCAAACTAAATTCTATTCAAAAACACTTGATATCTCCCCAGGACTTGAGGATATACCAAACTTAGCTTGGCTCCTTGATACATATCATTATTTTCTATTTTTCCCCCAAACATATCCCTTATTTCAAGTGAGCTAATGTTCTCACTATCTACTTCCAATACCAACCTATTCCTATGAGTTTATTTTCTCACTTCTGCTTACAGTTTTTCATTATGCAATGCTTTATCCTCACTAACTTACATTACAGGTTCCCATTAGAATAAGTACAAACTTGTTTCACTCATGTGTATTTGTTTTGTCATCCCAATGAGATTTAAAGTTAAACTCACAGGTTGGTTTTTACACATGCGTAGCCTGCTGGGTAGTAAGAGCATGCTATACAATTTAAATGTAAATTAAATTGATTAGTTTAGGGAAACCAAGGTCATTTTCGTCTTTCTTTTTTAAGTGAGGTAAGAAAGGGCATATAGATACGGTAGACTTTCAAGAACTACAAATATAAAATGACAGAGCTTCATGCTTTGGGAAAAAGTGGGCATTCTTAAGAGAGCATGGTAAGATTTTGGGAAAAGGTTAGAGGGAAGAACTGCTTTAAATTAGCTGAAGGAAGTGCCAATAACTATATCTGAAGAAAACAGAGATGACAGCAAAGGTGCTTTGATAAATGGTTTTGAAGCAGATATGAGCATGGGCTAAATGAGAGAGCTAACTTCAAGAAGTAGAGATCTCTGGAAGCAAAGTTAAGAACAACTCAAGGAAACACCGGTCTTAACACTGGGAAATGGAATATGTCACTGTCATTGGGACTGAGGAGATAATGGGCAGCGCTGGTGAAAGAAATGTTAAGGAAAGAGAAAAAGTGATAGAAAGGTGCTCTTAGCTTCCCAGTCACTTTGGACAATGCTACAATCTTTTATCCTCCAAACAAGAAAGTTGGATAGGCTGCTAGAGAAATGATGAGCAATTTAGTCTCCATTATGTTGAATTCAATTAACAAAGGCCATACTGTAGTATATTTTACATATTCTAAACCACACAAAATTGGAGCAGCAGGCAAAGGTGTCTGCAAAGGTACTGCCGTCAGTAAAATTAACGCTAGTTGAATATACAGTAGTGTCATGTTACTTGTGTATCAAATAAGACTTTAAGTTTATTTAGCATAGATCCTATTTTAACCCTGCCTTGTGTTGTTATAATATTCTCTATCAAACATGAATTACTTGAGACTTCATCTCATTAATTTAAGCCTTTGTTTGGAATTTCTAGACAATACAGTTCAGTTACATAACAATAATTTTTGTTACTTTTTTAATATTATGTAATTTTCCCCTCAGTAATAAATTCTCTTTCAAATTCAGCAACTAATAAAATGTTATAAATGTTTAAACATTTCTCACAAGGCAAAATCCCAGGAATGTCTATACACTTTTTTGCTAAAAATGACTCTTTAAATTGGCTTTCTTTAAATTTATATTGTACCGATTTTTAATACAGATTAAATGAATTAGTAACCTGAACTTTTTAACATTAGTATATAGTTTCTTAACAACAAAGTGAGTTCAGTTGGATCCCAAAATCCAGTACCTTCTGAAAAAATTTATAATTCTTATCCCAGGATTATATTAACAGAATTAATAGAAATAACCATCACAATAGGAAGCAAAGTTCAGATTTTGTGCTTAAAGCTAAAACAGCAAACACATAACATTTGTATGTATTAATTTTCTGATTTTAAGTGTAAAATCCTCAAAAGCTCTGCTTGAAATATAACCATTTCCCCACAATTGTGTACAGTAAATGCATTCCAAGGAAAACTATACCTACTTTTTGCATATCTCAAAAAATAGAAAGAAATTATTAGAATTTATGAACAAATGTATACATAATGATTTAAATTACCTTTCTTCTTCTCGAACCCACACTGGAGTTTTAGGAATTTGTGCTTTGAAAAATTTCGATGCTTTATAACAAAAATTGCTGCAAAAACACTGAAAAGAACATTTTAAAACTAGCAAGTTATTTTTTTTCTTATGTGAAATACAACTTATGTACAGAAGAGAATATAAAACATAAATATGCAGTTCACAGAAAAAAACGAAAACCCATGAATCTACCACCCAAGGTAAGAAATAAGATTTAGTACCTCTGAAGGCTTCTATGTATCCCTCCCCAATGGTATCACTCTCCACATTCCCCAGAGGTAACCACTATTATAAATTTTGTGTTATTCATTCTTTTGCTTTCTTTTAGTGTTGCTACTTACATACATATCCTATAAAATATATCATTCGGTTTTGCCTATTTTTAAACTCTGTCTAAATGGAATCATATTGTTATGTATTCTTGTATTCTTCTGTTCCACATTATGTTTTTAAGACTCATTTGTGTAGCTATAGCTTATTCATTTACACTGTGTATTATATTCCATTGCCTAAGTATACTGCCTTTCAGTTACTATTTAAGGACAGTTGAGTTGTTTGTAATTTTTTGTTATCATTACAATGTTACTATGAACCTTTTTTTAATAACAATTTTTTAAATTAAAAAAATTGTGGTATAATACACAAAATTTACCATCTTAAGCATTTTTAAGTATATAGTTCAGTGGCATTAAGTACCTTCTTACTGTTTTGCAACCATCACCAACATCTAGCTCCAGAACTCTTTTCATCTTGCAAAACTGAAACTCCACACCCATTAAACCATAAGTCCCCATTTCCACCTCCTCTGACAAAAACCATTCTACTTTCTGTCTCTATAAATTTGACTACTCTAATTACCTCATATAAGTAGAACCATATAATACTTTTCTTTTTGTGCTGGCTTATCTCACTTAGGATAACGTCTTCAAAGTACATTCAGTTGTAGCTTGTGTCAGAATTTCCTTCCTTTTTAAGGTCAAATAATTATTCCATTCTATGTATGTACCATATTTTGTTTATCCTACTAGGAACATTTATACACATATATACTTGTGCACATGGGCAAGGATTTATACCAAAGAATAGAAAGAATGGTCACAAAGAATGCGTAAATTTGACTTTGCCAAACAGTTGCTCAAAAAGGTTGTACCAATTTTTATTTGACTTGCAGTATACAGAGTTACTAATGCTGTCAGGTTTTTATAATTTTGCTAATTTGGGGACTGTAAAAATGTAACTCAATGTGTTTTCATTTGCTATTTTCCTGATTACTGATAAGGCTGAGCATCTTTTCATATATTCATTAGCCATTCAAGTTCCTTCCATAAAATTTTTTTAATTAAGTCTTTGTCTTTTTCTTATAGATGACGTACTCTGGTTAGGAATCTATGGTCAGTTACATGTGAGAAATATAACTCCTTCTGATTTGTAGCTTATCTTTTCACTCTCTTTTTAAAGAAACTTCTAATGAGCAAATGTTTTCTATTTTAATGTAAAAAAATGTATCAATTTTTCCTCTATGGTCTATAGTTTTCTATCTTATTTAAGAAATTCTCTCTAGTCCAAGTTTATAAAGATATTCTCTCATACTGTCTTTGAAAAGGTATCTCTTTTACATTTAGGTCCTTAATCTACCTAAAATTGATCTTTGTATGTACACTGAAATAGGTGTCAGTTTTCATTATTTCCATATGGATAACTAATCATGCCAGTACAATTTATTTTAAAAAAATCCATCCTTTCTCCACTGATCTAAAATACTCCTGATGTCATATGTCCAGTGTCCACATAAGCAGTGAGTCTGTTTCTGGCTCTCTACTCTGTCCTATGATTCACTCGCCTGAATTTGTGCCAATATGCACTTTTAATTTTTAAAAGTTCACATATTAAGTAAAGTGTAAGCAAAGAGGTTTTTTTAAACACCTTGAACGAAATATTTATAAATGGAAAACTTTTAACATGGCTATTTTCTAAAAGGCAAGATTTTAAACAGATATTTTTAGAACTCCATTTAGTATAATATTAAAAATTAACTGCCACATTGAAAACAGCCTTTAAACTTACCTTTCTTTCAGTAATATCATAGACTTTATTGGTTTTGGTAGAAATTTTATATTTCTGTTTTGGTACCTAAAGAAAAGAACATATAGCTTACAAAAGAATTCAAATAATAAACATGAACTTTACAGTTAACAAGA
Organism: Monodon monoceros; assembly: GCF_005190385.1. Classification (NCBI taxonomy): domain Eukaryota; kingdom Metazoa; phylum Chordata; class Mammalia; order Artiodactyla; family Monodontidae; genus Monodon; species Monodon monoceros. The sequence goes on from NW_021703774.1 coordinate 100,315,974, forward strand.
GTAAGTCATCTACATATATCTTTGGCTAACCCACATCATTAGTTCATGACCTGTTTCATTTATTGTTCTTTCTACACAGTATTTTGCTAAATATAAAAATTAAAAGTCTACATGTTAAAAAAAAGTAGTTACTTACAATTCCTAGCTTCTTCCGACATAAGGGATAGCCACAGAGTTTGATAATAGAACGCTCATCCACGACATCACTATAATGAGCAGGTGTGATGAACTTCCCCTATAAAGAAATGAAAGGGGCATTTCCCCCACCAGATTATTGGAAAAGTTTATTTATCAGCTCTTTAAGCCTTACCGATCTCATCTGAAAACACAGGGATCATAACAGTACGTATCTCATAGGTTTGATGTTAGAATCAGAAGAGAAAATAAAGGAAAAGTACTCAAAAAGTGCTTCTTGACACATACTAAGTACTCAGAAAATGTTAGCTATTATTTAAAAAAAAAACAAAAACCCACAAAGCCCAAAAAATTTCTGCCATGGTAGACTGTGCATCCCTGTAGATTATACAGTTCATGAAAGGAGGAAGAAGTGATGCTACAGTGACTGCTATACCAAAGGAAAATATTGATAGTATATTTTATTTCAAAAAAGTATTACTTGGGACTTCCCTGGTGGCACAGTGGTTAAGAATCTGCCTGCCAATGCAGGGGACACCAGTTCGAGCCCTGGCCCAGGAAGATCCCACATGCCACGGAGCAACTAAGCCCACGAGCCACAACTACTGAAGCCCGTGCGCCTAGAGCCCGTGCTCCACAACAAGAGAAGCCAGCGCACCATAACGAAGAGCAGTCCCCCGTTCGCTGCAACTAGTGAAAGCCCGTGTGCAGCAACAAAGACCCAACGCAGCCAAAAACAATTAAATAATAATAAAAAAAAGTATTACTCAAAAATAAACCAAATAAAATAATAGGATATAATTTTACCTATCTCTTAAAGCACAGTCTCAAAAACAAAGTATACTAAAGGTGTCATTGTGACTCCTGAACAAATTTTTGTGCAAAATCTTCTATCTTCTGAAAAGAACAGTGAGGTGATAGTTATAAGCTAATGCCAGATATTTTCCTTTGACGTTTTCATGTTCAAATAATCTCAGTTCTTGAGACAAACCATTTCTGGTCTGTCTTTGTCTTTAAAGTCATCAAGTATGGAGATTCTGATGCAGTTACCTATATGAATTTAAATATTGTCATATTTATATTCCTCTTGTTTAGGAAAATCTCTAAGCCACACTAAGAATTATTTCTGCAATAAAATTTCTGAGCTTTAAATTTCCATTTCTTTTTTCTCTTAAGGATTATGAGGATATAACAGACATTTCCATTCAAGTTTTAATGCAATAAGCCATTGAAGAAAACAAAAAAAAGTTTTTTAATGCAGATGATAATTCTCTTATGTGTTAAACTATAAATGGTCTATATTTCAGGTTTTTAAAATATCAAAATTAATGAAATTACATTAACAAAAATAACGATCTTCTGTTACTAAAATAGGATAACATACAGAATATGAAAAGTGACATGGGCATCAGCAGTGCAAAGCAATGAAAATCGGTTGAGATTAGCAGACTGGTTAAAAGAACTAGCACGAAGGGATAAAATATGTATGTTATCTATCTTTAGTGCATTTTAAAGTCACTATAAAACAAGGAATGCATAATAGTTGATTATTTTTAAATGCATAAATTCTATAGCATGTAGCTGACAATAGATTCAAAGATTTCAATAATGCAAAGAAGTTTCACATTACACATATTTAAAGATCTTATACAACAAAAGTAATAATTTATCAACACATACACACTCCCTTAGGAATTCTTCTGTAATATTCTCTTCTAAAAGCTGTTCAACAATACGTAGAGCTTTTCTTTCAAACTCAATCTTCTTTCTGACAACTGCTTCTAGTTCGGCTTTCCTAAAATTAAAAAAATATGTATTTTTTTACATATTATAAAGGTTATTCTACTTGTAAGTTTTAGCATAGCTAATTTTCTGTATTTTAAAATACAATACTAACAACTTACTATTTTGCTATTTAAGTTAAATGTATATTTTTAAATGCTGTTTCTTTCAACCCAATACTTTTCAAAAAGGAAACAAGCTACTTGTTACACTGCACACATTGATGTCTGCCATAACAACAGGATTATTTGACTTCCAGAGCTCAGAGGACAAGGAAGAACTTAGAGTCTCCTACAGAAAAGAAAATGAGGGGAAATCTTTTTGCCAGTTAGATTTTATACTCTATCACTCCTGTGTGTACCTAAAAATGGAGGTTTTCCCCTGAAATCGTTAGAAATCAGAAGTGACTGGAGAGGTAAAAGAGGATTTCGGCTGTTCTTGTGAGTAAAAATTTCTTTGTGCTAATTCTCAAAAGTTAAGTAGTGGCTGGCCCAGTCTGACAGGACAGAGTCATATTTGCAAAGAAGTATTTACTTACTTTTGTTGTAAAGTCTTATTAAATAACTATATTGATATGACTATATTGTTTAGGAAAACAACAATCTTCCTAGGAGGGCTGGACCTTATCCTGGCACCAGTGGGACTCCGTCAGCCTTTGCTGGCCCCATGAATACACATCATGAATATAAAAGCAGGGGCTATCTGATCAAACAATGGCCCTAGGACAGTGGTTCTCAAGTCTAGCTGCACTTTAGGATCATCTGATGAGATTTTTTAAAAAGATACCATGCTTAGGTCCCACTGCAGGCTAATTAAATCACAATCTTTGAGGACGGGGCCTGGTTACTGGTGTTTTCTTAAGTGTTCCAGATAATCTTAGCGTGTAACAGGGCTGAGAACCACTGCCATGGGACCAAAAATACCAACTATCTTGGTGACTTATTTGCTCCTTTCCTACACTACTTTCTTCTTGCCTACCAGAACAACCTTTGCTGCCCTCTTGGACATTGACTAGGCTCTCACACCTGGACCTAGAATGTACTCACCTTTTCTCCCTTCCTTCACTGACTTCCAAGACTTTAGACTCTAGTTCCTGGCCTGGAGCAATATGTCTTACAAAAACAATTTGGAGAAATGACACAAGATTGCCAGCTGGGGACAAATAGGGACATTAAAACAAGAAGAAACTTGCAATTAACACCTGTTCTCCCACCATTTCATAAAGACCAATCTTACGTCAAATACGTAAAAAAGACATGGACAGAGATTAAAAGACAGTTCTTTGTATTGAATATATATATTCAGCTTTATGACAAACATTATTTTATTTTTCTCATTTTGCTGCCTACCACTAAAAGCTATGTCATATACTAAGATCAGAACAGAATGTACATTAGGAGTTGCTAACTTAAGCAGTTAATCACCTCAACGTGCAGGAAGAGCCGCACTCCTATTAACTGATGGATACCTACAGCTGTATCCCATGGATAGCCCTGTCTCACTGCTGCTCTCTAACCCAAATGACAGGTAGTGTGGTGTACGGCAGTGGTTCTCAAACTTTTTGGTTTCAGTGCTCCTTTATACTCTTAGCTTTCGCTTATATAGATTATATCTGTTGATATTTAGATTATATCTGTTGATATTTACCATGCTAGGATTAAAGGCGAGAAAAATTTCAAGCATTCATTTATTAATTCACTTAATAGGAATGTACCCATTACATGTTAACATATTTTTTTAAATCAATTTATTTATTATGTATTTTTGGCTGCACTGGGCCTTTGTTGCTGTGCACGGGCTTTCTCTAGTTGCCGCGAGTGGGGGCTACTGTTCGTTGCGGTGCATGGGCTTCTCACTGCGGTGGCTTCTCTTGTTGCGGAGCATGGGCTCTAGGTGCACAGGCTTCCGTAGTTGTGGCACATGGGCTTAGTAGTTGTGGCTTGCAGGCTCTAGAGCGCAGGCTCAGTAGTTGTGGTGCACAGGCTTAGTTGCTCCGCGACATGTGAGATCTTCCCGGACCAGGGCTCGAACCCGTGTCCCCTGCATTGGCAGGTGGGTTCTTAACCACTGAGCCACCAGGGAAGCACTTAACATATTTTTAAATGAAAAATTTATTGTGAAGAGAGGAATTGTTTTATATTTTTGCAAAGCTCTTTAATTTCTGGCTTAATACTATTCACCTGGATGGACTGTAGAAGTATTTTTCAGTTGGAATAAATTTATGAAGGATCACTCCTTTCAACAACTAGTTGGCTACCCCAAGGATTTTTAATTGTTTCATCATTCTGGGTGATCTGCTCAAAATACATTTCAGTTTATCTATATTCTTCAAATCATAGTGCTTAGAATAAAATATAATCTCAAGCTTGTGGTCAGATCCATGTTGAAGAGAGTTGCAAATTACATTGTTATAATTATTAACTAAACTTTACTTTTGTATTTGGTTGGCCAAAAGGTTTGTTAGGTTTTTTCCATAAGATGGCTCTAGTAGCGCTTAGTTGTCTTTAACTTCATTCGAAACAATTTTGTTAGACTGTATGTGACAGCTGTCATATCAGCGCACGTTAAAAAAAAAAAACTTATCAAAATTGGTGAATTTTTGTGTAGTCATTTTAACATTGAAGATGGAAGAAAAAAGCAACGTTTTTGGCATATCATGCTTTATTATTTCAAGAAAGGTAAAAACACAACTGAAACGCAATAAAAAGATTTGTGCAGTGTACAGAGAAGGTGCTGGGACTGATCAAACATGTCAAAAGTGGTTTGAGAAGTTTCGTGCTAGAAATTTCTCACTGGATGATGCTCCACAGTTGGGTGGACCAGTTGAAGTTGACAGCAATCAAATTGAACAATAATTGAGAACAATCAACATTATACCACTCGGGAGATAGAAGATACACTCAAAATATCCAAATCAAGCCTTGAAAATCATTTGCACCAGCTTGGTTATGTGAATTGCTTTGATGTTTGGGTTCCACATAAGTTAAGTGAAAAAAACCTTCTTGACCAGAACTTCCCTGGTGGTGCAGTGGTTAAGAATCCGCCTGCCAATGCAGGGAACACAGGTTCGAGCCCTTGGTCCGGGAAGATCCCACATGCTGCGCAGCAACTAAGCCTGTGCACCACAACTACTGAGCCTGCGCTCTACAGCCCGCAAGCCACAACTATTGAGGCCGTGCTCCACAACAAGAGAAGCCACTGCAATGAGCAGCCCGTGCACCACAGCAAAGAGTAGCCTCTGCTCACCGCAATTAGAGAAAGGCTGTGCGCAGCAATGAAGACCCAACGCAGCCAAAAATAAATAATTAAAAAAAAAAAATACCCTTCAGAAAAACAAAAAAAACCCTTCTTGACTGTATTTCCGCATGAGATTCTCAACTGAAACGTAATGAAAACATTGTTTTGTTTTGTTTTGTTTTGCGGTACGTGGGCCTCTCACTGTTGTGGCCTCTCCCGCTGCGGAGCACAGGCTCTAGATGCGCAGGCTCAGCGGCCATGGCTCACAGGCCCAGCCGCTCCGCGGCATGTGGGATCTTCCCGGACCGGGGCACGAACCCACGTCCCCTGCATCGGCAGGCGGACTCTCAACCACTGCGCCACCAGGGAAGCCCAAACGTTCTGTTTTTAAAACAAACTGTGATGGGCAATGAAAAGTGGATACGGTACAACAGTGTGGAATGGAAGGGATCACGGGACAAGTGAAATGAAACCACCACCAACCATACCAAAGGCCGGTCTTCATCCAAAGAAGGTGATGTGTGTATGGTGGGATTGGAAGGGAGTCATCTATTATGAGCTCCTTCCAGAAAACCAATTAATTCCAACAAGTACTGCTCCCAATTAGACCAACTGAAAGCAGCATTTGCAATTAGCCAACAGAAAACTCATCATCTTTCATCAGGATAACACAAGACCGCATGTTTCTTTGATGACCAGGCAAAAACTGTTACAGCTTGGCTGGGAAGTTCTGATTCATCCACCCAATTCACCAGACATTGCACCTTTGGATTTCCATTTATTTCGGGCTTTACAAAATTCTCTTAATGGAAAAAATTTCAATTCCTTGGAAGACTGTAAAAGGTACCTGGAACAGTTCTTTGCTCAAAAAGATTAACAGTTTTGGTAAGATGGAATTATGAAGTTGCCTAAAAAAAGGCAGAAGGTAGTGGAACAAAAGGGTGAATAAGATGTTCAATAAAGTTCTTGGTGAAAATGAAAAATGTGTCTTTTATTTTTACTTAAAAAACTGAAGGCACTTTTTGGCCCACCCAATAATATTTCCTAAAGCCAAGTCACTATAATCATGCTGCTCCACAGGAGAATACTCTTCAAAACAGATCTCAAATTTATCTGATTTCTCCACTCCAAATGATCACTATCCCTAACATCTTACAACTTTTAAAACTTAAATTCTACTACTTTATTAACGTTTTCCCATTTGTACTTAGAAAATCTGAATTTCTCACCATGGCCTACCAGGTACTGTTTGAATGGAACCCACCTCTAACCTTTTCCTATGCTGCTTTCTTCCTTTGCTCAGAATGCTGCATACCACCCTCAGCATCTCTTTTTTTTAAATGACTACGCTTTTTCTTGTCACACATATTGGCACTTCTGGCTGGTGGTCTCGCCTCACTACTCTTGGTCTGGTAAATGCCTACTTAGCCTTCAGGTCTTAGTTTAATTATTACTTTCTTGGAGAAGCCTTTCCCTGAAAACCTACCACCCTTCCTGCCAACCTCCAGCTTTATTGGACCCCGGTTTCTAGTTCCTCCATCACAGTCTTTTCCTTTATAGCACTTATCATAATTTGTAATTATGTATTTATTTGTGATAATTTAATTGGTATTTCTCTGTTCCACTAGACAGGAACCGTGTGTATTCTGTTCAAAATCATATCCTCAGGGCCTCTGAAACCATACAACTCCCAGAAGAGAACACAGTCAGAATACTCTGACATAAAAAGCCCAGAGATGAACCCAAACACATATGGTCACCTTATCTTTCATAAAGGAGGCAAGAATATACAAGGGAGAAAAGACAGCCTCTTCAGTAAGTGGTTCTGGGAAAACTGGACAGCTACATGTAAAAGAATGAAATTAGAACACTCCCTAACACCATACACAAAAACTCAAAATGGATTAAAGACCTAAATGTAAGGCCAGACACTATAAAACTCTTAGAGGAAAACATAGGCAGAACACTCTATGGCATAAATCACAGAAAGATCCTTTTTGACCCACCTCCTAGAGAAATGGAAATAAAAACAAAAATAAACCAATGGGACCTAATGAAACTTAAAAGCTTTTGTACAGCAAAGGAAACCATCAATAAAACGAAAAGACAACCTACTGAATGGGAGAAAATATTTGCAAATGATATGACCAATAAGGGGTTAATACCCAAAATATATAAACAGCTGATACAACTCAGTATAAAAACAAACAAACAACCCAATTAAAAAATGGTCAGAAGACCTGAATAGACATTTTCCCAAGGATATATACATGGCCAACAGGAACATGAAAAACTGCTCAACACTGCTAATCATCAGAGAAATGCAAATCAAAACCACAATGAGATATCACCTCACACCTATCAGAATGGCTATCATCAAAAAGTCTACAAATAACAAATGCTGGCGAGGATGCGGAGAAAAGGGATCCCTCCCATACTCTTGGTGGGAATGTAAATTGGTACAGCCACTATGGAAAACAGTACAGAGGTTCCCTAAAAAACTGAAACTAAAACTACCATATGATCCAGCAACTCCACTCCTGGGCATATATCTGAAGAAAATTACAACACTAGTTTGAAAAGATACATGCCCCCCAATGTTCATAGCAGCATTATTTACAATAGCCAAGATATAGAAGCAATCTAAGTGTCTATCAACAGATGAATGGATAAAGATGTGGTTTATACATGCCATGGAATACTACTCAGCCATAAAAAAGAATGAAATTCTGCAATTTGCAACAATGTGGATGTACCCAGAGGGTATCATGCTTAGTGAAGTAAGTCAGACAGAGAAAGACAAATATTATATGAAATCACTTATATAGAGGACAAACTAGTGGTTACCAGTAGGGAGACAGCAGGGGGAGGGGCAAGACTGGGGTATGGGACTGAGAGATACAAACTATGTATAAAATAAATAAGCAACAAGAAGGTACTGTACAATACAGGGAAATTTAGCTATTATTTTTTAATATTATTAATATTATTTTATATAGAGTGTAATCTACAAAAATATTTACTCTCTATGTTGTACATCTAAACTAATATAATATTGTAAATCAACTATAGTTCAATTAAAAAAATTTTTCAAAATCATATCCTCAGGGCCTAACACAAATCTGGCATGTCTTACATTTAGTAAATCATTTTTGAAAGAATGAGTAAATTAAGGCCAAAGCCAATACTTTATAAAATGATACCTTATAGATATGTATACTTTAATCATCCTCATAGACTACATCTATTCTAAAAACCTTTTTGACAGGAGATAAAGCCTTTTTAGGAGATGCCTATAAACAGTACAGGACAACTTTTTGCTGAAAATTGGACATGATGTAAACAAACAACAACAACAAAAAAGGTTTCTTGGAGTCTCTGGCATATAATGCACAAAAAAGGAGACTATGTGAAGAGATGTAAAAAAAGTACCTGGTTAATTCAGGAATGTTTATTCCCATTGACATCTTTCTACAGATACTCATACCTTCACCAGCAATCTAAAAGTGTCCATTGGACTTTCTTAAGGTGTGGAGTAGGGAAAATAGCAATCTATGTTAGAATTTATCATACTTCCCAGATCTTCCCCTTCTCTCAAAATAATTATCTCTGAGGTAGCACCCATTGTTGTTTTTAAAAATGGTTCAATTAATATGTGATTAACAGATAAGTGAAAGCAGCTGTCTGAGTAGTTCTCATACCTTTTAGAAGCATCTTCTTGTTTCAAGGCACTTGTCTGCTTAGTACCTACAAATTAAAGAAACAAAAAACAGTAGGTCAAATCTACACAAACACACCAGGTTACAGGACAGATTCTTGCCCAAATAAACTGTAGACCATCTTTTCTTCTTTTCCACACATTTCACTTCCAATTCTGTGTGAAAATCAAATGAAATGGGAAGGGAATCCAATTTGGTTTTGCAAACTAATTATTTTTCTTGGTTAAAATGTATCTCTCTCAGGATTGATTTTTCTTGCATAACAGTCGCATAGCTAAGCACTCCTGAAAGCCCGAGATCTGGGTACTTCTAGGGGCAACCGCTCTCCGTCCCCCTAAATGTTCGCTCCCGGGCAAGAGGGGTCTGACACCTCAGAGAACCAGGGCACCAAAGCAGCAGCACATCTGGAAGAAGGACCAGTGCCTGAGGTGAGGTCAGCTGCACTCGGCCTACCGACGCTGCCCTGGTCACTTAACCACTCTGGCGACCCCAGCTGCAGGCTCCCAGGACCTCTACTTCTCATTCCCTCAGAGACTGGAGCACAGCCCATTCTGGGGGAAATCTCGGAACACTAGTGTAAAGAGGTGGGGGTCTGGCCGAAGGTCTTTCCCAGAAGGCCAGAGTTCGGCGGTGGGAATCTCCCGGCCTTCTCTGCCCCGAAGACCTCCTCCCCTGGGGCAACCTTTCGGGAGCGCCCCGCACGCCTCAGTCTGGAATTCTGTCGGGGACCAGTTCTCAGTTCCAAACGTAGGAAGGCCCTTCTTCCTACCTGCGACGTTTCGGGAGGCGCGAGGACCCCGGGCCTTACGGCCAGCAGAGCACTTCCCGAGCCAGTCGGCCATTGGGAGCGTCGTCGGCGTCGGAACCGGCCCAGGAGCCTTTCCCCCAAGACTCCGCCTCCCGTCGCGTAGCGCGGGGCGGGGCCGGCTGGGGTGGGGCGGGGCCGGGAAAGCGGCCTGCTCTGCCGGAGGAGGAGGAGGAGGAGCACAAGAAGAAGGAGGGCGGCGAGAGAGGCAAGAGGCCTGGCGGGTGAGTGGGTGTACCGGGGGTCCCGGGCGGCCGGGGCTCGCGGTGGACGGTGAGTCTCAGAAAACCCGGCTCCGCGAGCCGAGCGCCCCCGCGAGGTCTGGGGCCCGAAGGCCGACGCAGGCGGGAACAGGGAGAAATGGCTTCCCTTGGATGCCGCCTGCACGCGCGCTGGGGTTTTATCCGCCCTGGAGCGCGCTGCTGTGAGGATACTACCGACCCCCCGCCCCTCCTGCGGGGCGTGGAACGGGCCTTCCCTCCGGGGGAAACGATGGCCTGTGGGAACGCAACGGTGTTGTCCTGAGGGCGGCCTGTTGCCTTGCCTCCGTGCGATACAGTGATTTCACTAGCTCGATTGATTATATTGGGGGGACTACATCTCGTACAAATGCCCTGGCCACACTTGGCGGTGGAGGACATCTCAACTTTCACCCCCTCCGGGTGAGCTGTGTTGCACTCCATTTTCTGTCAAGTGGAACGTTAAAAAATAAAAAATTCCCTGATGATTAGAACTGATTTCAGGCCCACCTTTTGGAGAAAAAAAGACTGCCTTTTAAAGCCCTTGTAGTCCAAATTTGCGCTGCCTCTTGGGAGTGCACTAGAGGATTTTTTTTTCCTTGAGTTTATCTTTCAAAATTATGCCCCAGGGAAACTTAAAAGATGAAACAGGAGGCTTTTCTTTTTTTAAATTTTCTTAGGCTAACATACTAACTTTCAGTAAAACCACTTCAGCTTTAAAACTTTCCATTTTCTTTATTGTATTTATTAATAATCAGAATGAAACAACTTATTAATATTTCAATATAGTATTACTGATAGTTAACAGTTTATCTTATGTTAGTACTTTTCAGCATCAAAACTAGTAAAAACAAGAAGGAATGGCTGTGGAGGAACTTCATTCCATAATAAAGAGATGTGTAAGTAATTTTTTCTTTTTCTTTTTATGAAGTTAAATAATCTTTCAAAATATGGGCAGAGCACAGATTACTTTTAATTACATCTGCAGTCACTCAAATTGTTAATCTTCTTTAATCCTTGCTTTTTTTTGACCTATGAATAAATAGCATGAAGGCAGGAAGACAGATTGGAGTATGTCACTTGGAGAAATAATCTTTATAATTTTAGTACTGATCCTTCTCATAGATTTCTTTGGTACAGTGGATTTCAAGATGATTTATTAAAGTATTTTTAGGCTAATCCTAATTTCCATATATACGCTTATGTGCACCTTATCTAGAATTTAAACATTTCTTTTTTTAGAGAGAGATAAAATAAGTCAAGTAGTTATTGAATTTTCATTTGCCTAAAATTACTGTTTTTTTTGTTTATTTTGTTTTTGCCAGCAAATCCTAGAAGAGCAAGACTTCAAAGAGGAAGATTTTGGCCTGTTTCAGTTAGCAGGCCAAAGATGCATAGATGAAGGGCACATAGATCAGCTATTAGAAATTATTCAAAATGAAGAGAATAAGGTAAGTATAATCTTTGTACTTTTCAGTCTTTACTAGGAAGAGAATAGCCACATGATGCTATTATTCATCCATTTATTTTTTTCAGCAAACATTTAAGAATCAACTTAAATTTCCACAGTAGAAAACTGTGGAAAATAAAAAGGAATTAGGACTAATTATATACTTTAAGGTGCTTACAGTCTGGTGGAAGAGATAAACATGTAAAGAACTAGCAATAAGGAGGCGGAATAAACAGATACTTTATATCTGTTAACTCATTTAGCTTCTCCAGAATACGTGTTATAGTTGAAATGTAAGTAAAATGCTTTAGAAGAGTGGGGATTACTTCTGGTTTAGAGATCAAAGTGGTATTTGAATTAGCAATTTACATTGAGAAATATAAGTATCAGCCAGGGTACATATTCATTTTTGGTCATCAGCACATTCTTTTCCTTCAGCCAGGTGTATATGGGAAACCAAATATTAAGTAAGATCATATTTTGGGAGAGCTGGATGACCTTACTGGCCAATATCATCCAGCTACAATTGTCTGAGAAATCATTCTGCACAATAAGAAAGGATGTTTTTGGGATCAGGAACAGCTGGGACACAGTGTTGGCAACACTGCCTAATTTTGTGTCTTTGAACCCTTCCCCCATCCCCACCCCTCTTCTTATATAAGGGAAGATCATCTTTCCAGGAACATAATCGTTCTTCATTTATAGTCCTATTTATTTATACAGAAGTTTTCTTTTTGGGGACTTCCCTGGCGGTCCCGTGGTTAAGACTCTGCGCTTCCACTGCAGGGGGCGCAGGTTTGATCCCTGCTCAGGGAACTCTGATCCCCCATGGTATGCGGCATGGCCAAAAAAAAAAAATTTTCTTTGTTGATATCACAATCTAGTCATGCTGGCCTAGGATTATATCCAGGGCACCTTGATTGTATTTAGGAGATTACTAAAACTTTTAAATCATACATTGTTATAGAATCTCTTACTAGTTCAAAGGTCTTATCCCTTTTTATTTATAATTTTTTAAAATAAAAATTAGTACATTTGTTTTTGATATGTGTTTATAATACCTTTGTAGCCCCAAATAAAATAAATTTAATGCTTTCTTTAACTCCTTGATTTTTCCCAATTGCATTCTCAGAGGATTATCTTTGAGAGTACCTTACTTTTAGCTAATAATAAAATTAATAAAGGCTAATAATATTTATTGAGATCTACTATGTGCCAGGTGCTGTCTTAGGTGTTTTACATCTTTTAACTCACTTAGTCTCTCCTGAATCCCGTAAGATAGGATTTTCTAGATAAGGAAAGAGTCACTGAATGATAAGTGATTTGCACAAAAGTATCAGCTTTTATGTGGCATCAGGCATTCAGACCTGTGCAGCCTGTTTCCAGAGCTCTTAATGATTCTGCTCTGCCTCTGGTTAGCACAGTGTAGCACTTGAAAGGAAGTTTTAGAGTAGAAGAGAGAGGACTGATTGTGAGGGTGAGAGAGTGAGGTGGCAAAGGTGATGGGGTTTCTAGCCTCTGAGAAGACAATACATCCTGAACAGAAACAGGCAACTTAAGGAGGAGAGAAAGTTCCCTGGCAGAGGACAAATAAGTTGGCATTGTTTGGCAACGTTGAGTTTAAGATGCAGCAGGCAATCGAAAAGTAATGTTTACAGCTCAGTAGAGAAATACAAGATTAAGATGTAGATTTGTGTGTCCCTCTTAGAGATTAGGTGATTGTGATAGACTTAAGCATAGTGAGGCCTAGCCTTGATAGCTTGAGGATCACCTTTGTAATGTGGTCTTCTAAATTCAAAGGTTCAGATATTGATAAGACAGAGTTTAAAACTGCACCTTAGTTTACTTGCAGGTGACACAATCAAGATTGATCAAGATTTACTATTAATCTGCTTTGTGTAAAAAAAATTTTTTTTAAGTCACAGGAATGGTAGTTTGTCCTAAGACACTACAGTGCAGGGGTTTTCAACATCAGCACCGTTGATATTTAGTAATTTGGAAAAATTATATGTGTTATAATAATATATAACATAAATTCCCAATTAGTAAAGACCTAAATATTAAAAGTCAGGCCACAGAAAAGATAGAAGAAAACAAGACATAATATCAGATCTTTGGAGAGAGGATAATTTGTCATGCTTAGAAGTAATAGACATCATTCAACCTGTATTTGTGGAACATCTGGTTTTTTTTTTTTTTTCGGTACGCGGGCCTCTCACTGTTGTGGCCTCTACCGTTGCGGAGCACAGGCTCCAGACGCACAGGCTTAGCGGCCATGGCTCACGGGCCTAGCCGCTCTGCGGCATGTGGGATCTTCCCGGACCGGGACACGAACCCGTGTCCCCTGCATCGGCAGGCGGACTCTCAACCACTGCGTCACCAGGGGAGCCCTGGAACATCTGTTTTGTAACAGGCCCTACTCTAGATGCTGGGAATAGATACAGTAATGAACAAAAATCAGTGCCCCATATGGATCTTAAATTCTAGCAAAGACAGATAAATCATTTAGTAAGTTGGAAAGTGATAAATTCTATAGAGAATAATGCAGCATGATTAGGGGGATGGGTTGTGTTGGGTGAAATTGCACAGAAATTTGAAGGAAGCAGAGACAGTCCCACAGTAAGCTATGGGACTGTCTGGGTAAGCGTGTGCCAGGCAGAAGAAAAAACTAGTGCAAAAAGAATATTCAGAGAGATCAATGGAACTGTCTATCCCATTAGATAAAAGACATGATTGTTTTGCTATTTGTTTAAAAAAAATCAATTTAAGGCTTCATTTTATGCCATGTTTCCAATGTAAATCTTACTGAATAAAAAGAAAGGCGATATATATGTGAGTGTGTGTGTGTGTGTGTGTGTATATGAGTATATATATGTGTATATATATATAAGTATATGTGTATATATATATATATATTTTAATTTAAATGAGTGTTTATGTATCTCAAGGGGAAAACCGTTTTAGACCTAAAAGCACTAGAAAAGGGACCAAAGAAAAAAAATCACTGTATTTTGCTGTATAAAAAATTAGGACAACCAAAAAACCAAATGACAATTTGTCGTAAATACAGTGAAGTGAATATTAACATACAGGGACCTCATGCAGGTTGGTAAGACAAACACTAAAACTTCCAGTTGATAAATAAAGATGTTAAACAGATAGCATCTCCTCTTTTCTGAACTATGTATCCACATACCCTGACATTTTTCTGTTGCTAGTTCTCTAGGACATGTTAAGTCCTAGCACAATGCTGTTTCTGAGCCTTGAATGTATTTCCCACCTATCTATGCCTGATAAACTTCTGTTTCTTTAACAAGCCTTAGCATAGCTATCACCTATTCTGGGAAGCCTTTCTTGCCTTCCCCAGGTAGAAGTGACTATTCTCCTGCTATACTTTAGCATTTAAAATAATTAATTAATTAATTAATTTTTGGCTGCATTGGGTCTTCGTTGCTGCGGGCGGGCTTTCTCTAGTTGCAGCAAGCGGGGGCTGCTCTTCATTGCAGTGCGCGGGCTTCTCATTGCCGTGGCTTCTGTTGATGCAGAGCACGGGCACTAGGTGCACGGGCTTCAGTAGTTGTGGCATGCAGGCTCAGTATATGTGGCTCACGGGCTCTAGAGTGCAGGCTCAGTAGTTGTGGCACACGGGCTTAGTTGCTCCTCGGCGTGTGGGATCTTCCCGGACCAGGGCTCAAACCCGTGTCCCCTGTATTGGCAGGCGGATTCTCAACCGCTGCGCCACGAGGGAAGCCCTAGAGGAACTATTTAAAAACTGGGAAAGACCAAATTACCTGGTTAAAAGTAAAGACCCATTTGCCTTTCCTCAGTGAAAGTATTAAAAACTATTTTAGAATGCTGTTACCTGTTAACAGCCAACCCTAGGAAGTCAATGGTGAGATGTTCATGGATTCACTTGCCTCATCTTTCCTGTTTTAGAGGAAATTGTCAGCTCCTCCAGGTTAAGAAAGCTCACTGTGAGAGTCCTGTAGATGGCAGTATTTGCTTTATTGTACTCTGAAAATGTTTTTACAGGTCATCATTAAGAATATGGGCTGGAATCTTGTTGGTCCTGTTGTTCGATACCTTTTATGGAATGATAAGGAACATGATAAAAGAAAGTATTATTTTCTGATGCTTGATTTATTGGTAAAGGTAAGTTAACACAACTAGATTCTCTTTGTCACAATACACATCAATATTTTATAATTCCCTTTAATGTTTTTGGTGAGAAAGCTTTTAGTTCATGAAAGTATAGGTGGGAACTCTTTGGAGAAAAGGCCCATCCTTATTTATTGGATGGGCCAGTCCATTTCATTTTTCCCAAATTTTCTGGATGTAAGAATTATCTGACCTCATCTTAGACCCACTGATTCAGAATCTTCAGAGAGAGACCTAAAAAGCTCTATTTTTTAAAAAGTAGCTTATTGTTCAGATGTGAAATTCATGCTTTAAAGAGGTAGTTTCAGGCCACACTGATGTTTTGGCAATGCTGGAACTAAAATCAAATATGAGTGTTCTTTCTTCTATGGTATGTTCCCTAAAAGAATATGAAAAACCTAGAATGCCAGTGATAACAGAGGAAATAAGAGTAGGAAATAGGTTAGTGGTGACTGACAGCCTTAGGTAGACTCTGAGTAAAAGGTTAATAGAGTTATAAGCCAAAAATGATGGTTACAAGAGAGAAATTCTAAGAGAAAGGACATTATAAGAAGCCACTTAGAGATTACTGTAAATAGACACAAATATGTACTTGAAAAGAGGGAACTCCCTAGATATTAGTTATTAACTATGAGAGCTTTTAGAAAAACAAGGCAAGTGAGGCGATAAGATATAACCAGTCAGAAAGCAATGCAAAGTTTTGTCTGTTCAGGAAAAACAAAAGAGACTTTACACTCATCTAACTACCCTAACAGTATGAGACAGAAAGATCCCACCTGCTGGAAGCCCTGGGAGACAAAGGCAGCCTTCAGAGTAGACAGGCAAAGCTCAGCGGAAACCTCAGCTCTGGTGTTCAGGCTCTCCTTTCCCCTATTTCTCTAACTTTTCCATTAGTCAGGAATTTAAGTCTCTTAAATGTAGTTGTCCATTGGGAGACCCTTGACTTCTTGCTTTCACAGAATCTCAGACTCTGTGTTTTGCTAGTGTATTTTTTTTAATTTAATTTTAACTTTTTATTTTATATTGGAGTATAGCCGATTAACAATGTTGTGATAGTTTCGAGTGCACAGCAAAAGAACTCAGCCATACATATACATGTATCCATTCTCCCTGCTAGTGTATTTTTTAAAAACTTTTTTATGAGGTGTTTTACTGTTAAACAAAAATAATTATACTGTCTCAGTATATGCCTTTTAAAAATAATAATCATGTGGCTTTAAATACAACTTGTATTAAACAGGTTCAATTGTGAATATTTTTATAGTTATGTAATCCAAAGGAATTATTGTTGGGTTTGCTTGAGCTGATTGAAGAACCCTCTGGAAAACAGATATCCCAAATTATTCTTCTTTTACTTCGGCCATTACAAACAGGTAATGAGTATATTGACATCTAAGTGTTTCTTGTTTTATTTGTGTAAGTGCCTTGATATTACTCCAAGATGTCAACACTATAGCAAAGTACATGCCTAATTATTTTTTTTATATATAAATTTATTTTTTTATTTTTGGCTGCGTTGGGTCTTTGTTGCTGTGCGTGGGCTTTCTCTAGTTGCAGCGAGCGGGGACTACTCTTCGATGCGGTGCAGGGGCTTCTTATTGCAGTGGCTTCTCTTGTTGAGGAGCACGGGCTCTAGGTGCACAGGCTTCAGTAGTTGTGGCTTGCAGGCTCAGTAGTTGTGGCTCATGGATTCTAGAGTACAGGCTCAGTAGTTGTGGTGCACGGGCTTATTTCCTCCGTGGCATGTGGGATCTTCCTGGACCAGGGCTTGAATCTGTGTCCCCTGCATTGGCAGGTGGATTCTTAACCACTGTGCCACCAGGGAAGTCCCATAGTTTATGCCTAATTATTTAGTACTCTGCTTAAACTAGTAATAGCAATGCGAGTTTGAATCCTGCTGCTCATAGAAAGATGGCAATACCTGGCACAGAGATGGTACCCAGTAAATATTTTGTTGAATGTCATGCTCTTTTTCATGTGCTTTGTTGTGACCTATAGTTTTTGCTATATTCCTGTCTGCAGATAACATTCCTATCTGCAGCTTATATTTAGAATTTTTCCTGTAAACATATTTAAAGGATTGCCTCTGCAGTGCTCAGTTTGATAGCATTGTGGTAGTCATGTATCTTAATTAAGAACAGTATCGGGCAGGGCATTGCTCAGCCTTTGCTTTAGGAGGTTGGGATTGGGAATAACAAAGGTACTACTGAACAATGAAACAAGTGTGGAAAGAAAAGTTTCCATAACTGAGTGCAAAAACAGTATTGATAAGTAATGGACTTTGGCAACCAAGGCAGACAGTATTTATGCATGGGAAGAGACCACTTTTTCATTTTATAACGTACGTATAACTCAGAGTCTGGTAGAAGGACCCAAAATCAGAAGCTAGAGTAAATTTATTTTAAATGTGAATTCCCAACAGCTTTGTATAACTTGAAATATTTAAAGTCTTCTAGAAAAAAATCTAATACTACTACCTTTCATTTTTACAGTGCTTTATAGTTTACAAGACACTTGTTCCTATTTTATACTTATAACAACCAAAAAAATATGGAAAGAAGTGTTTTTGTTTTAAGTATGTAACCTGTCGTATAAACATACCTAAACAAAATTTCATGGCATCTGTTGTAACGTGCCATGATTGTAAGATGCTCCATTATTTTATGAACCCCTAAGAAGGAAAAAGATACTGCCAGTTAAGCTATGATATATCATCCTGATATCAGAGTTGTCAAAATATGGGGGGGAAATATGTGTTGTACTTCTGCATTTATTGGACTTCTCCCAAGTTTAGCATACTTGATGAGGCTGCCTCAAGTAACAACTTGGTCTCTGTTTTAGTGATTCAGAAACTTCGTAACAACAAGGCATATTCAGTTGGATTAGCATTGTCTACGCTTTGGAGTCAGCTGTCTCTCCTTCCTGTTCCATACTCAAAAGAACAAATACAAGCAGATGACTATGGCCTTTGTCAGTGCTGCAAGGCCTTAATAGAGTTCACTAAGCCTTTTGTGGAAGATGTCATTGATAACAAGGAAAGCTCAATGGAAAATGAAAAATTAAAGGATGAAATACTGAAATTGTAAGTATATTTTAAGAATAATTCATAATGGACTTAAGTGATAGTTCAGTTATTTTATGTTTCTTTATTTGTTTGCAATGGAAATTTAAATCTAGTTTCTAATTTTGAATTTTAGAAGAATATGGGGTTCAGTTGATATAACATGGGCATTTAATGAAGCATCGATATTTTAAAAAAATGAAACCAAAATCCATTTGTTTAGTTTACTTATATTCTTCTATGGATTGCCTTTACTCACCATGGTAAGTGAATAATAGCAGTGAAGGAAATAGATGAGTGTAGCTCAAAGAATCTGGTTTTCTGCAGGGGAATTATGTTTTTACTCTCCCTTTGAAAGCAGCAGAAGATGCACCAGACAGTTGAACTTCCAATTTGACAACAAAAACAGTAGCAGAGAACCCAGGAGCATTCACTCCAGGGGTACCGTAGACCAGCAGTCCCCAACCTTTTTGGCACCAGGGACCAGTTTCGTGGAAGACAATTTTTCCACGGATGGGGAGGGGCAGGAGGTGGGGGATGGTTCAGGCGGTAATGCAAGTGATGGGGAGCCATGGGGGGTGATGGGGAGCAGCAGATGAAGCTTCGCTGGCTCGCCCGCTGCTCACCTCCTGCTGTGCGGCCCGGTTCCTACCAGGCCGAGGACCAGTACTGGTCTGTGGCCCAGGGGTTGGGAACCCCTGCTGTAGACTATGTATGCACTGTTCAGTATGGCTGTCAAGCACTTGACATATGGTTAGTCCAAATTTAGTGCTCTAAGTGTAAAATCCTCCCTGTATTTTGAGGACTTGTTATTAAAAGAAATACTAAAATACCTCAATAATTTTTATACTGGTAACATATTGAAATAATGTTTCTGACATATGGGTTAATAAGAGAAATTATTTAAATTAATTTTTCTTGTCTCTTACTACTTTTTTAATGTGACTACTAAAAAATTTTTAATTATATATGGGGCTTTAATTATATATGGGACTCTTAGATAGTGCTGGACTGGATTATATTGAAAAACATGGACCAGTAATTTTATTTTTAAAATTTTGAGACTAAAACCACTGTTAGCTTTCTATTTTGTCAGGTTAGGACATTAAAGCATTTTTTACCATTTATAAAACCCATTATTTCATGAACGAAAACATATTTTAACTAAAATAGGTAAGGCTTAATCACAGAATACATTTGATTTTCTAAATAAAACAAATATAGCTTTATGAAAAAATTACTGCATTGTCCTGATTTTCCTTAAACTAATGAAAACTACATATACACTAGCACTGGTCCTAAGATAAATATTCAGTATCCATTGGTATAGTCCAGACATGGAAGTGACTCTCTGCATTGAATCTAGCAAGGTATTCTCATGCTCTCCCCATTACTAGTAAGAAGGATCTTATATCACCAGTTTTACAGGCCATTGGGTTATTGGTGCTTATGTTATTTTTCATGTGAAAACTAGTTATTTTATACTTAGGAAGTGCTGTATTCATCGTTACCCATTTCTTAAATTTTAGTTGTTTCAGAAGCTTGAAATGCCCTTTGCTGACAGCACAATTCCTTGAGCAGTCTGATGACACTGGAGATGATCCTTTAAGGTGTTTTGCATCTGAAATAATAGTAAGTACAGCTAATTTAATGTTATAAAATCTGCTATAATCTAAAATATTACCTGCTGTATTCTCATATACTGCACGTGGGCATGTAAATTGATACATTTATTAATAAAGCAATATGTATTTTTTATAAAATATAGATAAAAAGATGAAAAACGAACAGCAATAATTTCAATAACTAGATATAAATAATATTAACACCTGTATTGGAAAAATTTACAGTTCTCCTTCTGTGACTTTTTCCTTTACTTTCACTCAGAACACTTCACTTCTGGCATTTCTGGTCACAAAATGTGTGGGGGTTTTATCTTTTCTTTCTTTTTTTAAAAAATAAATT
Organism: Monodon monoceros; assembly: GCF_005190385.1. Taxonomy (NCBI): domain Eukaryota; kingdom Metazoa; phylum Chordata; class Mammalia; order Artiodactyla; family Monodontidae; genus Monodon; species Monodon monoceros. The sequence continues at coordinate 100,336,525 of NW_021703774.1, forward strand.
TATTTATTTATTTTTGGCCGTGTTGGGTCTTCATTGCTGCACATGGGCTTTCTCTAGTTGCGGCAAGCAGGGGCTACCCTTCATTGTGGTGCGTGTGCTACTCATTGCGGTGGCTTCTCTTGTTGCAGAGCACTGGCTCTAGGCGCGCAGGCTCAGTAGTTGTGGCACAGGGGCTTAGTTGCTCCGCCGTATGTGGGATCTTCCTGGACCAGGGCTTGAACCCGTGTCCCCTGCATTGGTAGGCAGATTCCTAACCTCTGAGGGAATCAGCCTACCAATGCAGCCACCAGGGAAGTCCCATTGGGTTTCTTTCCCACACGAAACAATTCTGCAGCACCAGCTGGGTGTCCTACAGTTAAACTCAATTTTGACACTAACTACCTGGAGATAGTATCAGATTCTGCAGGTTAAGGGCTCAGTCTCATGAGGCTGCTCCCTATTTCAGATGCCAATTGCTCGTGTTAGGTCCCCAGGTTACCCACAACTTCTGTTTGACTTGGCTACAAATCAGAGGTTCCATGACCTCCTCCCCTTTGGGTTCGATTATTTGCTAGAACGGCTCACAGAATTGAAACCCTTACTTATGTTTACTAGTTTATTAGAAGATATGATAAAGGTTGCAGATGAACAGCCGAATGAAGAGAGAGAACAGCCAAATGAAGAGATAATTATACATAGGTCAAGGTCTGGGAGGGTCTCAAGTGCATGAGCTTCTGTTCTCATGATGTTGGAGTGTGTCACGCTCCCAGTATGTGGATGTGTTCGCTAACCTGGAAGCTCTCTGAAACCCATACTTTGGGGATTTTATGGAGGCTTCCTCATTTAGGCATGATAAGATATTAACTCCGTTTCCAGTCCCTCTCCCCTCTCTACAGAACTGAGGGATGGGGCTCAAAATTCCAAGCTTCTAATCATGGCTTGGTCTTTCTCATTACCACCTCCCATCCAGGAACCATCTTAGTGCCCACTCAGAGTCACTTTAATAGAACAAAAGATGCTCCTAATGTCTTATCATTTAAGAATTTACAGAGGTTTTAGAGCTCTTTGTCAGGGACAGGGTTAAAGACAAACGTTAGAACAAGAGATGTTCCTAGTGCTCTTATCACTTAGGAAGTTATAAGGGTTTCAGGAAAAAAAGAAAAAAAAAGGGTTTCAGGAGCCCCGTGCCAGCAACCATTAGCAGAGACCAATATATATGTATTTTCTGTTATTTCAGACTTTTTTCTGCTCTAATACTTATAAATAAATAAATATATACATACATAATTTTTTAAAAGATCCTATCATATTGTATAGTTGACCCTTGAACAATGCCCACGGGGTAGGGGCACCACAACTCTGCTCAGTCAAAAATCTGTGTTTAACTTACAGTCAGCCCTCTGTATCCTGAATTAGAAATTTGAGGAGGGATAGGAGGAGTTAGGAGAGGAGATTCCAGAACTTTAGGGGAAATAGCTTCTGAGGATGAGAGATGATTTGGTAACTGATATAAACAGATACATAGTTTAATGGGGTTAATGCTGATGGTCAAGGTAGCGGTAAAGAGGTTATGAGTGATGAAGACGGATGGGGGAAGGGATTTTCCCAGGAGCACATAAGAGCCTGGGGCTTCTTCATTGTTGCCAATACTAGAGTACAGTGTAAACCTCTGGATCCAATATAAACAGCACCATATGTGATATATGTACTCCAAGATGTCTATGAAAGTTGGAAACTGTTAAGGATTTTAAGCCTGGGAGTGATGTAATCAAACTGTTTTGAGTTCATCACTATTTTTTTTTTTTTTTTTTTTTTTTTTTTTGAGTTCATCACTTTATTGGAGGATGAACTTAACTAAGAGTGGAAGTAGGGAGATGGGTTAGGTGTCTTTTGGGAGTTAAGTGATAATGATGAGAGCCTGAGTATGGAAAGAAGAGAAGGCAGATTTGAGAACTTTATAGGTAGATAAAATTAGCAAAGTTTGGTAATGGATTGGATTTAGAAGAATAGTAAAAAGGTTGAGTTATGGACAAGGTTTTTTGCTTAGTTAACAGGACAGGTGAAGTTACCAATAATTAAGATAGAGAATACACAGCAAGCAGTAGGGGGTTTTGTACTTAAAAAAAATTTTTTTTATTATGGAAATTTAAGACATTCATAAAAATAGAGAGAACAATATAACATACTCTCATGTACCTCCTGCCCCGCTTTGACAATTATCAACCTTTTTGCCAGTCTTGTTTTATCTAGCCTCCCTCTTTTTATTTTGAGTTGATAAGCAATGTAAAGTTAGTTTATTTTTTTAATTTTTTAAAATTAATTTTTATTGGAGTATAGTTGATATACAATGTTGTGTTAGTTTTAGGTGTACAGCAAAGTGATTCAGTTATACATATACATATATCCACTCTTACTCTTACTCTGTAATAGGCCATTACGGAGTACTGAGTAGAGTCCCTGTGCTGTACAGTAGGTCCTTGTTAGTGATCTATTTTATATACGGTAGTGCGTGTATGTCAGTCCCAATCTCCCAGTTCATCCCTCCCCCCCCACCCCCAGCCTCCCTCTTTTTTTGCTGTAGTATTTTATAGGAAGTCTAGATATATCATTTCATCTGTGAGTCTTTATGTATGCTTCTCTAATTGGTAAAGACTTTTTAAAAAACATAACCACAATGCCATTATGACACCTAACAAGATTAACAATAATTTCTAATATATGTATCTCTAATACCCAGAGACAACAGGTTTTTAAGGAGCAAATTTTGGAAAAGAGTAGATGAGGTTACCCAAAGTGGTAGATCAATGTGAGAAAGGAAAAGCGTTCAGGACTAAATCCTGTAGGGTACCAGCACTTAAGATGAGCCCACCAAAGAGACCAAGAAAGGAGAGTCAAAGAGGTGATGAAAATATCACAGAAACTGGGGTAGTAGAGTTCAGGAAGAAGGAAATGATTGCTACTGTTAAAAGCAGCAGAGATAGTCTGTAGAGTAGGAGTTGAAAAGCATCCGTTGGATTTAGGAAGTAAGATGGCATTGATAATCTTAGCAAGAGCAGTTTGAGTGGAGTGTGGGAGACAAAAATCAGTGGACTAGATAAAGGAGTGCATGAAAAATGAGAAAAAGGAGATGACTAGTATAAGCTATTCTTTAAGAGTTTGGATGAATAAGGAAGAAGAGAGGCAATAGAGAAGACACGGCCTTAGATAGGAAGGTAACTGGGGGAGACAGGAGGTGTGAGCATGTTTATAGACTGAAGGGGTGGGAACCATCATGGAGGAAAGAGAAGTATTATGGGATAACTGAAATAATGTGGCTCAAGGAGAGCAGACAGCTGGGCATGGGATTGAGGACACCTGGAGAGGAAGAGGCAAGAACTGGTATGTAGGTAGAAAAATTTGTAGCAGAAATGGAGGATTATAATTGAGGGAATTATATTATTATTATAATATAATTATTAATATTATTATAATTGAGGGAATCAGACCCACTGTCCTCAGATCCCTTAAGAATGAGAGGTGGAGGGCTTCCCTGGTGGCGCAGTGGTTGAGAGTCTGCCTGCCGATGCAGGGGACGTGGGTTCGTGCCCCGGTCCGGGAAGATCCCACATGCCGCGGAGTGGCTAGGCCTGTGAGCCATGGCCGCTGAGCCTGCACGTCCGGAGCCTGTGCTCCACAACAGGAGAGGCCACAACAGTGAGAGGCCCGCGTACCGCAAAAAAAAAGAATGAGAGGCGGAAATGAGGACTGAACAAGGGGCTTCAGGAAACTGGTAAATGTTTGGAATATTGAGTGGAAAGAAAAGAGAGGTAGAAGATGAAGAAAACATTAGTCAGTAGTGCTAAGCACTTGGCGACTGTGGTTGGAGACCACAACTATAGTGATAATACTATTTTTGTGTGATTTTTCTCAAGCAGTACTCAGCTACCTGGGTGTAGAAGTAGAGAAGGTGGTTTGTAGCTGTTTTTCCAAGGCTGGCATTTTATTGGGTAGACGTAGCTAACGGAAATACAGGGTGCAGATAGTTCAAATATCTAATAGTGCATTGGTTGGTTAGGGAAAGAAGGGGATTAAGAGGGGACAGATGGGTAGGTTAAAATGAAGGCATAACAAGACTAGAGAAGTTAGAGGTAGATGAGTAGGTTGGCATGGGAGATAAAATAAGAAATTGTGGTCAAAAAATGAGATGCTGGAGTTTAGGTATCTAATATGGAATAGCTCCAAATTTTGATAGAGATCCAGGATGGAATTAGGTGCCAAAACGGATTAGAAATTAAGGTCATTAGAATTTAGTGGTCAGAAAAACCATGAGGCTGGCCTGTTACAGGAGTTATCTACATGAACATTCAATTTTTCTATGATCATAGCAGGAGTTGGATAGAGAAAAAGGATGTGAGCAGGTACCAGTCTTCCGTGAACATGGGGAAATGACCAGGAAGTCAGCGTATGACAGAGATGAGGACAGATAAAGGGCAGTATGGCACCTGCCTCAAAGGAAAATGTGCTTTTGCCTGAGAGTGCAGGAAGAACCAAGATAATACTAAGCCTCTACCCATACCACCCTTTCCTACTGCTGCCTTCCTCGCTGTGCAATGTAAGAGGTGTGAGAGTATGAGCAGCTCCCACCAGAAACCAGTCAGGTTTAATGAGAGCAGTGAGATAGAGTCAGCATCCTATGAAGAGGTTGAGGGTATAGGGAAGAGGTTCTAAGGTCTCAGTCAGTGGAAGGCACATTACAAGTAAAGCCAACAGTGAGGAAGCACAAAGCAGGTAAGAAATAGAAGTGAAGTCAGGGTAGGAAGTGAAGTGAGGAGGTGCCTTCTGTTCTATGCTGAAGAAGTATAGGTAAATGTGGCATGCCTCAGCCATCCCTCTGGCACAAGTTGTTTTGGTATAGAACTGCTTGAATGTCCCAGAGGCAGCAGCATAGGGACGTTTCATGAAAGGGCGAAGACTGCCTTGAGAAATTGTAGAGGCGCAGGTATGTTGGGTCTGAGCAAGGCTGCTGGTTGGTGTGTGGATAGATAGTGAAGACCCTATTTGGACACAGATGGACCCCAAATATCTACAGCAGCACTGTAGGATCTGGGTACATATAATGATTTTTTAAAAGGCTAATAACCTAAAAAAAAAAAAAAAGGCTAATAACCTTCCTCTGGAAAAAAAAACCCAAAACACATCTAGCATTGGCTGAATGAAGAAATGGAGCTTCATGATTAAGAGGACATTTGGAATCTGAATACAGTAAATTTTTGTTTTATGGATATAACAAGAATGCAAGCCTTCGAAAATCAGTATTTATTTAGCATCTGGTGGCTGAATAGCAGTCTCTTGTGACTGAGGATTATTTTCCATGGTTGATTTTTGTGTTCTGAAATGACTAATGGAGCCATCTGGAGTAGGCAGGTTTTAACTCCCTGAAGACCAGAAAAGTGTTATTTGGCTTTCTAATTCTCTACAATGGCAGGCCCAGTGCCTGGCACTCAAGTATTTATTGAATAAATGAGTGAATATGTGGAAGGTCAGCTTTAGCTTAGCTGTTTCTGTCATTCCCTTGACTTCTATATAGTAGTTTGTTGTGACCTTAGCTTTCTTAAACTTTTTTTGTGGAGCTTCTCAATAAGTATTGACATACGTATTATGTCGTTTTCTAGATAAGGAAACTGAAGCTTTAAAGAGGTTAGGTAACTAACCCGGTATCTAACAGCTAATAGGTGGTAGAGCCAAAACTCAGATTAATTTCATTGGATACTGAAGGTCAGATGCTTTCCAGCACACTAGAATTGGAAATGGTATAAGAGGCATAGGAGTGACCTTGTATTTCTTAAGCCTCTCTTTTTCTCTTTCCTTCCCCCCTTAAAACAAATGAACAAACATAAAAATGTAGTCAGTTAACTCAGGCAGGGATGCTTCTCTTTCTCCTACAAGAGCCCATATGACCTGAGGTATCAGTACTGTTTCCTCTGTCTCTTCAGCCACTGGCCAGTGTTCCTCCTGCCCACTCCATATCCAGGCAGACAGTGGTCAGTAGAGCATTCCTAGAGTATTCTTCATTTGAGTAGTTTACTGTCATTTCATGATACTTGCATGTCTCACATTTTTAGATTGTTCTCAAATATCTCTGAAGCATTTTTTAAATTGTGATAAAATACATATAAAATTTACCATTTTAACCATTAACTGTATAGTTCAGTGGCATTAAGTACATTCACATTGTTGTGTAACGATCACCACCATCCATCTCCAGAACTTTTTCATCTTCCCACCCACTTAGTTCCTTCAGGTTGTTGGCAAAAACTTATCTTCTTGAACCTGTAGGATTGAGGTCCCCATTTTCTTGCTGGCCAGGGAATACTTTCAGTTTCTAGAAGCTGCCTGTGGTTCCTTGACAGACAGCCCTCTTCATAGGCCCCCTCATAACTTGGCAGATTAGTTCTTTAAAGCCAGCAAGGGTGAGTTTCTGACTCTTAAGGAGGGCCTGGATCCTGTTTAAAAACGTTCTTCCTGTTAAGTCGGGCCCATGGAGAATAGTGTCTCTTCTCGACTCAAATCAGCTGACTTGGGACTTTAATTACATTTGCAAAAATCCTTTCACTTTTGTCATATAACATAATCTAATCATAGGGATGGCATCTTGCCATATTCTGTTGGTTAGAAGCAAGTCTCACAGGTCCCACCCACACTCAAGAGGAGGGGATTTTATAGGATGTGAATATGGGGTAGGAGAGTGCACAGTAGAGTGTCTGCTATAGCTTCCTTTTTTATCCATTTCACAGGGATTTTTATCAGCAATTGGACACCCTTTCCTCAAAATGATTTTTAATCATGGAAGGAAAAAGAAGACTTGGGATTATCTTGAATTTGAGGAAGAAGAAGACAAACAGTTATCAGACTCTATGGCTTCTCTGGCATATCTAGTATTTGTACAGGGCATCAGTATTGATCAGCTTCCAATGGTATTAAGGTAGGAGTTATTGTTTATTTATATATTCTGAAAGGAATAGCATCAAACTCATTTATCTAATGTCCAATATGTGTTTATTAATGTACTAGTACATTTTCAATGAAGTATAAACAAAACCTATTTTTATGCTAAATATTACTGCGTATAATCCCTTAAAGCCAGTAGTCATCAAGTAGTGAAAGTGGTTGGGTGGGTAGGTGTTGAAATAGACTTAAGGAATGATTGGGACAAGAGTCACAAAGTGTTAAACTGAGCTTGGTTTTGAAGCTGTTAGGCCACTTACCAATAGGGTGGTCTAAATTGCCATCATCTTTTCACTGGATTATTAATGTAATCCTGAGTGGATATTTATATATCTACCCTCAATCCCTTTTAATCCAATTTATTCTCAACACATAGAAAGTGAAGCTTTTAAGAGTCGTCCCTTAATGAAAACCCTTCAGTGGCTTCCTAAATGGCTCTAAGAATAAAGTCTTAAATGCCTTCCCATGAGACAAGCTTATGCATGATCTGGTCCTTGCTTTATTGTCCTGATTCATCTCCTACCACCTTTCCTCTTGTTTACTGTGCTCCAGTAACACAGATCTTCTGGTTTCTTGTTCACATGTGTCATGAACCTTCCTGCTATAAGATCTTTGTACACTTAGAACCATCTTTATCCTAAATACAGCTTTCTGAGGAAAGCCTTCTTTACCACCCAATTTAGGCTGAATCTTCCTGTTACAATGACCTTGACCTTGTGTTTCATTTCCCATAAAGTTTTTAAACTAAATTTTTAATCAAAACTTTAAAAAATAAATACATATTTCTATAATGTAACACCTTTTAGACTTTAAGGTCCATGATAATAAAGATTGTGTATTTGTGTTGCAGGCCTTGGGTGTATTAGTGTAATTTGTATGTTTAGGTATGAATATACCTGGAGACATATTTGTATGTAAATATAGCAATAATAGCTACCACTTGCATGTTTACCATGTATTAAACACTATAACAGCTTTGTATACATTATCTAATCTTTATAATAACCCTTTTAAATAGAGCACTATCTCATTTTACAGATGAAAATAACTAGCTTAGACAAGTTACGATACATACCACCCAAGATCATACAACTAGTTAGTAGGATAGGTGGAATTCAAACATAGTTCTGTCTGACCCCAGAGCATATACCCTTAATCACACTCGACCACCAAAATGACTTAGGTATGTATACTAGTGTGCTAGAGCTGCCATAACAAAGTACCACACACTGTGGATAGCTTAAAATAACAGAAATTTATTATCTTATTATTCTAGAGGTTAGAAGTCTGAGGTCAAGGTGTGGTCAGGATTGGTTCCTTCTGAGGGCTGTGAAGGAGAATCTATCTGTTCCATGCTTCTTTCCTAGCTTCTGGTGGTTTACTGGCTGTCCTTGATGTTCTTTGGCTTGTAGATGCATCACTCCAGTCTCTGCCTTCATTTTCATATAGAATTCTCCCTGTGTGCTTGTCTCTGTCCACATTTCCCTTTTTTATAAGGATACCAGTCATACTGGATTAAGACTCATATTAATGACCTCAGTTTATCTTGATTACCTCTGTAAAGATCCTGTCCCTAGGGTGGGGGGCGGTTCCTGCTCTGTCCCTGCCCATCACTACCCCAACTTTTTAAGAAAGAGAGACTTTTTCTCCATATAAGGTCATATGCTGAGATACTGGCAGTTAGGACTCCAGCATATCTTTTTTTTTTTTTTTTTTTTTTTTTGCAGTACGCAGGCCTCTCACTGCCGTGGCCTCTCCCATTGCGGAGCACAGGCTCCAGACGCACAGGCTCAGCGGCCATGGCTCACGGGCCCAGCCGCTCCGCGTCATGTGGGATCTTCCCGAACCTGGGCACGAACCCGTGTCCCCTGCATCGGCAGGCAGATTCTCAACCACTGCACCACCAGGGAAGCCCCAGCATATCTTTCTTGAGGGGACACAATTCAACCCATAACAGTATTTATGTATGTAAAACTAAAAGTGCGTGTGTATGTGTGTGTGTTTATATATACATTTTTTTTCTATTTTAGCCCATCATACCTTTTGCAGTTTAATATGGGGCATATTGAAGTCCTTTTACAAAGGTAAGATCATTTAGATGGCATCTCAGAATTAAATAGTAATGTTAAAATAGTCCTTGTCAAGATCAGGGGAGACTACTTTCTCTTTGCCAGACCCTAGTTAATTAATTGATTATTTTATAAAATAGTGAAGCAGATATTCACAGCAGAGATAGAAATGAACCAAGGAGGTTTTTACAACAAAACCTCTTATTTTAAACTAAAGATAATTTTAAAATATTGTCTTCTAAGGAGGTTTCCAGTCATCTGCTTCTAAGGTTTCTTTGCTTATTTCAGAAGTTGATAAATTAAACCATCTCTATCCCAATGCAGCCTCGTCCGATCTAAGGAGGGGTGGTCAATAAAAGAAATTCATCCTTCGTTTTGCTTCATGGACACAATCTGTGAACTGCATCAAAAGGAAGGAAGTGTCTTAACTCCATCTTTTATAACTTAGATTATTGATAGTGATATCATTCAATAGCTTTTCTCATTTGAGGCACTAATAAGAAGGAAGACTTCCTCTTTTTAAAAAAAATTACCAAGTAACAGGTATGCATAGTTTTCCCAGACAGATATTTAAGAATTTTTCCAAACTCTATATGCTTTGTTTTCTTTTTCTGTAACATGTTTAAATTATCTCTTGAGATCAGTCAGGGCCTTATCCTCTAGGAATACTGGTGACAGTTTATTAATCCCATCTCTTCCCAGGTGAAGGAAGATTTGTAACATGGCAAATGTCCAAAGCCTCAGCCTACAAGGCAGGAATTTCCAAGGGTCTCCTGGCATAAGTAGTTATTAACTCTGTAAATTTACTGTATTATGTATGTCTTAATGATTTTACATTTTTATTTAGCTTCTGTTATATTCATAAAATGAGAATATGTATTGATTTCAATCTTAAGTTCTATAGTCTTAAGATTTCCAAACTGTTTAGTCATTGAGCCAAAAAACATAACATTTTTAATTCCTTGTATGGTTAGAATAAGAACCTGGAGCCTGAGATAATATTTTTTGCCACAGATCTTCAATATTTAGTTAACAGTGATTGTAAAACTTAATAATCACAAATGGAAAGCATTAATTTTTATATATATATATATATATATATATATATATAAAGAATTGAGAAGATTTTACTGATTAATCAATTAGAATACTTAGTATTATATCAGGTATAATTGATTTCTTAGCACTTACTGTTGAAGATCTGCTGATCTGCTGATCTGAAATAAGCCCTGAATGGGCTGCTTTTGGTTAGATTTGGATATCAGTAGCCAAATCAAAAGACAGATCAAAGGTGGGTTAAGAATTTTGACTAGGTTCTTCAATAGAATTTCTCCTTAATATGTATTTTTTAAGTATTTAAATTTCAGTTTTTGCTTTATTTTTCCTAAGATGAAGAATAATTCTAAAGCAATTTAGAAAACCATGTTGATAAATTTTAATATTCTCTTCCAGAACAGAGGAGTCTGTTTTCTCCAAAGGATTGGTAAGATTTGTTTGCACCCATTATAATTTAAATACATAGTCATGTTAACAAATACAGCTGTTGACTTTACCATATATGTATCTCTGCGTATATTTTCATCTGTAGTATCTGTTGGAGAATGGTTTATTGAGAATAGAGGACAACAGTCTACTTCACCAGTACTTAGAAATCAAGAGTTTTCTTACTGTACCTCAGGTAAGTAAAATATGTATTCTAATCTTGAAAAAAGCCCCTTTCCTATTCTGAACTTAAGTAAAGGGCTTTTCAGACTCCTCTCCCACTTTCTTCTCCATATCCTTTGAAAACTCTAGTGCCTTGCTGTCCAATAGAACTTTTTGTGATAGTAAAATTGTCCTATTATCTGTGCCATACAGTTTGAAAGCCACTAGCCACATTGAACACTTGAGATGTTCACTTGAAATGTGGAACTGAATTCTAAATTTTATTTAATTTAAATTAATTTAAACTTAAATAGCTGTATGTGGCTAGTGGCTACTATAGCTGACAGCATAGCATCTAGTGGAAAAATATAACTTGTGTCCTCAACACTTTGGTTCTGTAGAAACCCTGGAAAATGAAGCTCCTTTACTTTTTTTTTTTTTTTTGCGGCACGCGGACCTCTCACTGTTGTGGGCTCTCCCGCCGCGGAGCACAGGCTCCAGACACGCAGGCTCAGCGGCCATGGCTCACGGGCCCAGCCGCTCCGTGGCACGTGGGATCCTCCCAGACCGGGGCACGAACCCGCATCCCCTGCATCGGCAGGCAGACTCTCAACCACTGCGCCACCAGGGAAGCCCTCCTTTACTTTTTTAATAACTCAAGTCCTCAGAACTCCATCAAGGCGTGTATAACTCATTACTACAAAGACATTTTTTTTTCCCTCCTGTGATTTATTTTGCCTGTTTATTAGTTATACTGTTTGTTAGTTATCATAGCCAAGTAGGTCTTACCTTAGATGTCAATGTAGAAAATTGTTTTTCCACTATTTAAATAGAAAAATATGGCTTTTGTTAGTATAATAAGCCTGATTATTTTAAATTAATGGATTATATTTCTGTATGTTCGGTTTCATTTTTTTTGCCACTCTAGACATAATTGAAAATTACTTCTAACGATATACTTTGTAACACCCACTCAATAGCACTTACAAAATGGATTGTACTAAGCTCCCTGTAGACAAAACAGTAGAATGAAAGGCTCGGGGAAAAATTTACTTCATCTTTAAATCTCTTGCCCTCATTTCTCTGAATTTTTGGTGTCCATTGATAATATAGTTGTTTCTTTATAGTCAATATAATCTAACGTTTGAATTAAAATTTTTTTAATTTCCAGGGCTTAGTCAAAGTAATGACACTCTGCCCCACTGAGACACTGGTATGTAAATGTCTGGAACTAAATGAGTTACAATGAGAAATTTTAATAAATAATCTTTAGTTTATATAACAATATTATTTGTTCCATTTTAGAGGAAAAAGGGTTTAGCTATGCTTCAGCTGTATATTAACAAGTTGGATCCACAAGGCAAATATACTTTATTTAGGTATGTATCAATGGTTAATTGCGAAATGTGTGGTTGATTAAAAACCAAATTAATGCCATTAATTATTCTAGGTTACTGTATTTCGGTATGTTTTACATGTAATTCTTCTCTACCTGGAAGCCATATCATAATAAATTCTCTTCTCTGTGATAGGTAGTGAAGGGTTAATCAAAAATTATGGATACATATATAAATATATATTACATGAATAATAGTATATATTTCAGTTTAATTGAAATAACTCTAAAATTAAAATAGACTTAGAAGAATAAACTGAGATTGGTGGGGCTCCTGCTAGAGCTTTACATATGTCAATAATGTCCATTATTCACAGTTGAAATTAATGGCTCTGGAGTTATAACTTTTTTTTTTTTGGTGGTACGAGGGCCTCTCACTGCTGTGGCCTCTCCTGCTGCGGAGCACAGGCTCCGGACATGCAGGCTTAGTGGCCATGGCTCACGGGCCCAGCCGCTCCACGGCATGTGGGATCCTCCTGGACCGGGGCAGGAACCCGTGTGCCCTGCATCGGCAGGCGGACCCTCAACCACAGCGCCACCAGGGAAGCCCTGGAGTTATAACTTTTGACAGGCTATATCCACTTTAACAGTGGAGCTTATTAATAGTACTGTTTGAGGAGGAAAAGATTCTAGCAACTCTCTGAGTTGAAGATCAGCAAACTTTTTTAAAGGGCCATAAGTAAGTATAGTCTTTGTGGGCCACACGGCCTCTGTTGCAGCTGCTCAACTTTGTAGTGGGGGTAAGTGTGTTCCAATAAAACAAAACAGGCAATAGGCTAGATTTGGCCTGCAGACCTTAGTTTGTTGATACCTAGGTAATAAAAATGAGTTAAAACCAAATTGGGGCAATGTCAGAGTGCTAAGGAGTGTTCTTTGGGATTGGCCAATACTAGCACTCTTGATTTTATCTTTTTTTCATTTCTATTGATAGAGTCATAGCAGGTTTATGAAACCTCAGTTTGATGCTTATGTCTTCTACCAGCTTCCTATTCTGATCTACCTGTATTCCTACCCCAAAATCTCCCCCTTCTTCTTAAGCTCATTACTGAGTTTCCTTTCTTTGCAATTAAGTTAGTCTAACCAGACTAGTCTAACAGGGAATAATTTGGGGAGTTTTTAGGCTATTACACTAGTGACCATCCTTGCCATGTTAAATCATTGCAACTATATGCATAAAAAGATTCAAATTTGGTTTAATAGAAATTTCGTGTCGGAAAGACCCAGTTAAAATAGAATTTGCCAGTTAGTGAGGGCAGAAATCATAATAGGTGACTTTGTAATTGGTTGATCACCTTGCTAATTGTATGCACTGGTTTTTGTATTCCTAGAAATAGCACATGCCCCATTTGAATTTGTAAAACTTTCATTATCATTTAATTATAATGCAGCCTAGATAATTTCAAATGTATTGTAATTTTGCTTTAAAGGTGCTTATTGAATACAAGTAATCACTCAGGTGTGGAGGCCTTTATTATTCAAAATATCAAAAATCAAATTGACATGTCATTAAAGGTAAGAGCATAACTAAGGTGTCATTTATCAATTTATTTTGTAGGATATATTTATTCATTTGTGGAATTTATTAATGTGGAATTTTGCTCTGTGGACGTTTTATATCTCTAGTATTAGGGTACAGGCATACCTCAGAGATAGTGCGGGTTTAGTTCCAGACCACCATGATAAAGCAAAAATCTCAGTAAAGCAAGTCACACAAATTTTTTGGTTTCCCCAGTGCATATCAAACTTAATTACACTATATTTTAGTCTGTTAAGTGCAATATTATATCTATAAAAAAACAATGTACATACCTTAATTTTAAAGTACTTTATTTCTAAAAAATGCTAACCATCATCTGAGCTTTCAGTGACTTGTAATCTTTTTGCTGGTGGAGGGTCTTGCCTCAATGTTGATGGCAGCTGACTGATCAAGGTGGTGGTTGCTGAAGGTTGGGGTGTCTGAGGCAATTTCTTAACATAAGACAACAATGAAGATTGCCACACAGATTGACTCTTCCTTTCACGAATGATTTCTGTGTAACATGCAATGTTGTTGGACAGCATTTTACCTACAGTAGAACTTCTTTGAAAATTGGAGTCAATCCTCTCAAACTCTGCCACCGCTGTATCAACTAAGTTTATGTAATATTCTAAATCCTTTGTTGTTATTTCAACAGTCTTCATAGCATCTTCACCAGGAGTCCATTCCGTGTCAAGAAACAATTTTCTTTGCCCACCCATGAGAAGCAACTCTTCATCCGTTCAGATTTTATCATTGAGATTGCAGCAATTCAGTCACATCTTCAGGCTCCACTTCTAATTCTAGTTCTCTTGCTATTTCCACCACATTTGTAGTTACTTCCTCCACTGAAGTCTTGAGCTCTTCCTAGTCATCTTTGAGGGTTGGAATCAATTTCTTCCAAACTCCTGTGAAGGTTGATATTTTGACCTTTTCCCCATGAATTAGGAATGATTCCGGAAGGTTTTCAATTTGCTCTGTGCAGGTCCATCAGAAGAATCACTGTCTATGGCAGCTATAGCTTTATGAAATGTATTTCTTAAAGAATAAGACTTTAAAGTTGAAATTGAAATTACTCCTTTTTCCATGGGCTGCAGAATGGATACGGTGTTAGCAGGCGTGAAGACAACATTAATCTCATTTTACATCTCCATTAGAGCTTTTGGGGGATGAGGTACATTGTCAGTGAGCAGTAATATTTTGAAAGTAGTCTTTTTTTCTGAGCAGTAGGTCTCAACAGTAGGGTTAAGATATTCAGTAAACCATGTTATAAACATATGTGCTGTCATCAAGGTTTTGTTCTTCCATTTATACAGCACAGGCAGAGTAGATTTGGCATGATTCTTACAGGCCCTAGAATTTTTGGAATGGTAAAATTTAAGCATTGGCTTCAACTTCAAGCCACCAGCTGTATTACTCTGAGACTCAGCCTGTCCTTTGAAGCTTTGAAGTCAGGAATTTGCTCCTCTAGCTGTGAAAGCCTAGATGGCATCTTGTTTCAGTGTAAGACTGTTTTCATCTACATTGAAAATCTTTTGGTTAGTATAGCTACCTTCATTAATTACCTTAGCTGGATTTTCTGGATAACTTACTGCAGCTTCTATGTCAGCACTTGCTGCTTCACCTTGCACTTTTATGTTCTGGAGATGGCTGCTTTCCTTAAATCTCAAGAACCAACCTGTGCTAGCTTCAAGCATTTCTTATGCAGCTTTCTCACCTCTCTTAGCCTTCATAAAATTGAAGAGTTAGGACCTTGCTCTGGATTACGTTTTGGCTTAAGAGGATGTTGTGGCTGGTTTGATCTTCTATCCAGACCACTAAAACTGTCTCCATATCAGCAATAAGGCTGTTTCACTTTCTTATCATTCATGTGTTCACTGGAGCAGCACTTTTAATTTCCTTCAAGAACTTTTCCTTTGCCTTCACAACTTGGCTTAACTGTTTGGCACAAGAGGCCTATCTCGGCCTTCGACATGCTTCCTCACTAAGCTTAATCATTTCTAGCTTTTGATAAATGAGACATACATGACTCTTCCTTTCACTTGAATACTTTGTGGGGTTATTAATTGGCCTAATTTCAATATTGTTGTGTCTCAGGGAATAGGGAGGCCCGAGGAGAAGGAGAGAGATGGGGGAATGGCCAGTCATTGGCGCAGTTGGAACACACACACAGCACGTTTTGATTAAGTTCATCGTCTTATATGAGCGTGGTTCATGGTGCCCCAAAGGAGTTAACGATTGTAACATCAGAGATCACTGATCACAGATCACCATGACAAATATATATTAATGAAAGTTTGAAAATTTTGAGAATTATCAAAATGTGACACAGATGTGAAGTGAGTAAATGCTGTTGGAAAAATGGTGCTGATAGAGTTGCTTGACACAGAGTTGCCATAAACCTTCAATATGTAAAAAATGCAGTAAAGGGAAGTGCAGTAAAATGAGGTATGCCGGTATATTTTTTTCTCCATTTCTACTCTTTTTTAAAAACCTGGATTTTGAAATTTGTTAACTATAGATTTAAATTGTATTAATTTTTAAAACTGATAATATGACTTTTTTGTTTTGCTGTATACTTGTGGAATGTTAATGGAAACTGAAGTCTATTTGTGAATACTCAGTAATTCCATATAGAGAACAGAGAAAGAGCACACCAGTGCTTTCAAACTAGCAGAGTTTGTACTAGGTGTCCAGAAATAGTGAATGAAAGAATGGAAATTAAAGTTAAAAATATATATTTTAAATGTGTAATAGCTTATTTTTGTAGTATCAAGGTATTAGAAAAACACATATATCTAACAACCTATTATTTAAAGCCTTTCTCAATTTTTCTTTTGCTTCTCAGAGAACATATAACAAATGGTTTACAGGACCGCAGCTGATTTCCCTTCTAGATTTGGTACTTTTTCTCCCAGAGGGTGCTGAAACAGATCTACTGCAAAACTCAGATAGGTGAGGTGACCATTACTAAGGTTCACGTAGTAAATTCAGAATAAAATGTGAAACTCCTGCTTTGGGAACCTAAACGAAAATAAAACGTATTTTTCCGTGATTTTATAATCAATGGTTAGTTCATCAAATTACATAAAGATTTTCATATTTAAAAATTAGATAAAAACAATCAAAAATTCTCCTTTCCAGAACTATGACTAACAGTATGATTTTGTACCTTTGATGTACCTAGCTCATAGAGATTTGGGACTATAGCACTGGTGACTAAACACTAAGAATTTCGTGTATATAACTTATAAAAGGCTTATACGTTTGGATTTTATTTCGAAGACATACATCAATTTTTTTCATATACAACATGTAATTTTACTTTCAGTATACTCGAATGAACGTTGAGAAATGGTTGTAAGCATTTTTCAAAGGAATCTTAAAATTCAGGAAACAAAAGACTACTCTCGAACATTAAAGATTACAAGTCTCCCTTGGGGGAAAAACGAATAGTAATTTTCACAATTATATTTTGTGAACGTGGAGAACAAAAGTAATACGTTATGTTAAGGGAGTGAGATGTGTGATAAGATATTTTAGCAGTCCATCGCCTCAACCACTTGGCCACCTCGTCATTTGCTGATAAGGTATTTTAAAGGGAGAAGCTTCTAATGGCAAACATAATTGTGGAATTATACCCAAGGTTTTAACTTACCTTTATTCATTGAAATTGTTGATTATATGAAACTGTACTGTATGTAACAAATTATATATTTTTAATTAACAGGATAATGGCTTCATTAAACTTACTGAGGTATTTGGTTATCAAAGATAATGAAAATGACAATCAAGTAAGTGAATTTTTTGAAAAAAACTATTATTCAAATGCATAAGGAGCGTTTTGTATTTTCTTATCAATACCTACTTAAGCCATAATTATTAATATTTTACCCAGCTGTAAAGCTCCAACAAGTGCCAACAATTATTCTTTCAACTTGAAGTTAATTCCCAGGAGCGCTTACCACCCCACATCCAGCTTTCCCTTTTCTTTTCCTGTTGTACCTCTGCTCTCTTGCTATAAACATTGCTTAACCTTGTTAGGTAGATAAGTTGCAGCTCCTAACTTAACTAACCTTTTGAAACTCAACATGTATTTGCGTATCTTGTTCATTAACCGCCATCTATTGCTCATGATTTAAGTCTGAGCTATATAAAATAAAATCATCTGATCATTTGATATCCCCTCATCAGAAATGACAAATTGAAGCATTTTCAGCACTAAATCCATTAACAGCACCTTTTGAATAATGTGTAGGC
The DNA here is from genome assembly GCF_005190385.1 of Monodon monoceros. Taxonomy (NCBI): domain Eukaryota; kingdom Metazoa; phylum Chordata; class Mammalia; order Artiodactyla; family Monodontidae; genus Monodon; species Monodon monoceros. The sequence goes on from NW_021703774.1 coordinate 100,354,373, forward strand.
AGTTGAAATTTTTTAAAATAGTGCACCATTAGAGGTATTCAATAAATAGAAAACTATTTGAGGGAGATTTATCATACAGTAAAATTACATTTGCTTTTTATCTTCTCTTTCTACCTACTCTATTCTTTTTTTTTTTTGGCTGCATTTGGTCTTCGTTGCTGCACTGAGGCTTTCTCTAATTGCGGAGAGTGGGCAGGCAGGCTTCTCTTGTTGTGGAGCACAGGCTGTAGGTGCTCGGGCTTCAGTAGTTGTGGCTCTCGGGCTCTAGAGTGCAGGCTCAGTAGTTGTGGTGCATGGGCTTAGTTGCTCCGTGGCATGTGGGATCTTCCTGGACCAGGGTTCGAACCCGTGTCCCCTGCATTGGCAGGCCGATTCTTAACCACTGTGCCACCAGGGAAGTCTCTACCTACTTTATTCTAATAGTTGCTTTTTGTGTATGTGTCATCTTATTAACTGTAACTACCTGGATTACATGCATGGTTAAACTTTTTAGAAAGCAATAAATGAAATGCAAGTAATTGATTTTTATATAAGAATGCCAGAGGGTTGTTTTTTCTTTTTTAATTTAAGTAAATCATAATTTGGGATCAAAAGTTTATGGAAAAAGTAGTAGTTTCCTTCCCTCAAACATAAAGCCAAGTTGAAAGAATTTTACAGCGATCACTGATTTACCCACCACCAAGATTCTACTGTTAACATTTTACTCTGCTTTTATCACTTATCCATCTCTCCACCCTCTATCCATCCATTAGTCTCTTATTTTTTGATGCATTTCAAGGTAAACTGCAAACATCAGCATACTTTACCGTAAATATTTCAGCATGTATTTCATTAAGAAGAGTTAAATATTTGTCTATAGTTTTTCTTTAAGTTTACATAAAATGAAATGCCCAAATTTTAATTGTACATTCACTGAGGTTTAACAAATGCTTAGACCCCCACCCACCCCTGGCAGTACTCGGGCCTCTCACTGTTGTGGCCTCTCCCGTTGTCACGGGCCCAGCCTCTCCGCGGCATATGGGATCTTCCTGGACTGGGGCACGAACCCATGTCCCCTGCATCGGCAGGCGGACTCTCAACCACTGCGCCACCAGGGAAGCCCTATCATTTATTCTTCACTGTGCTATAAGTGCTCTTTAGTTTTTATTTTTCATAGACAGTGTTAGCACAGGAAGGATCTTTAACTTGCACAAGGGCATATACCTAGTAAGTGGCAGAAATAGCTATGACCCCAGGCAGTGACCAGAATCTTTGAATCACAAACTAAATCCTGACTCCCTTTTTGTGATAAAAAGAGAAAGATAACAAGTAAATTCAGTGGCAGTGGAAGCCCTGAGGCTTCAGGAAGATGTCCTTAGAGTATGGTATGAGTTTTTACTTTCATCAGGATGAGGCCATACCTAGAAATGATCTGATTTGCCTGACAGGACGAAAAAGAATCTTTCTGAACCTTTTTGATTAAGAGTGAGCACAGTGTACTACAGGGGCAGCAAACGGGCCTCTGCCTAGAGAGGGAAGGCAAAGCGGTTTTAGCATTGTGCAATGTCTACTATGATATCCACAGATAATGCCTCACATTTATTTGGCTTGAACACTGTACAGTGAAGAAAAGGATACAGCCAGCTTATAAGATTGCTTTCTTATTTAATGGTTTTTAAAATTTTTTCTTAGGGATCAAATATTCCATAGTATTGCCATGCAAGTTACTGTAAGGATTATCATACCAAGGAAATTGGCCAAAAACTCAGTCCAAGATGGCAACCTAACATCTTTGAGGCAGCTTGTTCATCATGGAAGCATTTCTTCCAAGTGCAGTCACAGTAGGTCATGTATATAAATGAGAGGCAAATCTGTCTGCTGTGGTTAATCAAAAAATAAGAGCCTTCTGAGTTTTAGAAATTGTGATTAAAGGAGAAACAAAATGATACTCTAGTGATGCTGAATTGTGGGTAGTTTTATTCAAAAGGATTCCTACCAGTACCTATTTTTGAGCAGTTAAGTGTGCTGAGGTGGTAACTAGTCAGATGAAAAGCTGAAAAGCAATCAGAAAGGTGTATAGAAAAATTAAATAAGAACAGAATCATTAAAATACAAAAAATGATTCATAATTGAATAATCACTTCTTTCCCTGCTATATTGGGTTACTGTCAACTAACTTATTCTTTTCATAAATCATTCCCCTCCTTACCTTACTATTTCATATCTCTTTATCTCTTTGCATAAGTTGAAGGCACTTTCTCCCACACTTCAGTTTGACAGAACTTCTTGGACCTTGAACCTCCATCTATCTGTACTGATAAAACCAACTTAATTTTTAGACCTAGTGTTCCCTACTATTTGGTAGGTATCTTTAAGTAAGTGTTAATTGTTTAATTATAGTAATTTATTCTAATACATAGGCCATAATAATTTATCCCTCACCTTCTGTCCCATCTGCTCATGTCCTTTCCTGTCCACCTGCTTACCTATTCTTTTCCTAAATAATTTGTGATTGTAATATGTAGAATGGGAGCAGGGTCAAGGGAAGCAATTTAAGATTGTAAAGGCCAGAAGTATGTATCAGGAATTTTTAAAAATTGAATTATGTAATGTATGCATATATGCTTTTCATTTAGGAAAACACAACAAGTATCTGGCATACAAACACATACTTATAGTTCTATATAATCCACATTTTACGTTCTCATTTAAATTGTTTCTTTCTCCAAGATTAAAACATATCCCTTGTGTGTTATTTGCAGATCCAAATGACTTAAGATTATGCACATTCCTTAATATTACAAGTGATAGAAGTTCTACAATATTACTTCATAAATAAGAAGTGATACACAAATTAGAAAAGGGAAAACTGGGTCTTATTCATTTCCTTCTTTTTATTTCTTTATTATCATGGTTGGCTGTGTCCTTTGCAAGGTCCCTGTCTGCTCTGGCAATAAATTTCACTGTGGTATAAAACTGCGTTCTCTCTTTCGTGAGACAGGCTGCAGTGAAATTTGAAATGTATAGTTAAGCTCTAGAACTGAAAAGATCTCAGAACTACTCCACCAGTGAGTTACTTGGGTATAAAATTTCAAAGTAAGCATTTGTGAACATTTCAGATTTTTATCCTTAGTACTATTTTTTAACATCTTGTTACTTTCTAGACACTGAAGATAAAACAAATGTTAAGATGATTTTCTGGGCTTCCCTGGTGGTGCAGTGGTTGAGAGTCTGCCTGCCGATGCAGGGGACGCGGGTTTGTGCCCGGGTCCGGGAGGATCCCACATGCCGCGGAGCTGCTGGGCCCGTGAGCCATGGCCGCTGAGCCTGTGTGTCCAGAGCCTGTGCTCTGCAATGAGAGGCCCGCGTACCGCAAAAAAAAAAAAAAAAGATGATTTTCTTCGTAGTGTTTTTTTTTTTTTTTAAAGATCTAGTAATCTTAATGTAGGAGAGAGAAAATATTCTTATTTCCATAGCTTCTTCACTCCTACATGCTTCTAAAAATATTACTGTTGTTCATCACATGAAAAATTTGTGGAATTATGCTGAACAGAATGTGCACAAATTTTCTTTAGCCTAATTTTGGCACATTTTATTACCTTATTATAAGTTTTAGATTATGGGCTGTGTATTAAATTATTGCCATTAAGAACAACTAAAGTCTTAATAAAGACCTCCTAGTGTTACACTGTCCAATAGACAGTAGCCACATGTGACTATTTAAATTTTTTTTTTTTTAAATGTTTAATTAAAAATTCAGTGCCTCCTTGGCATTGGACAGGGCCATTCTAGATTATTGTTTCTCAGCATATGGTCCTAATCAAAATCAGCTGGGTATCTTATATAATTTGATTTGTAAAAATTCCTGATACATACTTGTTTAGATTGATTTTTAAAATGCATGAAGACATAATATGTTAATTAAAAAGGAAGTATAAATACAGCACAGATTGAAAAACAGGAAGAAAATTACATGAAAACATACCAGTAAATTTGGAAACTTCAATAAAATAGAATTTGTTAGAAAATATAATCTAACAAAACTGCCACAATCTACTAAGAGAAATCACAAGGTCAGATAATTTTTACCATAATTTCAAGAAACAGATACTCAAGTCTTATATAAAATGTTCAAAAGACTAGAAAAAGAATAGTTGTGCTTAATGTTATGCATCTGTTTAGTAAGATATAACCTTAATACGAAAACAGACTAGGATAGTATGCTGAAGTAAAGTTACAGGCTCATCTCACTTATGAATATAGATACTAATATTACCAAACCAGATCTAGCAAAAAAAAATGTTTTTAAGTCATTGGACTAAGTTGGTTTTATTCCAGTAATGCAAGGTAATGTAATTCATAGGTTAAAGTAGAGGAAATACATAGTTACAGGAAAAAAAAAAGCATTTGATACATTCAGTACATAATCGTGATAAAAATTCTTAGTCAACCAGAAAATAGTTTTATTTTAATTGCAACAAAAATATGAGATACTTAGGAAAACATGTAAAAATATGTATAAAACTTTTTGAGGAAAATTATAATACTTTATAGAGAGATATAAAAAAATATATAAGTAGAGATTTGAATACGTATGTGGATGGAAAGATTTGGTATCTTAAAGTTGTCAGTTCTCAAATTAATCTAAAAATTCAGTATAATTCAAAACACCCATTAGTTTTTTAAAATGGAATTTGATGATTGATTATAAGTTTCATATGGAACAGTTAAGGGCCAAGCACCTTTGAGGAGCAAGGTGTGTGGACAGGAACTTGCCTTGCCAGATATCATAATTTATTATAAAGCCACAGTAGTTTAGAGTAGTATTGCCATGGGACTGGATAGATTGACTAGTAGAAAACAGTAGAGAATCTAAAAATAGATATCTGTGGAAAATATATATAATAGATATATATGATGCTGCTGGTAATGGTAGCTTATATTTATTAAGAACCATTTGCCAAGTTGTGCTTTAAGCACGTATTAACTCATTTAATCCTCCTGTAAGGTATTACTTTTTAGTATGAGGAAGGTATGAGGAAATTGAGGCATAGTGAGGGTAAGTAGAACTTGCTCAAAGTCACGTAGCTAGTGAAGGAGCCAGTTTTTGGACTTGGGCAATCTCCAAGAGCTAACATTCTTAATTACACCATTGCACTGAACTTCCTGTCTGAAATGGAGATGCCATTACAAATTGGAAGGAAAGAATAGGACTCTTCAATAGATGATGCTGGGTAATTTGTCATATGTACGGGGAAGGGGGGGTTAGATGCCTATTTCACATATACAAAACAAAATTCCAAACAGATTAAAGACATAACATTGAAAATGGACTTAGAAATTTTTAGAACACATTGTAAGAGAAGATCTGTGTGACCTAAGGGTTTCTTAAGTAAAAAAGCACTAACCACAAAAAAGTAGATTGATAATAACATTGAAACTAAAACCTATTCAAGAAAAGAAAATGTGTACAAATTGAAAAAGCCACAAAAAGAGAAAAAAATGTCTTCTTTTCTCCATCCAATAGTTAGTATCAAAAAAATAACTACAAAGCAAGAAGAAAAAGACCACAAATCAGCAAAATAGGTAAAGGATACACACATTGTAAGGCAGCTCACAGAAGAGGAAACCCAAATGGCCAATAACCACAAGACAAGATTCCCAGTATCACTAGTGTTTATGGAAGTGTAACTTAAAACTGCAGTAAGATACCACTGCACACCCATCAAAATGGCGAATGTTAAAAAAGGTGGGTAGCATAGGTTAGGATCCAGCACAGTGATGAAACAAAGCGGATAATCCTTTTTGGGCAATTTGGCATTATCCAGTGGAGTTGAAGAATAAATACTCTTAACTCAGCAACTTCTCTCCTAAGCTATATAATTAGAGCAGTGTTCTTCAAATTGCTGGTCATAACCAAGCATATTAGAGTCATTAAATCAATTTAGTGGTTCAGACTGGCAATTTTTACAAAATGAAATAGAATATAATTGAAACATCAGGTTGCTTGCACAGATTCTTAGTAAGAGTTATGGTTATTGCAGCAAATTTTGTGGTCAATTGCAAAGAACGGTGTTTGAAAGTGGAGGGGATATGACAGATTGGCTAGGAATAAGATGCATGTTGCTTACCAATATCTCTTATGATGTATTTAGTGGTCAGTTAGCAGAAAGGCTATGATACTGTACAGTTTAACTTTATAGTAACAGTATGTAGTTAATTGGGAAATAAATTGTACCTGCTGTCAGTAAAATTGTGAAGTTTTACAAGCAAATTATTTTAATCTGTATTTTCAGAATGAACTTTTATTGAGGGAGATATATTTTTTTCAAATTCATGACAGTAACAAAAATAAGTGAAAAATACAGAACCATGTTCACATTCAACTGTATCTGAAACTAAAGAGTGACAATATTCAAAAAAGTATTGACTCTATAATTAGTAAACTTAGCCTTAATTTCAGCCACATTCTAAAAAGAAAGAAAATGAGTGTAAGACTTTAAAGCTAAGACTATTTAAGATAGTTTCATCAAAAGTAAATACCCAATGAAAATGATAGTCTAAAGTATAATTTTTCTTGCAAATGAAAGCTTAAAACCTTCAAAATTAGAGACAGCTAGAAACAACATACTGAACTTGTGAATGAGGCCCCCTAATGTTTTGAAAGATGAAAAGTTACCAACATTCTTTTAGTCTCTGTAGAGGTAGAAAAGAAACCTTATTATCAGCGTATATAATTGTGTGTTGTTTGGCAAATGAGAAAATGGCTCATTTGGACCTGGAAAGATTATTTTCCCAGCATATACAGTGTTTGTGTCTATTTATTTATTTAGAAGTATGTTTTAATGGTAATGTGATGTTTTATCAAATCTATATTGCAAAACATGTATGCAAAGGTTATGATGCTTCTTGATGAGACTTATTATAAATTGTGCAACACTTAAATTGATATCTGGTATTTGCAAAACAATATGATGTTGTATTGTTTCAGCTCAACCTTACATACACCTAAAGATTACCTACATTTACTGAATTGGAAACACACTGTGGGTCATTAAAACTTAAAGTAGAAAATTTTTTACAGGAATGACAAGTAACAGAACTATGGGCAATTATCTTTTTAAATTGTCAGAAGCACTACCAAAGTTGTTTGAAGTCAGTGTATTTTTTTTTGGAAAGCTTTGGTATCCAAGGAAATCCCTCTGGATATTATAAATATCTTGTAAAAGTGGTGAAAATTGTTAATTTTAAAGGTTCACTGATTAACCAAACTCTTGAAACTTTTTTCAGTGATTAGAGCTAAGCATGACCCTTGTATCATATCAAAATTCATTTATTGTTCCTATGGAAAGTTCTAAGTAGGACATAAGAACTCAGGAATAATATTCATGTTTTTCTAGTTGGAAAGCAATCTTATGTGGCAGATATTTTCAAAGATAATATTGAGTGGCAAAATTGACATGTGTCTGATTTTCTGGCATGCCTAAGAAATGAAATCTGAAACCGCAGGAAGACATGATTATATATTTCAGTATGTTAAACTTATCTGTCGGTTGTAGAAGACACTACTGTTATAGAAGGAAGGCTTAAATGTAATTGCTTTAACTAATATATGTTTCTGACATTACTGAATAGAATTTATTAATGAATTAAGTCTGAATATAAAATTAGATATATTGTTACATCTCATTTCTCTGTTTTAAACTTTTAATCATTACTTTATAAAGGAGAAATTTAAAACATTCAAGAAAAATGTTTGATAAAAGATACATTTCCTTTTAAAAATCCTGAATCAGTAGTTAGGTTAAACCTGTTGGCTGAAGAAAATTAATTAGTGAAGCTTAGTTATTCATTTACACCAAAGAATGAATATAAGACATTAAATTTATCATTTTGGGAATGAGATTTCAAATAATTTCTATTACTAAGTAGGAGTGAAAGAAAATTTTTTCAACTTAGACCAACTTTTTTTAAAGGAAACTTTTTCCTATATTCTGGATGTAAGTCCTTTATTAGGTTTGGTTTTTGTAAATATTTTCTTCCAGTCTGTGGCTTGTATTTTCATTATCTTAATAGAATTTTTCAAAGAGCAGAAATTTTAAATTCTGATGAAGTCCAGTGTATCAGTTTTGTTCTTTTAAATGATTTATGCTTTTTGGGGTTCTAAGAAATCTTTGCTTAACCTAAGGTCACAAATTTTCTAATAGAAGTTTTATAGTTTTAGATTTTATATTTATGTTTATGATCCACTTCAAGTAAATTTTTTATATGGTGAAGAAGTATGGGTTAAGGTTTTGTTTCAACTCCAGCTCTATTTGTTGAAAAGGCTATACTTAACTTGAATTGTCTTGGCACCTTTGTCAAAAATCAGTTGATCATGTAAGTGTGGGTATTACTTTTGTATTCTGTTCTGTTCCATTGACCTATGTCTCTTCTTTCACTAGTACCACACTATCTTAATTACTGTAGCTTTATAGTAAGTCTTACACTCAAGTAGTGTGAGTCTGCCAACTTTTTTCTTTAAAAAAATTTTTGGCTGTTCTAGATCCTTTGCTTCTGCATATGAATTTTAGAATAATTTTGTCAGTTTCTACCTGTAGAGGAAAAACATTCCGGTGTTTCTGCTCTACTCTCAGTATTTCACTTCATTTTTTATACTTCTCGTCACCAAATGTGTAGTGATTTTCCCATAGCGAGCAATTTTTTTTGACACCAAGTAGATGTCCTACAATTCAGTCCCCTTCTGACACTCTACCTGGAGATAGCATCAGATTACACAGGCTAAGGGCTCGACCACAACATTATCCCCCTTCCGTTACCAATCATAAGCCCAGGTATTGATCTGTGCTGCTGACAGACTGGCTGTCCGTCAGAGGTTCCCACGACCCCTTCCTCAGGTTCGATTAATTTGCTAAAGCTGTTCACAGAACTTCAAGAAAACATTTTACTTACTAGATTACCGGTTTATTATAGAAGGATGTAATTCAGGAATAGCCAGATGGAAGAGATGCATAAGGCAAGGTATGAGGGAAGGAGCGCTGAGTTTTCATGCCCTCTCCTAAACTACTGTCCCAGCACCTCTACGTGTTCACCAACCCAGAAGCTCTCTGAACCCCATCCTTCTGAGTTTTTATGGAGGCTTCATTACATAGGCATGATTCATTAATTCACTGGCCATTGGTGATTGAGCTCAGTCTCCAGCCCCTCTCTCCTACCAGGAGTTTGTGGTGAGAGGAGCTGAAAGTTGGAACCCTTTAATCACATGGTTGATTCCTCTGGCAACCAGCCCCCATTCTTATTAGGGGCTTTCCAAAAGTCATATTCATGGCTGAAAGGGCTTGTTATAAATAACAAAAGACAGTTTTACTGTTCTTAGGAAATTCAAGAGTTTTAGGAGCTCTTTGCCAGGAACAGGATGGAGACCAAATACGGTATATATTTATTATAAGTCACAATATCACTCTACTATAAAGAGTTACACAGTAGTGATTCCATTTATATGACATTCTGGAAAAGGCAAAAATTATATAAACAAAAATCAGACCAGTGATTCTCTGGGGGTGGGGGAAGAAAACTGACTACAAAGGGGAACAAGGGAACTTAACTATAGTGGTGGTGGTTATACAACTATATATCTTTGTCAAAACTCAGAACTGTACAGCTAAAAAATGTTTATTTTACTGTATGTAAATGATACCTTAATACACCAGACATTAAAAAATAATATATAAAAAGGAAAGGACCAGGCTATATTTGATGTTATAAATAGAAAGGACATTCTGTGAAACTTTTGTTTCAACTATATAAATAAATGTGAGTTGTGATGTAAATTATATTTCTTACTGTGGGCCATGGTAAAAATATTTTGAAAAACGCTACCCTAGAAAAACTTTTATTCCATGTGAATAGGAAAACATATGCAGCAATTTCAGTGAGCATTGTTTGAAGTACTAAAAAAACTAGTAACAGGATAAAAGGTATAGTATAATGGGATGCCTATATACCAATTAAAATGAAAGGATTAGAGCTATAACATAAATAACCCTCAAAAACAGGATTGAACAAAAGGGAGCTAACGCAGGATATGTACACTGTGATATCATTTGTATAAGTTTTAAACATGAAAAACTGTGGTATATTGTATAAATTAAGAATACTAAAACCTCAAGTTTTAGAAAATGTTACATAGCTTAGTTAATGGCTTTCTCTTGGATAAAGAGGGCTTCAACCATATCTAATGTATTTTGTAAAGTAAATATGGTAGCATGTTTACATTTGACAAAGCTAGGTGTGAGTAAAAAGGTGTTTTCTCTATATTCTTTATGTCTGAATGTGTTTTAATCTGTAGAGGGTCATCAGTAACCTCTGTAGCCTTGAAAGCCATCCATGATATTGGCCAGTAGTAGTGGGTTCTACTTTTAAGCTTAGAGGTAAAGGGAAACAACGTTTAAAAAAGTGGGGGCGGGATAGAGAAAGGTAAAGAAGATGCTGGAGAGAGAGGGAGGAACGTAAGAGAAATGAGAGCAGTGGGTGCGTGTGGTAGAGTAACATACTTGACATCCTGTGTGACTACTGGTTGAAGTTTCTGCTGTACTAATGCGTAACCCACGTTTCCATGTGAGGACAAGAAAACTTACAATTTCAATGGAAGTTTAAAAACATTAAAAAATGTTTTTTAAAGTATACAATTAAAACAGGTTCATTGTTTAAAAATCAGGATAAATAAGCAAAAAGTAATAATCAAAATCTCACCATTTATTTTTGACATTATAGTGTATGCCCTTTTAGGCTTTATACCAGCAAATCTGTACATACTTCTTTTTTAAAAAAGATCATATTATATGAGTCATGCTGTAACCTTTTTTCCACTCACCAATATGTATTGAAGAACACTATTTTAACGGCTGTGTAGTTTTCCATTGTGTGGATATACAATTTACCCTGCTCCTGTTGTGAAAAATTGTCATTACTTACCACTTTTCACTACTTAAACATATTTTTATAAACATCTCTTCAGTGGAATCATTATAACATACATATTTAATTCTTCCCCAGATTAAGTTCATAGATTCTGAGTGAAAAAGTATGCATATTTTTGAGGTTTTGGATTCTTGATAGTTCCTCTCAAGAACTCCACTTTTCCTAGCAAAATAGGAATAATGAGAAAGGACAGATTTAAATTAAAAGGATATATGTGACAGTGAAATTATAAATTATTCAACACAGACATGTGTAGATTTTATTTTGGAGGGCTGTATATGTTAAATGTTATATACTACCTGGATCAAAATAAGTTCATTACAAAATAGATTTTCATGTGATCCAGTTCTAGTTAAGGATAATTGGATTCCTAAGTTTCCCTTTTTTGCCTAAGATACTTTCCTTTGTAATAAGTACCTGGAAACTTAGCAATACCAATGAATTTTCTTTGTCTTCCTTCTTTTCTTTTTTTTTTAAATTAAGACTTTATGATTCCCTTCCTGTAGTACTATAGGAGGAAATGCTCTTGGAATAAAAACCTCTAATACAAATGACAAAATAACCCTAAGCTGTCCTAGGTAGGTAAAATCTCCATGTATATTGGTCCCCAAGAAAGTCTGTATCAGCTTTGTGTTAGAAAAGTTTCCATCAATAGAGAAGAATCCCCTGGAACTAGATATGTGACAGGAATATCATTTGAAAGATAAAGAGTTGAAGGGACTTATAAGGTAGAGTCATTGTGGGGTGGTTTATAAAAAAAAAAGATGTCTCAGACCGTGTGGATTATTTTCAAATAATTTTCTCATGGATAAAACTTCTAAGTTGCAGATCTCAAAACCAGGAGCTATCCAAATGGCACAGTAATGAGTGTATGAACAAGTTCATTTTTGTTTTGATTGGTATTTAGATAAAATAACTAGATGTAGTAATGAATGTATTATTAAACAGTCAACTCTACCTTGAAAGGCAAGGATCATGTCTTACTCATTTCTGTTTCTCCAACTGTCAGCACATGTTTAATACTAGTAGGCAATCAATACATCTTGAACCAAATAACTAATTGTTTCATTAATTCTTCCAAACAGACTGGATTATGGACAGAACTCGAAAAGATTGAGAATAATTTCTTAAAGCCACTCCATACAGGTCTTAATATGTCAAAAGCACATTATGAAGCAGAAATTAAAAATAGCCAAGGTTGGTAATGTGAAGTTTCATTTTCAGTTAGGTCTAAAAATTAGTCATATTTTTTTGAACTGTCATTTATATTCAAAATAAAGAACTTTATCTTGTACTTGTCTAACTTAGAGCAAACAGGGAACTGTGATAGCTAAGTCATTTTATTTATAATTAAAATGTTTCTTGGCAAATCTGTATGCCAGTTAACACTGAAATTGGGTTAACAAAGATTTAAACCAAAATGAAGCATATTCTGGTTTCAAACCTCAAGGTCTGATTAAGAATCTAATTGTATCACAAGTATTTCTGTTTGGATGTCATTGTACTTCCTTTAGTATTGTGGGGTCCATCCCCCACTTCACCCTGTACTCAGTACAAATTATGAAAAAGAATCTTAGATCCGGAATTACTTTTTAAAGTCAGCAATTCTATTATAATAATCTTGTGGTCTTTTCCATTTAACTATGGTGGTATTTCTGTAGGCATTACTAAAAATTTTGTCATTTTTAGTGTGACAGGTATATTTCTGATTTTATATTGAAGAAAAAAGTTTTAAAATTTTCATTCATCCTGTACATGCCAAAATACTATTCACCTAAACATTTATTCACATGTTGCAGAATTTTAATATTTTTGTTTGTTCATAGCTTGATTTTAGCATATCCTGAGCTATTAAACACTAAGGCTTAATTTACACAAATAACTGGCATTTTTTAAGTTAGTAAATGATTAAAGTAGCTTATAAATTTATTATTGAAATCTGAGAGTTGTTTTAATGATTAAGTGTGACACGATTTTTTTTTTCTCTTACAGAAGTCCAGAAGTCTAAAGATCTTTGTTCTATAACTGTAGGTAGAGAAGAGATCCCGAATATGCCTCCTGAAATGCAGCTTAAGGTAGATATGAAATTTTCCTAAGCTACATACAGCTGAAGTCTTTTCTTTTTGCTTTGTTTTGCTTTAAAGGCAGCCTTAATAACACTAATTTTTCTTGGCATTGCAGGTCCTACATTCAGCTCTTTTCACATTTGATTTGATTGAAAGTGTTCTGGCTCGAGTAGAAGAACTCATTGAAATAAAAACAAAGTCTACCTCTGAGGAAAATATGGGATAAAGTGAAAGCTCCATCCCCTAAATAAAAACTAGAAATATACTATATTTTCCATTATGTTTATTTAATACCTTTATAAAAGCGTTTCTGTAAAACACACTGATAGAAAATAAATGTAGCTTTTCTCATTTATCCGTTTCAGCAATGACACATTATGGATCAGTAGTATTGTTTGGTTTTAAAAAGATATCTACATGAAAAAAAAAAAAAGATATCTACATGGTAAATAATGCCCATGTGTAATTTAAATACTACTATTGAAAATCCAATACAAATCAATAATTTTATATTATGACTTCATAAAATGTACTGGAATTGCCTTTATTCATTCATACAGTTGTAGTGAGTTTATAAAAATACTGATACACTTTATGTTCCAGTTAGATGCTGTGTTACATTTTAGAACTCCTAGTATCAAACTGGCTATCACACCACTAAGAGCTAACAGAGCTTAGAGAGAAATTTTGAGTTTGGACCAGCTGACTACTTCTCTTAATTTCCTTCTTTTTCCCTGCCTCAGGAATCTTAGGGGGCAGAGTCCTATCAGTCACCAGCTCTCCAGCAGTAGTTACAATGTGAAAGCATCTGTGAAGATTAATTTTAGAAATACTGGCTGGCTTGTATTATAAAGAAGTATATATGACTTCTCCTTTAACCTAAGGGGCTAATTAGAAAATGCTGTATATTTATTTGCAATTAAATATTTGTTCATCCAACTTAATTTGTATCATTAAGAAACTGCATCTGAGTTTTATAATATATGTACCAATTTTTTCTGAACTTTTTTTTATATACCTCATTTTTTATTGCATTTTGCAGATACTGCATTTTTTTTTTTTTTTTTGGCTGCATTGGTTCTTCATTGCTGCGCATGGGCTTTCTCTAGTTGCAGGGAGTGGGGGCTGCTCTTCGTTGCGATGTGTGGGCTTCTCATTGTGGTGGCTTCTCTTGTTGCAGAGCACAGGGTCTGGGTGCACACAGGCTTCAGTAGTTGCAGCACGTGAGCTCAGCAGTTGCGGCACGTGAGCTCAGCAGTTGCAACACGTGGGCCCTAGAGCGCACAGGCTTCAGTATTTGTGGTGCGTGGGCTCAGTAGTTGTGGCGTATGGGCTCTAGGGTGTGCGGGCTTCAGTAGCTGTGGCGTGCAGGCTCAGTAGTTGTGGCACACGGGCTTAGTTGCTCCGTGGCATGTGGGATCCTCCTGGACCAGGGATTGAACCCGCGTACCCTGCATTGGCAGACGGTTGCCCAACCACTGTGCCACCAGGGAAGTCCCTTTTCTGAACATTATTAAAGGAAGTAACAGAACTCCTGAAAATAAAATCATTTTTAATTGTATGTATTTTATTTTAATATTCTTCCAAAAGAACATTTGTAACTGATAATCTAATTTGGGTTAAATGTATCACTACTCAGTTTTATCTTTTGAAGTGTTTTCCAAACTGGACTTTGCTCAATGATGTAAGCTTTAGTTGTTATCATTCTGTAGCAGATGCTATCTATGTGTGGTTTGGAGGTGATCTGGAAGAAGATATAAACATGCAATATTATTTGAGAAATAAGGTATTTTTACAGGGTCACATCATAAAATACCTAACATTATTTATTCAACAAGCATCAATCAGTATTGTATATGGGTTATTAGAGTAATAGAAAAATACCTGATCTGTGTCTTTAAGAGATTTCAGATGTGCAAGCCAAAAAATAGAATACTATTAAGAATTGCTTCAACAGAGATCTGTTCCAAGGATAAGAGTAAGGAACACCTAACTGCCTATGGGAGTTGGGAGCACACTTTACAGAGGAGAATAAGTATGAAAAGAAAGTGGATAACCAGTGAAGTTATAAAATAGTATGTATGCACTCTGACAGTTCATGACTACCAATATTTATACTTTAGAATTTGAAAGAAGATTTAAGTAACCAATAGGGCCAACACTGTATATATATGGCCAAATGCTCTTTTGGCCCTAAATGAGTGATCCTGGTAGTTGGTACTGGAAGTAAATTGAGAAGACTTGAGAGGCTAAGTTCAGGCTTGGGAAAGAGTTGCATGTGTTTGGAAATAGCAACCTCTCTGAGGGGAACAGAAGTAGAATATTTGTCAGTTCTACCGAAGAGGGTGTGCATTTTGAAGTCAAGAACCTTGAAGTGTATCAGTGTGTATGTATGTATGGCATTTTCCTCAGGTGACTTACCTTAGCTATGGTGCACATAAGATTAATAGCATTTATTGTGTTGTGTACTGGAAGGATCCGTAGGTTACTACCCAGGAATCTGGAAAAAAAAATTCAAAAGTTAAATAGTTGATATGACTTACATCTGTTATCTTAAGTGGAAAGAAGAGACAAACCTCTTATTGTTTGTCATTTGTTTATTCATTCATGCCTGCCTTATTCCACAGAGGATTTGATATGGCTTTACAGCCAGAACTTAATTGACTAAGAAGTGTTCACTTCTGATTTAGTCTTGCTGGAGAATCCCATATATCAGCATGCACTCTGCAACTTGTCACCCTGATTCATAGACTAGCTATTTGGCCTGCATTTTATTAAATAGGACAGGTTAACATTATAAAGTTTACCTTTTGGAAAAACATAATTCGCTTGCCTAATATAATTCAGAATCGAAGTAAATAAAATAATTTCAGGAAAATAGGTCTGTAGTGCTGTTGTCCATACCTCTGCTGAATCCTGAACATCAGTTTCCATTCCTCAGGCCCATGCAGGGCAGCAGACAGAACCAAAAAACTATTTCGGTGAATGTTAATAAACTTCTCAATTTTGGCTAGAAATGTTTCTTCAGCAGACATAAAGCATTTTTTAGCATCCATCAATAAAAATGCAACTCCTAGGAAAGGTGAGTGTAATATAAAATGTCACTTCGTCATACTGATAAAATTTTTTTTTGTAAACTCAGTAAAATCAACAAAAATAACTATAAGTAAAACATAGCTGTAAGTGTCCAGGCCCTAAACCCATAACAAATGGAAATTACCATAATGAAAGTCTTACATGACAAAATAATTAGGTAGTTCTTTGAAGTGCTCTGTATATAAAAGGATGACTTAATCTAAATAAGGGAAAAACCCTTTCTTGGTCAGTAACCTTTTTTTTTTTTTTTACTCTAAGGCACTGTCCACAATGAAAGTAATGCCTAATTTTAGTTACATGTTATGATTTTTAAAAGCTGGAAATCAACTAAAGAAAAGTTGTTTTAAGCAAGCCTTTAGTTATTTCTTGGAGAATCTTTTATATCAGAACATAAACTATTACATAAATTAAAACAGTAAGCAGATATCTAGGAACTCTGAAACAGTATCAGGCCTATAAGAATGGTCCAGAAGGGAAACAATCTACTTAGCTCTTTAAAAGATGAGGGGAGGACACAATCTGAGGAAAGCTACTATGTGATTATACTAATTGAATCAACCTGAGCTAAAAATTTATATAATATCTCTGAACCTAAATTTCTTCATCTGTAAGGTTGGAATAATAGTTCTTTGATAGGTTTGTTGAAAGGATTAAATAAGAGAATGCATATAGGGCTCTCTATTCAACCGGGAAAGATGAATTTGAGGTTGGACCATTTTCAGCCTGGAGGTCTATTTCTAGGAGCTTTTGAAAGTGCCTGTCTTCCAAAATCTCTGCTAGAGTACAGGTCTGTTTGTAACCATCCTAATAAAATCCTTCACCTCCATGTTTTTTTTTTTTATCACTTCTGTCATTTTCCAAGCACAAGTGGAGCTGCCTCCTTCCCATGTCCCTAGCTTTCTCATATCCTAATCTAATTCCTTCCTGTACTTTGCCCATGACTCACAGTTGTACAGTTTTATGATTTCAGGAACATTTGTCCCCATTTGTTTCCTTTAGTTAGTATTTGTTTATATCAATATTATGTTCAGCAAACTCTTGTACAAAATTATGAAAAACATTATATTGTTTTTGTATATGGATTTTGACCAATATCGTGATGTTGGTCTCTGTTAATATGGGTAATATTTTAAGTATTGACTGTTGCAGAGGGTGGCTTTGTTCTATTTTCAACTTCGTTCCAAAGCAAGTAGTTTGTACCATCCTCTACCAGACTCCACTGGTTCAGCTTTAGTTCAACAATTGTAATCTAAAAAGGAATATATTTTGTAATTGGCCATATGTACTGCTTTTGCAGCAGTAACAAAGTTTTATACATTTACCTCTCCCAAAAGGTAACACCTTAAGCTTATTACTCAGTTACTGAACTACCAAATTATTAGAATTTACACTTACTTATTTATTAAGAAACTTAAATCAAGGAAGTTAGCAAATATACTGTACCAGAAAGAGAAAATATAATTGATCCATTTTCCACTGTATCTGAATACCGAACTTTATGGCTTCGATTTTCTAGGGCGGTTGCAACTTCATAACTCTTAAAAAAATTTTCAGAAATACAAACTTAAGACATGTTTTAAAGAGTTTAATTAAAGCTAATCAAAAAATTAAGACAAGTTTAATAGCTTCTTTTATAACTATACCACTTAAAGATTGATCATCAACAAGAGATACCAAATGTGCTCTCTATGGAGAAAAAAACTTTAAAAAAAGGTAAAAATATTTAGTTTTGAAAGACACTGTGGTTTGGAAATGAGTTGTGTACTAGTTACGTTACTTAGGGAAGAAAATAAGGACAGTATTAAAGAATTAAACTATAAGAGCAAACACAAACTTCTCTTTGAAAAACAACTTGAAGATGGATTCTGACATGCATTACTGTATAAATAGAAGGTGTATGGTGGTGTGTTTCTTAGATGGTTGACAGAACCATGAAGTGCCATACACAGTACCACAAGGAGACAACCAATTCTCCAATTCATGTTTACATTACAGTTACTTTTAGTATACTTTTCAAATGTTTTAAGCCTTAGGTGAGTTAGAAAACATGAAGACAGCAATAGGACTTTTGGTTTAAATACTA
This sequence comes from Monodon monoceros, assembly GCF_005190385.1. NCBI lineage: Eukaryota > Metazoa > Chordata > Mammalia > Artiodactyla > Monodontidae > Monodon > Monodon monoceros. The sequence goes on from NW_021703774.1 coordinate 100,372,577, forward strand.
AGCGTTTCAAAATTCATCTAATTTCCTATTCTACCCACGTAATTAGATATTACCCGAAGCACTAAAATAGACGTGGTTTATACTAATTATGAATTGGTTAAAACTCAAGCTTGTTAGTCTCCAAGTAGATAAAAATCCCTTATATAAATTTTATATTTAGCCTCAGAACATGTATATTTTAAGCATACTTAAATATATCTAGAATATCAAGTATTCTAGATATAGAATACTTGATTCCCTTCCTTCCTAAAAAGAGTATTTTATGGTACTCAAACAGATCCTGACCTAGAGTTCAATTAAGACTCTTCGCATGAGTTTTCTGCTGCTGTTTTAAAATTACACATTGCGTCCAGTGATGGCAGATTAAGTAATTTAGGCCAACCCTCCTGCTGAAGGCAACTAGAAAAGCTGGAAAGTTTAAAAAATCTTGAATGCATCAGAGAGTTAGCAGGATAGTGAAAAATTACAAGACCAAGACCTATACAGAAATTCAAAGATAAGAGATCAGCACTTAGGTGATTTTTTTTCCTGAGGGCATTTGTCAGTTCAGGAAGAGAGAGGAGAGGCTGAACAGAGCTTTTGACAAAAGTAGAACAGCTCTCACAGGGGCTGCAGCCTAGCTTCAAACCATTTCAATCCTTAAAATTGTATTAAAGTGATACTGTATTACTAGTGCTCCCAAGTACCTTGCAGAAGCACCCCCTAGAGCGACCCTTCTCAATTAGGTCTCCTCATTTCAACTACAGAACAAAGAAAATTATCTGAATGATTATTTTCTCAATTCTCACATAACTAGTATCATCTAAATGACAGGAGATAAGCTCCTTTATTACATACAATAGAAGCCTTAGGGCTTGGGTTGCCAGATTAGCAAATAAAAAAATAGAACATCCAGTTAAATTTGAATTTCATATAAACAACATAATTTTTTGATATAAGTATGTCCTGTGCAATATTTGGGATGAACTTACACTAAATTCATTGTTTATCTGAAACTCAGATTTAACTGAGTGTCCTGTATTTTATCTGGCAACCCTGCTTAGGACATTAGAGGTTTAATTCTCTCGCAGAATTAAGTTTTCTCTAGGGGAATATAAAACTATTCTAGGCCTCAAATTATTTCCACAAACAATTTTTCAAATACAAATTCCAACACACAGTTAAAAATAATCAGACATACAAAAACAAAATTACATGAAAGAGAACTATGAAAAACAACAGGTAATAGAAGCAGTCATAGGGGATACATATAGTAAAGATACCATGTATATACTTTAAAATAGCTGTTTACTATGTTCAAGGAGATGAAAGGCAAGGTTAAGAATTTTGGCAAAGAACCAGAAAATATATAAAAGGATGTAACAGATGTGAGTCAGGAAAGTTTCATAAAATTGGAGGCAAATCTTTTTTCGGTACGCGGGCCTCTCACTGTTGTGGCCTCTCCCGTTGCGGAGCACAGGCTCCGGACGCACATGCTCAGCGGCCATGGCTCACGGGACCAGCTGCTCTGTGGCATGTGGGATCTTCCTGGACCGGGGCACAAACCCGTGTCCCCTGCATCGGCAGGCGGACTCTCAACCATTGCGCCACCAGGGAAGCCCGAGGCAAATCTTTTAAATGGAAAACAGTTTATTAAGCAGACAAGTGAAGGAAGAAGACAAATGTGAGAAGAACGTAGACAGAAAACATAGACAAAGGTATTCAGACCTGAAAGTATGATTCTTTTAAGTGTGTTAGTTGTGTATGAGTCAGTTAATTTGGAGACAGTGTTAGGAATAACTGATGGCAGATAATTAGGACCATGTATGCCACGCTGATGAATTTCAATTCTGTCCTATCCAGGAGCCAACTAAGAGAAGTATAAAGAAAATAGTAGAAGAAAGTAATAAAGTTAAAATTAGAAAGTACTGAATTACGAAAAAATAGGTAAGTTCAAGAGTTAAGTTTTCAACATAACAAGGAGCTAAGACTAGATTTTCCAAATTATGTTTCATTAAATATTAGTCCCATGAGATATTAAAAGATGTGCCTTATTCAAATAAGACTGGGAAACACTGAGGGAGACCTTCAAGATGGTGGAGGAGTGAGACGTGGAGATCACCTTCCTCCCCACAAATACATCAGAAATATATCTACATGTGGAACAGCTCCTACAGAACACCTACTGAATGCTGGCAGAAGACCTCAGACTTCCCAAAAGGCAAGAAACTCCCCACGTACCTGGGTGGGGCAAAAGAAAAAAGAAAAAGCAGAGACAAACGAATAAGGATGGGACCTGCACCACTGGCAGGGAGCTGTGAAGGAGGAAAAGTTTCCACACACTAGGAAGCCCCTTCGTGGGCAGAGACTGCGAGTGGCGGAGTGGAGAAGCTTCAGAGCCATGGAGAAGAGCGCAGCAACAGGGGTGCAGAGGGCAAAGCGGAGAGATTCCCGCACAGAGGATCAGTGCCGACCAGAACTCACCAGCCCAAGAGGCTTGTCTGCTCACCCACCAGGGCGGGTGGGGGCTGGGAGCCGAGGCTCAGACTTCGGAGGTCAGATCCCAGGGAGAGGACTGGGGTTGGCTGCGTGAACACAGCCTGAAGGGCACTAGTGCACCATAGCTAGCCGGGAGGGAGTCTGGGAAAAAGTCTAGAGCTGCCTAAGAGGCAAGAGACCATTGTTTCGGGGTGCACGAGGAGAGGGGATTCAGAGCACCGCCTAAACAAGCTCCAAAAATGGGCGTGAGCCGTGGCTATCAGCGCGGATACCAGAGACAGGCATGAGATGCTAAGGCTGCTGCTGCAGCCACCAAGAAGCCTGTGTGCAAGCACAGGTCACTAGCCACACCTCCCCTCTAGGGAGCCTGTGCAGCCCACCACTGCCAGGGTCCTGTGATCCAGGGACAACTTCCCCTGGAGAACACACGGCGCACCTCAGGCTGGTGCAATGTTATGACGGCCTCTGCCGTTGCAGGCTCGCCTTGCATTCCATACCCCTCCCTCCCCCCAGCCTGAGTGAGCCAGAGCCCCCGAATCAGCTGCTCCTTTAACACCATCCTGTCTGAGCAAAGAACAGACGCCCTCAGGCGACCTACACACAGAGGAGGGCCAAATCCAAAGCTGAACCCCAGGAGCCGTGCGAACAAAGAAGAGAAAGGGAAATCTCTCAGCAGCCTCAGGAGCACCGGATTAAACCTCCACAATCAACTTTATGTACCCTGCATCTGTGGAATACCTGACTAGACAACGAATCATCCCAAAATTGAGATGGTGGACTTCAGGGGCAATGATATATATATTTTTTTCCTTTTTGTCTTTTTGTGAGTGTGTATGCTTCTTTGTGTGATTTTGTCTGTATAGCTTTGCTTTTACCATTTGTCCTAGGGTTCTCTCTGTCCATTTTTGGGGTTTTTTTGTTTCTGTTTTTGTTTTTAGCATAGCTTTTAGCACTTGTTATCATTGGTGGATTTGGTTTCTTGGTTTGGTTGCTCTCTTCTTTCTTTCTATTTTCTTTTCTTTTTACTATTATTTTTTAATTATTTAATTAATAATTTTTATTTTAATAACTTTATTATATTTTTCTTTCTTTCTTTCCTTCTTTTTTTCTCCCTTTTCTTCTGAGCCGTGTGGCTGACAGAGTCTTGGTGCTCCCGCTGGGTGTCAGGCCTGTGCCTGTGAGGTGGGAGAGCCAAGTTCAGGACACTGGTCCACCAGAGACCTCTTGGCTCCACGTAACATCAAACGGCGAGAGCTCTCCCAGAAATCTCCATCTAAACACTAAGACCCAGCTCCACTCAACGAGCAGGAAGCTACAGTGATGGACACCCTATGCCAGTCAACTAGCAAGACAGGAACACAACCCCACCCATTAGCAGAGAGGCTGCCTAAAATCATAATAAGGTCACAGACACCCCAAAACACACCACCGGACGCAGTCCTGCCCACCAGAAAGACAAGATCCAGCCTCATCCTCCAGAACACAGGCACTAGTCGTCTGCACCAGGAAGGCTACACAACCCACTGAACCAACCTTACCCACTGGGGGCAGACACCAAAGACAATGGGAACTACGAACCTGCAGCCTGCAAAAAGGAGACCCCAAACACAGTAAGTTAAGCAAAATGAGAAGACAGAGAAACACAGAGCAGATGAAAGATCAAGGTAAAAACCCACCAGACCAAAAAAATGAAGAGGAAATAGGCAGTCTACCTGACAAAGAATTCAGAGTAATGGTAAAGATGATCCAAAATCTTGGAAATAGAATGGAGAAAATACATGAAATGTTCAACAAGGACAAAGAAGAACTGAAGAGCAAACAAACTATGATAAACAGCACAATAAATGAAATTAAAAATTCTCTAGAAGGAAGCAATAGCAGAATAACTGAGGAAGAAGAAAGGATAAGTTTCCTGGAAGATAAAATAGTGGAAATAACTACTGCAGAGAAGAATAAAGAAAAAAGAATGAAAAGAATTGAGGACAGTCTCAGAGACTTCTTGGACAACATTAAACACACCAACATTGGAATTATAGGGGTCCCAGAAGAAGAAGAGAAAAAGAAAGGGACTGAGAAAATATTTCAAGAGATTATAGTTGAAAACTCCGCTAATATGGGAAAGGAAATAGTCAATCAAGTCCAGGAAGTGCAGAGAGGATAAATCCAAGGAGAAACATGCCAAGACACATAATAATCAAACTATCAAAAATTAAATACAAAGAAAAATATTAAAATCAGCAAGGGAAAAACAACAAATAACATACAAGGGAAGCCCCACAAGGTTAACAGCTGAGCTTTCAGCAGAAACTCTGCAAGCCAGAAGGGAGTGGCAGGACATATTGAAAGTGATGAAAGGGAAAAACTTACAACCAAGATTACTCTACCCAGCAAGGATCTCATTCAGATTTGATGGAGAAATTAAAAACTTTACAGACAAGCAAAAGCTAAGAGAATTCAGCACCACCAAATCAGCTTTATAACAAATGCTAAAGGAACTTCTCTAGGCAGGAAACACAAGAGAAGGAAAAGACCTATAATAACAAACCCAAAACAATTAAGAAAATGGTAATAGGAACATACATATCGATAATTGCCTTAAATGTAAATGGATTAAAGCTCCAACCAAAAGACGTAGACTGGCTGAATGGATACAAAAACAAAACCCGTATACATACTGTCTACAAGAGACACACTTCAGACCTAGGGACACATACAGACTGAAAGTGAGGGGATGGAAAAAGACATTCCATGCAAATGGAAATCAAAAGAAAGCTGGAGTAGCAATTCTCATATCAGACAAAATAGACTTTAAAATAAAGACTATTACATGAGACAAAGAAGAACACTACATAATGATCAAGGGATCGATCCAAGAAGAAGATATAACAATGGTAAATATTTATGCACCCAACATAGGAGCACCTCAATACATAAGGCAAATGCTAACAGCCATAAAAGGGGAAATCGACAGTAACACAATCATTGTAGGGGACTTTAACACCCCACTTTCACCAATGGACAGATCATCCAAAATGAAAATAATTAAGGAAACACAAGCTTTAAAGGATACATTAAACAAGATGGACCTAATTGATATTTATAGGACATTCCATCCAAAAACAACAGAATACACTTTCTTCTCAAGTACTCATGGAACATTCTCCAGGATAGATCATATCTTGGGTCACAAATTAAGCCTTGGTAAATTTAAGAAAATTGAAAACATATCAAGTATCTTTTCTGACAACAACACTATGAGACTAGATATCAATTACAGGAAAAAATCTCTCAAAAGTACAAATACATGGAGGCTAAACAATACACTGCTTAATAACCAAGAGATCACTGAAGAAATCAAAGACGAAATCAAAAAGTACCTAGAAACAAATGACAATGAAAACACAATGACCCAAAACCTATGGGATGCAGCAAAAGCAGTTCTAAGAGGGACGTTTATAGCAACACAATCCTACCTTATGAAACAAGAAACATCTCAAATAAACAACATAACCTTACACCTAAAGCAATTAGAGAATGAAGAACAAAAAAGCTCCCAAAGTTGGCAGAAGGAAAGCAATCATAAAGATCAGATCAGAAATAAATGAAAAAGAAATGAAGGAAACAGTAGCAAAGATTAATAAAACTAAAAACTGGTTCTTTGAGAAGATAAACAAAATTGATAAACCATTAGCCAGACTCATCAAGAAAAAAAAGGAGAAGTCTCAAACAGACTCAAATAGAATTAGAAATAAAAAAAGAGAAGTAACAACTGACAGTGCAGAAATACAAAGATCATGAGAGATTACTACAAGCAACTATATGCCAATAAAATGGACAACTTGGAAGAAATAGACAAATTCGTAGAAAAGCAGAACTTCTGAGACTGAACCAGGAAGAAAGAGAAATTATAAACAGACCAATCATAAGCACTGAAATTGAGACTTGATTAAAAATCTTCCAGCAAAGAAAAGCCCAGGACCTGATGGATTCTCAGGCAAATTCTATCAAACATTTGGAGAAGAGCTAACACCTATCCTTCTCAAACTCTTCCAAACTATAGCAGAGGGAGGAACACTCCCAAACTCATTCTACGAGGCCACCCTCACTCTGATACCAAAACCAGACAACGACGTCACAAAGAAAGAAACGTACAGGCCAATATCACTGATGAACATAGATGCAAAATCCTCAATAAAATACTAGGAAACAGAATCCAACAGCACATTAAAAGGACCATACACCATGATCAAGTGGGGTTTATCCCAGGAATGCAAGGATTCTTCAATATACACAAATCAATCAATGTGATACACCATATTAACAAATTGAAGGATTAAAAACCATAGGATCATCTCAATAGATGCAGAAAAAGCCTTTGACAAAATTCAACACCCATTTATGATAAAAACCCTCCAGAAAATAGGCATAGAGGGAACTTACTGCAACAGAATAAAGGCCATATATGACAAACCCACAGCCAATATCGTTTTCAATGGTGAAAAGCTGAAACCATTTCCACTAAGATCAGGAACAAGGATGTCCACTCTCACCACTATTATTCAACATAGTTTTGGAAGTTTTAGCCAGAGCAATCTTGAGAAAGAAAAATGGAGCTGGAGGAATCAGGCTCCCTGACTTCAGACTATACTACAAAGCTACAGTATTCAAGACAGTATGGTACTGGCACAAAAACAGAAATATAGATCAATGGAACAGGATAGCCCAGAGATAAACCCACACACCTATGGTCACCTTATCTTTGATAAAGGAGGCAAGAATATACAATGGAGAAAAGACAGCCTCTTCAATAAGTCGTGCTGGGAAAACTGGACAACTACATGTAAAAGAATGAAATTAGAACACTCCCTAGCACCATACACAGAAATAAATTCAAAATGGATTAAAAACCTAAATGTAAGGCCAGACACTATAAAACTCTTAGAGGAAAACATAGGCAGAACACTCTATGACATAAATCACAGCAAGATCCTTTTTGACCCACCTCCTAGAGAAACAAATAAAAACAAAAATAAATAAATGGGACCTAATGAAACTTAAAAGCTTTTGCACAGGGCTTCCCTGGTGGCGCAGTGGTTGAGAGTCCGCCTGCCGATGCAGGGGACATGGGTTTGTGCCCCGGTCCAGGACGATCCCACATGCCGCGGAGTGGCTGGGCCCGTAAGCCATGGCCGCTGAGCCTGCACATCCGGAGCCTGTGTTCCTCAACGGGAGAGGCTACAACAGTGAGAGGCCCGTGTACCGCAAAAAAAAAAAAAACAAAAAGCTTTTGCACAGGAAAGGAAACCATAAACAAGACGAAAAGACAACCCTCAGAATGGGAGAAAATATTTGCAAACAAAGCAACTGACAAAGGATTAATCTCCAAAATATACAAGCAGCTTATGCAGCTCAATATCAAAAAAAAAAAAAAAAATCCAAAAATGGGCAGAAAACCTAAATAGACATTTCTCCAGAGAAGATATACAGATTGCCAACAAACACATGAAAGCATGCTCAACGTCACTAATCATTAGACAAATGCACATCAAAACTACAATGAGGTATCACCTCACACCAGTCAGAACGGCCATGATCAAAAGATCTACAAACAATAAATGCTGGAGAGGGTGTGGAGAAAAGGGAACCCTCTTGCACTGTCGGTGGGAATGTAAATTGATGCAGCCACTATGGAGAACAGTATGGAGGTTCCTTAAAAAACTAAAAATAGAACTACCATATAACCCAGCAATCCCACTACTGGGCATATACCCTGAAAAAACCACAATTCAAAAAGAGTCATGTACCACAATGTTCACTGCAGCTCTATTTACAATAGCCAGGACATGGAAGCAACCTAAATGTCCATCAACAGATGAATGGATAAAGAAGATGTGGCACATGTATGCAGTGGAATATTATTCAGCCATAAAAAGAAACGAAAGTGAGTTATTTGTAGTGAGGTGGATGGACCTAGAGTCTGTCATACAGAGTGAGGTAAGTCAGAAAGAGAAAAACAAATACTGTATGCTAACATATATGTATGGAATCTAAAAAAAAAAAATATTCTGAAGAGCCTAGGGGCAGGACAGGAATAAAGACATAGATGTAGAGAATGGATTTGAGGACATGGGGAAGGGGAAGCTGAGATGAAGTGAGAGAGTGGCACTGACATATATACACTACCAAATGTCAAATAGATAGCTAGTGGGAAGCAGCCGCATAGCACAGGGAGATCAGCTCGGTGATTTGTGACCACCTAGAGGGGTGGGATAGGGAGGGTGGGAGGGAGATGTCAGAGGGAGAGATATGGGGATGTATGTATATGCATAGCTGATTCACTTTGTTATATAGCAGCAACTAACACAACAATGTAAAGCAATTATACTCCAAAAAAGATATTAAAAAAAAAGTTAAAACAAAACAAAAGAAAAAAAAGAAAAAACAACAGAAGCCAGAATCCAGTGAAGATATTTTCAGTACACTGAGAGAAAATATCTGTAAATCAAGTGGAAAATATCTTTCAACTTGGAGCAACTTGAACTCTTATACATTGCTGATGGAAATATAAAACCATAATCCCTGCATTTAGTTTTAGTATAGCTATATAGTTAAATGGATTCAGTGTTCATTTGTAGTGAACTTTGAAAAACAGTTTGTAATCTCTTATAAACATACACTCATCATACGACCCAGCAGTTCCATTATTAGGTATTTATAAGAGAAATTCAAACACGTCTTAACAGAGACATACATAAATGTTCAGAGCAGCTTAATTCATAATAGCCAAAAACTGGAAACAACCCAAATATCTATCTATTAGTGAATAGATACACTGGCATACACTCATACAACACACTACTACCCAGCAAAGAAAAGATAACAAATTATTGTTATATGTAACAACATGGATGAATCTCAAAAGCATTATGCTTAATGCAAGAAGCCAGACACAAGAGTACAAACTGTATCATTCCATTTATATGAAGTTCTACAACAGGCAAAACTAGTTATAGTGATAAATCAGACCAATGGTTGCTTGAGGTGGGGAACTGGAAAAGGACTGACTACAAAAGGGCATGAAGGAACTTTCTGGAGTGACGAAAATGTTCTATATATTTTGATTGGGGTGATGGTTACACAGGTATACACATTTGTCAAAATTCATTAAGCTGTACATTTAAAATGTATTTTATTGTATGTAAGTTATACCTGAATTAAAGTGATTTTTAAAACATCTTGCAAGATCAAGGGGAAGACAAAAATATAGTTGATCCTTGTACAACACAGGTTTGAAATGTGTGGATCCACTTCTATGTGGATTTTTTTCTATAAATACATGTACTATACGATCTGAGGTTGGTTGAATCCTCGCATGCAGAACTGCTGATACAGTGGGCCAAATGTAAAGTTAAACGTGAAGTTTTGAGGGAGGGAGTGAGGGAGTCACTGCCTATAAGCCCACGTTGTTCAAGGGTCAACTGTATTTGGATACTAACAAAAACTGAGAGGATCCTCATTTAGATAATTTCTAAATTATATTCTTCAGATAAAAAAGAAAATGATCCAAAATGGAAGGTCTGAGCCAAAAGAAGAAAAGAAGAGCAAAGAAAGTAACAAAGACATGAGTAAATCTAAACAAATGCTAACTTTAGAAAATAATAGCACTTTGTTGAGTTAAAAAATTGATAGAATTAAACTGTATATGGTAACAAAATATAATACAGAAAAGGGTAATTGGAATTAGTGTTCTAAGATTTGTTTGTCATTTAAGAGGAAGATAAAAATAATTATTTACTTTGGATTTTGTGGGGCTAAGTATACATGTTAAATTTTCTAGGGTAACTATTAAAAAACATAAATAGAGCTGTTTAAAGCCAGCTAAGAAAAAACTATTCAAAGCTAGTTGAGAAAAAATTACCTCAAAGCTAGTTAAGAAACTAGCTAGTTTCAAAGCTAGTTAAGAAAAAAATGAGAAAAAATTACCAATCAATATAAAAGGAGGCAAAAAAGAAGAGAAAAAAGAAACAGAGAAAAGGTGGGACTTCCCTGGTGGTCCAGTGGTTAAGAATCCACCTTCCAACGCAGGGGACACAGGTTCGATCCCTGGTTGGGGAACTAAGATCCCACATGCCACAGGGCGACTAAACCTGTGTGCTCTAGAGCCTTGCACACCACAACTACTGAGCCTGCACACTCTGGAGCCCACACGCCACAACTAGAAAGAAGCCCGCGTGCCACAATGAAGAGCCTGCACACCACAATGAAAGATCCTGCATGCTGCAATGAAGATCCCGCATGCCGCAACTAAGACTCGACACAACCAAATAAATAAAAAAAAATTAATAATAAGAAAAGAAAAGGTGGGACAAAAAGGAAAGAAAAAAGAGAAGAAAGCACAAAACAAGCACATTAGCATGGGTTGCTGTCTCCCTCTCTCAAAATCAGTCTGGAAAAGCTAAAGAAACAAGAGAGAAATATGGATTCCAGAAACCTAACAAAAAGAAGCATGAAAAATTCCAATGAACCTTGAGGCTGTCTTAAATGGGTATTTGGTATGGTGCTAGATGGCTAAAGCCAACAGAGCAAAGTGCAGCTTGAGGCAGCAGTGAATGGATAGGGTGAATAAAACAGATCGTATTCAGAGTCTTATTCTAGCCTCTCTCTTTACCATAGAATAATCATTTCTTGCCCCTTCATTCTAGACATTAGGTGGTGTCCATAAGATAAACATCAGGGCAATGGAGAAATCCTGTTGGCTGAGGAGTTAAAAACAGTTGTGGAATGACCAACTGCCCTCAGGCATTCAACTCCCATTCCCTGCCCAACCAAACTGTAGGGAGACAGCCTCCTCCCAAGGCCACTAAGTCTAGACAGATCAGTTTCTGTTGTTTACCTTTCAAAAAACCTTAAGTAATATATATGTGCATATGCATTGTTTCTGTAATCACTTAACATCTCTATTAGAATAGGCTTAGTGAGGAAAAAAAAAAGGAACTTAGAAATTTTCCAACCTTCAAATATTTAGAGAAGTAGGAAAATGGATGCAGGGACATTCATAATTTGTCTTTAAAACACATTTTAGATTATGTACTTGCCGATTCACACAACTTTGGATAATCAAGCTAAAGATATTTAAAAATATTGTTCTATTGCTTTTAATTTTAAATTCAAGATCAATGGCCCAAATGCCTCTTTTACCTTAAGCGATGAGCTAATAATAATGGTGGTTGTCCATTTAATTTTTTCTTTTCCATCACTTTCAGCCATCTCTCTGTATCAAACCAGCTTCTAGTGGTGCCAATAATCTGAGAAAAATAAGAACAAAAAGAACACATAGAAATGTTTGCTTGATGAATGAGTAAATTACAGAAAGAAATAAAATTAGGGTAATGGAGACATTCTAAAGAATATTTGAAAGTCAAAATTTGACACTGATGGGACTTCCCTGGTGGTCCAGTGGTTAAGACTCTGCACTCGCAGTGCAGGGGGCCTGGGTTCCATCCCTGGTCTGGGAACTAGATCCTGCATGCCGCAACTAAGAGTCTGCATGCCGCAACTAAGGAGGCTGCATGCGGCAATGAAGATTCCGCACGTGGCAATGAAGATCCCAAGTGCCACAACTAAGATCTGGTGCAGCCAAATAAATAAATAAATATATATTTTTTTAAATTGGGACTTCCCTTGTGTCACAGTGGGTCAGAATCCGCCTGTCAATGCTGGGGACATGGGTTCGATCCCTGGTCTGGGAAGATCCCACATACCACGGAGCAACTAAGCCTGTGCACCACAACTACTGAGCCTGCGCTCTAGAGCCCATGCACCACAACTACTGAAGCCTGCATGCCCTAGAGCCCGCACGCTGCAACTACTGAGCCCATGCATCACAACTACTGAAGCCTGTGCGCCTAAAGCCCGTGCTCCACAACAAGAGAAGCCACTGCAATGAGAAGCCTGTGCACTGCAACAGAGTAGCCCCCACTTGCCGCAACTAGAGGAAGCCTGCGCACAGTAACGAAGACCCAACACAGCCAAAAAAAAAAAAAATTGACACTGAAAAAATATCTGTCTTGTTATACATTAAGCTCATTCAATATTATGCTTCCTATTAAGAATTATTAAAAGCAATGGTTCCCATTTCAGAGCATTAACTTAAAGAAGGAAGACCCAGCATTTCCATGAAGCCTTCTCTAATGATATTTCAATTTTTGATTTTCTTCCAAACTAGTCCACAGTAGACAGTTTATAAACATTTTGTTATTTGATTTAATTGGCATCCACAAACCAGGCTTTTCCTTCCAGCAGAGGCAGTTTGTGGCAACAAGAGGAGAGAGAGGAAACTGAAGTGATTCAAACTTGATAATAAAATTAAAGGCTGCTCAGAGTAGAGACATATCACAAAACAAAAGATCAGTTAGAAATGGAATGAGAATGTGTATACACTCATATTTAAATATATATATATCTTACGAGGAATGCTCAAAGGAAAACACAAGAAATTTCACACTGAACTTCAGTTTGGGCTGGGTTTTGAGCAACAAATGTGAAAAGAAAAAGAAAGTATTTATATAATTTTACACTTTAGGAAATTCAGGATGAGAGAGGATGGTGGCAAAGGTCATATACACCTACAGAGTGAAAATGAATGGGCAGAATGGACATGTTAACTTTGGGCAGAATGGACATGTTAACAGTATTAAGTTTTCCAATCCATTGACACAAGATGTCTTTCCATTTATTTGTGTCTTCTTTCATCCAAGTTTTGTAGTTTTCAGTGCACAAGTCTTTCACCTCCTTAGGTAAATGTATTCCTAAGTATTTTATTCTTTTTGGTGCTCTTGTAAATGGGATTATTTTCCTAATTTCCTTTTCATATAGTTTGCTGTTCCTATATAGAAATGCAACTGATTTTTATACGTTGATTTTGTATCCTGCAACTTTGTTGAATTGATATATTTGTTCTAACAGTTTTTTTATAGGATCATGTCATCTGCAAACAGGGACAGTTTTACCTCTTTCTTTCCAGTTTGGATGCCTTTTATTTCTTTTTCTTGCCTAACTGATCTGGCCAGGACTTCTGGTACTATGCTGAATAGAAACGGTGAAAGTGGGCACATCTGCCTTGTTCCTGATCTTAGAGGAAAATTTTTCACATTTGAGTATGATATTAGCTGTGGGCTTGTCATATATGGCCTTTATTATATCAGGTAATTTTCTTTTATGAGTGAATAAGCTCTAGAGATCTGCTGTACAACATTGTACCTATAGTCAACAATAATATATACTTAAAATTTTATTAAAAGGGTAGATCTATATTAACTGTTCTTTCCACAATAAAAGAAAAAAAGTGAATGAGTCCAATGTTAGATCTATTCCTTTTTCCTCTTCCTTTTTCATTAATACCATGTTTATTACCTCTTGCCTGAGCTACTATATTTACCTCCTAACTGGTCTTGCCTCCTTTCAAATCTATTCTACAAACTCTTCCCAAATAATTTTCCTAAAACTTAATTTATAACTAGATTACTCTTCTTTTTTAAAAAAAATTTATTTATTTTTGGCTGCATTGGGTCTTTTTTTTGCTGCGCGTGGGCTTTCTCTAGTTGCAGTGAGCAGGAGCTACTCTTCGCTGTGGTGTGCAGGCTTTCATTGCGGTGGCTTCTCTTGTTGCAGAGCACGGGCTCTAGGCATGTGGGCTTCAGTAGTTGTGGCACACGGGCTTAGTTGCTCCACTGCATGTGGGATCTTCCTGGACCAGGGCTCGAACCCATGTTGCCTGCATTGGCAGGCAGATTCTTAACCACTGCGCCACCAGGGAAGCCCATAGATTACTGTTCTGTTCAGAAAACTTTAATGGCTCCCTAAGGCTTAAGAAATCAAATCCAAATTCTTTAGCCTAGTATTCAAGCTCCTCTCCCCAAAGACTGATGCCACGTTTCCTTTCCAGAATTACTTCCCACTAACATGGGCAGCTTCACTGACATGCAATCTGTGGAGTCACACAAGGCTCCACACTTAAAAGGATCCTGTACTTGTCTTATTGCTATTATCCCCTATTGCTGTCTTGAAAATGTTAATTTTTAAACAAGAGATCTTATGTTTTCATTTCACACCGGGCCTGCAAATTATATAGTCAGTCCTGCCCATTATACCAAAGAAACCCTATACTTTCTCACCTCACTACCATGCCATACTATTTACTTCCATCTGAAACAACCACCCTGATCTCTGCCTGCCAAAATTCTACTTACCTTTTAAATACTCACTTTATTTACATCACACTCAAAATGATAAATTACACGTAAATTAAGACCACAAGGAGATATCATTTTGTACGCATGACAGCCTTCTTAATTAGGGTTCTGGGATATGAAGCTCTAATGCCCTAAGACAGGGGTCAGCAAGCTTTTTTGTAAAAGGCTGGAGAGTAAATATTTTAGACTTTGTGGGCCATACAGTCTCTGTTGCAGTGACTCAATTCTGCAATTGTAGTGTGAAAGCAGCTACAGATAATAAGTAAACAAATGAACATGGCTGTATTTCTTAAAACTTTATTTATGGACACTAAGATATAAATTTAATATAATGTTCATGTGTCACAAGTATTATTTTTCTTTGATTTTTTTCCAGTCACTTGAACCAGAACTATTCTTGGCTCCAAGTGTGGAGGGCCAGATTTGGCTCATGGGCCGTAGTTTGCCAAGCCCTCCCTAAGACATCCATGATATGACTTTACTTTTCTTCTGTACATCTAGAATGGTACTAGTCATCTACCAACTTTGGTAGAATTGAGAAAATAATCACTCAAACCATATTCTACAGGTTTAATTCTCTCATAGAACTCCTGTTGAGAATGGCTGCATTAGAATGACAAAACTTAGAATTAAAAAAAAAAAAACTGGTAAGGATATGAAGCAACAAGGACTCTTATACATGGGTAGAGTGCAAATTGATATGACCATTTTGGAAGATGATTAGGCATTATTGGGGTAGATAATCTGTGAGGGGCCTTTAGTGTCTGCATGTTTTTGCTGGGTATGTAAATATAAGCCCCTGATTACTCTTTATCCGGGCCATTTTTCACTTGCAATAAACATTGAGGAATGAGGCAAGCAGGCTTGTTACTACTAATTAACAAGTGTTCTTCCCTTCAGTGTTTCTCTCTGTTAACACAACCAATTGAATGTACATTCACCTAGGTTTACTTATGTTATTCCCACACCCCTGCGGAATTTGGGGGCCAGAGGAACGAACAAGAACCTGAAACTTTGGTTACTGCTTTTGCCACAAAATTTTAAAAATCTTTTGTTTCTAATCCAGGCATCTTTTATCTTCTGCCAGCATTAATAAAACGGTAATAGGTTAGCTTGTTAGGTTGCAAGTAGAGTAAAAAGACCTTTCACAGTTCTTGACAGGCATTATCTATTAAAGCTGAAAATACACATAAATTATAACCCAGCAATTCCAATCCTAAATATATACTCAAAAGAAATGCATGCAATGTGTACTAGGAGACTTGTATAAGAATGTTCATAGAAGCATTTTTTTTTACTGTATTCCTCATACTTTTGTTTAAATTTTCTTTTTTTAAAATAAATTTATGTATCTTATTTATTTTTGGCTTCGCTGGGTCTTTGTTGCTGTGCATGGGCTTTCTCTAGTTGCAGCGAGCAGGGCCTACTCCTCATTGTGGTGCACGGGCTTCACATTGCAGTGTAATGCAATGTGCAGTGGAATGTGAAGTAGAATCTCAAGTTTTCTGTAAATCTAAAACTGTTCTAAAAAATAAAGTTTATTTTAAAAAAAAATCCTACCTCTCCTTCAAGGCCCATTAGAAATTCCGCCTTCTGCAAGAAACTATCTCTGTCTCCCTCAAACTAAATGAGACCTCTCCTTCCTCAGAATCCACTTTACAACACCTGTTAAGCACTTCTCATATTTTGCCCCATAAAATTATTTATAAACGTAGTTCATTTCCCCTAGATCATAATCTCCTTAATGTCAACCAAATTTGTAATCTCCATGTTACTTAATACAAAATTAGTTTAAAGCAAAATTTAGAAACCAACTAATCCAAGTGAAAGTAACTTTCAGTGATGGTGAGCTAATATTTCCTAAGGCAATTTTATTCTCCTTTTGAACAATTCTAATAATTAGAAAGTTCTCCCTGCTGGGTTGAAACCAGCTGCTCTATAATTTCCTCATTCATTGCATGAATGAATGAATGACAAGTTAATAGCTCTATGAGAGCAGAGACACCTGTTTTATCCAATACTGTACCTCCAACACCTGGCACAAAGTAGATACTCAAACTTTGTTTATGAATGAGTAAATGGCTGTCTGGGGGAACGACTGAAATTTTTATTTCCTCCCATACAACTTAATTTACTGTCTAGCTAATAACAATCCACCTGATAATACATCCACAAAACATACAAGCAAACCTCATTTTATTTTGCTTCCCTTTATTGTGATTTGCAGATATTGTGGTTTTTGTTTGTTTTGATTTTTTTTGACAAATTGAAGGTTTGTGGCAACCCTGCCTTGTCAGACTATGATTAGCTTTTTTCTTTTTTATAAATATATTTTATTTATTTATTTTTGGCTGCCTTGGGTCTTCGTTACTGCACGTGGGCTTTTGCTAGCTGCGGTGAGTGGGGACTACTCTTCGTTGTGGTGCATGGTATTCTCATTGCGGTGGTTTATCTTGTTGTGGATCATGGGCTCTAGGCTTCAGTAGTTGTGGCATGCGGGCTCGGTAGTTGTGGCACACAGGCTTAGTTGCTCCGCGGCATGTGGGAATTTTCCCGGACCAGGGCTCAAACCCGTGTCCCCTGCATTGGCAGGAGGATTCTTAACCACTGCGCCACCAGGGAAGCCCAGACTATGATTACCTTTTGAAAAACTACTTTAAAATGAAAGTACATACATTATTTTTTTAGATACAAAATGCTACTGCACACTTAACAGACTACAGTATAGTATGAAATAACTTTAATATGCACCAGGAAACAAAAAAACTTCATGTAACTCGCTTTATTGCTAAGGCCTGGAACCAAACCCTGCAATATCTCCAAGGCATACCTGTACGGTCATTTAAATCCTCACACCCCTCTATACAGGTTTAATAAACAATTTTAACTAATTTAACTAAACTTAGAGGTTAACTAATTTTATGCACTAATAAGTGAGAAAGGAATTGGGGTCGCAGACCCCCAGAAGCGTACTATTAACGACTGAGAACGCGTCAGATAAACAGGGCTGAGGCAGCAAGGTTCCCTCAATCTCTCCGGGGAAACGCTCTTAGACTAGCAACCAAGCCCCACTCATCGCTGATTGTGAGCCACTCACCACACCTCCAGGTGGCCCGTTCCCTCATCTGCAAATCAGGTTGGACCCAATGGCCTCTTAACGCCTTTGCCAGGTCCAAGGCCCTAATATTCTGGTCTTCCGTCATTACGGTTTTGTCTTTCCCAAGTTTTCAAATTTAAATAAATTTAACATTGCACAACAACCTCCTGTACATCGCTAACCCGCTCAGTCTCCTCCGTCATCAAGTGGAAGTCTGGCCTACAGTGGTTTTCACGGCCTCTTCGATTTTTTTTTTTTTTTTTTTTTTTTTTGCGGTACGCGGGCCTCTCACTGTTGTGGCCTCTCCCGTTGCGGAGCACAGGCTCCGGACGCGCAGGCTCAGCGGCCATGGCTCACGGGCCCAGCTGCTCCGCGGCACGTGGGTTCCTCCCGGACCGGGTCACGAACCCTTGTACCCTGCATCGGCAGGCGGACTCTCAACCACTGCGCCACCAGGGAAGCCCCTCTTCGATTCTTTTTAGGACTTTCTCCCGCTCTCGGGAGTGGGAGGAGGGAAGAGGTTACGAACACCGCCCGAAGTCAAATATGAATTCGAGGGGTGGAAGACAGAGCTTCGGAAAAGGAGGCAATTCTACAATCCTACATGAAAAACCCAAGAAAACCCCTTTCCACACGATTCCCAAAGGAAGAAAAGGCTGGGGAGGATCCTTTCTCACCCGCCAAAGCCCTGAGGTAAAGATCTGATCTCGGCACGTGTGAGGAAAAACCACACTGGAAAAGAACCAAGAAAGAAAAACGCGAAGAACCACGTTCTCGGCAGCCTCATCCCCAAGCCTGCAAACACACCTGATCAACACGGCGTCCAGGACAGCTCCGCTGCTCGCACACTTCCATCCGCTGCTCGCACACTTCCAGAGCCTTCCGCGAGAAGCTCCGCGGGCGGAGCAGGAAGCCCAGGCGTGTTCTCTGCGCTCGGCTGCCTCAGCCCCCTCTGCTTGCAGGGCTTCTGCGCAGCCGCAGACCCCGTGAACCACGGCCCGGCGTGCCCCGCTCTTTAGAGCGTAAAATTTGCTCCAACCGGTAAGAGATTAAGAAAAAGCCGAGGGATTTTTCATGTTAGATTGAGTTGCCTGCAGTTGATTTTTCACAATTTTCTTAAATTTAGGCTCAATTCTTGTAGTACCACTGTGAACGTAAAATCAAGGTGACCTCTGGTTTATCCAAATTATGGTAAAAATACATTTTCATTAATGGCCGTAAATGTAACTTATAGAGGCCTTTGTATTTCCTCTTGGGACTCCATTTTTTTCAGACCTAACTGAAGCTCAGCAAGTTATTAGGCACTGGTGCTCACAATTGTAAAAATTCAAAAGTAAAGAAAAAGAAAAGCCACCATTTGCCTAGAGCCTAATGGCTAGAATGCAAAACTATTTGTGTCTTACTTTATAAAATATGGGGGAGAGTGCTCCAGGAAAAAGTCCTTTGGTGCACACTTGTAATGTGGATTAATTATTCCGAGGTAGCCCTTTTGTAAGTGTGGAGTTTCCTATAACTGATATTATAATTCGGTGCCCTCTTTTGCTGCCTCTGGACAGTTTGTTAAGGCATGGCAAAACTTATTACAAGAGTCAGGACCTGGCTGGAGCCACACCTTCTGGGTTTGAGAGCTCAAGGAATTGAGTCAGCAGCTGGTGTGGGCTGGAGGACTCTCCTTGGAAGGTCCTCACGTTTCAGAGCAGGCTAATAGCAAAGGGGTAGGGGAGACATCCAAGATTAAGCATCGGAGGGTCTCCGTGGGCTGAGTGCAGGACAGCAGTTCCCTCTCCAACTGTGATACTACAAGGAGACTTGGCTGGGTTGAGAGCAGAGACTCCAGTTGTGGTAGGGAACCTGGCAAGTGCAAAGAAGGGTCCATTCTGGGGAGGGTACTGAAGTTCTGGGCAACTCACCAGAATAGGGAGGGAAAGGAAAACTAATCTTATTGAGAACCTACTCTGTACCAGGTACTATACCAGCTGCTTTACATACATGATTATATTAATATTCTTCATAGATGCTGTAAAATTTATGTTATTCTCATTTTAAAAATAAGAAAACTGGAGCTCATAGAGATTAAGTTATTGGGCCTGATGATATAGCTAGTGAGAAAAGGGCTGGGCTTCAAACCTAAGTTGTCTAGGCCACATCCCTACCTCTACAGCTTTTTCTTAAAAACCAGTTAGGCTTTTTAAAATTTCCACCATGCCGCAGAAATTGGTCTTGTCAAGGTCCTTGCTAAATTCAGCAGTTTCAATACTAATTTTACTTGGTCAATCAGTATCATTTGTTGCAGTTGATCACTTCCTCCTCTTGGAAACACGTTCTCCTTTGGCTTTCCCACACCATGCTCTCATGGTTTTCCTCTAACCTCACAGGCTACTTTGCAACATCTGTTATTGTTTTTCCCTCAATACCCAACCTCTTGGAAGCACCCCAAGTGCAATCCTTGGACCTCTTTTCTTATCTGGCTATATGGTTGACCCTGGAACTGCATGGGTCCATTTATACATGAACTTTTTTCAATAAATATACTGGAAATCTTTTTGGAGATTTGTGACAATTTGAAGAAACTCACAAACCGTTAACCTAGAAATATTGAAAAAATTAAGAAAAAATTAGGCATGTCGTGAATGCATAAAATATATGTAAATATTAGTCTATCTTTACATAGACATGAGTGATATTTAATGTAAAATTAATAATGTTAGTTTTCTTACTGTTCTATAACTTTGCTTTCAGAGTTATATTACTGTACAGTATGCCTCTTTCTCATAGCTGGAGAAACTGCATATCAGCCTATTATCACAGGTAAGTGTGTCTTTTTAAGTAACAATGTTTCCAGTATTGTATTATGAATATGACTGCAATAATGTATGCCATAAAAATTTTTTAATGATTCATTCATTAGTGTATAGGCTAGGTTACTGTGAAGCAATTGTATCAAAAACATTAGGCTACCATAGAACAATCATATTGCTGCTTCTTTACCAATGCATGAATTGTTATACTTGTAAATAAAAATTAATTTATTTTTCACATTATCTTTTCAGTTTTGATGTCTAGTGTTAGTAATACATACAACATCCACAGTGTTTTGTATCATGTAAGACAATATTGATGTAGGTACTGACAGGTGACTCATCTTGTAAACAGATGATGGAAACTTACTGTATCAATAAATACTGTACAGTACTGTAAATGTGTTTTCTCATGATTTTCTAAATAATATTTTCTCTAGCTTACTTTATTGTAAGAATACAATATATTATATAAAATATATGTTAATCGACTGTTCATGTTATTGGTAAGGCTTCCTGTCAACAGTAGGCTATTAGTAGTTAAGTTTTGGGGGAGTCAAAAGTTATGCACAGATTTTTTTTTCTTTACTATATTTTATATATATATATTTTTAATATCTTTATTGGAGATACAGATATTTCTTTACAATGGTGTGTTAGTTTCTGCTTTATAACAAAGTGAATCAGCTACACATATACATATATCCCATTATCTCCTCCCTCTTGAGTCTCCCTATACACAGATTTTTGACTGTGCCTCTAACCCCTGCGTTGTTCAAGGGTCAACTGTATTCACTCTTGTGGTGATCTCATGAACTCGTGGCTTTAGATGTAATCTGTATGCTGACAAATCCCAAATTTCTATCTCCAGACTTAACTTTTCTCCTGAACTCCAGATTGGTATATACAACTGCCTATTTAATATTTCCACTAACAGCCATCTCAAATTTCACATGGCAAGACAACTTTTAATTTCCACCCTGCAAAGCTGTACCACCCAGAGTCTTCCCCATCTCTGTTAATAACTCACATTTTTCCTATTGTTAGATTTAAATACCTTGCCCCATCAGGAAATACAATTTACATCAGGTAAATACATCAGGTAAATACATCAGGTAAAATACATCAGGTAAATACAATTTACCCCATCTCACCCATCAGGAAATCTTGTTGCCTGTACCTTTAAAATATATCCAGAGCCTGACCACCTCCCTTGTCTTAACCGCTATCAACTCTCACCTGGATTATTGCATTAGCCTCTTAACAGGTCTCCTTGTTTATGTATGCCTTGCTCCCTAAAGTATTTTTCAACATAGCAACCAGGGTAATC
Organism: Monodon monoceros; assembly: GCF_005190385.1. Taxonomy (NCBI): domain Eukaryota; kingdom Metazoa; phylum Chordata; class Mammalia; order Artiodactyla; family Monodontidae; genus Monodon; species Monodon monoceros. Next base: position 100,394,531 of record NW_021703774.1, read on the forward strand.
CTCTTAAAACAGAAGATGGATTTTGTCTCCTCTCTGCTTAAAACCCTCTAATGGCTCTCAGCTTTCTCAGAATTAAAGCTAAAGTCCTTATGATGACCTACAAAGCCCTATGTGATCCAGTTTCCCTATTACCTAGCCAATCTTTTCTACTACTCTCTCTCACCTGCTTCTACTGTTCCAGCTACATTGGCCCCCTTCCTGCTTCTCGTACCTGCCAGGCATGCTCCTGCCTCAAGGCTTTTGCATCAGCTTTTCTGTCTGAAGTGCTCTCCCCTGAGATATATTCATAACTCACTCTCTCTCCTCTTCAAATCTTAGCTGTCATCTTTCCAGTAAAGCCCACCCACCCTGACTTCCTCATTTAAAATTGGAACCATTCTTGATCTCTCTTAGCCTGCTCTATGTCTTTTTAATAGCATTTGTCACCTTCTAACATACTATATAATGTGTGTACTTATTATGTTTATTGTTTATAGCTGTTCTCCTCTCACTGGGATGTAAACTCCACAAGAGCAGGAATTTTTGTCTCTTTTGTTCGCTGATGAATCTCTTTCACCTAGAACAATGTCTGGTACCTATTAAGCACTAACAAATATAGTCAAATACTGAAGTATCATTCACTCTCACTTATAAAGTTCCTTCAGGCTTATGTCTCAATGATAACATATCAGACTTCATTGAATGTTAGTAGCCATGAGATGAATAGTACCAATGGAGGCCTCTATTTTTATTAAAATTCTTACCCTTATTACTTTTAGGCTTGAACTAATTTATTTCAAGCTTTGGTCTTCTGGGTTAGGGCTAACTAATTTGTCTGAGAGATATTTGCTGGAAATAAAAGTTCAACAGTTAATCCTGATAATGAGTTTTTATTCAGGAGGCTTATGTATTACCACAATTCATTCATTTATGGAACAGATAAAGCTGTTTAAGTTGTGCTTTTAAGGGTTTCTACAAGATTCAGACCCAAATATATTGAAACTGAATACACAAATATATTTGGCAACTCTATAACAGCCCAGCTCCCTGATTCCCTACTCCCTACAATGCCTACAAAGAAATATGTTCAATTTACATTTCTGTTTAGTGTCAGAACATTCCTAATTCACCAGCTGTGAGAAAGTTACGATGAAAACTTAATTCCATAAATTATTGATTCCTGGATTGAAAATGTAAAATTCAACTTGAAAGCATAGAATCAATAAGAAATAGATATTTCATAAACCTTGCAATGCCATACTTCCACATTAGTTGCAGAGTGACAACCTGTTATGAGACTGCAAAAATATGTTTTTTGTGAGATGCCTCCGTTTCAGAAGCAACAACGAAGGCTTGAATCTACTTAGTGGCTTGAACACTTGGATAGATCTAAAATAATTAATGTATTTCAGTATTTTTTCCCTTTTAGTCACTTGCAAATGTTGAACAATCATTTTCCTTTGAGGCTCCACTGCACGTTCTTTATGTTATCTGCTTCATTCTTGATGTTCCAATCTTGATGTTGTAGCCCATCAAAAGGACACACACACACACACACACACACACACACACAGAATTATAGAGGAAGTTGGATGAAAGAAAAGTGGCTGTTTTCAAATAGCCCTTCACCAGTTTTCTTTGATATGAAAAACTGACACAGTACTATATTCTCAGACCCTGACCAGGTATAATTCTTATTTTTAAATCATTGGATTTAGACAATTTATTGTTTTGGAAACAACAGGATCAATTTAATTAAACCATCAGACGTTTTAAAAACATCCAAAGTTTTTCTGTTTCTAAATAGGTTTGAGTATGAATTTATATGACTTAGATAATAAAAGCAAACATTCAGTTCTCTACTTACGCACTGAGAAAAAATTTTGCACTCTCTCACCTCACTGGTCCTATTTGTCCTCTTTGACCTAAATCTCTCCTGGTTCTCAGCTGTCTCTCGTGGTAATCACTTGTGCTGCTGTTGGTCTAATGTGCTTATTGAGCACAGCTGTAATTCAGTGATGACTTCCTCAAGGTTTAGATATTTCGACAGATTATTTTTAGCCTCAGTCCACAGTCATAACGTAAAAACAACTAAGATGAAAACTGAACACACCAGCAAACAAGTAAGTCTGACAACTTAAAAATCCGTAAATTTATTTTATTTATTTATTTTTTATTGTATATGTGAACTTTTACCGGGAATTTAAAGTCTTGTTTTATAGTAGTGTGGATTAGTGAATTTTTTCTATTTTTTTAAAATTTTCTCCAAATTTTTTGTCAGTGAGCCCATAGCTGATAATGAATATTAAAACAAACAAAAACCAATGTAGAACAAAAATAAATACCCACCCAAGGGCAACAACAACAAAAAATCAAGACTTAATTTGACTATAATCTGTAAGGTTAAAAGAAAGGAAAGAGAATATAAATAAATTTGATCAAATAAATAAATCATCCTTCTAGTAAATATGTATGTTTCATCTGAAAGAATGAAAGAAAATGCATATAATACCATCTTATTTTCTGTTTTTTTTGTACAGCAGGTTCTTATTAGTCACCCATTTTATACACATCAGTGTATACATGTCAATCCCAATCTCCCAATTCATCACACCCCCACCCCACCCCCCGCTGCTTTCTCGCCTTGGTGTCCATACGTTTGTTCTCTACATCTGTATCTCTATTTCTGCCCTGCAAACCGGTTCATCTGTACCATTTTTCTAGGTTCCACATACATGCGTTAATATGCGATATTTGTTTTTCTCTTTCTGACTTTACTTCACTCTGTATGACAGTCTCAAGGTCAATCCACGTCTCTAGAAATGACCCAATTTCGTTCCTTTTTATGGCTGAGTAATATTCCATTGTATATATGTACCACATCTTCTTTATCCATTCGTTTGTCACTGGGCATGTAGGTTGCGTCCATGACCTGGCTATTGTAAATAGTGCTACAATGAACATTGGGGTGCATGTGTCTTTTTGAATTATGGGTATAATTTGAATTTCTCTGGGTATATGCCCAGTAGTGGGATTGCTGGGTCATATGGTAATTCTATTTTTAGTTTTTTAAGAAACTTCCATACTGTTCTACATAGTGGCTGCATCAATTTACATTCCCACCAACAGTGCAAGAGGGTTCCCTTTTCTCCACACCCTCTCCAGCATTTGTTGTTTGTAGATTTTCTGATGATGCCCATTCTAACTGGTGTGAGGTGATACCTCATTGTAGTTTTGATTTGCATTTCTCTAATAATTAGTGATGTTGATCAGCTTTTCATGTGCTTCTTGGCTATCTGTATGTCTTCTTTGGAGAAATGTCTATTTAGGTCTTCTGCCCATTTTTGGATTGGGTTGTTTGTTTTTTTAATATTGAACTGCATGAGCTGTTTATATATTTTGAAGATTAATCCATTGTCCACTGATTCATTTGCAAATATTTTCTCCCATTCTGAGGGTTGTCTTTTCATCTTCTTTATGGTTTCCTTTGCTGTGGAAAAGCTTTGAAGTTTCATTAGGTCCCGTTTGTTTATTTTTGTTTTTATTTCCATTACTCTAGGAGGTGGATCAAAAAAGATCTTGCTGTGATTTATGTCAAAGAGTGTTTTTCCTATGTTTTCCTCCAAGAGTTTTATAGTGTCCGGTCTTACATTTAGGTCTCTAATCCATTTTGAGCTTATTTTTGTGTATGGTGTTAGGGAGTGTTCTAATTTCATTCTTTTACATGTAGCCGTCCAGTTTTCCCAGCACCACTTATTGAAGAGACTGTCTTTTCTCCATTGTATGTCCTTGCCTCCTTTGTCATAGATTAGTTGATCATAGGTGTGTGGGTTTATCTCTGGGCTTTCTATCTTGTTCCATTGATCTATGTTTCTGTTTTTGTGCCAGTACCATATTTTCTTGATTACCGTAGCTTTGTAGTATAGTCTGAAGTCAGGGAGTCTGATTCCTGCAGCTCCGTTTTTTTCCCTCAGGACTGCTTTGGCTATTCAGGGTCTTTTGTGTCTCCATACAAATTTTAAGATTTTTTGTTCTAGTTCCGTAAAAAATGCCGTTGGTAATTTGATAGGGATTGCATTGAATCTGTAGATTGCTTTGGGTAGTATAGTCATTTTCACAATATTGATTCTTCCAATCCAAGAACATGGTATATCTCTCCATCTGTTGGTATCATCTTTAATTTGTTTCATCAATGACTTATAGTTTTCTGCATACAAGTCTTTTGTCTCCCTAGGTAGGTTTATTCCTAGGTATTTTATTCTTTTTGTTGCAGTGGTAAATGGTAGTGTTTCCTTAATTTTTCTTTCAGATTTTTCATCATTAGTGTATAGGAATGCAAGAGATTTCTGTGCATTAATTTTTTTTTTTTAAGAAATTTTATTTATTTATTTTTGGTTGCATTGGGTCTTCTTTGCTGCGCGCAGGCTTTGTCTAGTTGCAGCGAGTGGGAGCTACTCTTTATTGCAGTGTGTGGGCTTCTCATTGCAGTGGCTTCTCATGTGGTGGTGCATGGGATCTAGGCACGTGGGCTTCGGTAGTTGTGGCATGCAGGCTCAGTAGTTGTGGGTCCTGGGCTCTAGAGCACAGGCTCAGTAGTTGTGGTGCACGGGCTTAGTTGCTCCGCATCATGTGGGATCTTCCCGGATCAGGGCTCGAACCCCTGTCCCCTGCATTGGCAGGTGGATCCTTCACCACTCCGCCACCAGGGAAGTCCCTATAGCTCTGGGGATGACGGCTGCAGAGGAAACGGCAGAGATGGCCATCCGTATGCGGCATGTGGAAAGGCTGTTCCACTGGAGACACGATTTGTAAGAGATGATGGATTGCAGGAGCATGTACATAACACCGCAGACAAACACCAAAAGGGCACCGCCATCGTGTACCATGGGGACAGCTAACTCCTGGAAATTGGCTACAATGCCCATTCCAATGCATCCCACCAATCCTAGAACTAATGACAACAAATTAAAAACAAGAGTGCTGAAATAGCTGGTTTGGTTTTGCTTCTCTACTGCTTTATATCTTGTGTACATCGTGGCTGCACCAAGAAATGCAGAGAAGTTTATCATAAATCCAAAAATACCACTCTCTGGAGGTGTTGTTCCTGTATCACTGATGTAGGGGAGGAAGGGGTTGACGTGCCCAGAGAGCACGGCGACCACGTAGGAGATGATGAAGGCGGCGGACGACCAGGTCACCAGGAGGAAGGGGATGAAGGCCATTCCCCTCAGGAAGCACAGCATCGCACCACCGCCAGGAGGGCACTGTGCTCTGTGGAGCCGGAACGGGGGCTGCTCTGCACTGCTGGGAGGTGGGGGCTGTGCACGTGCCGTCCTGCAGTGCGGCGGCCATGCGCGCACAGCCATGGGCGGCCAGGCGGGAGGCTCTGCGACAGTGGGGCAGCCCCGGCCCCAGAGCTCTGTGCATTAATTTTGTATCCTGCAACTTTACCAAATTCATTGATTCGCTCTAGTAGTTTTCTGTTGGCATCTTTAGGATTCTCTATGTATAGTATCATGTCATCTGCAAACAGTGACTTTTTTACTTCTTTTCCAACTTATATTCCTTTTATTTCTTTTTCTTCTCTGATTGCTGTGGCTAGGACTTCCAAAACTATGTTGAATAATAGTGGTGAGAGTGGACATCCTTGTCTTGTTCTTGATCTTAGAGGAAATGCTTTCAGTTTTTCTCCAATGAGAATGATGTTTGCTGTGGGTTTGTCGTATATGGCCTTTATTATGTTGAGGAAGTTTCCCTCTATGCCCACTTTCTGGAGAGTTTTTATCATAAATGGGCGTTGAATTTTGTCAAAAGCTTTTTCTGCATCTATTGAGATGATCATGTGGTTTTTCTTCTTCACTTTGTTAAATGGTGTATCACATTGATTGATTTGCGTATATTGAAGAATCCTTGCATCCCTGGGATAAATCCCACTTGATCATGGTGTATGATCCTTTTAATGTTTTGTTGTTGGATTCTGTTTGCTAGTATTTTGTTGAGGATTTTTGCTTCTATATTCATCAGTGATATTGGTGTGTCATTTTCTCTTTTCGTAGTGTCTTTGTCTGGTTTTGGTATCAGGGTGATGGTGGCCTCATAGAATGGGTTTGGGAGTGTTCCTTCCTCTGCAATTTTTTGGAAGAGTTTGAGAAGGACGGGTGTTAGCTCTTGTCTGAATGTTTGGTAGAATTCACCTGTGAAGCCATCTGGTCCTGGACTTTTGTTTGTTGGAAGATTTTTAATCACAGTTTCAATTTCATTACTTGTGATTGGTCTGTTCGTCTTTTCTATTTCTTCCTGGTTCAGTCTTGGAAGGTTATACCTTTCTAAGAATTTGTCCATTTCTTCCAGGTTGTCCATTTTATTGGCATAGAGTTGCTTGTAGTAGTCTCTTAGGATGCTTTGTATTTCTGTGGTGTCTGTTGTATCTTCTCCTTTTTCATTTCTAATTTTATTGATTTGAGTTCTCTCCCTCTTTTTCTTGATGAGTCTGGCTAATGGTTTATCAATTTTGTTTATCTTCTCAAAGAAACAGCTTTTAGTTTTATTGATCTTTGCTATTGTTTTCTTTGTTTCTATTTCATTTATTTCTGCTCTGGTCTTCATGATTTCTTTCCTTCCGCTAACTTTGGGGTTTTTTTGTTATTCTTTCTCTAGTTCCTTTAGGTGTGAGGTTAGATTGTTTATTTGAGATTTTTCTTGTTTCTTGAGGTAGGCTTGTATAGCTATAAACTTCCCTCTTAGAACTGCTTTTGCTGCATCCCATAGGTTTTGGATCATGGTGTTTTCATTGTCATTTATCTCTAGGGATTTTTTCATTTCCTCTGATTTCTTCATTGATCTCTTGGTTATTTAGTAATGTATTGTTTAGCCTCCATATGTTTGTGTTTTTTACGTTTTTTTCCCTGTAATTCATTTCTAATCTCATAGCATTGTGGTCAGAAAAGATGCTTGATATGATTTCATTTTTCTTAAATTTACTGAGGCTTGATTTGTGACCCAAGATGTGATCTATCCTGGAGAATGTTCCGTGCGCACTTGAGAAGAAAGTGTAATCTGCTGTTTTTGGATGGAATGTCCTATAAATATCAATTAAATCTATCTGGTCTATTGTGTCATTTAAAGCTTCTGTTTCCTTATTTATTTTCATTTTGGATGATCTGTCCATTGGTGTAAGTGAGGTGTTAAATTCCTCCACTATTAATTGTGTTACTGTCAATTTCGCCTTTTATAGCTGTTAGCACATTGCCTTATGTATTGAGGTGCTCCTGTGTTGGGTGCATATATATTTAGAATTGTTATATCTCCTTCTTGGATTGATCCCTTGATCATTATGTAGTGCCCTTCCTTGTCTCTTGTAACATTCTTTATTTTAAAGTCTATTTTATCTGATATGAGTATTGCTACTCCAGCTTTCTTTTGATTTCCATTTGCATGGAATATCTTTTTCCGTCCCTTCACTTTCAGTCTGTATGTGTCCCTAGGTGTGAAGTGGGTCTCTTGTAGACAGCATATAGATGGGTCTTGTTTTTGTATCCATTCAACAAGCCTGTGTCTTTTGGTTGTAGCGTTTAATCCATTCATGTTTAAGGTAATTATCAATATGTATGTTCCTATGACCATTTTCTTAATTGTTTTGGGTTTGTTTTTGTAGGTTCTTTTCTTCTCTTGTGTTTCCCACTTAGAGAAGTTCCTTTAGCATTTGTTGTAGAGCTGGTTTGGTGGTGCTGAATTCTCTTAGCTTTTGCTTGCCTGTAAAGCTTTTGATTTCTCCATCGAATCTGAATGAGATCCTTGCCGGGTAGAGTAATCTTGGTTGTAGGTTCTTCCGTTTCATCACTTTAAGTATATCATGCCACTCCCTCTGGCTTGTAGAGTTTCTGCTGCGAAATCAGCTGTTAACCTTATGGGAGTTCCCTTGTATGTTATTTGTCGTTTTTCCCTTGCTGCTTTCAATAATTTTTCTTTGTCTTTAATTTTTGCCAATTTGGTTACTATGTGTCTCAGCGTGTTTCTCCTTGGGTTTATCCTGTATGGGACTTTCTGCACTTCCTGGACTTGGGTGGCTATTTCCTTTCCCATGTTAGGGAATTTTTCAGCTATAATCTCTTCAAATATTTTCTCTGGCCCTTCTCTCTCCCTTCTCCTTCTGGGACCCCTATAAGGCGAATGTTGTTGCATTTAATGTTGTCCCAGAGGTCTCTTAGGCTGTCTTCATTTCTTTTCATTCTTTTTTCTTTATTCTGCAGCAGTGAATTCCACCATTCTGTCTTCCAGGTCACTTATCCGTTCTCTGCCTCAGTTATTCTGCTATTGATTCCTTCTTGTGTGGTTTTCATTTCAGTTATTGTATTATTCATCTCTGTTTGTTTGTTCTTTAATTTTTATAGGTCTTTGTGAAACATTTCTTGCATCTTCTCAATCTTTGCCTCCATTCTTTTTCCGAGGTCCTGGATCATCTTCACTATCATTATTCTGAATTCTTTTTCTGGAAGGTTGCCTATCTCCATTTCATTTAGTTGTTCTTCTGGGGTTTTATCTTGCTCCTTCATCTGGTACATAGCCCTCTGCCTTTTCATCTTGTCCATCTTTCTGTGACTGTGGTTTTTGTTCCACATGCTGCAGGATTGTAGTTCTCCTTGCTTCTGCTGTCTGCCCTCTGGTGGATGAGGCTATGTAAGAGGCTTGTGCAAGTTTCCTGATGGGAGGGACTGGTAGTGGGTAGAGCTGACTGTTGCTCTGGTGGGCAAAGCTCAGTAAAACTTTAATCCACTTGACTGCTGATGGCTGGGGCTGGGTTCCCTCACCCTTGGTTGTTTGGCCTGAGGCAACCCAACACTGGCGCCTACCTGGGCTCTTTGGTGGGGCTAATGGCAGACTCTGGGATGGCTCATGCCAAGGAGTACTTCCCAGAACTTCTGCTGCCAGTGTCCTAGTTCCCGTGGTGAGCCACAGCCACCCCCTACCTCTGCAGGAGACCCTCCAACACTAGCAGGTAGGTCTGGTTCAGTCTCCCCTAGGGTCACTGCTCCTTCCCCTGGGTCCCAATGTGCACACTACTTTGTGTGTGCCGTCCAAGAGTGGAGTCTCTGTTTCCCCCAGTCCTGTCGAAGTCCTGCAATCATATCCCACTAGCCTTCAAAATCTGATTCTCTAGGAATTCCTCCTCCCGTTGCCGGACCCCCAGGTTGGGAAGCCTGACATGGGGCTCAGAACCTTCACTCCAGTGGGTGGACTTCTGTGGTATAAGTGTTCTCCAGTCTGTGAGTCACCCACCCACCAGTTATGGGATTTGATTTTATTGTGATTGCACCCCTCCTACCATCTCATTGTGGCTTCTCCTTTGTCTTTGGATGTGGAGTATCTTTTTTGGTGAGTTCCCGCGTCTTCCTGTCGATGATTGTCCAGCAGCTAGTTGTGATTCTGGTGTTCTCACAAGAGGGAGTGAGAGCACGTCCTTCTACTCTGCCATCTTGGTTCAGGGCCTCCAAAAATCCCTAAATTTAGTATTGAGCTGGATAAAGAAATTCCTACCTAGGCTTCCTTTCAAGGCCTAGCCAAGTTTTATCATATAATTCAGACACTGTCTGAAAAAGGATATAAGGTACATAGTATCTATCTCTTTGCACTCTGCCTCAGTTCAAGGGCCTACACCAACTAGAAATTTTGTGGTTATCACTTTACCTGGTAGGCACCACTTTTTGAGGCAGCCAGAACTGTATTAATCACCTTTCTCTCTTCCTCCCTTTACCTCCATTGCCTTGTCCTGTTGTTCTACATCCACAGAGATGAGCTCCAAAAAACAGCTGGGCAGGAAAAAGATAGTGGACTGCATGTTGAGAAATGTCCCAACCTAGTATAGCATTGTAGGTAGGGGCAGAGAGAGGATGAACTTAAGAGCAGTGCACACTGAGAATATTGTAGTTTTTCATGTGCTCCATCATTTCAGAGTAACGGATGATCAAACAGTGGGGTAGGAAAAGCCAGTAGAGCAAACAGCGGTAGATGCATGCCTAGTAGACATGGAAATTGAAATAAGAAATGGCATACATACAAGTGGGTAGGGAATAGGACCAAGGGAAATGTACACATTTTGTCTGCTGATAAACACTAAGTCTAAGGACTCTTACTTATGAGTAGAGGAAAAAGTCGACATGGAGCCTATGACAGAATATTTCAGAGCAAGGGAAAGGAAATGGCATCATAAAGACTCAAAGGAAAAGCATGATCCAAAAGAAAACTTTAAGAGACTACTTGCATCCTTAGAGTACAAAAAGCCATGCATGTTCTATAAACATGCATCCAGAGTATGAGAAGAAAGATCTAAGACAACAGGCTGAAGTGGAAAGTCAATAGAATGTTACGAATGAAGTAAAGGAGGAATGGAATGATACAAAAATTATACAACCACAGAATTAAAATATCCACATTGGCAATGAAGAAAAACTTGATTCTGGAGGAATATTGAATACATAATGAGGTTTATTTGAGACACTCCAGGATAAAGAAGGGTCAGAGGTAGGTGATACAGCTAAAGGTGAGAAAAGGTAATAGGTATTCATGAAGAAGAAACCAAAACAAATGGGAGAAAAATCAAATGTTTGATGGGAAGAACATTTTCTTGATGAGAAAAAAGCCCATAGATGCGGACAGAAAGGAATAGCCGTGTTTTTGGCAAAAATAAATGACAAAGACCTACATTTAGACATGGCCTGTCACTGTTTTTATTTTTTCAATAAATTTATTTATTTTATTTATTAATTTTTGGCTGTGTTGGGTCTTCCTTGCTGCATGCAGGCTTTCTCTAGTTGCATCGAGCAGGGGACACTCTTCCTTCGGTACACGGGCTTCTCACTGCTGTGGCTTCTCTTGTTGTGAAGCATGGGCTCTAGGCCTGCGGGCTTCAGTCATTGTGCCTCAGGGGCTCCAGAGCACAGGTTCAGCAGTTGTGGCACACGGGCTTAGTTGCTCCGCGGCATGTGGGATCTTCCTGGCCCAGGGCTCAAACCCGTGTCCCCTGCATTGGCAGGCAGATTCTTAACCACTGCACCACCAGGGAAGCCCCCCTGACACTGTTTTTAAATTACAGTGCTATAGAAGAAGTAGTTCAGACATCCATGAAGGAAATAAAAGATGTTGCCTAGAAAGAAGAAAAAATCATGTTAGCCTTGCACTTCTCTGTTGCCACACCAAATTACAGGAGATGATTACTACAAGCTATTTTTCTGTCAACTGAGAGATAAGAAGGACTGGCAATAAGCACTAAAAGAGTTAAATGAAGACATAAATCTAAAGAACTATAAATATGGCCACAGAAGATAAACACAAATGTAATGCACTCATTTATGCAAGTCTTCAGATCCTTTCCATTTCTTGTCCCCTATGGCTCAGCACTTGCTCTGCTTCCCAGCCCAAGCAACCTTGTCAAAGGCTCTTGCCTTTCCTTCAATAATAAGTCTTGATTGCTCCAACTGCATTTTGTCTCCTGACACCACCAGCTGGCTCAGCCTTCCCAGGCAGGTATTAAAGGCCAGCTTTGGCATGGCCTCTGTCATACATGTTACAGTGGGAGCTGTATGGCTCAATGGAATCCACATAGTCTCTGGATTCTCCAGTAGCTGCCAGTAGGGACCCATGTCACAAACTAGAAGTGTGGGGGTAGTTAACTCCTATTGAGCATACTTTGAGCAATGGGAGGAAAGAGGTAGGACTGAGCACATAAGTTGTTCACTCTTCTTCCTCCCAATTGTTCCAAAATCCAGAACTTCCCTTGGCTTCTCCAAAGATGTCCTGTGTGACCAAGAAACCAGCTGTGTCTCATGAAGCCGAGCACAACTTGCCACCTTCTGTTTACTTCCTTCATTGTTTTACTTTTTCCCTCACTGTTGCTCCCCTGGGACTGAACCCTCCAACAAAGCATTAGTTCCACAAGCTTTGCCCTAGGCTCTGTTTTCTGGGGAGCCGGGTTAAAACAGTCAAAATTACTCTAGAGAAGTTACGTAAAAATTATGAATGATATTCTGGATCCAAACATTCAAAATATCTCAGTAACAGAGAAAGAAGTAAGAAAGGACATAACAGAGGAGAGTGATGGAGAGGTATGCTAATTCCTTATCTTAAATAGGGGAAACTCAAAAGATAGAATTACACATTTGATTCTTGTGGATTTGAGAAATATAAGTTAAAGAATGTTTTAGGGAAAATAGGGTTAACTGTTTGGAGAATTAAAAATGGAATACTGACTTTTCAAAAACTAGAGAAAAGTAAATAAAATCTGATTTATAGAGAAAAAAGATAAAAAACAAGAAAGAAGCACAAACCATAAAAATATAAAACAAAATGACAAAATTAATAAATGTAAATCTTATAAATGATGTTGAAGATATTTAAATAAAAATAAAAATGTACATTAGCAAAGACAAAACAGAATGGTAGAGGAGATGGTAACTACATTGGGGAAGCTCTAAGCAAAAGGAGTGATAACTAACCTAATAAATCCAAGAAAGCTAAAGCCTAAGCCAGCAATGGGGAAAGTCAAAAAGTAACTCAGAACTCCCAAAGGCTTAGGAATTTGTTCCAGAGGTTCTGGTGTACCAGAGGTGTGACTAAAATTTAGAAGAATTGTCAAAAGTCTGTTTAAGAAGCACTCAGAACCCAAGATGCCCTCCTCACGGCCAGGTGATTCCATGTCTCTCACCTCAGCAGAACTGGAGGTTCTTTCTCTGAAGAGGGAAACATGAGGGTCTCTGACTGGGGGACTGCAAGTGCAGTTGGAAGTGGAGTTTGCTGAAAATAGGAGGATAAGAGAACAGTTACACATGGAAAGTGAGACCCTCAACCATCTTTCCACAGTCACAGCCTAGAATATTTGTATCAAGGTCATTTCCTCCAGGCAAGCAATAGGAAGATTGCTCTATGAAGCACTGAACCAGGTCAGGTGAAAAGACCTCAAGATACTGACACTGGTGTTTTACAAAAATTGAGCCCCATCAGCTGACCCTGCAGAGAGGCCCACTGTCAGCAGCAAGTCCCACTCACTCACACAGAGTTTTCAAAAAAGCTTTTGAGTCCCTAAAGTATAAGCAAACAGCCCACAAATTCCTCTAATGTAAAAAATAGAGACTAAAACAAACACATAGAAAAAAAGCAAATTTGGAGAAATTCGCTGTTCAGAGAGTAAAACTTAAAAAAAATTATATCCTCAGATCAATAGGGGAGACATTGCATCAAAGGAACAGGAACAAAATACTATTAAGAGAAATTTCAAAGAACAAAATAGAAAATATAATAGCAATAATGAAAAATGGAAAGCTGAATGGAAAGATTGGGAGATAAAATTGAGGAAATACCTCAAGAAGTAAAGAACAAAGACAAAGAGATTAGTATGAAGGAAAAGGTACTAATGGTCTCATGTCTAAATCATAGGAGTTCCAAAAATACAAACAGAGAAACTAGAGGGAGGAAGAAATTGTTAGCTAATTTAGGGAATTTTTCTAGAACTGAGGGATGTGGTTTCCAAACTGAAAAGGCCTGCCAAATGCTTAGGACAATGGATGAAAATACACCCACATCGAGCACAGGTTCATACTATTTTACAACTCTGAGGACAAAGAGAGAAACCTAAAATTCTCCAGACTACTTATAAAGAATCAAGAACCAGAATAGCATCGGACTTCTTTTTTTTTTTTTTTTTTTGCTGTATGTGGGCCTCTCACTGTTGTGGCCTCTCCCGTTGCGGAGCATAGGCTCCGGACACGCAGGCTCAGCGGCCATGGCTCATGGGCCCAGCCGCTCCACGGCATGTGGGATCTTCCCGGACTGGGGCATGAACCCGTGTCCCCTGCATCGGCAGGTGGACTCTCAACCACTGCGCCACCAGGGAAGCCCAGCATCAGACTTCTTAACAACAGCAACACTGGAAACAATATATTCAAAATTTGGAAGTAAAACTATGGTCAGAGTATCTGAATAGACATTTTCCCAAAGAAGACATACAGATGGGCAACAGGCACATGAAAAGGTGCTCAACATCACTAACCATTAGAGAAATGAAAATTCAAACTGCAATGAGATCATCTCACACCTGTCAGAATGGCTGTTATCAAAGAGACAACAAATGACAAGTGTTGGTGAGGATGTAGAGAAAAGTGAATCCTTGTGCACTGTTGGTAGGAATTTAAATTGGTGTAGCCACTGTGGAAAACAGTATGGAGATTCCTCAAAAAACTGAAAAAAGAACTACCATATGATACAACAATTCTACTCCTGGGTATTTATCTGAAGAAAACAAAAACACTAATTAGAAAAGATATATGCACCCCTATATTCATAGCAGCCTTATTTACAATAGCCAAGACATAGAAGCAACCTAAGTGTCCATCATCAGATGAATGGGTAAAGAAGATGTGGTGTATACATACAATGGAATATTACTCAGCCATAAAAAAGAATGAAATGTTGCCTTTTGCAACAACATGGATGGACCCATAATACCCCAGAGGGTATTATGCTTACTGAAATAAATCAGACAGGGAAAGACAAATAGCGTATGTTATCACTTATATGTGGAATCTAAAAAGTGAAACGAATGAATATAACAAAACTGAAACAGACTCATGTAGAGAACAAACTAGTGGTTACCAGTGGGGAGAGGTAAGGGGGGAGGGACAAGATAGGGGTAGGGGATTAAGAGGTATGAAATACTATGTATAAAATACATAAGCTACAAGGATATATTGTACAACATAGGGAATATAGCCAATATTTTATAATAACTTTAAATGGAGTGTAATCTATAAAAATATTGGATCACTGTTGTACATCTGAAATTAATACAATATTGTAAATCAATGATACTTCAATTAAAAAAACTACAGTTATAACTTCAGAGGGAAGAAAAACTGAATGGAAGGAAAAGTAATCATGTTACTAACTTACTTAGCAGTAAGTAGTTTTTTCATGATTATAATAATGTAAACTCTAAATTCTGATACAACTAAAATTATTATACATCTATGTTGGGTAATGGGTGTGGGTAAATGAGAATCAAATTCTCATTTTTCAGAGTGAGATGACAATAGATAATATCTAAAACTGAAAAGTTAATTTGTGACAGATTATGTCACAGGGAGTTCATGTTATTTAGGGAAATAGAAGCAAACAAGAAATAGCTTAGAGACTTGAAAGTGGTTGCTGTAGGAAGTGGGATTGGGGTAGGTGGAGCCAGGCAGGGGACTGATGTTTGTTTTTTACTAAAGCTTGCAGAACTATTTCACTGTTTAAACTGTATGCATAACTCTGATGAAAATAATGGAAATGAATGGGTCCTTTTCCTAATTCTATGCTTTTAAACTCATTTGACTTGCTTCGTGTTCAAAAACATTTTAATGATCATATTAAAGGCTATCATCTATCTTTTAAAGACACAATGAGACCCATCTTTTATGTTTCACTTACAATGTCTACAATCATTACAAAAATTGTTAGGAAAAATAATTCCTATTATTTTCAGTATTTTTATTAAAAATTTATTATATGAGTAATTAATATATATATTTAATATAAAAAACAGAAAGAATAGTAAATATAACATCAACAACAAATTCCAAAATCCAGAGCTAACTACTACCAATGTGTTAGGTATTTCTTTTTAGTAATGTATTCATATGTCGTGCACCAATTAGGTTTGTGTTTGGCTGCAAGTAAGAGAAAATCCAAATCAACAATAGTCTGAAATACTAAGTTTAACATACAAAGTTCTCTTCCCTTATGTAATAGCAATCCTAAGATAGGTAGTCCAGGGTTGGTACAGTGGTTTCATGAGGTATTCAGGTACATAGGTTACCACTCTGCCATCTCTAGGGTGTGGCCCTCATCCTCATGGTACAAAAGAGGGCTGATAGAACACATTTGCACATGCTCACTTCGGCAGCACATATACTAAAATTGCAGTGATACAGAGAAGATTAGCATGGCCCCTGTGCAAGGATGACATGCAAATTCGTGAAGCGTTCCATATTAAAAAAAAAAAAAAAAAAGAACACATTTGTGCTTCAAGCAGCTTGATATAGGAAAGAAGAAAAGAAATCATCATCCTCTATAGAGAAACTTTCAGGAAGTGTCACTCAACACTTTTATTTATACCTAGTCACATTGTTACAGCTAACTGCAAGAAGGGCAGGGAAATGTAGTTTTCATTCTGAGTAGCCAAGTGCCCTGCTATAAAATTTAGGATGCTGTTGAGAAGGAAAAGGAGAAAACCAGAATTTAGGGTGGGATATTAGCAGTTATACCAGTCAGGATGTCCAGAGAAACAGAACCAATAGGACATATATATTAAGAGATTTATTTTAAGGAATTGGTCCACAGGATTATGGGGGCTGGCAAGTCTGAAATTTGTAGGGCAGGCTGGAATTCAGGCAGAAATTGATGTTTCAATCTTGAGGCAGAATTTATTCTTCAGGGAGCCTCAGTTTGTGCTCTTAAGGCCTTAAACTGATTGGATGAGGTCCACTTACATTATCAAGGATAATCTCTACTTAATGTCAAGTGGTTGTAGAGGTTATATACACCTACAAAATACCTTCACAGCAACATCTAGATTAATGTTTGATTACATAACTGGGTACCAGAGCCCACCCAGATTGACACATAAGACTAAAGTGTTTATCATTAATATATTACATATACATACATATTAACATCTAACTCCTTCATTTTATTGTGAGCATACCCCAAATCATCAATTTTTTTTTTTTTTAGTTAATTAAAAAAAATATTTATTTATTTTTGGCTGCATTGGGTCTTCATTGCTGCACATGGGCTTTCTCCAGTTGTGGTGAGTGGGGCTACTCTTCGTTCCGGTGTGCAGGCTTCTCATTACGGTGGCTTCTCCTTTGCGGAGCACAGGCTCTAGGCGCGTGCGCTCAGTAGTTGTGGCTTGTGGGCTCCAGAGCGCAGGGTCAGTAGTTGGGGCGCATGGGCTTAGTTGCTCCGTGGCATGTGGGATCTTCCCAGACCAGGGCTCGAATACATGTTCCCTGGATTGGCAGGCGGATTCTTTTTCTTTTAATACACTTATTTATTTTATTTATTTATTTTTGGCTGTGTTGGGTCTTTGTTGCTGCATGTGGGCTTTCTTTAGTTGTGAGCGGGGTCTACTCTTCGTTGTGGTGCATGGGCTTCTCATTGTGGTGGTTTCTCTTGTTGCAGAGCATGGGCTCTAGGCACTCCAGCTTCAGTAGTTGTGGCTTGCAGGCTCAGTAGTTGTGGCTTGTGGGCTCTAGAGCGCAGGCTCAGTAGTTGTGGCGCACGGGCTTAGTTGCTCCGCGGCATGTGGGATCTTCCTGGACCAGGGCTCAAACCCGTGTCTCCTGCATTGGCAGGCAGATTCTTAATCACTGCACCACCAGGGACGTCCCCAAATATTCTTATCAAACATGATATTTAACAAATAGCTTAATATCCCAACATATCAAAATAACTTATTCATTACTATGTTTTAGGACATTAAAATATTATATACATGTGCTTATTTTTAACCATTTCTGATTATTCATTACTTTTCTAAAAGTGAGATTACTGATTCAACAATTATGAAGATTTTTAAGACCCTTATTCCTATTGCCAAAATGCTTTCCAGTAAGTTTGCACTGATTTATACTTACACTAACATATATGAATGCAGTGCCAGTCTCACTGTACTCTAGACATTAGGTTTCATGATTTTATCTTTACAATTAAATAATGACCATATTTTGTTTCTTACCTCTTTACTAACTGGTATATAAAACATTATATCATTCACTGTATTTTTATTGACCATTTCTATTTCTTATTTTGTTAATTTTGTTTTTACTTTTTGCCTAGGTTTCTACTGGGCTGTTAGCATTCTTCTGATTGATATATGAGGTATTTATATATTAATAATATAAATCATTGTTGTCTCTCTTGTAAATGATTCCTAATTTGCTCTTACTTTTTTCTTATTATAAAGTTTCTAGAATACAAATTACTTAAAGAAAGAAACTATATATACTTCAACTTTTCACTTAGGGTAAACAATCAAAATTAATAAATATACTTTCATATTATTGGTGACTAAAATAAAGGGAACTGAAACATGAAGATTAGATTATTTTCATACACAAATGAAGCATCATTCCCACGGATGAGTCAGGTAACCAGTCATATCTTTCCAAAAAAAGTGCTTGAGAAAACTCAATATTTTTCCCCTAAGAATTCTTACCTATGTAATATTTTTCTTCATTTAGTAGTAGTATTACTAACTCTATTTTTTTTAACTTGCTTTTTAAAAATTAATTAATTTATTTATTTATTTTTGGCTGTGTTGGGTCTTCGTTTCAGTGCGAGGGCTTTCTCTAGTTGTGGCAAGCGGGGGCCACTCTTCATTGCGGTGCACGGGCCTCTCGCTATCGCGGCCTCTCTTGCTGTGGAGCACAGGCTCCAGACGCGCAGGCTCAGTAGTTGTGGCTCACAGGCCTAGTTGCTCCGCGGCATGTGGGATCCTCCCAGACCAGGGCTCGAACCCGTGTCCCCTGCATTGGCAGGCAGATTCTCAACCACTGCGCCACCAGGAAGCCCAGTATTACTAACTTTAGAGTCTCCTGACTGAATTGTTGTTTCTAAGATGTCAACATTATGTTCAAATAAATTTTAAAATTATCAGTAAGATCATTTTAATGAATGAATTAAACAATGATCTTATAAGATGACTTATTTCCTGCTTCTAAAAAAATTTAAAAATGAAAAAGCAGCAAATAAGGATTTGTGATGGCAGTAATAGCTGTTTGACACTGACATGCTATAAATAAATCTGTGTGATAATATAAACTGACTCAGGCATTTGTGATGCACATGACAGCTCAAAATGATTTCATTTCCTCAGTAGTTTTTAGATTTTCTTATTTCATTGACTATGAAAAGTACAGTCAACCCACACACTGTTCTTGGATTGATTTTAATGTAACCTGCCCAGAATTTTAGGTTGATTTTCAAAATTAGAAGTGAAATTGAATTCCAAGCAAGGTAACTGACTTGACCAATAATTTAAGCTTGTATAGTATAATAATACTTGGAATTGTTTCTCTACCTTAATATATTTCAATTGCTTAGTTGAATCTAATTGACTCCAATAATTTTTTATGTTGGCAAAGCATCTAATTAGTTTTCATTCATAGTTCCTAAGTAATTAAAATGTTTAGTGGATAGTCATTTATTTACTTATAATAGTCTCACTTATCAAATTTATTACTTATTAAATGTATTCATATTTTCAAAAACTCTTTTATGGTTCTTTTTCTATGCTTCTTTGAGTCTGGTTAGACATCTTTTGATTATTTACCAGCCATCTGCATTTTAGTTTTTGTTAAAAAGAAAAAAATTTCCCCCCAGTTTATCTTTTGCCTCTTCATTCTGTTTATGATATCTGGGGCATATATTCATTCTAAAATTTAAATAACCAAATTAACAATCTTATATTTTATGTTTTGGAGTTCCATGTGTTTTTTCTGGGTCTCATGTGCTTTCTTTTTTTGTTGTTTTTTTTGGGGTACGCGGGCCTCTCACTATTGTGGCCTCTCCTGTTGCGGAGCACAGGCTCCGGACTCGCAGGATCAGCGGCCATGGCTCAAGGGCCCAGCCACTCCGTGGCATGTGGGATCTTCCCAGACCGGGGCACGAACCCGCGTCCCCGGCATCAGCAGGCAGACTCTCAACCACTACGCCACCAGGGAAGCCCTCATGTGCTTTCTTACTGCAGGATTATATTAAACTATCACACGTTTTCCTTTTTTATCTTTTTTCTTTTTATCGAAGTATAGTTGATGTACAATATTATATAAGTTACAGGTGTACAAAATACTGATTCACAATTTTTAAATGTTATACTCCATTTATAGTTATTATAGAATATTGGCTATATTCCCTGTGTTGTACAATATATCTTTGTAGCTTATTTTATACATAATAGTTTGTACCTCTTAATCCTTTCCCCCTATCTGGCCCCTCCCTCACTAGTTTGTTTTCTATATCTGTGAGTCTGCTTCTTTTTTATGTTCACTAGTTTGTTGTATTTTTTAGATTCCACAAATAAGTGATAACATACAGTATTTGTCTTTCTCTGTTTGACTTATTTCACTTAGTATAATGCCCTCTAAGTCCATCCATGTTGTTGCAAATGGCAAAGTTTCGTTCTTTTTTATGGCTGAATAATATTCCACTCTGTGTGTGTGTGTGTGTGTGTGTGTGTGTGTGTGTGTATTTATATATATATACACACCGCATTTTATCCATTCATCTGTTGATGGACAATTAGGTTACTTCCATGTCTTGGCAATTGTAAATAATCTCACGTTTTCTTATAGTACTTTTTGGCATCATTGTTTCAAGTTAAATTTTGGTATCTATGGAGATGATTTTTCTATATTTGACCTATTAATGTGGATATAGTATATGAATAGGTTTCCCAACCTTAAATTGTCTTACATTCCTTAAATAAATTGCCACATATTATTTTAATATATTTCTGGATCTTTTAGGAATTTTGCATTGATTATTATAAGTGATATTATTCCATAATTTTCTCTTTTATGCTATCTTTAGTTAAATTTTGGTGATCATATTATGATGGCTTCTTAAATTGCATCTGGAAGCTTTCTTCTTTCTCCAATATGCCAAAATGATAGATCTTGAATGCTTTCTCAGTTTCTTCCAAGGCTAAAAATCTGTGTAGATTTTCTGTCTTTTTTTGAGCCTGTTTTGGTAATTTATATATCTCTAGAAGTTATTCATTTCATCCAGGTTTTCTACTGTATTTATATGTAGTTGTATAAAATACTACCTTATTAATTTCTGTTGTTTTTTCTGTCTAATATTGTGTACTTATGCTTTTCTCTCCATTAAGCTAGTGTGTGGGTGGTTTTGTTTTTAAGAATTAGCCCTTAGATTTATCAGTTTTATTCTTTTTCTGACTTCTCATTAAGTTCCACTATTGCCTGTATTAATCCCTTTCTTCTACTTTCTTTGGATTCAATTTAATGTTATTTTTCTAACTTCTTGAGTTTGTGTTGTTCTCTATAACTTATCCAGATCAGAAGACTGTAGGAAGGTATTCTATTTACTTTCTTGACTTTAAAAGTAGATTATGCATGTTTTGAGAGTTTGGATCTAAGTAAAAGGACAATTTTGTAAGAGTGTTAGACATCTTCTTCCTTAAGCATGTAATTGTTTAAGTGCAGGTATATTTCTATTTTAATTTTTTATCTAGCTCTCTTGCCTGACTGAAGTTGACCATAAATTGAATAAAAAGAGGTAAGCTTCAGAACATTTTATTTGAAAACCTTTTAGGGAAAAATACTGTATTTTTTGGTGTGGAAGTATTTTTTCCTAATATCTTCCTGATTTGGAAATGTATTATTTAATTGATTGGGATAACGTTATCATAAAATATAGAATCAGAATAGAATTGAAATTCTCAGATTAGAATTAAAATTCTTGTGATAATACTGGCTAAATTTGGAAGTAATTAAGAAACCATTGTGTGTAAGATGAATCACAAACACTGAAAGTAACTCATGCAATATTAACATGATAGAAATGTATACTTCTCATATCTAACTAGCTGGATTCAAAGTAGTCTTAATATAGGAATTTATAGTATAAATAATATACATAGCACTGGAGAAGAGTATGTAGATAATTCCAATCCCAAAATAGCTCCTGCAATAAATCACGAAATTGAGACAAACCAAGTTCCCACCCCCCTACTCCCCCCCACCAAAAAAAACACAAAGAAACAAAACTAGCAGTACATGGAGTGGGGAGTGGAAAGGTCATAGTTTGTTGGGTTTCTGACTTTTGAAAGACATATACCTTGGTTGTCTCAACTGCATTTCAAATGTGACATGTCCAAATTGAAAATTATCTTTTTTTCAACTACAAAGCATCAGCCTTCCATTTTTTACCTATTAGAATTCTGGGGTATGAAGAGGAATCACCTTTATCCCTTCTTCCAAGTCTTCATACTCAGTTGGTAACCACATCTTGTTCATTCTACCTCCTAATTTTCTCTCAAATCCATCTTCTTATTTCTATCTTCGCCATCTTTTCCTTAGTTTGGGTCTCTTTTTCTCCTTAATTATTCCAATGACCCCTTTACAGGTCTTCTTTCTGCCAGTCTCTTCTCTAAGATACTTTTCCACACTATGCAGCTAGAATAATCTTAATAAAACAGTCCTGGACTTCCCTAGTGGTCCAATGGTTAAGACTACATGCTTCCAATGCAGTGGGTGCAGGTTCGATCCCTGCTCAGGTAATAAGATCCCACATGCCGCACGGCAAGGCCAAAAATAACCCAAAAACAACAAACAAAAAACAGTCCTATAATATGTTTACCTTTGATTTAATATATTTAAAATATTTAATATGTTTGCCTAAATGGCTTTCCCCGTCCTTGGCATGGCTTACAGGTTCTTCATGTCCTGGCCTTCCTATACTTTTCCAGCTTTATCTTCCTCTACTGTTCCACATGCATTTAGTGCTTTAAACACCTGAAGTTCCTTGCAGTGCCCTGTATCAGTTAGTATTCTTTGTGCTTGATCCCACCTTCTCCTGCCTCTTCCTTGATGGCCCCTGATTCATTGATTATTCCCAACCTCTTATTTTCAAAGTGCTAAAGTTACTTTTATCTTAAAAACAACAGTAACTTCAAGCTACTACTGTCTCTTTTTCAGTCAGGCTCCTTAAAAGAACAAGTTCTACTTCTTTACTTCCTGTTCACCTTTCAACCCACTGTAGTCTAGTTTCTGTCCTTACTACTACTCTAAAGAAAACACCAATTGACAAAAACTACCAATAAAGTCCTAATGTCCAAATCCAATGTACTAGTCTAAGTGTGAACCTTGACATTTCAAACAGCATTTGGCACTGTTAACCGCTACTACTTACCTAAAAACAAACATACTTATTTTTCTGTGCCTTGTAGAAAACATGAAAAATATGAGTTAAAAGATAAAAATAATAATCACCACTTAACCATAACCACTATTAATACTTATTTCCTTCAAGTCTCTTTTTCTATGTACTTGTAAGTATAGAAAATTGGATGTTATATTTGTAAATTAATATTCTGGGTTTTTTTCTTATAAGTATCTTCTCTTGACATGAAATAGATGTTTTGAAAACAATTTTAATCATTTCATAATGTGTTATATAGATGTACCATAATTTAGCCTTTCTGCTGTTGACATTTAGCTAGTTTTCAGTTTTCACTTATATATCTAGCTCTCTGACAAACATTTTTGTAGACAAATCTTTGTCTCAGATTCTTCTTATTTCTCAATGGCAGGTCCCAAGAGGGGAAAGGACTAGTTTAAGGATATAAAGTTATAAACATTCTTGACATAGATTGCCTAATTACTTCCTGGAAAGGTAATTTACACTCCTACAGCAACATACAAGGATCCCAAACTTACCATTCTCTTGCTAACGTTGAATTTTTTTTTACAAACTTTTAAAAATCCTTGCCACTTTGATAGGTTAAAGTAGAATCTCAGCCTTGATTTGCCCTTCTCTGATTAGTGGTGATTATACATTCACCACTGTCTCCTCTTATCTTTGGCCTCCTAGTTCTCTTACTTCTGAATATCCCTTTTCAGTCTCCTTTTTCGGCTTTTCTTTTTCTGACTATTCCACAGTATTTTGTCCTCAGCCTCTTGAATGTCCCACAGGCCTCACAAACTCAGTGTGTCCTAAACTGAACTCATCCCCACTCCTGAGCTTGCTTCAATTTTTGGCTAATGATGTCATCCACAACCCAGGCACTTCAGTCAGAATCCTGAGTCTTCTAAGATGACTCCCTCCTCTCACCCAAAATCAGTTTCTCCAATCCACATCTTAAATCTAATATGGCCACTCCTTCTATCTCCACAGCCATTGCCCTAGTTCAAGCCTTTATTATTTTAACACTCATCACTAGTCTACCTGCCTTGGACCCTGTTCTACTCAATTGTACATACTGCTTCCAGAGTGATGCAGATCTGATCATGCTCCTCTCTGTACTATATGTCCCTGTCCAACTTCATCTCTTGCCCTCCCCATCCATTCCCTTCTACTCTTCAGCCATATGGAACAAGAATTCCCCACTGCCTCTAAACTCTCTTTGTGCCGAATATGCCTCTTCCTTTGTCTTGTGAACACTTGCTAGTCCTAAAATAGTAACGGAGCCCATCCAAGTATCACTCCATCATTTCTCTCTCCTGTGTTCATTGATTACACTTCATACAGAGCTTTATTTTGACACAACTTAAAAAGTTTTAACAATCTCTCACTAAACTGAGATATTCAAGGACAGGTACGATGCCATTCATCTTTTAATACCCAGAAATATCATGGGCCCTCAAATATGTGTGGAATAAATGTTATTTTTGATAGCAATTAAAAAATTCCTTTCTATCTTCTGCCACCATATCTCAATCTACCTAATGTCTCTGTTACCAAATCCTCTTCCATTCCCCATTTCTAAGGTTGACAAAACTATTGTAATTGCATCTTGAGATCTGAGTGCTTCTCCAAAACAGGCCATCTTCATTACTGCTGACAGTTATCTTTCTGAAACACCTGGTTATGTTACCTAGTAACTTAAGAAACAAGTTTGATGACTACCCATTGTGAGCAGTAGGTGGTTATTTCCCCAAGAATGTGCAAACAGATTGTCCAGGGAGAGTTAAAAATAAATGAATGCATAATGGAAAGAGACATGATGCCTACCAAATCCAGAGCTTTGACTATTTAAACATTTAAGCATAGTATTTTAATAACTTCCAGAATCCAACTCCAACTCAGCTTTTTAGCCTTATCTTCTACCACTCCTTGTCTGCATCCTCAACACACATCCTGGTCACCATTCCTTAAGGTGCTCCAATGTCTAGAATGCCCTATCACCAAGCAAATTCCTACTCATCCTTGAAAGCCAGCATCAGCTATTACTTGATTGCTCCAAGAGATGGTACAAAGGGGCTTTAGACTCTCTCCATAATCTTCATCAGTCCTCCACCAAGAACTCAAATTTAAAAAAAAATATGATTTTTTTTTTGTATGGATGGAGTTTTTGAGTCTTAGGTAAACTATGTATAAAAGCATGTTTTAAAAACATTTGTATTTTTATTGATCTGTAACATACAATCTAAGGAAAAGCAAAGTACTTCCTATAAAAGTTCATCTTCAAGGCAAGTTGCCTGGCCTACACTTCCAACTAGATTGCAGCCACCAAGCCCCTTTATAGAAATTCTGAAGCTTCACTGAATATTACTTGCCCTTAAGAAGCTTTCTCTAATCTTTTCTTCCTGACAATCTGTTCATAGCTTTTCCCTCTGAGCTATTACAACTCTGACCATATACAATTGTTATCTTACCAAACAATAGCATAATGTGTTATTTCTCTCTTAGTTCCTTCCACTAGGGTAGCTCATCCAGGGTAAGGATGCTACATCAGTCTCCTTATGTATAAAATAAAGGTAAGACATATCTCATAGAACTGTTGTGAGAATTAGATGTTAATGCATATTTAAAGCACTCAGCACAGTGTCTAACATTTAATAAGTGTTAAATAAATTTTAGTAGTTATTTTTCAGTATATGTTTGTTGAATGATAAAGAACTAGCCCAGAGTCCTGCAGGAAACAGACTGGTAGATGTGTTGTTCACAAAAGGGCATGATAAGAAAACACACGTCCTGAAATTACCTAAGAGGTCATACTTAAGGACTTAAGTCCTTCCCTACTATCTATTTGCAAATGTGACATGAAAGAAATGAAGCTTCGATTATAAATTTGTGAACTTCTGAGGTAGTTTATTAAAAATAACAAAACAATTTCACATTTGGAGAAAAAGAAAACACACTGTCTTGGAAATCTGTGCTGTTTCTGACTCTATCATATATTATTTCTTTATGCTACAAACTATCTATGAATGAATTTGTTTTCAGATTTTATGATAAAAGTCAAATGAAGTGTGTTGTGTGGTAGAAATAACATCTAACTGAAATTAAGGAATACTGGATTCTAAATCACAAATCAGTGTGGGACCCCGGGCAATTTTAAAATTCCTCTGGGCTTCAGAGTCCTCCTTGGGAATTTGAAGGGATTAAACTAACCTCTAAATTCCCATCCAGCTTTAAGACACAAAGTTCTTATAATACTGTTTTTGACCTTTTTCTTATATGGTTTTCCCTCCTCATTAGAAACTGAACTCTTTTGGGTGGCAGGAATCAAACCTTATTTATCTTCACACTTCAGTGCCTAGAACAAATGTGTTTCTTGACTGTTTGAATGAATGAGTGTCCCTTGCAGAGCTTCTAGTTAAAAAAGGTATGGTATAACAGGTTAGTAGCTAATGTTAACATTAATATGTTATTATATAAGAATACCAAATGATTGTACATTAATATAATTGTTGATATTCAATATAGTTACAGGTTCTCTCTAATGTTGATCATTTGTTGAAAACTTTGTGAATTTATTATTTTTTTATTTTTATCTTTGGCCGCGCTGCACGGTTTACAGGATCTTAGTTCCCTGACCAGGGATTGAATCTGGGCCACAGCAGTGAAAGCGCTGAGTCTTAACCCCTGGACCACCAGGGAATTGCCCGAAACTTTGTTAATTTAGAAAAGGAATTCTAAGCCAAAATATTTCCTTCTGATCTATTTTAGAGAAATTATGAGTTAGTTACAAAGCTTTGAGAGGTGCCAATTCTACTAAATCCCATCACCCTAAGGGTAACATCCACCAATATCAAGTAGGTAACCAAGTGTTCACTCCCCAGTAGAATTTTGTAAAAAAGATGTTTATCTTTGCCTTTCTACCAAAATTACAATTAGACAATTAGACAAAAGACAATCTGATCAAGGAAATAAGGAACTAGAGCATATAGACAAATGGAAAAGGCAAACATACATGTATGTGCACACACATGCACACAATTTAACTCTATAACTCAATTGCCTCATGTACCCATTTTCAAGGTAATATTTAGCGCAGGATTACTGCAGATGCAGTTCAAAAATATCTCTACCATGGAATGAAAAATGGAGAGTGATTAACTATAAAGGAAGTCTATCTAGATAAAACAGATGGACAGTTTTCCCACTTTTTTTCAACAAGGGCAGATGCCTTTCTGCGGATATATCCCAAAAAGAGTTACAGGAAATTCCACTTCTCCTGTTTTAGCAAAAATGTCAGTGAAATTTGAGATGCATTTACTTGACAATTTCCTGGACCTGAATTGTTGGGAAAGCGAAGGTTTTTTCTAATTATTAAGCTATCAGCCTCAACCATACCAACCTGGGTTTGAATGTTACAAATTAACTCTACATAAATTGACACAAGCACAATAAGTTTTTTTATTGTTAAATTATGGTTACCATATGCAGAGCAAAAAGTAAAGGGACTGTTCTACTTGTGCATTCACATTTTAAATTATTGAATGATAAACAAGTAAATGAATGATCAGTTAGGAAAGGAAAACTAAAGCAAGGGTTTCCTTACAAGTCTTCTAATTTCTCTAATAATTATAGAAAACATGCTCAAGATTTTTAGAAAAACACTTTTTTCTACATGTGATATATTAATAAACAAACTATGTTTACTTCAGTAAATTGGAAAGACTTCCTCAATATTAAGGATAGTCTAATAGGCTAATGCAATTATCATTTGGATATAATATAAGCATCAAAAAAATAAAGGGGTGGCATAGTTTAACATTTTCCAAAGTGTTAATACTCTTAATGCTGAGTTTCTAGTTCCAGAATTGTCCATTCCC
The DNA here is from genome assembly GCF_005190385.1 of Monodon monoceros. Classification (NCBI taxonomy): domain Eukaryota; kingdom Metazoa; phylum Chordata; class Mammalia; order Artiodactyla; family Monodontidae; genus Monodon; species Monodon monoceros. Next base: position 100,422,346 of record NW_021703774.1, read on the forward strand.
CTTGGGGTGAACAATCCTCAGAGGAAAAACTAGCCATGGTGATGCTTGCTGAGGAATCATCGAATGGAGACGTTAGTTCACTCCATCTGTTTAAAGTGTCAACATGTGCTTTACCCTGAGGTTTTGAGCTGTCTCGTGCTAAAAGTAGTGTCTGATTGATTAGATACTGTGCTAAATTTAAGTCTTCAGGAATAGAATTTGTAATATTTAAGTTTGAATCCTCTTCAGAGAGCAGTTGCTTTAATAGCGTCCAATCTTGTTTTGCAAAGTGTTGCTCATCTTCAAAATCCATGTCTGTAACATGTGTTTCTGATTCCATTTTCTGCTCAAATGCTTCTGTTACATCCATCTCATATATTGGAGAGAGGGTTTTTGAAGGCCGATGGTCATACATGTAGTTTTGTGCCACTGTGTCACAATCATCTATGTCTCCTGAAATAATTCATAATACTAAACAATGTAAAAACTGCACGTTGGTACCCCTCAGAGTTCTGTAGAACAATATTAACACAATATAACAGTTATTGTCCAAAAAAAACAGAGAATGGGAAAAATAACATTTATACAAAATTGACAAGATTTCTGAGGCATTTCTTTTTCTACGTTTGAAAAAAAAACTCAAAGGTAATGTTTAGCAGCAAAATCAACATAGGCAACTAACAATAATTCTCCAGTTTAATTTGAAAACTTGTGATACAGAAAACAAATTATTTAAAGATAAACAGAACGCGCACATGTATCTAATTCACTATAATAGAAACTTAAAGAGAAAATAAGAGGCGGTTATTTGATGGTGACTTTTAAGGTAAGTCAGTTTCAAAGGGAGAATAAATACATTTTATCTAAAGACTTACTTTATCTAAAGACTTAGATATTGCACATGCAAAGGAGGATGCAAGTAAGGACAAAAAAAAAGTACAACTTTAAAGAGTTCCCTATTCTTGTGATTTTGCTGAACAGGGACTACTGATAAGTATTTTTCTTAGTTCTGGTATACATTAGCTACTCAGTCAGCCACTATTGCATATTTTAAATGTGGGTCATGGTTCAACTTACTATAATAAGGAAGACAAACACACAAAACAATTAGACAGGAAACCATCTATACATATGAAATAAGCTTGGGATTTTTTCATATATTATCATTGCTTCTAAATATAATCTCTTTTAGGAAATTTATCTTTTTACTTGAAAATTTTAGAATAGAATTATAGTGATTCTGAAAGTCTTAATCTCTGTAAAATGTATATAAATTTTAATAATTAATCTAGTTAAAATAGTTCAGTGCTTTTAGTTACATATTACTATACTTATTGCACAGCCCTCTTATATATTAGCATAGTTCATAAATCATATCCAATGTATAATAAAATTTCTAATAGTCAATAATTCCTATGTTAAATTAGACATAAATAACTAAATAAGAGCAAACTAAGTTTTTCCCTTTATTCTTTCATGTAAAATCTCTTAGTAGGTTAGCTCTAATAAACCACCCAAATTTTTACTAGATATGAATTTTTCACTAAGATTTTAAGTGAACAATAAAGAGTAACTAGCTATTTTCATTCTATTAAGAAATTTCAGTTTTCATTTAAAATTTGAATCTGTTGCTTAAGTAATTATTCTATCTAACTAAAATATAACATTCAGGGCTACCTACAACTTTAAAATTCTATAAACTCATTTTCTTATGGATTTAGCATTTCTATATCTGTACATTACCTGCAGATAAAGCAATATTAGCTTTCTTGGTAGCTGCAGAATGGCTCTCTTTCACTTGACCTTCTGGAGGCAGAACTTGACTCCAATAAGAGTCCAGAGATTTTGTAGAGCTGTTCTTTGGTATGTCAGAATTGGGGTCTCTTTGATGAAGTTCCAGATGACATGGTCTTTCTTGAGATTTTATGTCACTATCTGAAAGTTTGCTGCGTGGCTGAAAGTCATTAACCACATTGCTTCCACTGTTTACTTTTTTATCTTCTGGAGGAAGCTGTCTGCCTCCTCTGGAGAGGACATCTGTTGTGCTCTTTTTTTCTGTGGCTGAAGCACTCTGTTTATCTTTTCTTGAAGAGTCAATGCTACTAAGACCCAAGGGAGAGCTTTTGTTTTTATATACACTATTGGCTTTCTCTTGTCTACATTCTAAAATACTACCTTTACTTCCTTGTGAGTATCTGGAGTAGCAGACCCTTCCGTGATGTTCATGAGAAACAACATCAAAAACATCAGAAGGTGAAGGCGAATCTACAGAAGGCTGAAAGGGAGCATGGACTTCCCCTTCATCAGATCCTAGTTCTTCACATTCATCTACCGAAAGTAAAACTGACCTTTTAAAATTTTTAGTTGCACGAAACTCGTGACTTTCATTTTCAGTTGCATCTTCAAAAGCTAAATTAATTATTCCCTGAAACTGCTGAAGAGCTGGGTTAGATGTAGAGAAATTTTCTGCAACATTTTCAGCTTCAGACCTTTCATCTTCTGTTTCATCTGCTGAGGAAGAAACCTGATCTACTTCCTGAGCAAACTGGATACTGCCTCGTGGAATATTTTCTTTTTCCCTAGGGTGGACTCTTGTAGATCGAGACCAAATTTCTGGCCTTTTCCTAGGAGTCTCATCATCACTTGTCGAATTAACTTGGAAAAGATCATTACTACTTTGCTTTTTCATTTTCACTTCAATTCTTAAGTTACTATCATATATTTTTAATTCTTCAGGAGTACTGGTGTCACTGCTACTTCTTCCAAGAAAATCATGGCACAGCATCGTGCCACATTTAGAAATACCCCTGTCATTTGACCCATCATCATCCTGAGACCCTCCAGCATCATAGTCTTCAGATCTAGGCTTTATGTCATCAGAGGATGTTGTAGCACTGCCACTGTCAGATTCAGGACTCTCTCTCTGATGCAGAACACTGTTACTCAAATTCCAGTGACTCATGAATGGAGCTTCTGGTGTTTCATGGCTCTCTGGAGTTTCTGTTGTTTCCATGTCTTTAGGAGAATTTTTCCCTGGTATTTGTTCCAAAAAACACTTGGAGGAAGTATTTGAGTCTACTGTAGCATGTTTGTCTCCATTCATGGCAGAGTCATAAGAAAACTGATGGGGAATTGTCTGTTCTTCCACATGAATTCTAGATTTTCTGTCATCTTGACCAGAATTTAAGGTACCATTTGTCTGTTCAGGAACACAAGGTAAAACATCTTTCACACATTTAATGTTTAATTTTTTGTTTGTATCTTTTCTCCCTGCTTGCTTCTCCCTAGCTGACACTGAATGGACTTGCTCTACATTTGTTGAGTCTAGGTCACAAACTGGATTAGAGTTCAAAGAGTTTTCATTTGGATTTGAAATCATGGATTTTAGAGCAGTGGTGCTATAAAATTCTGGATCTACATTATCACTCTCATCAGAATGACAATGTATTTTAACTGTGTTGCATTGATCTGTTTTCTTGTGACCAGAAAAATTTGTTTCACTTTTATCTGAACAAATCTGTTTTGATTCCAGTTCATGTTTTATTAATTTATCTAGATTTGAAATATTTTGGCATTCTAACACCAACTTCTCTTTTTCTTGATTGTTTAATGGCTTTTGTGGGTCAAGTATGCATGGTGGCTGACATGCTTCTGTATCACTGATTTCGGCTGTGAGATTAATTAGAGGTTCATGAGGCTTCTGTTCAGAAACATTGCCTTTGTTATTATTATCACATACATCATGAAGCACACTTTTCTGGACAACAGATGGTTCACTTTTTAAAGGTCTCAGAGAAGAAGGCTGAGTCTTCAATATAACCTGTCCAGGAAGTGTTTTCTGTTTTGAATCCTTATTATTCAAAGTTTCACCTTTCTTAGATTGATTTAGGTTTTTAGGCATTGCTACTATTTTTGCACTAATCTTAGGCAATGTTGTTTGTCCTTGCTTGACAATTTTTCTCTTAGGTGTTTGTTTATCTGTAGTTACACTGTGGTCCAATTTTGTCACATTTTCATCAGACTGCCTTGAAGACCCTGAAGATTTTACTGAATGTGGTGACTCTCCTTGGGATCCTAAGTAAAGAAAATTCAAAAATATACCTTCCAGTTTGTGAGTGAAATTCAATATTTGTTTTTAAATCCCTTTAGAAGAAATAAAATAGATAACAATGAAATGGTAACATAATGATCAAACGGACAATTACAAATTAGGTGTTAGTGATGTGATAAAATAAAAAAAATTTATTACAAATATAGAGGAAGTATTCCAGTATCTTAAGTAAAATTATTAAAATACGATCTCTCCTCCTCAAGTAAAGAGCATTGATCCTTATGCCAGAATTGGATTTGCATAAATATATGGGGGTAGAAAAATCTGATTTTCTTATGCCAAAAGAGCAGTAAGGGTCTTTCTTCCCTTTGAAGTTCTAGGGGGAAAAACAGACTGTTCCACATAGCTGAAAAGCAGAATCAAGCTAAAGCACAAAATAGAAATGTTGAAATTGTTGCAATTTTTTTCCTCAAACAGTAACAAAGGTAATTTATTTCTCATAGCCAGATCATTATTATTGTAGGTCATTAGGGTTAACAACTTAGATCTGCAGTTGAAACTAAAGCTGGTAACTGGAAAGAAAGAGGATTAATTTTGGGAATTCATTTGTTTATAATGGTTGAAATCCTAGAGATGATATTTTGAGCATTTAAATCTGTCAAACAGAATTATCAAATCTTTTTAAATGTTTAATTTTTAGCTGTCACTAGAACATGAATTACTTTTCTCTGGCTTACTTTTAAATTTACTTTCAGTATTAATTCATTACCTACCTCAAAATTGGTTTTAGCATTTTACAAACTGCTCTTACATATGTGAATGCTTAATGCATAAAGCAAATTAATTTTTAAAATCAGTTATTATATTAGCAAATTATGCAATCTGATCAGTATTCTTCTCTTTATTAGAATATGGAAAAACAACAGGCATAGCACAGAGCCCAGAGGGAAAATTCTTCCTCCCTACGTATTACAGCTCTCTAGATTGTACCATTACTTTTTAAAGAGCTCTTTAGTGTTGGTTTTGCAGATGGAATTCTTATATTTATCAATGAAACTTTGAAGAAGCACAGGTATAATACACAGAAGGACCAGAAATGCAGATAACCTAGTGACTCCCTTAATTATTTTTTTCACAAAAGAAAATAAAAACTAAACTCACACCCCAAAATACTTGTCTGAAAAGTGGAAGAATAAAATCTCATCTCTAAAATATGAAATGAATGTAAAATGAGTGAAACCACTTTATACTTAGCTTATTTATTGCTAAAGTTCCAGAATCAGAGTTCTGCTTATTCAATTTAAACAAGGAAGTAATACCTGGGAGTATTTCAACTTTACCTTGAGTTTTAGCAAGATTAACTGTGGCATTCTTTGTCCTCTGCTGAGCTGTAGCACATCCATTGCCATTTCCTCTTTTCTTTAAAATTGCCTGTGGTACTGGATCACTGTGTCCTTTGCTGGTGACCTTCTTTAGCACACTAAGAAAAATTATTTGCATTCAGTATTATACCGAGATTCCAAAACATAATTTTTTAAAAGACCCATACATGAAATATATTTTTCACAAGACTGTAAATCAACTATACTTCAATTTAAAAAAAAACAAAAAAAATATTTTTTCTCAAAGAAATAAAAAATATATCTCTTTTCTGAAAATAGAAAAAACCATAGGTTCTTAAGTGTTTAAGTTTATAAAACTGTAGATCAACTATGGTAAAGCAATGCATAATAAGGTGCCACAAGTATAAATTATTCTTCTATCATTTTGTATCAGTTGTCATTTCACATAATAAATAAGAAAAGTTTTTAAATATCATTATGTAAATATACTAAATTTTCTAACAAAGGAAAGATATTTTAACGATATTTAGCTAGAAGTTAGTATATAATTAACTTCCAGAGAAAGCTAATGTCTAGGTAAAACAATGAATGCTTACCTGTTATTTATATTAGTTTCTTGTTCATGAATGCTTTTTTTATTGGAAGTTCCATTGGTAACTTTTGAAACAGGTCGAGATTTTACTGCTATAAATTAAGAAGAGTGAGCCATGAGACAGGAATAAATATGTAATAAGTATGTATAAATTCACTGGTCATACACTATATACAAAATTAAATGTTACGGTGAGAAAAATTAAATGTTACGGTGAGAAAAACTGTTTCTCAGTTTGCATGAATATATGTTACTAAAATCTTTTTGCATTTGAAACTAAATAAAAGTCGAAACATAGGTTCATTATTTTCTAGGAACTTTAACTGTTCCTAAAAAGCTCCTCAATAGCTATTAAAAATTAGAGTGTTAAAACCCACCTACAGTGGAAGTTTTGATACTTTCTACACTGTTTTTCACAGTCTGTCCTGGAGAGTCACAAAGGGAAAATTTATGACCAGAAGGCTTCTCTTTTATTGACCCATTTTCTTTTGGTTCATCCAGACAGTCAGTGGAAGTCCGTAATTCCATACTTGAATTTGTAGATCTGCTGGAGGGCCCTGAAATCCTGAGGCATGGAGAATCTTTGCCTGTCACTTTCTTCGAAGGCTTTGCTTTGGCATGCACGTTTAAGTTCCCAGTGAGTATCTTGGGTCTGGCACCTGTAATTTGACCTTCCTGATTTCTCACTCCTTTTCCATTTACTGAATTTTTCTGTCCATTTGCTGCTGCTGCTGCTGATCTTTCCACAACTTGTCTAGGTGACATGTTTGCTGACTTTGCATTATCACCGTTTTCTGTTTTGGGCTTTATTATAGGTTTGGGCTTTCCAGAAACATTTTTTCCCACAGTTTTTAATTCTTTTGTACTCTTGGATGCGGTTTTTGTACCATCCTTTTCCTTTAAATCATCATGCTTCAAAGTTTTATTTATAGAATTTCTATTAGTACTTGATGAATGTCCAGATGCTCCTAATCCATCAGATTTCATCTTTTGATTAGTAGTAGAGGGATAACTCCAATACTCTTTCTTGTTACTTTCTCTCCAAGATTTGTTTTTTATAGCAACAGGGTCAGAAACTTGTCTCCTTTGCTACAAAGAAGAAAAAAATACTCTGTAACTTGACTGAAGTCTTGGACATAATACTTTATGTTTCAATAGCCAGTTTTTCAAAGAGGAAAAAGCAGCAAAATTCAGATTATGATTTAGGGCCACTTAAAACTTGAATGATCTGGGGTCATTTGAATGTGTCTTTGATCACATTACCTTAATCAAATCTGAAATAAAACATACAAAATTAACAGGAAATTCTACTTTAAAAGGCATACTATTTAACTTTATGAAGTTATGGTAGAGATGAATACTTAATGGTGTCAGGATGCCTTGGGTGAATGATAGCAATATCCAACATTTTTCGAGGGCCCACTCCCAGGTTCTGTGCTCAAATGCTTTTCATGTATCATCTCACTTAATCCTCACAACAATTCTGAGACAGCTCCTGTTGTTATCTCCATTTCTTCAACAAGAAACTGGGGATTAAAGCAGGTATGTAATTTACCCAAGGCCACATGCTGATAAGGGATTGAACTAGGACTTGAGCTCAGGATTTACTGCTTTAAGCAGGTAATCATCTGTATGTTAATGATTTTCACCAAAAATTCTCTCTTCAATCCTATCCCAAATTCCAGAAATTTTATCACTAAATATTTAATCCTCTGGAAGCAAGGGCGGGGGTGGGGGGGGGGTGGGGGGGAAGCCCCTGGGAAAGAACACATTACACCTGAAAAGTTTTCTTTTTTTCTTTTTTTGGCTGTGCAGCGTGGCACATGAGATCTTATTCCCTGACCAGGGATCGACCCCATGCCCCCTACATTGGAAGCACGGAGTGTTAACCACTGGACCACCAGGGAAGTCCCTGAAAAGTTTGGTTTCTGAGAAAAAAAAAAAACAAACCACAACATAGTAATACAGTATTGGTTGTCTGGAGAAAAGAAAAGGGGTCCTAAAAACAGGTGAAATAGATAAAAAGGGGAAAGTAGAAGGGCACTAAAGACAATGCACCTACTTTATAATTTTGCTTAGAACAACGTTGTATGGAAGGGAATAACAACATTTTAAAAACTGGTAGGAATTACAGAATAAAATTTTAAGAATATATTGCCATTTGTTATATAAATACTCCCTTTTGGAAGCTGTATGAGACAGCATCTGTGTTGTCTTCATCTTTGTATCCCTTAGCACCATGCCCATCACATACTGGGTACTCAAGAACATGTGATGATGGCTATCAAATCTGAGCACATATTGATATACAGTTCAAGGTCTAGTTATTTCTAAATATGAAAGCTTCTAATTACAATTAAAATTTGTCTAAGATAAAAATAACATAAATATGTGTGCGTCTATATTCACACATACATATGTATATACATAAATAATAAATAACCTAGTTAAGTTTAGCAAAAGCAAGGTATAATAATAAAGGAATCATCAGATTCTTGTTCTAGCTTTGCTTTTAACTGAAGAATAGAAGATAGGATATTTAAGAAATCATTACTAATATCTCTGGGCCTCAGATTACTCATGTCTAGGGGTGGAGACTGGTCCCATTCAGTGCTGTGTACTAGGATTCTCTGTAATACTTATAAAGTTCAAATAGGCTAGGTCCAAATAGGCTAGATCAAATCTTAGCTCAAAAAAAAAAACATTTCTCGGGCTTCCCTGGTGGTGCAGTGGTTGAGAGTCCGCCTGCCGATGCAGGGGACACAGGTTCGTGCCCTGGTCTGGGAAGATCCCACATGCCACGGAGTGGCTAGGCCCGTGAGCCATGGCCGCTGAGCCTGTGCGTCCGGAACCTGTGCTCCGCAACGGGAGAGGCCACAACAGTGAGAGGCCCACATACCGTAAAAACAAACAGACAAACAAAAAAAACATTTCTCTATTTTTAATACCTAAAACCAGGAAGACTCTGATGTTAGACCTTTTCCCACCCTTAAAACTAATCCTTCTTAATTCACTCTATCCTTGAATCTATCTACTTTAAAGCATCATGCTATGGGTGAGATCTGTGTAGTATATGGGGTGCTCTACCCCTTTAGAAATTTCACATTAACATAGTATACCATGGTGAGGATTCAACATATATGCATTTTTAGGCAATCTATGACTTACATCTACAAAGTTTATGTATGTCTCTTATATACGACTGACCAGTTGGGAATGGTCACCACATGCTATTGACAAAGATAAAGAAAAAAGAGTAACACTCTAGAGCCCTCCTCTTGGGACTTCCCTGGTGGCACAGTGGTTAAGAATCTGCCTGCTAATGTAGGGGACACGGGTTTGATCCCTGGTCCGGTAAGATCCCACATGGCGTGGAGCAACTAAGCCTGTGTACCACAGCTACTGAGCCTGTGCTCTAGAGCCCATAAGCCACAACTACTGAAGCCCGTGAGCCCTAGAGCCCACTAGCCACAACTACTGAGCCCATGTGCTGCAACTACTGAAGCACGCGCACCTAGAGCCCATGCTGTGCAACAAGAGAAGCCAATGCAATGAGAAGCCCGCACACCACAACAAACAGTAGCCCCTGCTCACCGCAACTAGAGAAAGCCTGTGCGCAGCAACAAAGACCCAACGCAGCCAAAAATATAAAATAAAAAAATAAAGCATTCCTCTTGGACACACTTTCAGGTCTAGTACTATTCCTTTTTGTTGGTATTATTTTGTTTTACTTTTTATTATAGAAAAATTTAAACATAATCAAAGAAGACAGAACAGTATCATGAATCCCCACATACCTACTACCCAGCTTTAACAACTATCACCTCTTGGCCAATTCTGTTTCATATATAACTACCACCATTTTATTTTGAAGCAAATCCCAGACATCGTATAATTTTAGTCTTAAGTATTTTGGTACCAGCACTCTTCTTAAATGTTTCTATTTTATCTCATCAACTTTCTCCCACCTCTAAAAGATCTCATCTCATTTTGGAAGACACACTTATTCATACCACACTTATTGAGGACTTACTACATACTAGACAATTGCACATAAATTATCTCACTTAATTTTCACAATAATCCCGGCTAGGTTTTATTACTCCATTCTACAGATAAGCAAACTAAGACTCACAGATGACAAAGATAATAAAGTCAAGATCTGAACTCTTACGATTTTATGTCCAGCACTCATTTCAGTACAATGCTGCCTTTCTGAGGAAAACATATTAGCCTGTTTCCTTCCCATTGTGGTTAACAGTATAAACCCTTGGACAACCTGAAAGTCAGGAACTGAGGAAGGGAAATGAGATTTTGTTTTGCTGTAAGGCAAGGAAGGAGGAAAAGCCTGGTTGATAGCAGTTAGTAGATAGAACAGGGGAAAGAAAGGCAGGTAGGCTAAATCATGGTGGCCTTAAAACACACACACACATACACACAAAAAAACACATAGGGTGAAAGGGAACATAGTACATAGAAAAAGTGTTCTAAGGTGCCATTTCCTAACATATGTTCTGTGGAACTGTACAACATGCTTAAAAGGGGTCAAGAGGGAGTCTAGTGGTGTTCCATGGTTATAAAATTTGAGGAAATCTTGGGGAAAACAAAATTCAAAAGTGTTCTTTACTGTAGTGTTTCTCAGAGCTTTTAGGTGCTGATGTGCATCGTTAGTGTCTAAGAGGAGCTATGGTGTGTAGCAATTCTCAACCTTAGTTGACGCTAGATGTTCTTAGGTAGAACATATGATGGAGCTAGTATATTATGGAACACACTTAGGGAAATAGTCCTAGAAGGTTTACTAGCAAAAAGCTCCAGCGTCTCACAGTTTCTCACCCAAGACATTTAGAGCTTGACCTCTGCCTCAAGCCATCAGAGCTCTTGGTTGTGGCTTGGAGTTGTGTGAGTTCCTATCTACTGGCTGATAAGGAAGATTCCCAATTCCACTCTTGCAAGGGCAATATATTCTTTGCATTCCAAACTGGAACTCTCAGTGTATGTCTCCATATCATTGTAATGTGTGTCTAGGTTAGTATAATTTTATGCTTCAAATGTATTATTAAGTGACCATTTTTAAGTTAGCTAGATTGGAACTCTAACCATCATTAATAACATTTTAGGGGAAGAAAAATGTATTTCATGTTATAATGAATATACCAAGTAACGTGTGTGTTTGTGTGTGTGTGCGCTAAAAAACAAATAACATAAAATTTACCATCTTAACCATTTTTAAGTGGGCAGTACAGTCAGGTTGACTATATGCGCCTTGTTGTGCAACAGATATCTAGAACGTTCTCATCTTGCAAAACTGAAACTCTATCCCCATTGAACAATTATTCCCCTTTTCCTTATCTCCCCAGCCCCTGGCAGCCACCACTCTACTTAGTTTTTAAGAGTTTGACCATTTTTAGTTAACTCATATAAGTACAAGTAACTTTTAAAGTGAACACAACTGTACTCTTGGTATTAACTGCCTTTTTCACACCAAAAATCTATTATGTGGATTAAAATCTTAGTATAGAGAAAACTGGGACAACTAAAATCTTCTTTTGTAAAAAGTAGGTTAATTAGAAAAACAGACATGGAACTAGATCTAGAATTCTAGACAATTTCTGATCTGGAATAGTTCCAACATGCTAGTTGCCAAAAAAGTTTTCAAGGAAATAAAAATGGTAGACAATATTTCACTTCCCATATCAGCTGGATATAAAAAATGCATATCATTTAAAAATTTATAAAATGTTCACTTGATTAAAAACGAGACTCAAAATTATTTCCATCCAGAAACAGCTTTAGTTAATGAAAGAATAGATTTTTAAAAATTATTCTGAAATATAAAATGATAAAATTTAAATTACTTGGTATCTTGTTTCATCTGGGCCTGTAAAATTGTAAAAGTTTACCTGAGAGCTGCTGAATATAGGCTTTTTGCCAAGTCTTCGGTCATCACCTTTGTCAAATGCAGCTGTAGGAAAAAAAAAGCAATTTAATTTTACAGGAAGCACTATTATTACCATAGAAGTAGAGGGAAAATAGTATATTAGCAGAAAAAGATTACATTTTGATGGAAATAACTTTTAAAAAGTTGAAACCAATCTAGTACACATAAATAATTCCCTATTTTAGAATTTTTCTTAAAGAACTTCATTTTGAATCTTATTTTCTTGTCCCTATGGATTTTATGTTATTAAAATTAATAAATTAGAAATGTACAGTCTCACAGAGAAGATTTATACATTTACAAAAACTTAGAATTTTCTCAAGCTTGAAACTTTAGAGATAACCTTTTTAGCTAGTTTTCCAAATTTCAAAAAATTACAGATTTTTTGAAATGTAATATTGAGATATTTTGAGATGTAATATTTTATAAACTATTCAATGGGAGAAAATTTCTATCCTAAAAAATATTAAAATACTCTTAAAAATTTTCTGATTTTGCAGGTATGTCCTGAGGAAGGAGTAAAGAGAAAAAAGATAAGGTTTTGTTGAAAATAAAACAAGAGACAATCCTTAAACCTATATCATTCTTTTTAGAATTACATAAAATATTCATTTTATAGATTAGGTTTATATGGGAGTTATTGGGGAACTCAGTTTATGTTTTTCAAATAAGAATTTAAATGACGTCAGGGAAATATATAGGAATAATGGTATGAGAGCCATAAATATAGTTTAGCTAATGTATTTGTTCCCTTTGAAGGTTATGTAGCTTTAAAATATATTTTGAAGAAATATATTTTCCAAAATTTATTTTATTTTTATTAAAACAGCTGATGAAAAATACATCAAATTATCTGTAACCCTACCATGCACCTTCTACTATTTCTATTCTATAGGAACTATGTTATAAGACAAAGCAGGATCCTAGAAATAGCATTACAAGGATTGGTTTGTGGTTAGCAAATGACTGCACAAAAATATACAGGTGGAAATTAATACAAGATTTCTCCCAAAGATCAGTAACTCAAACTAGAACGTAAGAAATGTTATAACAAAGACAACCTAGAATTACTCCTTTATCTGGGATTTCCCAATGCAATAATTATGCATAAGTCAGGACTCATTATAATTCAACATATTTAAGATTTTAAAAATTATTTTTACACTGATAGAATGTAATAGATTGAAAAGTTCTTTTTGACAATTAGTTGGATTACCAATAATATTTTGTTTTAGTTATGTGTATATATATGTATGTATTTACATGTATTTTATTTTATTTATTTATTTTTTTTGCGGTACGCGGGCCTCTCACTGTTGTGGCCTCTGCCGTTGCGGAGCACAGGCTCCGGATGTGCAGGCCCAGTGGCCGTGGCTCACGGTCCCAGCCGCTTCGCGGCATGTGGGATCGATCCTCCCGGACCGGGGCACGAACCCGTGTCCCCTGCATCGGCAGGCGGACTCTCAACCACTGTGCCACCAGGGAAGCCCCTACATGTATTTTAAATTAGCACTTTGAAGAATTAAGATAAAGAACATTGTTCGGGACCCAACTTAACTATGATATCCTCTAAAAATGGAGAAGAGCAAAGTTTACTCCCAATCAGAAGAGAGTTGAATGACACCTACTCATGGAATGCTGATCTTAGTTTTTTACACTGTATAGTACAGATGAACTGTCATCTAAAAATCAGTACAGAAATAGTCACAAGGAAAAAAATTCCAATTTCTAAAGACCTTCTCATGACTTTTGTTGTTTCATGGATTTTGTTCTTTTATTATTTTGTTGGAATTTCTTTGAAAAGTGCTCTTGAGATCACATCTGGCTACACCATCGTGTTATGCTCTTAATGCAAGACAGAGCAAATCATATTTTGATTAAATCATTAAAGAATTTAACATAGCCATGTACTATCAAGAATATATTATATCACATATGGTCTCCATGTTTTATAGGACAGAAATGTTGCTTCATAAAATACAGTCTCTTAATTTAAAATGTTTTTAAAAGTATACTTACTGAATCTGTCAATATTTTTCCTAAGGTACCTGCTTTAACCCAAAAATAGTCATGAAGCCATTTTTAGTTCCACACCCTCAATTTTTTATTTTAACATTTTTGAAACAAACACACATTCTGAGCAGTATAAATCTTTTGTTTAATGCTGATATTTCAAATGGTACCTATTAAATGTCAAAGAGCACTGTGCGGCTCCTGAGGGACACTCCGCAATAGCACACATCGTATCACTGAACCAATCGATCATGGAATAAAGCCATCTAATCTAGGCAAAACCACAAGAAAGAGTATCTTACGCAAAAGATGGGAAAGCTTTATGGAAAAATATATTTTAAAAGGGAGAGAAAGTATGTTTGGTAATCTGTTCTATATGGGTTACATTTTCCTATACTTCTAAATCTATCTAAAAGAATGCTTTTAAGCAAATTTGGCTAGAATATAAAGTTGCTAAGATAAAGTAGAATTATATATGTATATATAAGGAAATGAGTTTCATTTTCTAAGGACAGAAAAAAAGCATGATTTATTAAAACTGCCTAAACATACCAGCACCAGTTTCAATTAGCAAGCAAACAGAAGCAAAGAAACGTTAATCCTATCACTTATTAGAATCCCTTTAAAATATCTCTTGTCACAATTATAAGAATAAAAAATCTCAAGGCTAATATACCTGCTTGGATTTTCTGTTGATCATCTGTGCTCATCAGCTTCCAGCTTTCTGTGTGACGAACAGCATAGAAAGACTGAACCAGGAAGATCCACAGCTTATCACGCAGAGCCTGGATCTTGCACGTAAAACCCTGTGTTCAAGCAACAAATCAGCAGCTGGTCAGAGCCACATTGTCATAGCAACCAGTCATTATTCCCTTCCGAATCTACTTACTCCTAAGCTAGATCAATGATGTCATCACTTAGATTTTTAAGATCGTCGGGTACAAGTTATTTATGAAGGCTTGCTCTTTAACAACAGAATTTTATAGTGAACATGAACCTTATCCTTTCAGCATTATCCTTTTAACCAAATACTGTTTTAAACCACCAATGGCCTTTACGTAAATACCTTCCACAGCCTTTTCAAATCAGCTATGACACTACAAGGTCAAATACTCTATGCAATAATAATAAATATGATGAAATTTTTTATCATTCTTGTTGAACAAATAAAAATGTCAATAATTTGCAATTAGCTTATTAATTACCATTGATTAATTGCATTTAAAAATAAGATATATTTTAATTTTGCTTTTTCTCAGTCAATCCAATTTTAAATGATTTTTTTCTTAAGACAAAAATTAAGAACATAAAATTAAAAGACAGTGATGATTAAAACTGTAAAACATTCTTTAAAATTCTTTAAGTTTTATATTTAGGAAATTTAATGTAGTGACTGGGGAGAAATACTAAACTTATGCTGTACCAATTAATATTGCTAAGTACCAAACTATGTTTAGAATTAGCCAGCCAAACTTCCAAATTCTAAACTTTTATAATAAGTGTATTTGGAGGTAAATGAAATTTTTAAAATTTTGTATTATGAAAAATTCCAAATATACACAGAAGTAGAGACTGTAACCAACCTCCAGGTATCAAACACTTAGTTTCAATGAACCATGCAACATTTAAAACGTGTATATATTTAAAAATCTTAAAACAGTTTAAATATTCTATCATTCGTGTATATATTTAAAAATCTTAAAACAGTTTATTCTATCATTTTAATGAATTTTATTACATCAAATACCATTTCCTTTGTACTGTCAGAGTTCAGTAACGTGTCCAGAGCTGTAAGAAGAGAGCAACTATTCTCCGTGGTAATGTTTTCTTCAATTGCTTTTAAAATTTTGTCCAGCAGATCAGATGTGCTACTCATTGCTTGTGACTATAGAACACAGAAATTGATATTTAATAGGAATATATGTAAATGTGTAAGAAATGTGAAAGTCTGGCCTAACAGCAGACCATTCATCATAACTGGCTATATGAAGTCAATCAGAAATCTTATTTCCTCTGTTAATAATAATAATTATTATCATTATAATAATAAATATTATACTAATCCCTTTCCTCTGTTAAAAATATTGGCACACACACACAATTCTTAAGAGCCAAAATAGTCCTAAAACAGAGCCTAGAAATAAGTTATAAAAGTTCTTTATTAAGTAACTAAATTTAGAGAAAGTGGGTCCCAGTAAGACAGAGAATTTTGCATGAACCATAATTGTATTACTGACCAAAACAATATCTTTATGACTTCAATTTCTAAAATATGGCTTATGCCGATTGAGGGCTGGAGCTGCCAGAGTTACACTGTGCCTTGCCAGGGCACTCAACCTGTCCCCTCCTCCCTTCATTATCTTATGAGCCAAAAATCCTGTCCATCACTGCCCTAAATGCTATGCAAACATGCCATCTGCTATGGAATTTATTTAAGTCATACTAATTTAATCAAAGGCAACCTGAATTTGAAAACTTACATAATTATAATCAGAACACAAAGATGGGACTAAATATAGGATATAATTTTAGATGCAGTACCTGTAAGAGGAGAGCAAAATTTTCACTTTGAATGATCTTGGAGAAGTTTTCTATAATAAATGCAATACATTCTTCTTGAAGCTGAGACGCCATGGTCAGTGCTGCTTCTGTCCACTTCACTCTGGGTAAACTGATGATTAGCCTGTCACTTTCCATCAGAAGAAAAGCAGCATTCTTATCATTCTTATAATTTTGAAAATATTGGGGAAAAAAGTTAGATTACTGCTCATAAAAATAACTTTCCAAGCAAATTAAATACTTTTGTTTTCTTTTGACACTGCCTGCAAAAACCAAAATTCCAGGTAGCTAATATCTTTGTCATTAGCTTTACATATTTATTAATTCATTCAAAATTATCCCAAAGGGCCAACTTTGAGCTGGAAACAAATCACCTTTAAAAGACAGCTAAAACAAACATGAGAGCAAAGTTATAACTACAAAGAAAAGCTTGACTTCCCTGAGATTTTTCACTACTGAATTAATTTTTGTGCTTATAGATATCATTCATAACTGCATGGCTACACTGACATAGCCTTAATTCTTTTCTGACTATAAAATACATGTTATTACAAATTTACAAAGGCTAAAAATGACTTATAATCCACAGTGACTTTTTCTTCCTTTCTAATTAGGTAAGACTCTTCTTTTTATATTATATTATTTATTTAATAATGATTCATTTTTATACCATAGGAAAAAATGTTCACGAATACTGATCTCTATAAAAAATGAAATGACAATTCACAAATACCATGTGCTCTAAGGAAAAGAAAAAAAATGGCAACTTAAAATTACTATATTTTATTCATGTTTGATTTCTAATTCTTAAAATGATCCTTAGGAAATAATGATTTATTGAATAAATAGTTATCTGATCGATTGTAGTAGATTGAAAAAAATGGCCACAAATTCTGTGTAGCTCAATTCATCAAGAGGTGGACTCTATTTCCTCATCCCTTGAATCTAAACTGGCCTGTTCACTTGCTTGCACAAGCAGTGGTATTGTGCAAGTTTCAGAGCATAGGCCTCAAGTAGCCTTGCAGCCTCTATCTTTACCCTCTTGGTTCTGGGACCATGAAGCCATGAAGAAGCCTGGTAAGAAAGTACACAGGGAGTGGGAGGCCCAGCCTCCAACTTAGCCACCAGCTGAAAGCAGCTGCAGGACTGAGCTCAGGCAAGATAAGCAGAAGAATCACCCAGTAAATCCACAGAGAATAAATTTTAGTTTAAAGCAACTTAGTTTTGGGGTGGTTTGTTACACAGCAGCAATAAATAACTAGTAAATCTGGAAATGACAGTGCTTGATCCTCAAGCAGAGTCTTCCCTGATCTCTATACCTACTTCAGATTCCTTTTACACATGCCATCAGAGAGCCTGTCCCTTCTCTTTAGAGCACTTACTTCATTTGTAATTATTCAATCATGAAATAACTACTTGATTAATACCCATCTCTCTCACTAGGCTGTATGTTTACTGCATGTGAAACCATGTCTGTTTTGGCTCACCGTTGTAACCACAGGTCCTAGTACAGAACTGAGTCACAGTAGACACAAACATCTGTTGATCTCTGAGCATCAACAGAGACTGAGAGTTTGTAAGCGAATTCGTAAGCTAAATTAAGTTTAATCCTTGAACATCAAAACTTTAAAAATTTTACCCATTTACCAAGAATTCTTCTGAAAAGTATTCTATACTTCCCCTGCTTTATTTATTTGAGTAAAAAAATCATACTTTGCTATAATTTTAGTCTTTAAAAAGTTTTTTTTACATTTTTACTATAATTTACCATTATCCTTTCCTCCTCTGGTAACTTCCTGAGTAACTGTGCAGTTACTAAGAGTTTTAGGCAATAAGCCCAATTTGCTCTATTATAGGCATTGTTCTGGTATTAGAGACAAATGTATTCAAATAAACTTGGCAGGTATCTACAAAGTGCTTACTATATACATAATGTTATGTGCTCTGACAGCAATATCTTTTCTTTTTTGGTATTATTAACTTTATTTAAGCTCAGGAAGAAAATCATAAAAGCAATAACTCAGTAGAATTGCCAATCAACCTGTCTCTCCTCAAACAGCAAATGGCCAGCTTACAAGCAATATCTTTTAAAAAATACAGATGTATAGCTGTCATAATTTAGCTTGAAATCTATTGGAAAACTAAAACATGGACATAATGATAACAGATGGTATGTGATCTTATTCCATACTGATCTGAATATATGATAACATTAAATGTTAAGAGTAGCTTAAGGTTCAAAGAAGGAAGAAAATGTAATATACTTCTAGATCAAACACATAAAATTTTACTTTATTTTTTTAACATCTTTATTGGAGTATAATTGCTTTACAATGGTGTGTTAGTTTCTGCTGTATAACAAAGTGAATCAGCTATACGTATACATATATTCCCATATCTTCTCCTTCTTGCGTCTCCCTCCCACCCTCCCTATCCCAACCCTCTAGGTGGACACAAAGCACCGAGCTGATCTCCCTGTGCTATGCGGCTGCTTCCCACTAGCTATTTTACATTTGGTAGTGTATATATGTCCATGCCACTCTCTCACTTTGTCCCAGCTTACCCTTCCCCCTCCTCGTGTCCTCAAGTCCATTCTCTATGTCTGCGTCTTTATTCCTGTTCTGCCTCTAGGTTCTTCAGAACCATTACAATTTTTTTCTTTTAGATTCCATAAATAAAAACACATAAAATTTTAAATTCAATAGTTAACACATGGTTCAAATTTCAAAACTATATAAAAGGCATCACTAAGAAAAGTCACCCACGCCTTCCTGTCCCTGGCCACCTATTTTCCCTTGTCCCAATCAATATTATTTATTTTCTGTATTTTTCCAGAGTTATTTTATGTATACACAAACAAAAAAGTAATTTTTCCCTTATTTTACTCAAATGGAGGCATTAATATGCACAGTACTCTCTACTTTACCTTTTATACTTAGCATATACCTTGAATATTTTTCTTATCACAATATAAAGGGCCTTATTATTGTTTTAATAGCTATGGAATAGCCCATAATATGGATATATCAGAAGGCAAACAACCAGTCCTCTACTTGTAGATGTTTATTTCTTTCCAGTTTTTGTTATTACAGTGTTGTAATGAATGACCTTGTAGATAACATTTCACACATATGTGAATATATCTATAGGATAAAATCCTAGAAATGAAATTGCTGGGTCAATACTACTTGTCTTATCCTGGGTTCTGCCTAATAACTGAGCCTGAGAAATAGGCTTGTACGCAAGTGATCCCAAGATGACCCAAGAGTGAAACAAGGAAGGAGGGAAAGCCAGTGGAAGGGTATGTTTTCCAGCTCCTTGCTACTCAAAGTGTGATCCACAGCAACCATTACCTAGAGCTTGTTAGAAGTGTAGAATCTCAGGCTCCGCCTCTGATTTACTGAATTAGAACCTACATTCAACCAAGATCCTGAAGTGTTTTTTGTTTTTGCCATACCACACGGCATGCGGGATCTTAGTTCCCCAACCGGGGATTGAACCGTGTGCCCCCTGCAGTGGAAGCACTGAGTCCTAACCACTGGACCACCACCAGGGAATACCCAGTCCTGAAGTGTTGTGTATATACATTTAAGTTTGAGAAACAATGATATAGCATTTGCTATTGTAAACAACTGGGGATCAATCTTGTTGGGGGCCCTCTGAAGAGCCACAGAGAATACAATTTGAATTATTCACCCAAGGGATAGATCAGGGAAACATTTAATCACTGGTTAATCACTGACCAATCTCCCATTGGTCAAGGTTTGTCTCCTGGGATATTAATTCCCTTTCACTTCCAGGTTTCAAGAGCTGTAGGTACCCTGGGTAGAACAGCAGTGAAGCCTCAGGACAGAAAGTGAGAAATACGTGTGATGTGGCTGAGGGAAAGTGCTGTCAGATTACACCTGTGTGCAGCTGGATGCTGCAGCAATGGTTGGAGTACATACGTGGGTCAAGAGGATATGAGGTGGGGCACCAGGAGGATACAAAAGATTGCCAACATATATTCAATGGAGCACTGTTTTCCAAACTGTAGTTTTCTCCCCTAGCAACCTAGAGAAATATATTCAGTGGCTTACAATCAGCATTAGAAGACAAAACAAGAAAGAAGAAAGAAAGAGATAGAAAAGAGAAAAACAGAAAATATCAGATCATATGGAATATGGTAAGTATTCTTTTTTGAAACTTGTTTCAGTTCCACATGTGTGAGTTAACTGGGTTATAACATAAAAAGAACTTGTGGACTTCCCTGGTGGTGCAGTGGTTGGGAGTCCGCCTGCCGGTGCAGGGGATGCGGGTTCGTGCCCCGGGGCGGCTGGGCCTGTGGGCCGTGGCCACTGGGCCTGCGCCTCCGGAGCCTGTGCTCCGCGGCAGGAGAGGCCCCAGCGGTGAGAGGCCCGCGTACCGCAAAAAAAAAACAAAACAACTTGCTCTGGGTCAATCAAAAAAGTTTGAAAAACACAGCAAAAGCTGTGCTAATTTATACCCTTCCCAGGAATGAATAGGAGTACTTATTCCCTACATCCTTGTTAAAATAGTACAAATTTCCTTTTTTTCCCCCATACTAAAAGGTAGAAAACAGTCTGACATGGTAATTTTAATGTCCATTTCTCTTAAATAAATGAAGTTGAAGATTTGTTCATCAAATTAAGAGGCATCTGTATTTTCTAAGTGAACTATCTAGTCTTATCCTACATTTAGCTATTTTTTAAAAATCAACTTGTAGGAACTCTCTATATTAGAAAAATTAGAATAAGAGTATGATATGAACTGTCATTTGTTTTTTGACTTTGCTTATGGTAATTTTTACTATATACAAATTTTGCACTTTTATGTAACCAAATTCTTTTATGGCTTCTAAATTTTGTATCCCCACTCCAATGATCAGGTTATGAACTAATTCTCCCAGGACTTAACTGTAGTGTTTTAGGTTTCATTTTCTTTACTTGTAAATCTTTGATCCATTTGGAATGTATACTGGCATACCAGGAAGTGATGTATAGATCCAACTTAATTTTTTTCCAGCAAGCTTCCTGTTGTTGTCCTAACACCATATACTGAATAAACACTATGACTCATGCTATTTAATTCTTTTGATATTGTGTTAATTAAATAGGCCTTCAATTATCTTTTGGCCTTAGGACTAAAAGCATGATATATATACAACTTTAGTTTTACCCTAGTGACTATCCCCCACGCCTATTTTTGTTTTAATTTTCCTATATTTAAAAACTATTCATAATTTGTTTTTAAAAAAAGGCTTAAATAAAACTTTTTTTTAAAACATCTTTATTGGAGTATAATTGCTTTACATTATTGTGTTAGTTTCTGCTGTATAACAAAGTGAATCAGCTATACGTATACCTATATCCCCATATCCGCTCCCTCTTGCATCTCCCTCCTACCTTCCTTATCCCATCCCTCTATGCGGTCACAAAGCACCTAGCTGATCTCCCTGTGCTATGCGGCTGCTTCCCACTAGCTATCAATTTTACACTTGGTAGTGTATATATGTCCATGCCACTCTCTCACTTCGTCCCAGCTTACCCTTCCCCCTCCCCGTGTCCTTAAGTCCATTCTCTACGTCTGAGTCTTTATTCCTGTCCTGCTCTTAGGTTCTTCAGAACCATTTCTTATTTTTAGATTCCATATATATGTGTTAGCATACGGTATTTGTTTTTCTCTTTCTGACTTATTTCATTCTGTATGACAGATTCTAGGTCCATCCACCTCACTACAAATAACTCAATTTCATTTCTTTTTATGGCTGAGTAATATTCCATTGTATATATGTGCCACATCTTCTTTATCCATTCATCTGTTGATGGACACTTAGGTTGCTTCCATGTCCTGGCTATCGTAAATAGTGCTGCAGTGAACATTGTGGTACATGACTGTTTCTGAATTATGGTTCTCTCAGGGTATATGCCCAGTAGTGGGATTGCTGGGTCATACGGTAGTTCTATTTTTAGTTTTTAAAGGAACCTCCATACTATTCTCCATAGTGGCTGTATCAATTTACATTCCCACCAAAAGTGTAGGAGGGTTCCCTATTCTCCACACCCTCTTCAGCATTTATTGTTTGTAGATTTTTTGATGGTGGCCATTCTGACCCGTGTGAGGCGATACCTCATTGTAGTTTTGATTTGCATTTCTCTAATGATTAGTGATGTTGAGCATCCTTTCATGTGTTTGTTGGCAATCTGTATATCTTATTTAGAGAAACGTCTATTTAGGTCTTCTGCGCATTTCTAGATTGGGTTGTTTGTTTTTTTGATATTGAGCTGCATGAACTGCTTGTATATTTTTGGAGATTAATCCTTTGTCAGTTGCTTCATTTGCAAATATTTTCTCCCATTCTGAGGGTTGTATTTTGGAAGTTTTAGCCACAGCAATCAGAGAAGAAAAAGAAATAAAATGAATCCAAATTGGAAAAGAAGTAAAACTGTCACTGTTTGCAGATGACATGATACTATACATAGAGAATCCTAAAGATGCCACCAGAAAACTACTAGAGCTAATCAATGAATTTGGTAAAGTAGTAGGATACAAAATTAATGCACAGAAATCTCTTGCATTCCTATACACTAATGATGAAAAATCTGAAAGAGATATTAAGGAAACACTCCCATTTACCACTGCAACAAAAAGAATAAAATACCTAGGAATAAACCTACCTAAGGAGAAAAAACACCTGTATGCAGAAAACTATAAGACACTGATGAAAGAAATTAAAGGTGACACAAACAGATGGAGAGATATACCATGTTCTTGGATTGGAAGAATCAACATTGTGAAAATGACTCTACTACCCAAGGCAATCTACAGATTCAATGCCATCCCTATCAAACTACCAATGGCATTTTTCACAGAACTAGAATAAAAAATTTCACAATTTGTATGGAAACACAAAAAACCCCAAATAGCCAAAGCAATCTTGAAAAAGAAAAATGGAGCTGGAAGAGCAGGCTCCCCGACTTCAGACTATACTACAAAGCTACAGTAATCAAGACAGTATGGTACTGGCACAAAAACAGAAATATAAATCAATGGAACAGGATAGAAAGCCCAGAGATAAACCCACACACATATGGTTACCTTATCTTTGATAAAGGAGGCAAAGATATACAATGGAGAAAAGACAGCCTCTTCAATAAGTGGTTCTGGGAAAACTGGACAGCTACATGTAAAAGGATGAAATTAGAACACTCCCTAATACCATACACAAAAATAAACTCAAAATGGATTAAAGACCTAAATGTAAGGCTAGACACTATAAAACTCTTAGAGGAAAACAGAGGCAGAACACTCTATGACATAAATCACAGTAAGGTCCTTTTTGACCCACCTCCTAGAGAAATAGAAATAAAAACAAAAATAAACAAATGGGACCTAATGAAACTTAAATACTTTTGCACAGCAAAGGAAACCATAAACAAAACAAAACATTTTGAAACAGAAAAATTTAATCTTGTTTTGAAATAGTTCAATAATTAGAAGTCCTAACTTTTCTAAAAACTTTCTCTCTTCTACTAACTCCTCTACCCTGCTCTCTCTTCCTCCCAAAAGCAACGGTTTGTACTTGGTAGGAGGGAGTAGCCACTTCTTACTGAACTGCTGCATAGTGAGCAAGAAGGAGAAAAAGCTCAAAGTCCCTCATATTAAAATTTAAAAAAAAATTCTCCATATATAGTCCAATGCAGCACTTTCTTATCTCCCTTTTTATATGACAGTGTTAGGCATATTATTGATAGAGTAAAGTGCCTGCCACGAAACATGTGGTTTAACTGAATTAGAGCCAAAGAAGACTTAAGAAGATTGCTCAATCTTTCTTTCATTTGTTTTGGATAACATATTTCATAATTTAATTTAAAAATTCTTTAATATTCTATTTTTATTAATAAAGCAAAATATATTTTATTTCTATAGTAAAATATGAAAAATATATTAAATTAAGGTTTCCTAAAATTTGAATATCCACAAAGAAAGACAAAATTTCAAATTTTCATTATAATCACCACAGTGCCAAAAGCCTTGTAAGTTTGGTTGTTCTGATGTTCATCTTTATATCTGTCTTGAAAGGAAAAACCAAGCATTCACAAAGCTTACAAGGAACTGATTAGAGCTATAAAATCAAAATAAAATATTGTAGGAGAGGGAGAGGCTAAGGCCAGATTGGGAGGGATCTTAACTGATTGTCTCAAGAAGTTTGATTTTTTTTTTAACAAGTGGTAAGTGAGTATAACTGAGGAATAAGCTCTTCATACTATGCCTCTCCCTAAACTTATCTTCTCTCATTATTCCAGTTACAAGAGAATATTGGCACTGCCCAGACTCCAGGTCCCTGGTCACATTTAAAAGTCACTTTTTTATTTTGAAATTGTCCTCTATTTTCAGGTTCATCTCACATCACTTCTCTTATCCTTCCAATCAGAATCAATTGTTTTAACTTCTGTGATTCCACGTATAAACCTGAATTATAAATTATACTTATTCACTCCTTTATTTACCTGTCAATATATACTGAGTGCCTAATGTCTGCTAGGCCCTGCCCTAAGGCTGGTGCTGCAAAGGTAAATAAGACTGACATGGAACTTAATGCTAGTATTCATCACAGTCTAACTTGTATTTTGCATAGTTGTTTAAGTGCCGATCCTTCCATCAGTTTGCGAGTTCCTTGAAGTCAAGGCCCATACTTCCTAAAAATAATCTTTGCCCATGCTGAGCATCTATTATATTACCTTTAGAATGGCAGCAATTGCTTTTAAGACCTGGTTTTATAATTTACTGACAATGTGAACTTGAATAAAGCATTTACCTCTCTGATTCTTTTTTCTTATATATAAAGTGGAAATAAGAGTACCTATGTTATACGTAATTTCAAAATATAAAAAGTATATTTTGAACCATAAAGGTCTTTTAAAAATCCACTAGATAATAATTCACTTCTATTGAACTGAATTATAGCTGGGCCATTTGCTTGCCTCATGAACAGAGTAACCATTCAATGACCAAAGAAACTAATGCAAAATAGTAAGCAACAAAACAACAAAGTCCTTCATTAGCATAAACACAGATTTAGATTTATTTTTTGCAGTGGTATATCACCAGCTGATGGCCTAAACTTATTTTCCCAGTTAGATTTAGATATTATTTTCTATGAAACCCAGTCTAAAATACTATTCAGGGTTCAATCAGAGAAACGGGACCACTAGGAGGTATTTATATACGTAAAGGAGTCTGTTAAAGGGATTTCACCTTATGCAATTATGGGAGCTGGTTAAGCACTCTTTGTATATGATGATGTATTGTAGTATGAAGTCCACAGGGAAAGCAGTTGAGAGAGGATGATGGATGTAAAGTGTGAGGGGTAAGGACAAGCTGACACCCAAGAGCACAAGCTATAACCCACAAGGATGGGCTCATTTTAGGTCTCACTGCCTCCAACATGGATGAAATGAGTGCCCTTCAGGAGATGCTAGCACTCGCCATCATGGAGCTAAACACATCCCTGGCCCAGGGGTAAGAGAAACCAAAGAGGATACAGGGCAAGGTGAAGCAGTGCAAAGAAGGAAATTCTGGGAAGCATAGTTCATCCTAATCAAGCTAACACATTGCAGAGACACTACAGTCCAACCCTTGTGGAGACAAAGTAAAGTCATGCTAATGCCTAACATATACAACCATCCCCTATAAAACAAACATGCTAACCCTCTCCCTAAAATAGGATACAAAGTCTCTCTTCAAACTGATTCAAACTACCCCTTGGCATCCTGTAACTTAAATACAGAGGTATAGTTAACGTGTCTTATACTAAATGGTAGGGGAATGAGACAGTGGGGAAAAAAAATAATTGGTTAATATATACATAAACATTCATATAAAAAGGGGAAATGAATATGTTTACCTCATAACTACTACAGTGCTAATTTCTATAACTGGTCACGTGGTCATACCTAGTATTTATAACTACCTTTTCCTGCAACCATTCCATGTTCCCTTTGTCCTCAGCAAGTACCTCTGCTGTTTATAGTTCTTTATCTGGTAAGGTGGCCCAAACTTTCATTCCTGAAGAATCTGGGCCAGTATCAGTGCTGCTTAAATTGAGTTTTTCCATTGATTTTAACCATAGGACATGGGAGTACTGCATTCCAGATATACTCCTCCTTCCCCACATTATATAGCACCAACCCAATTTCTCCTTATAGATAGTTAGTGGGAAGCAGCTGCATAGCACAGGGAGATCAGCTTGGTGCTTTGTGACCACGTAGAGGGGTGGGATAGGGAGGGTGGGAGGGAGACGTAAAAGGGAGGAGATATGGGGATTATATATATACATATAGCTGATTGACTTTGTTGTACAGCAGAAACTAACATAGCATTGTAAAGCAATTATACTCCAATAAAGATGTTAAAAAAAATAGTCAGGCTCAATCTAATAATAATTCCCCTTCTCTGCCTGTTGATTTACAAAGTGGCCAGAAGGAGGTGGTCCCAACTTCCAGTTCAATGGAATCATTGTGTCCATAGGTGAAAACATTCTTCTCTTTGGAACTAAGACCTCTAGATCAGCAGATCCTAAAGTTATAGGGACAAGAAGCAAAAATTTTGCTAGTGGATCGGAGTAATTATACATGGAGCCACTCTCATTTCCGCACCTTGATTTCTGTACCCATGAATCCTAGTTATGTTAAGAAACAGCACCACAAATCAAAAGCTGATTTAGAGCATATACAGCCTCCCGGAGGACACTGCCCCAATCCCACAAGTCACTGCCACGTGGCTGCACTGTAACCAAGTCTTCAAAAGGCCCTTCCTCCATTCTATCGAGCCAGCTGCTTCAGGATGATAGGGAGCACAGTAGGACAGGTGAAATCAGTAAGCATGGGCCCACTGCCATACTTCATTTCCTATAAAGTGAGTTCTTTAGTCAGAAGTGATGCTGTGTGGAATACTATGGTGGTGAAAAAGGCAGTAAGTCCACGGATAGTGGTTTTACTAGAAACACTGGAAGTAAGGAAGGCAAATCCATATCCAGAGCAAATGTTTATTACACTGCGAACAAAGCACTGCCTTTTCCATGATGAAGTGGTGCAATGTAATTAACCTGCCAGCAGGTAGATGGCTGGTCCTCTTGGAGAATGGTGCCACTGTTTCAGTGTTGCACCCAAATCCGCCTTAATGAGTGGAGGTCCCTGCTACTGAGCCAATGCATAACCGACCCTGGCACCATGCCCCTTTTGTTCATGAGCCAACGTATACTTTCTAGTGATTGTGGTTCTCTGACTGAATTCTAATGCATTTGGTACAGAGGAATAGAGTCTTAAAGACACATTCTCTGAATTGGTTCTGGGTTATCTGGAATTGGTCCTTTCATCTTGCTTTTATAATATAATTCTACATTTGTATTTAAAACACCAAAAGTACCTATATAAAATTTAATAAACTTTTTGATGACAAACACAAAGTATTCAGGTTATACTTACTAAAGACTGAATCAACATATTAAGACAACTTTTCTGAATCTCAGGAGGTACATTTGCAAAGCTTCTCTCAGACCAAAACCTTGCAAAATGCTTTACAATCCACCTGTTAAAAATCAAAGATACTCAAGTTAAAGAAATGAAAATATTTTTCATTATAATATTCAGTAACATTTTGGTTTTCAATAATATAAGTTTTATATATATTATGTTTTGACTAACCCTAACAGTTAATTTTGTGAGTGCTATAATGGACTTAACTAAGTTCCCTTTTCTGTAAACATTTATTTCAAATCCACTCTGGGTTATGTGCATGGCTTTTAACATAAATAACCATGGTTCAGCTAAAATAACATTGATTCCAAGCATCTTGAGTAATATCTACATCAATACTTCTCCTCAATTGTTGTAACTAGTTAATTAAGCATTAAGCTATTTACATTGTGCCCAAGAAAATAGGCCAAGTCTAAAATTTCCCAGAAAATTAGGAGAATGGAAGAACAGAATCCCTAAATTAATAATATCAGCACTACTTCAGATCACTTACTTCATGCAGTCAGCAAAAAGACTTTCCACTCCAACTGAATGAGCAATAATCAGGCATTCTAATATAGATGCCAACCTTCTGGGAACAGGCTAAAATTGATAGAAAACACTACATTTATTCTTTTTCAACTTACAGAGGCTAAAAGTAATTGGTTCATAAAAATGATCTGATTTACATACCTAAACTGCAGAATAAATATATGTAACTCAAAAGTCTGTTATTCTTTTAAAATCAGGTATCACTGATAAACTTTAGTTTTTATAGGATAGCATTTGAGTTCTTTTAGCTGCCAGAATGCACAGTTTATATTCTAATTTCTTTTAGCGTAAATATTTTCTAGAGTACAAGTGGTATAATAATTTCTAGCACATCACATTGCAACACAACCATATGGTCTAATCTGCTTCCCAAAGTATAAATATAACTTTAAGTACATGTGCAATGGGAGGTCCTACATTGACCTCAAACAAAATGACAGAATTTAATTAGATCGTGATTATATAAACATATTTTTAAAAAGCACATATACAGAAGTAATGAACTAAAACAATAAATAAATAAAACGTAGATACAAGTAGTGAAGAACTCACTGCTCTTGGTGTTAAGCCTCAATATGTGCTACGTATTACCTGTGCCATGTATTTTCTGTTTTTTAGACTATGTTCCTAAGCACATCTATTGCCCTAGCCCTATTAGGGTGAATAGAGTTCAGCTTCTCTTTGTACACATTCATTAGTTGTGATTTGCGTTTATGCACTTAATAAAGACCAGCAATCAACCAATATGTATATATAGTCTCTAAATATGTATCTGAAGATACCTTGCACTCAGAGAACAGCAAAAGCTTCTTCAGAAATGCCTCCAGCATAGTCCTTCAAATAAGGTCAGTGATTTCCAATTTTTTTTTTTTTTTTTTTTTGCGGTACGCGGGCCTCTCACTGTTGTGGCCTCTCCCATTGCGGAGCACAAGCTCCAGACGTGCAGGCTCAGCGGCCATGGCTCACGGGCCCAGCCACTCCGCGGCATGTGGGATCTTCCCGGACCGGGGCACGAACCCGTGTCCCCTGCATTGGCAGGTGGACTCTCAACCACTGCGCCACCAGGGAAGCCCTCCAATTTTTTTTTATTGATTTTTTTTCCATTTCATTATTTATTTATTTATTTTTGGCTGCATTGGGTCTTCGTTGCTGTGCGCGGGCTTTCTCTAGTTGTGGCAAGTGGGGGCTACTCTTCATTGCGGTGCGTGGGCTTCTCATTACGGTGGCTTCTCTTGTTGTGGAGCACGGGCTCTAGGTGTGCAGGCTCAGTAGTTGTGGCTCGCAGGCTCTAGAGCACAGGCTCAGTAGTTGTGGTGCACAGGCTTAGTTGCTCCACGGCACGTGGGATCTTCCTGGACCAGGGATCGAACCCATGTCCCCTGCATTGGCAGGCGAATTCTTAACCACTGCACCACCATGGAAGTCCCCCAACTTTTAAAATTACAAATTGCTATTAATTTGATTTCCTAATACCCTTCTCCTAAAGGTGTTACATACTACTTAGGAAATTAACTGTAAATACCTGTTTTTGCACATCAACAATTTAGTTATTCCCTTTGAGATAACTGAAGGTACTCTAAATTGTCCTAAAATCAGAAATGGCTATCACTATATAAATTATACAATAATTCTACTAAGTTAAATAATTTGGTTTTCTGACCCACTTCAGGTAAGATAAAAGTAGTATGAGGGAAGAGACTACTGGTGTAGATATAATTGACAACCTAAAAGCATCCAGAAGCATAACAGATTATAAAAGTAAGCACAAGAGTTAAGAAGTCTAGCAATCTAATTTTATTTAGGAATAACCAGCCCTCCACAACACAAAATCCACTACTTGATGTATAACTTAAGAATAATTTCCATACAAAATATTAAAATGCAAAATAATTTGCTGCTTAAAGGCAAAGGCTAGCAAACCAGCTTGTGGGCCAAAACTAGTCCACCACTGTTTTTGTGAATAAAGTTTTATTGGAACACTGCCATGCTGTTCCATTTACATATTGTCCATAGCTGTTTTTGGTCTATAACAGCAAAGCTGAGTAGTTGTGATGGAGACTGTATGGCCCACAAAGCCTAGAACATTAACTATCTAGCCTTTTATAGAAAAAGTTTACTGACCCCTGGCTTAAAGGGATAACTAGCTTTCTAAGAATTTTATTTATATGGAAATGCTGATTTCCTAAGTGTTTTTGTAATAGGATGACTTGATCTTTAGTCATCTTCAAAACCTGCTTGTAAAATCTGGGATGACATATATTTAAATTATAACCTAAGATATATTTTTAAATCAGTGGCAAAAAACATAATGTAAAACCCACTATAATCCTATAAATGAAGTTCTAAAATTTACTTTTAAAAAAGACAAGATTGTAAAGTTAATGAAATGACTGAAGCTAGCTTGCCAAGAGCTCTGGGGCCCGTTAACCACCATATTATATCCCATCATATGTTACTGTGGCATGTGCTATTATAGATGTACTATATTTAAGTCACTGCCAAGAAACTGCATAATTGAGATCTAGAAGTTAAAAATTATACATTCAAACATATATTTATCAAAATATATATTGTTAAAATACGTAAAGCAAACAATTTAAAGATCAGGTCAATAAAAACAAAAACTGCCCTCAAATATCTGTTAGCACAGTAGTACACACTTCATTAAAATAAAGTAAAATAATTTTCAACAAAATGCCATATTGATAATTTAAAAGCATTTTATCTTCTGTTGTTTAAATGGCAACAAATATGCCTTTTGTATTTTTAACATTAAGTGAAGTATTGAAAGTAAAATATAAGAAGCTGCATGTAACCTGTGTATACCCATGAACATACTAAAAAGTAGAGGCAATGGTCCAAAGACAATACATAAAAGAGATTATTTTTTAAATGTTTCATGCAATTGGTTTATTGAGGAGTCTCAGTTTAAAGGAGATACTAACAAAACTTTCTTTCCCCAATTCGTGCTATCAACCATGCTGTGTCAAATTCCCTCTTTTCCCATACTTTAATGATCATAGGCAAATTCCAGTACCTTCTGGTTACTTTTGGTATTGAAATTCGGTATAGTACTATTTAAACACCTATCTCATACTTGATTTAAATCTTTCACTCCCCATCACTGACTACACTTTCAGTTGGGGAGATCTGGAATGGAGAGTAGAACATGGTCTCTTGCTCCTCCATTTTGTGGGTCTAACTCCTGTGGAAGAGGGTTATGGATGGCTGTGGTCACCTTATGTAACTAACCAGTAACCAACATGGTAATAGGAAGATGTCCTTGACTACTCTAATCCAGATGTTGGTGGCCTTTGCTAATGTGGCGGCTTGTTAAGAGACAGACTGAATTTCACCCTAACCTCTCAGTGGTAAAGGTTCTCCTAGGGTTCATGACGTTTGATGCCTCCTTACGTGGGACACTGTCATTTGACCCTGTATCAGTCTCTTCTAATCTTCATTGAACCACTAAGGTCCCTTTCCTTCCCTGCATACCATGCATAATTGGCGTGTGGAATGGACTCTCCATTATTTTTTTCTATCTATGACAATAACTATTGCCTCTAGTCACCAGGCTAAGTACTGGCTTCTCCAGCAAGACTCCTCCTCCCTTAAGAAATCTCCATATTCAAGTATATTCTCACTGGTTCCGGAGACATATTCCAGGCTCTTCCAAGAAATCTCTTAGTACTTTCTTTTCTTCTTTGATGGAAGTTCCAGAGTGGATTGGTTATACAGATATGATAGATGTTCATCTCGGGTCTGAGAAGACATTATCTCCTCACTGCAGATACCCCTATCTTTAATCTTTATTTGGAACAGGCTCTTAACTTTCTCTTGGCTGGGAAGATGGGGGAAGATGAAAGAGAAGGAAAAGTCTTTCACCAGGATTCTTCACTTTCTGCAATGCTGAGGACACCACAGACTGTGCTCCTTCTTCTAGCTCCCTTACGTATAGAGGCTGGAATGAGTGGTTGATTAAAGGTAGCTAAGGAGTTTAACTGTTTCTCAGTGAACCTTGAAAGGTTGGTAGGGGTGGTAGACCCAGTTCATGACTCTGTTTTAGCACATGGGGTGATTCCTCAGCTACAACTTATAGACAGATAGGAAAAGTCCATTCCAACACAAAAATCTAAATTTAATTAAAATTATTAAAATTACATAATTACAATGCATATTGTTGGCTCAAGTAGCCAATAAGAGGGGACTATTGATGTAAAAAATTCTTTTAAGGGCTTCCCTGGTGGCGCAGTGGTTGAGAGTCTGCCTGCCGATGCAGGGGCCGGTGTGGGACGATCCCACATGCCGCGGAGCAGCTAGGCCCGTGAGCCATGGCCGCTGAGCCTGCACGTCCGGAGTCTGTGCTCCGCAACGGGAGAAGCCACAACAGTGAGAGGCCCGCGTACCGCAAAAAAAAAAAAAAAATTCTTTTAAGATTTGTTTTTTGTTGATTATAAAAGTAATACATAACCATGGTAGAAAATTTAGAAAATGTAGAAAAGCGTAAATAAGAAAATAAAAGATAGCAGAGAAAATTAGAACAATGGTGAATCTAAGAATAATGTACCAAATGGCTTTGAAATGCATAGTATAGCATGTTTCTTTAGACAAATTTACATTTGCATAAACTAAAATTAAAAAGTCAGTATTCATATAGCACCTGGGGGAGAGAAGTAGAAGAGAACTATATCACACCCCAAGTACATGCTATAAAGAGAAGTGGTAGGAAGGAGGAATGTCCTTTCAGGGAAAAGAACCAATGAAGCACTGTGTAGACCTTTGATAAACGGAGAAAGTAGTTCCCAAATTCCTTTCTCTTAGTTCCAAACCCTAACTGTGAGTCCCAACCATACACTCCACCTTTGAATTATATAGAATATTTCCATATCATTTCAGTAAACCCCCACCTCAACTTTATCTTACTTAAAATGATCTGAATTAATTTCTGTTTTCTGCAAGCACATCCTAAGAGTTATTTCTCAGTTAGGGTTCTCATTAGTTAAAATGACAATGCTAACAGAGTTAAAAAGCTAGTAGGGGGCTTCCCTGGTGGCGCAGTGGTTGAGAGTCCACCTGCCGATGCAAGGGACACGGTTCGTGCCCCGGTCCGGGAAGATCCCACGTGCCGCGGAGCGGCTAGGTCCGTGAGCCATGGCCGCTGAGCCTGCGCGTCCAGAGCCTGTGCTCCGCAACGGGAGAGGCCACAACAGTGAGAGGCCCGCGTACAGCAAAGGTAGTAGGTAATAATGGTTGACTTTAAGCACTAGGTAAAAGATTTCTAAGACTCAGTAATTACCTTCTGAAAGAAATTACAGTAATCTCTTCTTAAAATATAGATGGCTACTTCTTTTAATCCTTCTAGTCCATACATATCAGCCATATTGAGTATGTGCCTAAAGTAAAAATAGATGCACTGTTAATTCTTCAATTTAAAAACCAAGGCATAATACACAATAATTTTTTGATAATATATAGTTTAGAAAAAAGAATAATCTTAATTATTTTAATTCTAACTTTATACCCTACATAATAGATACTGTTTATAGATTATAAAAAGGACATAGGTCAAAAGTTGAAAGCCCTGTAACTTGATTTGATTTGTGGGGAATAACACAAAGTAAATTTGGAGATGTTTCAATCAAACTCCCCTCATATTCTCAGTCATATGCAACAAAGTCCAGGAAACTGCTTCAAAGGCTGTAAAAGTTACAACTCTTCACAACAAATACGAATAATAAAAATTTAGGGGGAGGGCAAATAATTGATCCTTATCATATTGAAAATGCCTACAAATGACCATAAGATTGGAGATGGCATCCAATAATTCAGAGGGTTTCTGTTGCTTCTTTCAACTGGCAAGTATTTGAGTACCCACACATACTTTAGGTACTTAGGAAACCTACAAGCCTTGATACCATGATAAAATTTCTTATAGTTTTCCATGGGCAAAACTTCAGTACTTAATCCCTTTGACTCATGATACCTTCTCCCCCAAATCATATTTATTCAGTTTATAACTAAAGGAACTAATGAATATTTAAAAGTAAACTAGCAGCCTTCATTTGTCTGATGTTAGAATAGCAATAAAAGGAGAGAACATTCAGAAAATTAGAAGAGCAAGATAGATTTCACTCTCCAGTAGGATTTCAGCAGCTTAGACGGCATTTCACCACAGAGTACTAAAGAATCATACGACTTTTTTTTTTTTTCTTTTCTTTTTTTGGCCACATCACCCGGCATGCAGGATCTTAGCTCCCTGACCAGGGATCGGACCCGCTCCCCCTGCAGTGGAAGCGTGGAACCTTAACCACTGGACTGCCAGGGAATTCCCGTTAATCTTTAGGATGCCTAAATTCTCAGATTAATTTTAGGGTTTTTTTCCTTTTCTTTTGACATCCTAAAATTAAAAAATAAAGTAGTAAAAAAATTATTCCAAATTTGATAAAAGTTCAGTTAATTTTATAAAAACCTGTCATCTATTTTCCAAAACAAATATTAAGTTTTTCTAACATAATTTAAGTGCAATAGACTTTTCTTAATCTTATTACTGTGAGTTGCTAGATCATCTTTTCTTCTAAATAAGGTGACTTACTATTTTTAGATATTCCCAAAATACACACAAGATAGGCAAAATAGACAATAAAATTGAAGCTTCTACTTCATTGACACTTTTAAACAAAGCTCAACAAAGCAGAAGCCACAAAATATTAATACTTTTATATTTAAAATCATTAAAAAATCATACATACCCAACATTAGCTTTGTCTGGAAAGTCCAAAGTTCCTCCATATATAAAATGTATCAAAACATTCATTTCTACATGGCTTATCCTGAAAAATAAAACTATACTCAAATCCAGAAATAATTAAGATTTAACTGATAGCAACGATACATTCTATTTTCCCATAAACTTTTAACCAAGATAAAGTTCTAATCTCATTTTTATCTGAAGAATATATTCTTCGAATAACATCCATGAGGTATGCCATTAATTTAAAAATGAAGCATAACTGGAGCTATGGGTTTTTATATGCTATAAAATGTTATTAGTATATTATAAAATACCTGATTATTTTTGGGGCATCTTCCATGATAGACAAAGTTAGAAAGGGCTTTAGAGATCATAGTTCAACCTCTGGCTCATTAAGAAATCCTTCTCAGCATCTCTGACAAATGGCCTCTGGTCTTGCTTAAAGCCTGGGATGGACAACTCTACTCACTAGAAAGAGTCTTGTTATGCTGTATAGATTTCTTAATTTGTAATACCTATCCAGTGGCTCTAGCTCTGCCAACATCCTCATTTTACAGATTTAAAAGTAAAGACATGACCTAAGAAGTAGTCTGAAGTGATAATCTTTATGTCCCACTGACTACTAGATCTCAAACTCTAAATTCATGACTTCCTCTCCCAACACCCCAAATTCGGTCTTCTTTCTGTTTTTCTTATTTCGTTCATAGCACTGTTGCAGGACTTCTTGCATCTTGTCCCACCCTCTATTCCTCTGTATCAAGGGAGGTTAATTATCCAACAACCATTGGGCATTGGTCAGGATGAACTCTAGATGAGAGGTAATTTGATTCCTTTTCTCCTTTCTTCTCTGCTGAATCAGTGGTAAGAGGTGATGGGGAAGAAGTGCATCCGCTGTCCAGATTCAGACTTTCTCTCAGGTGGGCTGTCTTAGAGTAGACATAGCTAGCAAATCAACTTTGGCTCTTGCGTTAAAGCACATTTTACTGCTTTAACAGTTTTTATCAAAAATCAACGAAATGTTTTCTAACTTCGTCTGCTGAGTCTTTTGTCTCATTTTGAGCAGGAAGAAAGTATACTATTTATTGGGGCCCCCTCAAAATTCCAACAGATAGCAAAGATGGATAGCAGACGCCCCTCTTCCCCATCACCTCTTTTCATGGGTTCAGCAGAGAAGAAAGGAGAAAAGAAATCCAATTACCTCTCATCTAGAGTTCATCCTGACCAATGCCCAATGGTTGTTGGATAATTCACTCACCTTGGTACCGAGGAATAGAAGGTGGGACAAGATGCAAGAAGTCCTGCAACAGTGCTATGAACGAAATAGGAATAACAGAAAGAAGACTGAACAATAACCTAAATGCCTAAGTCAGAGCTGGAGGTTCATCTTAATTCTCTCCCTCATTATATTCTGTCATTTTATACCTTCAAAATTTTCTTGAATTCAGCCTCTGCTGTCTAATTTCCCCTTTCATTGCCCTGGTTTAGCCTCTCAGTTTCTCTCCTCTCTACTATGATAATGTATCCTCTCGTGTGGGCTTCTTGCCTGAAATTATCTCCTTGCATCCCATTTCCCACATTGTTATTAGAGTGACTTTGCTAAAATGTAAATCTGATATAGCCCCTGACTTTAAAAACCCTTCAACAATTCTCCATAGCACCTAGGAAAAAAGCCTACATTCTTTAGCTTGGTGTACAATGTTCTTTATCATCTGATCTCTAGTTCTCCCTCTCTAGCAGCTGTTCCAAGATAAGTAAACTGCCGTTTCTTATACCTGAACTACTTATAATTCTTTATATATCCATGCCTTAGCAGATACTGCTCACTCTGCTTAAAATCCTCTCCCTCTCTACTTATTTCATCTTTTAGACAGAAGACATGTGGCTCTTTACCTCTGATTGTTTCCTTAATGCTCCCAAGGGGGGGAAAAAAAGAAATCACTGAATGTTAAACATAAATAATAACTAACATCAGTTGAGCATTTATTATGATTCAGTCATGAGCTAATAAGCATTTTGAATGCCATTAGCTCATTTAATCATCATAACAACTCAATGGTAGATATTGTTATTAGTCTCATTTACAGATGAAACAACTGAAATTAAGTAACTTGTCCATGGGGGCAGGTGCTGGAAAAAAAAAGTAAATTGCCCAAGGTCAAATGACTAGTGATGCACTGGATCTTAAATCCAGGCAGATAGCACTGGAATTTTGGAATTTTCGAATTTAAATCCAGACTCCAAAGCCTGGGCTCTTAAGCAGTATAACACACACACACACACACACACACACACACACACACCCCCCACACACTTCCCTTACCACATTTATCAAACTGACTTGTAATATCTTTGTTTACGTATTTGTTTCTCCTTCTAAACTGAGTTCTGTGAGGGCAGGATTTGTGTCTTATTTACCCTTGCATCTCTAGTAGCAGCAGAATGTCAGCATTGATTCAATATCCCCAGGTTGAGAAGAATTTCCTTTCCCCACATAATACCTGAGCTCCGCAGTGGAAGCAGGGTGGGCACAGTGCTGATAAGACCTTCACAGTTTGTTAAGCATGGTATCTAATGTCTGCTAAAGGAACAAAAGGAGGAAGGCAAGAAGAAAAGAAATGGAGTCCTCAGGGTAGGACTCAGAAAGGTGTCTGCTTTGATTTTATGGCCTTAAATAATATATGCTCAATAAATGTTTAATGAATATTTAATGAATGGCTTATTAGGGTAGTTATAAGCATCTCCCAAACCTTCAGAAGGAATACTGAGTTGAAAACATATAAATATTTTTCAATTTACTTAATAAATATTTACTGCCCCCTACTGGTTTCTGCTGATTCAAAATTCCACATCTTTAATACTTAGAAAAAAGTCAAATCTCTAAATATTCTCATTTATATACATTGATACAAGATTTGATCTCAGAATGATTATGCCATATCATCTATAGTTTGTAGCCTAAAACAGTAGCATAATTATTAGATTCCATGCACTTTTCCTCAAAATTTCGAGAGCCATTCTTATCAGTATTAATGAGGACTGACCATTTCTGTTGAAAGAATAGTTTCTTCTAAGACTTGACATATTTAAGCAAAGGATAATAATGACTAAGTAAAAATAAAAGGAGTTTTATTAAAATAAATAGCAAAAGCTAGACATTTGAGCTTTTGTATCAATATATATGATAGCTATAAAAACAGCAAGAAACTGTTTTCCTGCTGTCTTGACAGATGTTTTACTAAACTTCATTCTCATTATTGTAAGTCATCTGTATTTTTACTAAAAGTGTTTATAAAGACATGATCAACTGACCTGGAAAAAAAAAAAAACCCAACAAATTACTGCAATAGCCCACAGTTTAAATGGAAAGATTTAAAGCACTATTCCTATTTAAATGTAATCAGAATAAAATCCTGTAGGAGATGAAAATATAACATATACCCAGAGTTAGAAAAAAGAAAAGCCTATGAGAGGACAGAGCTCTAGGATCATATACAACATGTGCCCAGTCTAAAACCTCTGTGCTTTATATGTGCTTCCTAGAGTTTCAGGCTCCTATATATGTGGGCCAAGGTAATGTAGGGTCTCATTCACTCATTCATTTGTTCATATACAGTCAGTATTTATTGAATGATAGGCCCTATTCTAGACCTTGAGGATACAAGAAGCTTATGTTCTACAGAGAGGACATGGACAATAAATATGTCAACAAATATACAAAGAAGATAATTTTAATAGTGAAAAGTGAAGACAATACAACAGAATAACATAGAAGAGAATAACTAGAGTTAGGCTGTAGCTACTTTAGGTGGGGTAGTTTGGGAAAAGCCTATGGGCCAGATCATACAGGTTCTTATAGATTATGGTAAAGATTTGGGTTTAATTCTGATTGTGATGAGAAGGCATTGAAGAATTTTAGTCAGAAAAGAAATATTATCTGACTTATATTTGAAAAGATCATCCTGAAGGTTCACAGCAAGCCCAGGAATCTCCCAAGGGAGAAAAGAAAATCCAAATTTATGCTCTAAAGTCTCAAGCCACCACTGAAAGACCTCTTTTTATATAAAATGGAAACATGTGGGGTTTCTTTACAGAACTATTGGCTGTGGTTCAATTTCCAGTATAGGATGTGGAAAATTTCCTCCTTCCTCCACCAGGAGAACTTCCTTCCAACTATATCCTTCCCCCTCCAACTCTGGGACATGGATAATAGGATAATAGGATAATCATTATCAAGGATAATAGGACCCTACTATTCCTACTATAATTTATTGAAGGCTGTCCATCTTAAAAATATCATGTGCATTACATCGTTGAGCTACCAACTCATTAAAAACATTCGGTTCTTTTCTGTAAGGATTTCAGACAGGATTTCAATTCTAATCTACTGCAGAAAACATCCTACAGATATGCAACAGTGGCACAGTTCCAAAAGCGGTTGCTGACCAAGCACAGCAGGCATTGCTGTCCTGGTACTGTAAATGGCCCTCACTTGAAGCCTTTTCTCTCTAGAAAATGAGAACAATATAATTTAGGGAAAGAAGAAAAAGACAAATATTAATGAGCACTACATACTATGTACCAAGCACTATGCCAGGTTTTTTTCTTTCAACAACCTCAGGAAACTTAAAGAAGGTAAGCAATGTCCCTAAAGTCATGTAACAGTTTAGGACTGGATGTAGGACTTCCTATAAGGACACCAAAGTCCATGATCTTTCTACTATACCACACAATCCATGGAAACATCTACCCAGGATTACCATATAAGTTAATGTGAAAAGAGATTTTATTTTGTAGATTACTTTGTTATAATATAAAAATTCCTAAAAGATGTGATTTTTTTAAAAAAAGTAAAATCCCTAAATCCCCTTTAGCCTTCCTACAGCTTTATACACCATGATGCTAATAACATTTTAGGTGGTAATTTGAGACAGTCAATTTGATATATGATACAGGAGGGGAAAGCAAAACAGATTGTGTGATGATAATAATAATAAAGGATGTAGATAAAACCCAGAATCTGTCAGGAAATTCTCTTTTCATTTTAGCATTAGAAAACCTTGTTACATCAAGCAAAATAAAAGAGTCAAAAAGAAATGTATCCTCATTTCCAATGTGCTAGCATTAGAAGTGAATAAGCTGATTAGGAGTAAGTGTCCACTGCTGAAATAGCAGCTCTGGGTAAGATGATCCAGTAAGGAGTAGAGTCTTGCTTACAACAGAAGTGAAGGGAAAATACTGTAAGAGGAGTGAGCCTGATCATTGCTGGCACTGCTACAACGTACAGCCTACCTATTTGTAATGACAGTTTAAAACAAATTTGGCTACTTCTACTTGGCTTTCCCTTGAACCACTAAAGTTGGTCAGTAGCAGTCAAGCCATATTATAAGAGGAGATTTTTATCCATTACCTCCACTATAATGAAAGAAGGAAAATTATAGGTGGTGAGTAGAGACCAATAGTTATGCCACTACATCTTTCTTATCTATTGACCTCTTAATAAATAGACTTCTCCTTTAAAAGCCTGTGTGTTTTGAATGTTTAATCGGATCACTCGTGAGTGCTGATTAAAGATTGCCTTTGTTCCCATAGCTAAACTCAGAGGTCATTTTGAGCAATAGAGAATAAATAAAAGTAGAGCAGCTCTGGTTGAAGATGTGCCTCTTCCCTAATGGCCTTCCCCTCATATCCCAATCCCATGCCATGTATTCCCTAACATACCTACCAGGAACTTTAGGGTCCTATGGGAAAATCACTGATTTAAACAGTGGAGAAGATCAGTCTGAGATAGCTCAAGAACACACGCCAATGCGAAACTTTTAATTTCTTCAGTGACTGTTGTGGAATGGACTTTGAATTAAGAATCAACAAACATGTAACTTATATTCAGCATAAGCACTTATTTACCAAGTAACCCCTGGAAGACATTTAATTTATCTGATCTTGTTTTTACTCATCTGTAATATGTGAATATACCCTCTCTCTCAAAGACTGATTCTAAAAATTAAAGGGCACCATAAGTGTGGAAGAATCCTAGAAAATATATGATGTTATTGTAAGGTATTATCACTGCTGAGGACAGAATCTATTTGGAGAGAGGAACAAAGGTATATGTTAATAGGTATCAGATAGTAAAAATTGTCACTAAACATATAAGCAACTAAGATTTCTTCTACGAAATTAGACAAGTGTTCTCTGTAAATTACTTTCCCCTGCTGTCAAGTAAGGTCCAATAATCATACACTTCTTTTGACCTTTATCTCACTACATAGAATCACATGATTTTTAATAAATGCCAAAAAAGTTGCATTCTGAGTCAAACTAGGTTATCTCTTCATTTAAATTTTTATTTAATTCAGTTCTAATGAGAGAAGATTGACAGTTTTAAAAAATGATATCTAAAACATCTGAAACACAGTCCCTGGACACGTTTCCAAAATTACACTAGAGTGATTATCCCTAGGATTGACACACTTAGAGCAATTCTGGCCTCTGCTAGCATTATCCCTCTTCCTATATTCAGCAGATATTTTAAATTCACCATAAAGGAAGAGGCCTTCTTGGCAGGATATATATATCTTTCAGGTTGTTTTTCAACAGTGAATGATAAGGTTTCACCAACTGATTCAACTACACATTCCTTTTACCCATAGGCTAATAAACCCTTTGCTTGGAGTACAAAATCTTCCATAATCAGGAACTACCTGGTGATTGCCAGATTGTGATATGTGTATCGAAACTGTGATATGTAATATAATTAAAACACAACTCTCTAAAACCCTGGTAAGAAAGAAAGGAGGTTTAGGTTCTTCTGCATATGTGTTTCATTTCTATTAAATGAATGAAATATGAAAAAGTAAATAAAAACACATAACATATTCTTACAAATGTTTCAATTTTCCATATTTTATAGACTGAGAAATTAAAAATGAGAGGCATTTGGGGATCAATTTTAGTTAGTAAGGAAACCAGACAGCTGTAACCTAGAAGGCTCAAGATTATAGGCCAGTGTAAAAAATAGTGAGAATTTTTCAATACTTTCCATGCATCCACTGTTATGGAATCACCACGACCACCATTCCACACCCAACCCTCTAGCCAAGGTTGACCCAGTCGAGGAAACATCAGCAGTGTGAATGATGCAGGGCTGACAGGCTCCCTCAGAACACCTAGGCAGTTTTCCTACTGACAAAGCCCTCTCCCATATTGTACCCTCCAGATTCTCACAGTGATCATCTGTGACCAAAAAATATTCCATTTCACCATTTAAGGAAGTAGTTCATCTCTTAATAACTGCCTCAGCAGTTTAAACTGCCACCAACTGTGTAGATTCACCATTGCACTATCATAGGTCAGTGAAATCCACACCTATCCAAATTATTCTTTAAGAAACTACCTATTACAGACTGAATATCTGTGTTCCCCAACCCACTCAAATTCATATATTGAAGCCCTAACTCCTGTGTACCTATATGGAGATGGGGCTTCTAAGGAAATAATTAAGGTTAAATGAGGTAATACGGGTGGGGCCCTGCCCTGATGTGATAGGATTAGTGTCCTTATAAGAAGAACACCAGAGAGTGAGCTCTCTCCTTCCACCTTCCTTTTACCTCCCTGCCCCCCAGCCCCATGCACTTAAAAAGAACGTCACTGGAGCACACAGTGGAAAAGTGCCTATCTACAACCCAAGGACCCAAGGTAAGAGCTCTCACCAGACACCAACCTTGCTGGCATTTTGATCTTGCAGAACTGTGAGAAAACAAATCTTTGCTGTTTAAACCACCCAGTTTGTGGTATCTTGTTATGGTAGTCTGAGAAGACTAACGCACTATCTCTATTACTAAATGTTCCCAACTACCTCTCATTTTCAGAAAGTGTACTTTGCTGAATTGTACCACATGAGAAACATTTCATTGAACATACAGGGAAATCAGATTCATGAAAAGTGCTTTGTATTAAAAGCATTATTTATAATCATTTGCAGTCAAGCTGCCTTGTAAAAATTCTGCTTACCCTTGAAGAGTAATGTACTCTTGGGAGCTTTCAGCCCAACAGCCACTCAGCATCGCAGCAAAATAACTAGATCTTGCACTTAAAATGGCTCTAAAGGGAAGAGGGGGAGAAAACACAGGCAAACATTTATGCACAATGCAAAATGTTATTTTTTATGAAACTCTTCATCTTTACCTCTTAAAACATGATAACCATCTATTCATCTTAACTGTATTCACTGGTAGATTTTAATAATACAAATTATAAGCCTATACTTATACCAAATAATTTTGATTCCTTGATTAAAACATTAATTCCAATGTCCTTTTCATCTTTTTATTTTTTTCTCTCTCTCTCTTTTTTTTTTTTTGGCTGTGCCATGAACTTGAGGGATCTCAGTTCCCTGACCTGGGACTCAATCTGGGTCACAGCAGTGAAAGCCCAGAATCCTAACCACTAGGCTACCAGGGAACTCCCACTTAATTTTTTCTCTTGAAAGCTCTTAAATTTTAGTAACAATTTCCATGAGTAAGAGAGTAATAAATCATTTACAAATGGATAAATAAAGACCAAACGATGTCACGTAACATGTTGAGGAAACATTAATAAGAGACTAGAACTCTAAAGGTCCTGAGCTCCAGTTCAAAACTCACCATAATTATGCTCAAGAATAGCTACTTAGCTATCTCTTAAGTTTGAGAAAATGACAGTAAAGATATTTTCTTTTGAATGTCCATTCTATCTTCCCAGATAGAATGCTAATTCATCCATTCTTTCACTCAACAAATACCTACTGACTTCTGTTCTGTGCTAGGCACTATTCTAGCCTAGGGAATATAACAGTAAATGAGATACAGAGAAAATGTGAATATTCTAGTGGAGGTTGGGAGGGAAAAGTAGAGGGGGAGAGGAATAAGAGAAAGACACTTCTGGCAATGGCTTACTAGGTTGTCACAGACAAACCCTCCTGCTGAATAGCTTGGAAATATATATATATATATATATATATATATATATATAAAACATATATATATTACATATATATGTATTTTTTTTTAAAGAAAGAAATCATGATTTGAAGTGATCCAAGTATATTTTAGGTTACTTTTTCCATTGAGGCAACTGCCAAATATGAAAGCAAAAGCAATGGTTGAGAGGCTAAGAAGCTAAACATAGCTTCTGACAATCTTCACAGGCTTGGAGGCACACAAATTGGAATTTGGGATCCAGCAATGAGGAGAGACTGTGGTGGATGCCCCAGGATTCCAGTTGGACTCTGAAAGGTCTACACCTTAGGAAGAAGAATGAACAGGAAATAGACAAGCCCTTATTAGAACTGAAGTCCAGCTTTTAATGAGCTCAATCCCTGACTGGATTAAAGTGATCTCCACCTAGCCTAAATGCTTTCCAGAAGCAAAAGGAAATCTTGTCTTCATTAAAATTACATCACCCAGACTATTAAATTATTTCTATAAATTTTCAATAAAATGTCCAAAGATAATCAGGCATAATAAT
This sequence comes from Monodon monoceros, assembly GCF_005190385.1. NCBI lineage: Eukaryota > Metazoa > Chordata > Mammalia > Artiodactyla > Monodontidae > Monodon > Monodon monoceros. The sequence continues at coordinate 100,467,144 of NW_021703774.1, forward strand.
GAATAACTAGAAAATGAAGGAAAAGAATTTCATTTACACTATTAGCAAACAAGGTCAAATACACAGGAACAAATATAACAAAAAAGTACAAGACCTCTACATTAAAAGCTATAAAACATTGCTGAGATAATTTACAAAGACCTAAGAGAGAGCTAAACTGTGCTCATGGATTTGAAGACCCAAAACTGTTAACATGTCCATTCTGCCTAAATTAATTTCTAGATTCAATGCAGTCTTGATCAAGCTTTTTTAGTGGTACTGGAACTGGAGGTTTGGAGGGGAAAAAATGAATGTTGACGGTTAACCTCACACCATAACACAAAAATTAACTCAAAATGGATCAAAACCTAAACATAAAAGCTAATACTATAATATCGCTAGAAAAAACACAGGTGAAAATCTTTGCAACTCTGAGTAGGCAAAGATTTCTTGGGAACCAAAAAGCACGAACCAATTTTTCAAAAAAAACATAAAAAATTAAATTTTAACAAAATTTAAAACTTCAGTCCTTTTAAAGCCACTTTTAAGAAAATGGAACGATGAGCAAAATGTTGGGAAAAAATATTTGCAGAACATATATCTGCCAAACAACTGAATCCATAATATATAAGGAACTATACAACTCAATATAAGAACATAAGCAATCCTACTAAAAAATGGGCACACTCACACAAAAAATTATCAGATAAGAGCCAAATTGATTTAAATAGTTTTACTACAAAACTAATGTTTATGGCTCGTTATAAAGAATAACATCACATCAAGTTTTGAGCATTAGATTAAAATTAGAAAAAGCTATGGTCAGAACAGTACATGATTCATTTTAAGGGGGAAAAAAGGTACATGTCTGTTTCTCAATAGTTAATGTATATTAAAATTTGTAACAAATCACTCTCTTTAAGAGTGCTTTAAAAAAAATGGGTAAAAGATTTGAACAGAAACATCATAAGATATGCAAATGGCCAATAAGCACATAATATGATGCTCAAAATTGCTAGTGATCAGGGTAATGCAAATTAAAACCACAATGTGATACCACTACACACCTACTAGAGTGGCAAATATTTAAAAGACCGACAACATTAAGTGGTGAGGAAAATATGGAAAAACTGGAACTCTTCACAGCATGCAGGTGGGAGTGTAAAATGGTATAACTTCTTTGGAGAAATGTTTCTCAATTTCATAAAAAGTTAACATACACTTACCATATGACCGAGCAATTCTACTCGTAGGAATTTACCCAACAGAAATAAAAATATATAATCACACAAATACTTGCACAAAAATGTTAATACCAGCTTAATGAATAATAGCTAAACACTGAAAACAACAAATATGTCCAACAGGAGAATGGTTAAATAAATTGTGGTGTATGCATACAATGCAATATTACTCAGCAATAAAAACTGAATGAAACACTGATATACATAATACCCAAGGATGAAGCTCAAAAACATTATGCTGAGCAAACCAAGCCCAATAACATGTCTGAGTTCATTTATATGAAATTCTAGGACAGGTAAAATAAACTATAATTTAGAAAATACAGCAATAAGAAAACAAACAGCCCAATTAAAAAATGGGCAAAAAATATGAACAGAAAACTCACCAAAGAAATACAGATGACAAATAAGCATGTGAAACTCAGTTTTTGCCTGGGGCTAGAGAGAGGGAAGGTACTAATGGTAAATGGGCACAAGGGATTTAGGTGATGAAACTTCTCTGTATCTTGATTGTGCTGGGAGTTACCCAGGTTTATACATTAGTCAAAACTCATTAAATTGGACTTTCAAATGTGTGTATTTGATTGTATATTAATTCTAATTCAATAAATTTAACTTTAAAAAAGGATGAAAATAAAACTTAATAAAGAAAAGTGGCCTTTTATTACAGGCCAAGATGACTTCCTCAGTGAATTCAAATAAATATTTTAAAAACATATAAAATCAATCTTACTCATACACATTAAAAAATGAATAAAATAGAAAGAAAATAAAAGAAATGCCTCCCAACTCATTTTATGAAGTCAACGTAAATTTAAGACCTCAACCTGACAAGGACATTATAAAAAATGGAAAGTTATAGGCCAACCTATCTCATAAATATACATAAAAAAAACTTAAACAAAATATTAGCAAACTGAATCCAGCAATAAACAGAATATATAAAACATCACAACCAAGTTGAAATTATTCCAGGAATGCAGGATTGCTTTAACATTTCAAAATCAAGCAACATAATTTAGCACATTAACAAAATAAAGGAACAACACAAAAAAAGGATCATACACCATGATCAAGTTGTATTCATTCCAGGGTCACAAGGATAGTTCCACATACACAAATCAATCAATGTGATACACCACATCAACAAAAGAAAAGACATAAACCACATGATTATCTCAATAGATGCAGAAAAAGCATCTGATAAAATTCAACATCCATTCATGATAAAAAAAAACTCTTGCCAAAATGGGTATAGAGGGAACATACCTCAACATAATAAAAGTCATTTATGACAAACCCACAGGCAAAATAATACTAAAGGGTGAAAAGCTGAAAGCCTTCCTGCTAAATTCTGGAACAAGACAACGATGCCCAATTCTATTCAACATAGCACTGGGAGCCCTAGTCACAGCAATCAGACAAGAAAAAGAAATAAAAGGTATCCAAATCAGAAAGGGAAGAGGTAAAATTCTCATTATATGCAAATGAATGATACTCTATATAAGAAACTGTAAAGACTCCATACAAAAACTATTAGAACTGATAAATGAATTCAGCAAGGTAGCAGGACACAAGATTAATATACAGAAGTCTGCTGCATTTCTTTACACTAACAATGAAATATCAGAATGGGAAAGTAAAAAAAAAAAAAAAAAATCCTGTTTAAAATCACACTAAAAAACAAAAACCCTAGGATTAAACCTAACCAAGAAGGTGAAAGTCTTACACACTGAGAACTATAGAACATTGAAAAAGGAAATTGAAGAGGATTGAAGGAAATGGAAAGATATCCATGCTCTTGGATTGGAAAAATTAATATTGTTAAAATGGCCATATTACCCAAAGCAATCTACAGATTTAATGTGATCCCTATCAAATTACCCATGACATTTTTCACAAAACTAGAACAAATAATCCTAAAATTTATATGGAACCACAAAAGACTCAAAATTGCCAAAACAATCCTGAGGAAAAAGAACAAAGCTGGAGGCATAACCCTTCCAGACTTCAGACAATACTACAAAACTACAGTAATCAAAACAGCATGGTATTGGCACAAAAAGAAACATAGATCAATGGAACAGAATAGAGAGCCCAGGAATAAACCCACACCTATGGTCAATTAATCTATGACAAAGGAGGCAAGAATAAACAATGGAGAAAAGACAGTCTCTTCAGCAAGTGGTGTTGGGGAAGATGGACACCTGTATGTAAATCAATGAAGTTAGAACACTCCCTCACACCATACATAAAAATAAACTCAAAATGGCATAAAGACTTAAATATAAGACATGACACCATAAAACTCCTAGAAGAGAATATAGGAAAAACATTCTCTGACATAAATCATAGCAATGTTTTATTTGGTCAGTCTCCCCAGGCAAAAGAAATAAAAGCAAAAATAAACAAATGGGACCTAATCACACATCAGTTTTGCACAGCAAAGAAAACCATAAACGAAATGAAAAGACAACCTATGGACTGGGAAAAAATATTTGCAAATGATACAACTGACAGGGGTTTAATTTCCAAAATATATAAACAGCTGATACAACTCAGTAACAAAAAAACAAACAACCCAATCAAAAAAAAGGGCGGAATACCTAAATAGACATTTCTCCAAAGAAGACATACAGAAGGCCAACAGGCACATGAAAAGATGCTCAACATTGCTAATTATCAGAGAAATGCAAATCAAAACTACAATGAGGTATCACCTCACACCTGTCAGAAATGGTTATCATCAAAAAGTCTACAAATAATAAATGCTAGAGAGGTTGTGGAGAAAAGAAAACCCTTCTACACTGTTGGTGGGGATATAAATTGGTGCAGCTACTACAGAAAACAGTAGGGAGGTTCTTTAAAAAAGTAAAAATATGATCCAGCAATCTCACTCCTAGGCAAGTATCTGGAAAACAAAAGTGCTAATTCAAAAAGATACATGCACCCCAATGTTCATAGTGGCACTATTTACAATAGCCAAGACATGGAAGCAACCTAAGTGTCCATCAACAGATAAACGGATAAAGAAGATGTGTTATCTATACACACACACACACACACACACACACACACACACTGGAATATTACTCAGCCATAAAAAAAGAATGAAATAATGCCATTTGCAGCAACATGGATGGACCTAGAGATTATCATACTCAGTGAAGTAAGTCAGACAAAGACAAATATTATATGAGACCACTTATATGTGGAATCTAAAAAGAGTACAAATGAACTCATTTACAAGACAGAAACAGACTCACAGACATAGAAAACAAACTTATGGTTACCAAAGGGGAAAGGAGGGGGAGGTAAGCTGGGAGTATGGGATTAAAAAAATAATAAAATAAAGGAGAAAAGCCATGTGATCATCAAAATAGATACAGAAAAGTATTTGCAATTCTTATGACTTAAAAAATTTAGGAAATTTCAATCCAAGTCCCAGAAAGCTATTTTGTAGATATTGACAAAGTGATTCTCAAACTTATATGGAAAGGCAAAGAACCTAAAATAGCCAACACAATATTGAAAAAGAAGAACAGAGTTGGATGATTCACACTACCTGATTCCCAGAATTACTATACAGTTAAAGTACTCAAAACAGTATGCACTAGTGAAAGTAGAGACTCATTGATCAATGGAATAGAGAGGTCAGAAATAGACCTACACAAATACAATCAACTCAGTTTTGACAAAAGCACAATGGCAATTCAGTGGAGAAAGGATAATCTTCTTAACAGTGGTCCTGGAGCAACTGGACATCCACATGCAAAAAAAATAAACGTAGATACAAACCTTATACCTCACATAAAAATTAACTAATTACCTCAAAATGGATCATAGATATAAATATAAAACCATAAACTTCTAGAAGAAAACATAGGATCTTGGGTTTGATGATGAATTTAGATATAACATCAAACGTATGATCCAAAAACGAAAAAACTGATAAGCTGGATTCTATTAAAATTTTAAAATTTTGCTCTACAAAAGGCACTGTTAAGAGAATGAAAATCAAGGCACCAACTGGGAGAAAGTATTTGCAAAGCACATATCATATAAAGGACTTCTATGCAAAATATCCAAAGAATTCTTAAAATTCAATAGTAAGACAACAAACAACCTAACTTGACAATAAAAAAAAGATCTGAACCAAAAACTCTCAATAATATACAGATGGCAAATAAGCATATGAAAAGATCTTCAACATCATTTGCCATTAGGTAAATAAAAAGTGAAACAACAATAAGATACCAGTACATACCTATCTGAAAGACTAAAATCCAAAAAACAAAAAATAATAAGAACAGTATCAACTGCTGATGAGGATGAGGACCAGAAAGAACTCTCATTCATTGCTAGTGGAAATGCAAGTGATAGAGCCACTTTGAAAGACAGTTTCAGTAAGACCTGAAAACTTATGTCCACACAAAAACTTGTACACAAATGTTTACAGCAGCTTTATTCATAATCACCAAACTAAGGCAACCATAATGTCCTTCAATAGGTGAACAGATAAACAATGGTATATTCATTACAACTGAATACTACTCAGTGATGAAAAAAAAAAACGAATTAGCTATAAAGTCACACAAAAACATGAATGAACTGTAAATGCATATTGCTAAATGAAAGAAATCAGTCCCAAAAGGCTACATGTTACATGGCTCTATTCAAATGACATTCTAGAAAAGGCAAAACTATGGAAATAGTAAAAAAAAAAAAAAAAAAAAAAAAAAAGCCAGAGGGTTGGGGAGGGGGAAAACCTGAAGAGACTGATCAAAGGGGATTTTTAGTTGAAACTGTCTGTATGATACTGTAATGGTAGATGTAGGACAATATCCATTTATAAAAACCCATAGAGGTTTCTCGTGCTTCAGCGCGGCCTGTGCTTTTCATGTTGCCTCGGGGAGTGCTAGCCTCGTGAAGAAGCTCAGGGTAAAGGTGCAGCCACCAAAGCAGAAGTGAGAGTGACTTGACGCCGGGAGGAAGACCCCAAAGAGACCGTGGCCACAGGAGGCCGGAGGCCAGAGGCTGTCACCCTTCCCCAAGGGCTTCGACTGGGCCCCTCAGTCCGCACAACAGCTGAGCGCTGCCCGCTTAATGGACCCCATCCTGCCTCATGTGGCTGACCCAGTCGTCCTGCTGCCAGAATGAGGTGAAGTCTGAAAACTGCTCAGCAGGACCAGGCATAGAACAGGCCTCTTCTCCTGTGGTTTCACTCACCAATGACCACCACCTTGATAATTCCATGTGGCTGACAGGGTCTTGGTGCTCCAGCCTGGTGTCAGGACTGAGCCTCTAAGGTGAGAGAGCCGAGTTCAGGACATTGGACCACCAGAGACCTCCCGGCCCCATGTAATATCAATCTGCGAGAGCTCTCCTAGAAATCTCCGTCTCAACCCTAAGACCCAGCTCCACCCAATGGCCAGCAAGCTACAGTGCTGGACACCCTATGCCAAACACCTAGCAAGGCAGGAACACACCCCACCCATTAGCAGAGAGGCTGCCTAAAATCATACTAAATTCACAGACATCCCAAAACACACCACCAGACATGGCCAATGAACCAACCTCACCCACTGGGGGCAGACACTGAAAACAACGGGAACTATGAATGTGCAGCCTGCGAAAAGTAGACCCCAAACACAATAAGTTAAGCAAAATGAGAAAACAGAGAAATACACAGCAGATGAAGGAGCAAGGTAAAAACCCACCAGACCAAACAAATGAAGAGGGAATAGGCAGTCTACCTGAAAAAGAATTCAGACTAATGACAGTAATATGATCCAAAATCTTGGAAATAGAATGGAGAAAATACAAGGAATGCTAAAAAAGGACCTAGAAGAACTAAAGAGCAAACAAACAATGATGAACAACACAATAAATGAAATTAAAAATTCTCTAGAAGGAACCCATAGCAGAATAACTGCAGCAGAAGAATGGATAAGTGACCTGAAAGATAAAATAGTGGAAATAATTACCACAGAGCAGAATAAAGAAAAAAGAATGAAAAGAATTGAGGACAGTCTCAGAGACCTCTGGAACAACATTACATGCACCAACATTTGAATTATAGGTGTCCCAGATTAAGAAGAGAAAAAGAAAGGGACTGAGAAGATATTTGAAGAGATTATAGTTGAAAACTTCCCTAACATGGGAAAGGATAGAGTCAATCATGTCCAGGAAACGCAGACAGTCTTATACAGGATAAACACAAGGAGAAACACGCCAAGACACATAATAATCAAACTATCAAAAATTAAATACAAAGAAAAAATATTAAAAGCAGCAAGGGAAAAGCAACAAATAACATACAAGGGAATTCCTATAAGGTTAACAGCTGAGCTTTAAGCAGAAACACTGCAAGCCAGAAGGGAGTGGCAGGATATATTTAAAGTGATGAAAGGGAAAAACCTCCAACCAAGATTACTCTACCGAGCAAGGATCTCATTCAGATTCGATGGAGAAATTAAAAGCTTTACAGACAAGCAAAAGCTAAGAGAATTCAGCACCACCAAACCAGTTTTACAACAAATGCTAAAGGAACTTCTCTAGGCAGGAAACACAATAGAAGGAAAAGACCTACAAAAACAAACCCAAAACAATTAAGAAAATGGTCATAGGAACATACATATTGATAATAACTTTGAATGTAAATGGATTAAATGCCACAACCAAAAGACACAGACTGGCTGAATAGATACAAAAACAAGAGCCGTATATATGCTGTCTACAAGAGACCCACTTCAGACCTAGGGACACATACAGACTGAAAGTGGAGGAATGGAAAAAGATATTCCATGCAAATGGAAATCAAAAGAAAGCTGGAGTAACAATTCTCATATCAGACAAAATAGACATTAAAATAAAGACTATTACAAGAGACAAAGAAGGACACTACATAATGATCAAGGGATCAACCCAAGAAGATATAACAATTGTAAATATTTATGCACCCAACATAGGAGCACCTCAATACATAAGGCAAATGATAACAGCCATAAAGGGGGAAATCGACAGTAACACAATCATAGTAGGGGACTTTAACACCCCACTTTCACCAATGGACAGATCATCCAAAATGAAAATAAATAAGGAAACACAAGCTTTAAATGATACATTAAACAAGATGGACTTGATATTTATAGGACGTTCCATCCAAAAACAACAGAATACACTTTCTTCTCAAGTGCTCATGGTACATTCTCCAGGATAGATCATATCTTGGGTCACAAATCAAGCCTTGGTAAATTTAAGAAAACTGAAATTGTATCAAGTATCTTTTCTGATCACAATGCTGTGATACTAGATATCAATTACAGGAAAAAAACTGTAAAAAATACAAACACATGGAGGCTAAACAATATGCTACTAAATAACCAAGAGATCAATGAAGAAATCAAAGAGGAAATCAAAAAATACCTAGAGACAAATGACAATGAAAACATGACGACCCAAAACCTATGGGATGCAGCAAAAGCAGTTCTAAAGAGGGAAGTTTATAGCAATACAATCCTACCTCAAGAAAGAAGAAAAATCTCAAGTAAACAACCTAACTTTACACCTAAAGCAATTAGAGAAAGAAGAACAAAAAAACCCCAACGTTAGCAGAAGGAAAGAAATCATAAAGATCAGAAGAAAAATAAATGGAAAAGAAATAAAGGAAACAATAGCAAATATCAATAAGACTAAAAGCTGGTTCTTTACGAAGATAAACAAAATTGGTAAACCATCAGCCAGACTCATCAAGAAAAAAAGGGAGAAGACTCAAATCAATAGAATTAGAAATGAAAAAGGAGAAGTAACAACTGACACTGCAGAAATACAAAGGATCATGAGAGATTACTACAAGCAACTATATGCCAATTAAATGGACAACCTGGAAGAAATGGACAAATTCTTAGAAAAGCACAACCTTCCAAGGCTGACCCAGGAAGAAATAGAAAATATAAACAGACCAATCACAAGCACTGAAATTGAAACGGTGATTAAAAATCTTCCAACAAACAAAAGCCCAGGACCATATGGTTTCACAGGTGAATTCTATCAAACATTTAGAGAAGAGCTAACACCTGTCCTTCTCAAACTCTTACAAAATATAGCAGAGGGAGGAACACTCCCAAACTCATTCTATGAGGTCACCATCATCCTGATACCAAAACTAGACATGTCACAAAGGAAGAAAACTACAGGCCAATATCAGTGATGAATATAGATGCAAAAATCCTCAACAAAATACTAGCAAACAGAATCCAACAGCACATTAAAAGGATCATACACCATCATCAGGCAGGGTTTATTCCAGGAATGCAAGGATTCTTCAGTATATGCAAATCAATCAATGTGATACACCATATTAACAAAATGAAGGATAAAAACCATATGATAATCTCAATAGATGCACAAAAAGCTTGACAAAATTCAACACCGATTTATGATAAAAACCCTCCAGAAAGTAGGCATAGAGGGAACTTACCTCAACATAATTAAGGCCATATATGACAAACCCACAGCCAACATTGTTCTCAATGGTGAAAAACTGAGACCATTTCCTCTAAGATCAGGAACAAGACAAGGTTGCCCACTCTCACCACTATTATTCAACACAGCTTGGAAGTTTTAGCCACAGCAGTCAGAAAAGAAAAAGGGAATAAAGGAAAAATAAATAAATAAAAAATAAAAGGAATCCAAATTGGAGAAGCAGCAGTAAAAAGCTGTTACTGTTTGCGGATGACATGATACTACACATAGAGAATCCTAAAAATGCTACCAGAAACTACTAGAGCTAATCAATGAATTTGGTAAAGTAGCAGGATAGAAAATTAATGCACAGCATTTCTTGCATTTTTGTTGTTGCACTAACAACGTAAAATCTGAAGGAGAAATTAAGGAACACTCCCATTTACCACTGCAACAAAAAGAATAAAATACCTAGGAATAAATCTACCCAAGGAGACAGAAGACCTGTATGCAGAAAACTATAAGACAATGATGAAAGAAATTAAAGATGATACAAACAGATGGAGAGATATACCAGGTTCTTGGATTGGAAAAATCAACATTGTGAAAATGACTATACTACCCAAAGCAATCTACAGGTTCAGTGCAATCCCTGTCAAACTACCAATGGCATTTTTCACAGAACTAGAATAAAAAAGTTCACAATTTGTATGGAAACACAAAAGACCCCGAATAGCCAAAGCAATCTTGAGAAAAAAAAACAGAGCTGGAGGAATGAGGCTCCCTGACATCAGACTATACTACAAAGCTAAAGTAATCAAGACAGTATGGTACTGGCACAAAAACAGAAATAGATCAGTGGAACAGGAGAGAAAGCCCAGAGATAAACCCACATACATATGGTCACCTTATCTTTGATAATGGAGGCAAGAATATACAATGGAGAAAAGACAGCCTCTTCAACAAGTAGTGCTGGGAAAACTAGACAGCTACATGTAAAAGAATGAAGTTATAACACTTCCTAACACCATACACAAAAATAAACTCAAAATGGATTAAAGACCTACATGTAAGGCCAGACACTATAAAACTCTTAGAGGAAAACATAGGCAGAACACTCATGACCTAAATCACAGCAAGATCCTTTTTGACCCACCTCCTAGAGAAATGGAAATAAAAACAAATAAACAAATGGGACCTAATGAAACTTAAAAGCTTTTGCACAGCAAAGGAAACCATAAACAAGACGAAAAGACAACCCTCAGAATGGGAGAAAATATTTGCAAATGAAGCAACTGACAAAGAATTAATCTCCAAAATATACAAGCCGCTCATGCAGCTCAATATCAAAAAAACAAACAACCCAATCCAGAAATGGGCAGAAGACCTAAATAGACATTTCTCCCAAGAAGATATACAGATTGCCAACAAACACAGGAAAGGATGCTCCACGTCAGTAAGCATGAGAGAAATGCAAATCAAAATGACAATGAGGTATCACCTCACACCAGTCAGAATGGCCATCATCAAAAAATCTACAAACAGGGCTTCCCTGGTGGCGCAGTGGTTGAGAGTCCGCCTGCCGATGCAGGGGACACGGGTTCGTGCCCCGGTCCGGGAAGATCCCACATGCCGCGGAGCAGCTGGGCCCATGAGCCATGGCCGCTGAGCGCGTCCGAAGCCTGTGCTCCGCAATGGGAGAGGCCACAACAGTGAGAGGTCCACGTACCGAAAAAAAAAAAAAAAAATCTATAAACAGTAAATGCTGGAGAGGATGTGGAGAAAAGGGAACCCTCTTACACTGTTGGTGAGAATGCAAATTGATACAGCCACTAGGGAGAACAGTACGGAGGTTCCTTAAAAAAGTAAAAATAGAACTACCATGTGACCCAGAAATCCCACTACTGGACATATACCCTGAGAAAACCATAATTCAAAAAGAGTCGTGTACCACAATGTTCACTGCAGCTGTATTTACAATAACCAGGATATGGAAGCAGCCTCAGTGTCCACTGACAGATGAATGTAGAAAGAATATGAGGCACGTATATATAATGGAATATTACTCAGCCATAAAAGGAAACAAAATTGAGTTATTTGTAGTGAGGTGGATGGACCTAGAGTCTGTCATACAGAGTAAATAAGTCAGAAAGGAAAAACAAATACTGTATGCTAACACATATATATGGAATCTAAAAAAAAAATGGTTCTGATGAACCTAGGGGCAGGACAGGAATAAAGATGCAGAGGCAGAGAATGGACCTGAGGACACAGGGAAGGGGAAGGGCAAGCTGAGACGAAGTGAGAGAGTAGCACTGACATATATACACTACCAAACGTAAAATAGATAGCTAGTAGGAAGCAGCTGCATAGCACAGGGAGATCAGCTCGGTGCTTTGTGATCGCCTAGAGGGCTGGGATAGGGAGGGTGGGAGGGAAATGAAAGAGGGAGGAGATATGGGGATATATGTATACATATAGGTGATTCACTTTGTTATATAGCAGAAACTAACAACATTGTAAAGCAATTATACTCCAATAAAGATGTTTTAAAAAAACCCCACAGAACTTTATAGTACAAGTGAAACTTAATGTATGCTAATTAAAACAAGAACACTTAGGAGGAGGTCAGGAGATCCCAGGATGCAGACTGTGACAAAATTACCTAACTGTATTACAAATGTATGAAATAACCTCATTGAAGCGAGTGGGAGATGAAGGTACTGGCCTAAATAACTTTGGAAATGAGTATAGACTGTACGAATAAAGGCAAAGGAACTGTGTAGTACAAGCAGTGTACTCTAGTTCAAGAGTCCACAACCTTTCTGGCGCCAGGGACTAGTTTCGTGGAAGGCAATTTTTCCACGGACTGGGGGTGGGGAGGGGATGGTTTTGGGATGATTCAAGCGTGTTACATTTATTGTGCACTTTATTTCTACTATTACATTGTAATATATAATGAAATAATTATACAACTCACCATAATGCAGAATCACTGGGAGCCCTGAGCTTGTTTTCCTGCAACTGGATGGTCCCATCTGGGGGTGATGGGAGACAGTGACACCCAAAGTGTGTTGCTTATGTCCAGTCTACTCTGTAAGATGCAGCTTAATTGTCACTTACCACTCACTGATAGGGTTTTGATATGAGTCTGCAAGCAATTGATTTATTATGGTCTCTGTGCAGTCTAACCTCTTTGCTAATGATAATCTGTATTTGCAGCTGCTCCCCAGTGCTGGCATCACTGCCTCAGCTGCACCTCAGATCATCAGGCATTAGATTCTCATAAGGTGTGTGCAACCTAGATCCCTCGCATGTGCAGTTCACAGTAAGGTTCGTGCTCCTATGAGAATCTAATGCTGCTGCTGATCTGACAGGAGGCGGGAACTCAGGCAGTAATGTGAGTGATGGGGAGCGGTTGTAAATACAGATGAAGCTTCACTCGCTCACTTGCCTGCCGCTCACCTCCTGCTGTGTGGCCCAGTTCCTAATGGGCCATGGGCCAATAACAGTCTGTGGCCCAGGGGTTGGGGACCCCTGCTCTAGTTGGTAAAGTTGTTTCCCATGCAGGTATGGATTAACAATTCTGAAACCACTATACATGAATACTGGAATTGAATGATTAAGTATTAGATGTTGGATGATGAAAGCCAGTTTCTCACTGCTATACTGGAAGATTACAGACAAGCAAGGAGTTAAGAGTAGGATGATCAATGTGTTAGTGTGATCAGTGTTGGAGATCTCATGATGAATTCATTTTTAGCTTAATACAAATAAAGATGGATTCATACAGAAATATTTATAGATATGTGCATATCTGAAGATTAATATATACACATATATTTCTTTGCTCTGTCAGCTGAGAGGATCTAAAAGAACTAGCAACAAGCACACCCAGTGTCCAAACAGTAGTTTCTAATACCATTAGAATAAAAGGAATCAGGGTTCATTAGAGAAATATTTGATTCTAGGACAGATGAGTCTAGAGTATCTTTTAGTGTCAGTAAGGAAATGCTACACACACACACACACACACACACACACACACACACACACACACACTGATGGGGGGGGTTGTATGTCAAGAACCAATTGAAGGAGCTCCCATAACTAAAACTGGAACAATTTCAGTAAAAAATAAATAGGCCAAAATGCAAGATAAACCAAATTACAAACCAAAGTACTAAAATGAGCTGAAGTACAAAATAAATATCCATGAGTACATGCTGACATACAGAAATGTTTGAATAAATAAAGAGGGGAGAAAAGACAAATTTCTTGTATAGAAGAATGTCAAATAATTTAGGTAGATACTATCCCCTCAAGAAGGTGGACCATAACTCCCCATCCTTTAAGTGTAGGCTATACACGGTGACTTACTTCTAGAGAGTACAGTATAGAAATGGGAGATGGGGGAGAGGGGAGTAACTTTACAGTGAAGAAACCAGACAAAAACTAGTGTAGCCAAGTGATCAAGGTTAACATAAACAGTGGTAAGTCATGCTGATTACAGGTACCCTTGAAATGATGTAATAAGAATGGCAGTTTATCTTTGTGAACTTCCTCCCCAAAATTCATAACTCATTTAATCATGTGAAAAACATTAAGTAAACTACAACTGAGGGACATTCTACAAAATACTTGCCCAGGACTCCTCAAACTGTCAAGGTCATCAAAGACAAGGAAAGTCTGAGAAACTATCACAGCCAAGAGAAGCCTAAGGAACCATGACCACTACATGTAATGTGGTATCCTGGATGGGATCCTAGAATAGAAAAAAGACATTAGTCAAAAACTAATGAATTCTGAATAAACTGTGGACTTCAGTGAATAACAATGTCCCAATATTGGTTTTCATTGTAACAAACGCACTATACTAAGATGCACACATAAGATGTTGATAATAAGGGAACTGGGTGTGGGGGCACATGGGAATTCTCTGTACTCAGTTTTTCTGTAAATTTAAAAGTGTTCTAAAATTAAAGTATATTAAGAAAAAATTAGGGTTTCTGCTTCCACCCATGAAAGATAACAAGTATGGGACTTGCCTCACCTCCATTAACAAGTAGGAAAGTGAATAAAATATGACACTGAAAAAAAAGGCAGTACAGAACTCTGATCCTTAAGAGAAAGAAAAATGAGGCAAGTCCTACAATCATAATACTTTTCTTCCCAGAAACAATTAGATCATGGCACAGGGAAGGTAAACAGAAGCAGAGCCTAGTTGTCTTGCTGAGTTGAGAAGACAAATATGGGAGCTCGGGAAAATGAGTCAGCTGGAATTTACGGGGCACAGTACAATAAAAGAGGAACGTAAGAAAAAGAGCTCCAAAAATTAGAGGAGAGATCCCGTTGAGCCTTCATCTGAACACAATCTGAGCACACATAGGGTAAAACTTCATGAAGCCCAGCAAAGAATAAAGGTCAGGGAGCTATAAGCCTGTTCATACAGGGCAGGCAGATCAAGTTCCTTCTGGCAAGGACTGAATACTGCTCCTAGGTCCCAGAAGCGTCACATCTCAGTAGAAGAGCTATCCACCCTTCAGAGTAAAGGCTACTCTAGAGCCACTCTAAGTTTAAAAGCAAATCTCAAAAAGATGAAGGTGATCCACAATAACTTAATTGCCTGCTGAAACAAACTTCAACACTTTTAAAAGAGAGATGACAAAATTCAAACACTCAACAGCATACTATTCATAATGTTCCAAATCTAATAAAAAATGATCAGGTATGTGAAGAAGTAGCAAACTATGAACTATAATCAGGAGAAAAATCAGTCAATAGAAATAGACCCAGAAATGAAAGAAATGATGGAGTTAGCAGAAAAAGCAATTAAAAATGCTATTATAAAGGGAGATCAGCTCGGTGCTTTGTGACCGCCTGGAGGGGTGGGATAGGGAGGGTGGGAGGGAGGGAGACGCAAGCGGGAAGAGATATGGGAACATATGTATATGTATAACTGATTCATTTTATTGTGAAGCAGAAACTAACACACCATTGTAAAGCAATTATACTCCAATAAAAAATAAATAAATAAATAAATAAAACAGGAAAAAAAATGCTATTATAGGGGGCTTCCCTGGTAGCGCAGTGGTTGGGAGTCCGCCTGCCGATGCAGGGGACACGGGTTCATGCCCCGGTCTGGGAAGATCCCACATGCCGTGGAGCGGCTGGGCCCATGAGCCATGGCCGCTGAGCCTGCGCGTCCGGAGCCTGCGCTCCGTAACAGGAGAGGCCACAACAGTGAGAGGCCCGCGTACCGCAAAAAAAAAAAAAAAAAAAAAATTTTTCTCAATTAATACAAAGAAAAGAGGAAAAAGAAAACAAAGAAAAAATGAAAACAAATAGTAAATAGTAGCCTTAAATTCCAACACATTAATACCTATGTTACCATAAATAATCTAGATCCTCCAATTAAAAGGCAAGATTATGAGACCAGATAATAAAAGAGCAAGACATAACTATAGCTGTCTACAAAAAATTAATTTTAAACCCATTTAAAATACAAAGACACAGAGAGGCTAAAGGTAAAAGGATGAAAAAACATATACCATCTAAATGCTAATCATAAGAAAGCTGGAGTGGGATGCTAACTTCATTATGTTAAACACCTGAAACTAATACAATGCTATATATCAATTATACCTCAATTTTTAAAAAAGAAAGCAAGCTGGCGTGGCCCTATTAACATCAGACAAAAGACTTCACAACAGGAATATTACTTGGGGTAAAGACTAATATTTCATAATGAAAAACGGGTCAATTCATCAAGAGGAAATAACAGTCCTAAATGTGTGTGTACCAAATAACAAACCTTCAAAATATATGAAGCAAAACTGATAGAACTGAAGGGGGAAGTTGATAAATTTACAATTATATTAGAGACATCAACATTCTTCTCAGTAATTAACAGAACAAGTAGACAAAAAGTCAGTTAAGGATATGGAAGACTTGAACTAAACATGCTAAACAGCATGTTTAAGCAGCATGCTAGCTGTTCCCATCTAAATAAGACAAAAAGCATCTGAGGCTTAAACAATTACCCTGCCCTTAAGACAGAAACTTAGGAAACATTCCCATTTAATTCAGATACAAGCCTCAGTTTAAAAAATTATGCTGTAGATAGCATGGTGTATTAAAAATCTTCACCAGATTTTTCATTTTCCAACACATCAAAATTTTTTTATCTTTTTGACTAAATTTAATCTCAACTGACAAGGCTGCTTCTGACTCTGTAGAGATGCCCTAATTTCCCCCTTGCTCTTGCTTCAGAGTACATTGCTATTCAATACTTCCTGATTTTAGCTGAACTGGATTCACTACTCCAGGCAGAATAATGGCCTGGATTACTCAGAGAAACTCTAAATAAAGAATTTCTCACTAAGGCTATCTTTTTAAGTACTCTTTCTCCAAGAATATATTTTTTTCCTTTTAGTTCAACATAACTGAATAAAGGTTAAACCCAGAGCAGTGAATGCAAACTTTCTGGTGCTGTCACCATTACCCATTACACTTTGCAAATATTTTAGAGAACATAAACTTTAAAAATGGTAAGTTAGCTTTCACTTGAGACATCCATTTTGACATACATTGACTACAGCTTTCATAGGATTAGCCTTTCCTAAGTTAAAAAATGATTTGTGAAGTGTAATGGATGCCCTGTTATCCAGTACAATGAGGACTGATAGTTGTTTGGTTAATCTAAAAATTAGGAGAGCATTTTTTAAATGATTTGTCTATATCATAATCATCTTATTCTAACTTAAAAAATAAATATGTATTCATTCACAAATCTTTGACCATACAAGGCCAATCTTTATTTTTTTATTGTGGGTTTGCTGATTGGAGCCTCCTATTTCTTGCAAAAACTATATATACCCATATACCCTGTCTATGATTTTTAGTTCAAACTTCTCTGAAGTGAAGAAATTTAAAAAATTTATGAAGCAATCTGAAGTATAGAATAATTTAAGACTTTTATAATTTCCCCTCAAACTTTTATATTGTTTCATCTAAACTGAACTCAATAGCAGTTTTACTTTATTTTTTAATTTATCTTTTATTTTTTGGTCATGCCACGTGGCATGCAGCATCCCGGCTGCCCGACCAGGGATCAAGCCTGTGCCCCTGCATTGGACGTGTGGAGTCTTAACCACTGGACTGCCAGGGAAGTCCCTGAATTCAACAGCAATTTTAAAAGTGCCTCTCCCGAGATGAGTCTGGGGGAGAATGGATACATGTATATGTATGGCTGAGTTGCTTTGTTGTGCACCTGAAACTATCACAACATTGTTTATCGGCTATACTCCAATAGAAAATAAAAAGTTAAATAAAATGCTCAAAAAAAGTGCCCCTCCCTTATTAATCTTTCTAAAACATTCACTTTAGTTTTCATTGTAACAACAAATTCTTTTCATACATCATGTATCATTGGTTTATATGATATGTCATTAAGTCATGCTATCAAAACAAGAAATTCAAATGGCATCAAACAGGTTTGGGAATAACCCCAAGTGACTCAGGAGACACAAACTCAATAAAAGGAATGGAAATGTTATAGGTATACTAGAGAATGACATCCTAGCCTTGAGAGTTCTGCCTAACATGTCAGCATGCTCTACAGAGAACAGCTGAAGAGTACCTTTAGTCACGTTCAGTCAAGGAGTTTCTACTCTAGGTGACTTGTTTCCTTTTAGGCGCTCAGTACCTTTGGCTTTGGTTCCCCATTGCAACCTCCCTCAAAGGCCCATGGTACCAAAGAATCTCACCTCTTTTCTCTCTATTGTTCCCACATCTAATTTATTATTTTAAACCTTTTAAGTGGGCAGGGTTGACCATTTATCATTAATAAAGTAATTAGTATTAAGACGTTCATAACCCACTTTATTGTATGGGAATCTGGAATTTTATTACAATTACTTCATAAAGCTTCTTGGCAATCCTAGTAAGATAGGGAACAGCAAACTTTTTCTGCAAAGGGCCAGATAGTAAACATCAGTATAAATATATTAGGCTTTTCAGGTCCCTGTTGCATATTCTTGTTTTTTTGTTGTAGTTGTTGTTGTTTTATACAAAAAGAAGCCACTGACCGGCTTTGGGTTGGGTCATAGTTTGCCAACCTCCACTCTAAGATAAGGTAGAAAAAGCAACCATGTGCCTCCCTCCCAGATATCTAATATATACTTATAGAAACTAATATTTACCGAATGCTTCCAATGTGCCACAGAACCATGCTAAGTGCTTTATGTACATTATCGGATTCAATCCTCACAGCCATCCTATGCTACAATTACTATCATTATTTCTTTTACAGATAAAGAATTTGAGACTTGGAGAGATTAAGTAACTTCTCAATAATTATTAAATGGTACAATCAGAATCTAAACCCAGACTGACTTCTGAATTACTAAACTGTATACTTCTGAAAAAGTTTTCAGCTGATGGACTCAAGAATATATATAGCTAATTAGTCATGTGGCACAGACTAGGACATTGATCTCCTGCCTCAGTGCTGATTTACTAAACATCCAGAGAAATCTACATTTTAAAGGGAGATTTGACAGCATTTTAACCCCATGAATGAATGTCTGATGTTATAATATCAGGCACTGAAAAAAAAAGCTATTCTGGAAGGGATATAGGATCTTAAGTGTTACAAAGCTAAAATTAGGAATCACTGCCCTGCTTTTTCAATAAAGCAGCACAAGAGAATCTTTTTTTTTTTTTTTTTTTTTTTGCGGTACGCGGGCCTCTCCCGTTGCGGAGCACAGGCTCCGGACGTGCAGGCTCAGCAGCCATGGCTCACGGGCCCAGCTGCTCCGCGGCATGTGGGATCCTCCCGGACCGGGCACAAACCCATGTCCCCTGCATCGGCAGGCGGGCTCTCAACCACTGCGCCACCAGAGAGGCCCAAGAGAATCTTAATTATGGAATACTGAAGTGCAACAAATAAATTAGTTTAAAAATATAGCAGATTCAATTTCACTCAGAAAACATTAGAATAATAATTAACACTATGAAATGGGAGATCAGCAGTGAAGTGGATAAGGTAGGTACTTAGAGGTAGGCTAAAGATGACAGGAGGAAATAAAAATAGAGAGAAATGCCTAATATACAGATGGTATTCATCTGGTGATTGACAGCAATTCAGGAAAGAACGTAATGTTACAGAGATCCACAACAGGATTGTAGTACTCCAGGAAGCAATACTCAGAAAAGTAGTAACATAATTAACAAATGGGATCCATGAACTCTAATGGGTCCTTTTATTATAACCTCTCTTCCGCCAAATAAAAAGAGCTCTCTTTGTTTCTCCTTTGAGAAGAAGTATTGGAGATAAGCAAGGACAAAGATGTGGGAAGGGTGGAGAAGTTATGCTTTGGAGAGGGAAAGGCCTGTGTAGAGACAGAACAGTGTAGTAAATGTGACTTTCCTGGAGGCCCACTGCTATCCCTTTCCTCCTTGGATTGGGGGGAAATGCAAGTGATTCAAATCACCTTTCTCTCCTTGTCGCACATAAGTAAAGGACATACAGACTGTTGCTACCATCTACAAAAAATCTCGTATCAAAGGCCTATTACCTGGATGATGATAGCAAACACTTATATGGTACTTACAATGTGCTAGGCACTGTTCAAAGTACTTAAATGCTTTTAGTAATTTAATACTCATAATAACCCTATAAGATGAGTATTATTATAATCTCCATCGTTGATGAGGATGCTGGAACACAGAATGGTTAAATGACTTCTCCAAATTCATACAGCTAAAGATGGTAGAGCTGGAATTCAAACCCAGGCAGACAGGCTCCATACGTTGTTCACATACTCTTAACTACTCAGTTATAAATGATTTCTTTGGCTTAGTTGTAGCACCACAAGCAAGTGATTGTCATCAGATTGTCCTGCAGCACATAAAGGGCTCCAGGTATTGGGCTGCAGATCAAGGGAAAGGCTGGACAGAGCAACTAGCAACTGGAGACATAATCTTGGAAGAACTGGGATACCAGGGATGTTTTTGAAGAAGGAGCTTGAGCATAAGAGAAAGACAGTGACTCAATAAAAGAAACTATCTCTTTACCATACCAGTTTGGACATTAAACTAGCAAACTAAACTGTTCTAAAATTTGAGACCTAAATTGAATGTAATTCTGCCCATAAATCCTGGTCTTTGTGAGTACTTGCATTGATCATTAAATATATGAG
The DNA here is from genome assembly GCF_005190385.1 of Monodon monoceros. Lineage (NCBI taxonomy): Eukaryota > Metazoa > Chordata > Mammalia > Artiodactyla > Monodontidae > Monodon > Monodon monoceros. The sequence continues at coordinate 100,488,037 of NW_021703774.1, forward strand.
TACATATAATTAAAGCAGTCATTTTACAAACGGATTTTTAGCCATACCACTAGGATAAATGCTGACATTGATTATCTAGAACAAGAAATAACTCAGAAAGTTCTGTTGCTGGGCTTTAGATTATATTACATGATACAAGCATACATTGGAGATATTGAGGGTTCAGTTCCAGACCACCACAATAAAGCAAGTCACACTAATCTTTTGGTTTCCTAGTGCATATAAAAGTCACATTTACACTATACTGTAGTCTAATAAGTGTGCAACAGCATTATGTATATACCTTAATTTAAAAATATTTTATTGCTAAAAAATGTTACCCACCATCTGAACCTTCAGTGAGTTGTAGTAGTAACATCAAAGATCACTGACCACAGAACACCATAACAATTATTATAATAATGAAAAAGTCTGCAATATTGTGAGAACTACTAAACTATGACACAGAGACATGAAGTGAGCCAATGCTTTTGGGAAAAAAATGGTGCTGACAGACTTGCTCGATGCAGAATTGCCACAAACTTACAATTTGTAAAAAACGCAATTATCTGTGAAGTGCCATAAAGGAAAACGAGGTATGCCTGTGTTTTCTGAACTACTGACATAATATTCTTTGAACTGAATAATAAAGTAAATATGTACAAACAAAGAGATGTTTAAGTTTGGAATAGGAAGGTAATCTTGGGATTTAGAATTTGCCATTTTAACTCACATAAGGGCACTAACAACAAAGCAAGAAAACTTAAGCCAGATCTTCCTGAAACACATTCTCAGGAAAATTGCCCTTCTAGTTAACATAAATTTATTTTTTATTGCTAGGTGAACAAAATAAGCCAGAAATATGGGCAAGAGCTGTCCTAAAATACAAACCTAATATTCTAGATCCAGCTCTTAAACAGTCCACTGTCAGGCAGTACACAGGGAGAAGCCAAATACAGACACTGTTTGAGGACATACTGCAAATCATCACAGCGTCCTGCTTTCCCTGTATGACAACAATAGCCTTAGGGCTCCATAGGTAGAATTTTGCTAGGATGCCCATATGGTTTCAAGAAAAATCTGGCACAAAATAAAATCAAAGTAAATTAATTCTAAAAATAAAATTGTGCTGTCCCCCACCCCAACCAAAAAGAAAGGCATGCGTGTGCACACACACACCACTTGGGAATTTGTATATTCCCAAATATGAGAAATACATATCCATGATATGGAAAATATATGAATAAATCTATCACACTCTGTATTTTACTATACATAATGCAGATTTCATAAAAAATAGGAAAATGTGTATATATATTTACAAAACATATGTTCCCAGAAAGAAAAGTTCAAATTCTGAATGGTAGTCTAATGGAAACTGGCAATCCTAGAGTTTAGCAATGTACTACAGTCAGTTAACTGGCAAAACCAGTATGATTTCTGAGAGTACAAACATCACTACTATTTGGCTTGATGGACTTCTGTAATCTAAACTCACTGCTAATTTCATTAAGGGCTGTGTAGCCTTGAACCTACAAGACTGCTTCTTGCATCTGCAAAAATAGTCTGGTTCTTCCTCTTCTGCAGCACCAGAATAACTTAACATTCTATTTTGAAACACAAAGAGATAGGGAGGAGAACTCTGGGTTCCTCAGCTTTCTGGTTCCAATTCTAGCCTGTTATGAGGCCAGCTGTACCTCTTTCCCTTGAGTTCCAAGAAAAAAACCTGTATTTTTATTAACATCTTTTCTTTCTTTAAGCAGATTTTAGTTACTTACCAAAAAAAGAGTCTAACCAAAACAGGCAGCAGGCTTTAATTTAAACTCTAAAAGCCTGGAATGTCTAAGCAACCCAACTCTACAGCAGAAAAATGATTTTTAAAAAGTACACTGAAATATTAAACCTCCTAATCCATGCTATTCAGGAGAATTGGCTATTTTGAATCAAAGACTTTGAGCCAGAATGAATTCAGAGAAAATACATGTCATTCATGTAGAAATAATCATTTTCAATAGCATAATGCCTGTGAAATTAAAAATTGCATTTAATTACATTTTCTGTGACAGTGGCTTTCAAACCTATTTTAGGCAACAGTATATTTTCTTCTAATAAAATCTTCGGTTCATGCCCAGTGCACAGCACAGATCTTCTCTAGCTGAGCATGTGCACGTGTCTGGGTAGGGTCACCTGTGCATGTGTGAATGTGCAGATAGAAAATCCTGCCTAATGTCCAAACTCCTCCCCTGTCAGAGACCTCCTGAGGCATCACCATGGAACCCCTGTACCCTATGTGAATCAGCTTGAAAACCACCGTGCTAGAAAAAGACAGCTACCCTTTTACACTTTACTGTCACAACCAAGACACCAAATTAATCACATGCTTATTTACCTGTGAGCTTTAAAACATTTTCCATCAACATAAATATCAATATCTGGGCAACACTGTTTCACATAAAGCTTCAATAAATCTTCTCCTAATTCAGATGCAGGTTCCAAGTCATAAATATCTTAAAAAGAGAAAAACAAGACTAAAAAAATAGTTTCTTTAATAGTATATATATTCCAAAATTTTGTATTCTAATACTAGCAAAATGTTTTTCCACAGTTATCTCAATTAGCTACTGAAAGAGAGTAACAGTGACTGAAACATTTAAGTGGTAACTTCAAAGTAAAATGAAACTTTAAAATCATCTATCCTTTCTGCTCTGAAATATATATTTCTATTTCTATTTAAATATAGATATACCTTTAAATATAGATACAGATTTAAACATAGGTAATACTGTTACAAAATTATATACCAAAACTAAAGCCACTTCATGAACATCTGACTTAGAAAGTTAGAAAATTTTCCAATTTGATATTCTTTTTCACCACTTAATTTTTTCCTGTTCCTGTTCATGGATTTATGGCTAGGATAATCTGTGAACCAACAGAATTTCAACTAAAATCAATGGGATTTATAGGACACTTACTATGAGTTTAGTACTGTACATAGTATGGAGAGGTATAGAAAATAAATACTTTAAGAACTATCTCTACTTCAAAAGATTCACACTTTAGGCAGTGGGAAGTGAAATATAAAACATGTACATATATAAAAAAAGAAAAATACTAAATTGTATACTATAGCTTTGTCGGTTCAGAAATTTTTGTTAGTACACCTGGTGAGGATGGATCACCAGGAACATATTCCCACTAACCAATTTACAAATGTATACATTTATAAACCAGAATGCCAATACTGACTCTACTATCAAAAGAAATCCAGAATCCAACCACTACTCAGTAACTCCACTGCTACCACTGTAAACAGATAAGTTAGGGGGTCCCTGGAGAAAGAGAACCATGAATGGCTTTCTTGACATAAGAGAACCCATTTTGGCCTAAGCCATTTTGTGATCTAGGCCTAGCTGCAATGCTTGCCCTTGAACAGGTCTCAGTAATTAATGATCTTAAGGGAGGGGATGCAGAGACAAGGGCCGAGCAGCCAAGAAACAATGGTGCAGCCTTGGAGCAGGAACAATATCTTTTGAGCCCCTTATAGAGCTAAAACTCCCAATAAATGGAAGATGAAGCAATCCTCATTCCAGAGAGAAGGTCATGGTTTGATAGCCTCGAGAACCAGAAAAGCTTATATGGAGACCACCTGAAGTCAGATTAAAGGAGTGCAGGCCCTGCACACACCCTAATCTTATGAGCAACCTCACCCTTGAACCGTTGCTATAAAACTCTCATCAAATCTTCCCAGGTTGGGACACACAGTTTTTGAGGGGCAGGAGCCCGCTGTGTCCCCCTTTGCCTGGCAAAGCAATAAAGCCATTCTTTTCTACTTCACCTAAAACTCTGTCTCCAAGATTTGATTCGGCACTGGTGCACAGAGGCCAAGTTTTTGGCATCACCATCCCAGTTCAAAACAATATGGTTCTCGCCATTTTTTTTAGAGTAAAAGCCAAAGTCTTACAATGGCTTATGAAGCCCCACGTCTGGCTCCTCACTACCTCTCTAATCTCATTGTCTACTCTTTTGTTTATTTCCATACTGAACTCTCTCTCATTCCTCCAAATGGCAAGTTATGTTCCCATGTTAGGATATTTCTACTGCCATTTCTTTTGCCTTGAACACTCATCTCCCAGATATCCACTTGGCTAACTTCCTTACTGGATTCAAATCTTTCTTTAAACATCACCTTTTAATCAAGGCTGACTCTGACCACCCATTTAAAATTGCAACTCCCATCACTAGCACTCCCAATCCTCCTTCCTCTGTCCTATTTTTTCTATAGCATGTCACCTTCTAACTTCTTTACTACATTATTGTCTATCTCCACCCCCACCGTACCTTCTCTAACTGGAATCTAAGCTCCAAAAGAGCTGGAAGTCCACTTTAGTCATTGAAGTATCCCTTAGACCTAGAATAGTCCTAACACATAGATCCTCAATAAATATTTGTTGAATAAATTAATGTATCAAATACTACATAAAAAGATTTTTGAAGAAAAAACATAAAACTCCAACCAGAATAAAGCAGGGGAAGGAGGCAGATCCTACCACTTGCAGATATTCCTATAGAAGACTTAAAGCACATAAATTAGTGGGAGATGTTGAAGGAATAGTCTTCATTTCGATGATTCAAAGATCAGAGTATAATTTTTGACCCAAAGGGAAAATCTAGAAACTTTTCAAAAGAAAACCAAGCTAATTTGATAGATGATGACCTATCTCAACTCCCAATTATGTACTCAAATAGCCTCCTGAACTTGATACATCACAGTGGTGGGGTATAATAAAAATATATATTTGGTCTTTCTCCCCCATTCCTGGCACAGAGCTTAAAACTCTTGAAATTTCCTAAATTATAGGAATGTCTTACTTGAGTTTATACTAATGAGGTGATTCAGGGTAGTGTTCCTACATAGCTTCAGGATGGGGGCTGGTCACCAGAAAGGACAAATACGTGATTAAAGAGTGGGAACTATCAGTGTTCCCCCCCATATCCAGGGAGGGAAAGGGGGCTATAAATTGAATTATAAAAATTCTTGAATAAGATTCAGGGAGCTACTGGGTTGGTGAACACACTGACTTGTTGTAAATATAACAGGGAAGAACCAAATCTGACTACATATTGGATGTTTCTTTGACTTTAACCCTTGCTTCCCACTGCCTTTGTTCACTAAAAGGATACTGTCTATACATAATGGCCTGCCTCAGGGAACCCTGCCCCTCTGCCTGAATGTTAAACCAAAGTGCCTTTGTTCAGGGAAACATCCGGACCCTGTCCACCCGGTGGATGGCTGCAAGAAAGAAGAAATTAACACATCCCCTCCCTGAGGCTGGCCATTCCAGGGGATATTTGCAAAACTTATGGCCTTTTTACTTTACTTCCTCATCTCCTCCCCCTCTCTGTGCTATAAAAGAAACTGGCATCCAAACCCCGATAAGATGGTTATTTTGAGACTTTAGTATGCCATCTTCCCGGTCTGCCAACTTTCCAAATAAAGTCATATTCCTTGCCTCAACACCTCGTCTCTGATTTATTGGCCTGTCATGCGGCAAGCCGAGTGAGCTTGGACTTGGTAACAGAAAGATGGCGCACCCTGAGGGGGCATGGAATTTATTCTGTACACTGTCCTTGCCCACCCCACCCCATACCTCACCCTATGCATCTTTTCCATTTCGCTGTTCCTAAATTGTATCTTTTATGATAAACACATAAACATAAGAGAAATGTGTTCCTGAGTTCTGTGAGTCATTCTAGCAAATTATTGAACCTTGGAGGAGGATGGTCATGGGAACTCCTGAATTTGTAGTCACTGGCCACAAGCCTGGGTAGTAAAAAGCGCCGGAATATGTCACCCCAAAACATGCCACTTTGGCATGAGGATTATTTTGAGCTAAAGGTACTTGAGAAGGAGCAGATGCAGGAAAAGCTATTTACATCCCCCTAACTGCCTAAAAATAAAAGTACAAATTTTCCCTTTTGTAAAGGAAATTTCCATTTGTAAAGATACCTCCTTACTATTCTCATCACTTGACTCTTATTTGCATAACAAGACAATCCTTATTCACCATACATTTTCTCCCCTCATCTTCCCATAACTTGCCTCCACCACCTAGTAGCCCAAAAGTCCTTTCTTTCATTTAGCCTAAAATGACATATAAGCCTCAATCATCCGGCCACCTTCTTGAATCTCCTTTCTTTGTGAAACTCCTAGTACAAAAGAAAGTAATGAAAACCATTTTTCCCCCTTGTGTTAATCTGTCTTACTTCAGTTAAATTCGTAGGCCAGTCACAGAACCTAAGAGGGTAGAAGGAGCTCTTTTCTCCCCTACAGTAGCCTAAGCACTCCACTTGTGTTGAAGTGGGGGTAATATTGTAGGACTAAGTCCTTAACCTGTGGGGTCTGTGCTAACTCTGGATAGTTAACTGTCAGAACTGAACTGTTGCATGCCCATTTGATGCTAGGAGAATTGGTTGTTATGTGGAAAAAACCACACACATTTGGTGTCAGAAGTGGTACCCAGAAAAACAAAAACACAATCACAGAAACCCAAAACTGTTCCACAACCTGAAGTCATCATTCCACTCTACCTTAAATTTGCTCTGTTCATAGTCCTTAAGCCTGCAAAATAGTACCACCTAAACTCCTTAAAATAGCTTATGAGTAAGGTGACCACATCTTTTGGTTTGCCTGGGGCAGTCCAATTAATGCCTCTTGCCCCAGAATAATTATCAACAGCAATAATAATTTTTCATCTTTCACTCTCTCAAAAGAATCCTAGTTTGGACCATAGACTATAAAGTCATCCTTCATAGAAGGCTTTCATTATCTGGCTTTTGCTTATATATCCAGGTTCATCCCTTACTTTGACCATTCCTGTCCCCTACTCTACCCTACACCCACAACAAACCATTTCTGGTTTTCCAAATTTGCTATGTGCCTGGTTCTCTTTGCCTCCAGCCATGTTGTTTCCTTTGCCTGGAACACTTCTCCCCTAAACTCTATGCCTGGTTAACTTCTGCTTTTTCCTTCAGGATTCAATTCAGATATCACTCCCTCCATGTAGCTTTCTCTGAAGGCCTAAGCCTAGGTTACACGTGCCCTATCTGTGTCCTTATCACACTTGGTACGTAACTTACCTGACTGTACCTCCTACTAAACTGCAAAATAGGAACACTATCTGTTTTGTTCACTATCAAATCTTCAAAACTAGCACAAAGTTGATACTCAATGTAATGATTAGAATAGCATTTCAGGAATAAACAGCAAGTGCAAAAGAACAGAAGTGGCAAAATATACTTCCTTAGGAGGAAATGCCAAGTAAGTCAGTAAGAATAGAGCTCAGGGGGTATGAGGGGTTGTGAAGACAGGAGGCAGCAGTGTTCTAGGCAGGAGTCAGTTCCCAACATCCCCTTGCACCACGGGAAAGAAGCTGGGATTTATATTAAGGCTGTGTGAGACTACTGCAGGATTTTAATAAGGGAAGTGCCATGACCACACTTGCAATTGATGGCCGTTGTTCTGTACAATAGAGATGGAGGGTGGCACAACGAGAGGCCTGGTGACCAGCTGGGGTTCAAATTCTCAAGGAAAATAGCAAATTCCTGAAATAAAGAAATGGCAGGAGGATAAAGAAGAGAAGTATTTAAGAATATTTAGGAGACAAATCAGCATGAGACATGATCATGAATCGAATGAAGGGTAAAAAGTAACTGAGGAGAAAGATGGTAATATAATTCACACTGATACAGTATTTAAGAAAAGAGCAGGTTGAGAAAGCGGATGACTAGGTCAGTTTGACACAAGTTAAATTTTGAGATATTTAAGGTATATTTAGACAGATATGTCTAGTCAGTGCTTAGATACAAAGTTAAAAAAAAAAAAAAAATTGGAGAATACCAATTATTTAAGGGGCAGAAAGAGGAAGTTCCAGTGAAGGAGACTGAGGAGTGACCAAGAGGGAAGGAAAGGAAAAAGTCCCATTATGCCCAAATTGTTCCCTAATATGTCAATTGTGTTGGATCAAACTCATGTTTTGAAAACAAGTGTTATAGTAGAATTGGATGTATTTGAAAGTATCTGTTAACTAAAGAGTTTTATTACTGGTGTTTAGTGCAACAACAGTAAAAACAAACTGATTTAAGCTTAGTTAGATTTCTTTTATGTATGTTCACCGTATCTCATTATGGTGAATGAATGAATACATGCATGTATGCCTGTTCTAGGCTTGAGGTAGATCTATTCATATTTTTTAATTATCTCATTTAGTCTCAGTCCTAAGAAGTAAGTGGTTACAGACTGATTTTATAGATGAGGACTCTAAGACTCAGAGAGTGTAAGGGACTTTCCCAAGGCCACATAGTTAGAGCAGTTGGCAGAGCTGGTATTTGATACCCATTTTTCCTGCCTATAGTCTAGAGCTCTGCATGGTCCCACAGCAGCCTATTAAAGTGGCCAAACAAGTTTTGAGTATAAGTGAATAGAGCTCATTTACCCCTCAACCCCTTGCCTTCATCTACTTTCTCCATCACTCCATGGAAACCTCCGTGTTGACTGGTTTACCAGACACTTGCTTGTCCACATCTTACACTTGCTTGTCCACATCTTATTAACTCCTTTGCAGTATTGCATACTGTCAATGCCACCCTCCTTGAAACTTCCTTTGTCTTCTCTGACACTGTGCTCTTGATTTTTCCCTCTTAGGTGCAAGCTAATCCATGAGAAACACTAGGTCAATGCAAAGAACTGCACCAAGCTGAACTCAGCCCTGTAAGAATACACAAAACATACACAAACACCTAAAACATATACCAGATACCTCAGTTCACCCACACCTACCCATTTCTGGTGTTACAAACTTCTATCTGATTTCAGATAGCAACTTCTGGGAGACCATTTTCTACGAATATTTTTGTGCTTCTGTATGGTCTGGCCTTTCTGAGCAGAGCACTGACAAATTTGGATAAAGGATGGTTAAACAACAAACATGTCTTAGAAGTCAGAGATAATGTGATGCTCCAGAAAGATTCAGACTACCCTCCCCTCAAAACCATTTCCTTATACTCTAGGGTACAGGAGCTACCTTATCCTAACCAGAGAAGATTTATTTACCTTCCAAAGTAAAGGTGTCTCTCTCTCTGCAGAGGAAGATGGGCAGATCTGCCAGCAGCCTATAAAAGTCTCATAATGTTGGTGTTCCCCTCCTATGGTGCAATCCCACTGCACGTGCAGGACAGGTAACATCAGGCCCTCACCACATAGCCTCATGGGGACTGAGGGTTGGGAAGTGGTGCTGAGATGCTCTGTAAGTAACAAACAGTCTGTTCTCTGATCCAGGGGTCTCGAGTTTACTGTTAGAATATCTACTATATATATATCTATATCCTTGACAACCTCCTTCCACCAATTCACAACAATTCACAAGCTGCAATCCTTCTGACACCCACTTATACAAACAAACTAGAGGTGTTTTTCAAGGTCAAATGCCACATTTATTGTAGTACTTACGCATTTCTGAACCATTTAACATGGGTAAAACTAGCTAACCATTTTTATTAGGTTCCTATCTTTTAAAAATGTGTCACGACAAAAGTTTCAGTGATTTTGTGTCATGACAAAATGTATTGGTGATTTTTGTGTTGCATGGTGTTTTTTAAGGAATGCATATATTGTGTTATAACAGAATTGATTCTATAGTCTGCTAAAGCTTTTATTGGTGTAGATTAGAATAAGGATGACAATATATGGAGGCTTAAAAGGAGAATTATGAATTATGTGTGTATTTTTTAATAATAACCCCATCTCTAATTACTTAGGAAAACTGGGAGTTGACCATATTATTATTTCCATTTACCCATAATTTACTTTCATTTATTTTTATTATATTGACTTTCATTTACTTTTATTTCATTTACTTATAAAAAGTTATCAGTAGAGCTGATTTGTGAAGTATATTTTTCTCTAATTGCATCAGAATATAATTACTTTCATGACTATAAAATTTTATAAAAATCCATAAAAAATACCTCACCAATGGAAATTAAATTGTCCTCTTTGTTGTTATCTTCTGGAATGTCCTCTTTATTGTTATCTTCTGGAATTTCATGCTTCATAAAAGAATGATCAGATGACCTTTTACCTACAGATGACCTTCCATCATTGTCAGTACACTTTCCAACACTGAAGTCACATTTCTTTTGTGGTACTCCACTCTCCACTATCTTTTTCCTGAGAATTTCCTCTTCATAGTTTTTTATGTTTCTGTTTGATGAGTATACAATCCTAAAAGACAAAATGTAAAATAAATGTCAGTGATTCTTAAAAGCTAGTTTTCCAGCATGCTGCTTTCATAGATAACGGCTATATAGTTTTAAAACCTTTCTAATCTGGACTAACTAGAGGAAAGATCAATCTAAAATAACAGAAAGTTTGAAAAGTAGTCTATAAAAATTTTTAATGTTAAAAAGGAATATATAATGCCAACAAATTATATAACCTAAATGAAAGGGACAATTCCTAGGAAGGATACACACTAACCAAACTTGATTTAAGAAGAAACAGGGTATCTGAATAGACAAATAACAAGTAAAGAGATTGAATTAGTAATCAAAAACTTCTCACAAGGAAAAACACAGGACCAGGTGGCTTCACTGTTGAACTCTATCAAATTTAAAGAAGAATTAATGCCAATCCTTCACAAACTTTTCCAAAAGATATAAGATGGAACACTTCCCAATTCATTATGTGAAGCCAGTATTATCCTGACACAAAAGCAGACAAAGACATCACAAGAAGAGAAAACTACAGACCAATATTCCTTACTAATATAGAGAAAAAAATCTTCAACAAAATCATAGCAAAGTGAATCCAGCAACCTATAAAAAGAATTATACATCATGACCAACTGGGCTTTATTTCAGGAATTCAAGGGCAGTTAAACAGATGAAAATCAATATTATATACCATATGCTATAGCCTGAATGTTTGTGTCCCCTAAAATCATACGTTGAAAGCCAATTCCCAATGTGATGATATTAGTAGGTGGGGCCTTTGGGAGATGATTAGGTGGAGTCCTCATGAATGGGATTAGTGCCCTTATTAAAAGCAGCTCCAAAGAGATCCCTCACCTTCTTCCACCATGTGAGGGAACAATGAGAAGTCAGCAGTCTGCAACCTAAAATAGGGCCTTCTCCAGAACCCTACCATGCTGGCACTCTGATCTTGGATTTCCAGCATCCAGAACTATGAGAAATAGATTTCTGTGGTTTATAAGTCACCCAGTCTGCAGTGTCTTGTTATAGCAGCCCAAATGGACTAAGACACCATCAATAGGACAAAAACTACATGATCAACTTAGCTGATGCAAAAAAAAAAAAAAAAAAGCATTTGACAAAATCCAACACCCTGTCATAATAAAACACTCAGCAAACCAACAATACAGTAGAGGGAAACATCCTCAACCTGATAAAGAAGATCTATGAAAAACTCACAGCTAACGTCAGACTTAACAGTAAAAGACTGAAAGCTTTC